>NC_082367.1:5853832-6453832 GCF_027477595.1 Haemorhous mexicanus
TTTATCTGTTCCAGGCTTTGTTAGTTTTAGTTTTGAGGGAGTTGGATTTTTTGTTTGACGTCTTAATTTGTCTGTCAGTCAGCAGCAGCAGGTGCAGTGCTGTGTGTGCTCTGAGTGCTGCAGGTAGTGCTGGGTGTCCCTGGGTGCAGAGGGCTCTGTCCCTGAGCTGTGGGTGCTCTGTCTCTCCCCAGAAAGCGCAGTGCTGTGAGTGCTCTGAGTGCTGCAGGCAGTGCTGGGTGTCCCTGGGTGCAGAGGGCTCTGTCCCTGAGCTGTGGGTGCTCTGTCTCTCCCCAGAAAGCGCAGTGCTGTGAGTGCTCTGAGTGCTGCAGGCAGTGCTGGGTGTCCCTGGGTGCAGAGGGCTCTGTCCCTGGGTGCAGAGGGCTCTGTCCCTGAGCTGTGAGTGCTCTGTCTCTCCCCAGAAAGCGCAGTGCTGTGAGTGCTCTGAGTGCTGCAGGCAGTGCTGGGTGTCCCTGGGTGCAGAGGGCTGTAACTGTCCCCCAGCTGTGAGTGCTCTGTCTCTCCCCAGACGCAAGTCCCGCTCTCCCTCCCCGCGGCGTCGGTCGTCGCCCGTGCGCCGCGAGCGGAAGCGCAGCCACTCGCGCTCCCCCCACCACCGCACCAAGAGCCGCAGTGCCACCCCTGCCCCCGAGAAGAAAGAGGCCACTCCTGAGCCAGAGCCCTCCGTGAAACCAAAGGAGACTGTTGTGCAAGAGGCAGCTTCAAACAGGTGAGAGCCATGCATTGCTTTTAAAAAATGGAATTATTATTCTAATACCTCACTGGAGCTGGCTTGGGCAATGCCTGCTCATCCCTGTGCCCCTGCAACAGCCAAAGCATTTATTTTAGAATCTTCAGTGAGGTTTCTTTGTTCTGTTTAGAGTTCTAAGGGCAGTTGCTTTGCTGGCCCTCTGATTTTATTGTCCTGCTCATCATTGACACTTGTGACAATGTCATCTTGACTTCCAGCTGGTTGTCATCATGTAGCCTCTATGTTACTTATTCTTTCTGAATCATTGTACCACATTCTAACTCTTTTCACAGTTCTGGAGCAGTTTGTCAGAGAATGGGCAGGAGAATGTTTGTTGTAGGGGAATATCTTGGCAGCTTCTGAAATGCAGGCTGTGGTTTGTGTATGCTTACAAATGAAGTCCTTATTTTTAACAGTGATATCCCAAAAGCTCCTAAACCTGAACCACCTGTACCAGAGACTAAGGAAACTTCACCAGAACGTAATTCAAAGAAGGAGAGGGAGCGGGAGAGGGAGAAGGAGAAGGAGAAGACTCGTCAGAGATCCCCGTCTCGGTCCAAGTCCAGGTCAAGATCCCGGTCCCGTTCTCCATCTCATTCTCGACCCAGAAGGCGCCATAGATCACGGTCAAGGTAGGGCTGAAGGTGCCACTTAATGTTGTTGGTTAGTGATGTTTTTAGAGCTGTTGAGCTGTGCATGCTTTGGGCCAAATGAGAAGGATGCATTTGGTGCATAAATGTGTTTGGGAGTGTTTGTTTGTGTTCATTTATGAGAAGATGCTCACGGTGGCCAGCACTGACCAGAGAAGGAATTCAGCTGCTTAATATTGATAATGAGAATTGTGTAGCCTTTCTTTAGGACATGGGTTCGATGCTGAAAATGCTGTAAAATATTTTCTTTACCTCCTTTTTTTATTATTCTGCTACTTAATAGAGTGAGTGATGTTGTTAAACTTCAAAGCCCTGATTGCGTCTGTACATTTGGCATCCTCACCTGAATACAGCCTTAATACAATGCAGTTGGAGGAAAGCAACTCTGCACTCAGTGCCCCGAGGATAAATTTCCTCAACTATAGAAGTTAGATAGTTGCTTTTCATTGGAATTTCTGATTGTGACAGGTCTTACTCCCCTAGAAGGAGACCCAGCCCGCGGCGCCGGCCGTCCCCGCGCAGGAGGAGCCCGCCCCGGAGGATGCCTCCCCCACCCAGGCACAGGAGGAGCAGATCCCCCGTGAGGCGGTAAGAGCCCTGCTTTTTGAGCCAGCTGGAAGTGCTAAACCTGCACAGTTAAAGGGAACTGTAGCTGTGTTAGCAAAATCCCCTTGTTCATCTCACCTTAGCAGTGGCAGGTGTGTGATTAGAGTGATGGAAAAGCTGTGGTGTCACATTTCCTGAGTGTGTTGTGGGGGAACACGGTTGCAGATGTGAAATGATTTCTTCTGAGTTAGGGTAGTGATGAGAATTCCACCTTTTTGAAAAGTGGCAATTCCAGGGCTTTTTTTCTTTTTTGCTTCTTCAAATGGCTCTGGGTAGCTCCCAGCACAGGCTGACATGATATCCCTCAGGGCTTTTTTACTTAAGTCTTAGTACTTTTCTTTCCTGACTGGGGGAAAAAAATGAGAACAAGTTGGGAATTTTACTTGTTAGGAATTTTTAATTATGACTTGTATTTCTATCCCATAAAATTAAATTTGGACTTGAAGTATGTTTCTTCTTCGTGTTCTCTCACTTAAGATTCTTCAAGATTGGCCCTTTGGTGTTGAAAGTCACATTTTTCACAGCATAAGAATTGCTGTAGAGGCAAAGTTCTTAGCTGCCTTGCAAAGTAAATGATGTGCTTTTGGCAGTGTCAAAATAGACATTTGTCTTCACGGGGAGAGAACAGATTCTGATCGTTTTCATAGGAAGAGAATCAAAGTGATGCTTCGTGTGTACAGCAGTTGTTTTTGAGGAAGGAGCACTTCTCTTCCTTTCTGTGACAAGGTGATGACTATTGCCTGAGTTTGTCAATATGTTCATTTCACACAGTTACTGGGAAAACTGTGAAAAGTATCAAACATGTATGTTGCAAGATGTACAAGAGCACCCTTTCAGCAAATGTTTATCTCACTCAAGGTAGGGTTTCTTTTTTCCAGGTTCTCAGGAATTCTGCAGCCAAAGGTGGATTCTGCAGGTACACAATTGCAACAGAACTTGCCACAAATTTTGCCGCAGAATTCTGAGGCCCTACCTTTTAAAATTGCAAAGTAAAGATGAAAAACTAAAACATAAGAGTGGATAGATGGATTCTGAATTGTTAAGTTGTTGTCTGAAATTTTCACCTCCTGGTGTAAAACATTTTAGTGTCCTTGCACACTAAGCTCTTACCCAGATCTGCTCTGGAGATCATTAAGTGACACTTGCTAACACAGACAATTCTCTTAACCACCCAGAAGTAAGAGAGCCCAACCAAAACTAATTGTTTCCAGGGGCAAAGCTTAGCTGTAGCCTGTAGATTGACAGAAAGCCAGTGAAGGTGACACTAACAATTTTTAGCTCACTATTATAATTAAGAATAACTGTGAAAGATTGGTCGTTATCCTCCTCTTCTCCAAACCCAGCGTTGCAGGCAGTCCACCATGTTTGGGAAGTGCTGTTGTCTGTGGCTCAGTGTCTGTGCTTGCAAACAACCGCAGTTCTTTGTTCTTTGTGCTGACATGTTCCCCGCTGCGGCCGGGCAGGACCTGATGTGGCCTTTGATTTGCAGGAGAAGACGTTCCTCGGCCTCGCTGTCCGGCAGCAGCTCCTCCTCGTCCTCGTCGCGCTCCCGCTCTCCACCAAAGAAGCCTCCCAAGAGACCCGTGTCCAGCCCTCCCCGCAAGACGCGCCGGCTGTCCCCCTCGGCCAGCCCCCCGCGGCGCCGCCACCGGCCCTCGCCCCCCGGCAGCCCCCCGCCCAAGCCCCGCCGCTCGCCCACCCCCCAGCAGTCCAACCGTGCCCGCAAGAGCCGCGGCTCCGCCTCGCCCAGCAGGGCTTCAGGTGAGGGAAAACCCTGGGGCTTGGTTTCCCTTTGGGACTTCTGTTCCCTCAGAGAGCACTGGGGCTTGGGTTCCCTTTGGGACTTCTGTTCCCTCAGAGAGCGCTGGGGCTCGGGTTCCCTTTGGGACTTCTGTTCCCTCAGAGAGCACTGGGGCTCGGGTTCCCTTTGGGACTTCTGTTCCCTCAGAGAGCACTGGGGCTCGGGTTCCCTTTGGGACTTCTGTTCCCTGAGAGAGCACTGGGGCTTGGGTTCCCTTTGGGACTTCTGTCCCTCAGAGAGCACTGGGGCTCGGGTTCCCTTTGGGACTTCTGTTCCCTCAGAGAGCACTGGGGCTCGGGTTCCCTTTGGGACTTCTGTTCCCTGAGAGAGCACTGGGGCTCGGGTTCCCTTTGGGACTTCTGTCCCTCAGAGAGCACTGGGGCTCGGGTTCCCTTTGGGACTTCTGTTCCCTCAGAGAGCACTGGGGCTTGGGTTCCCTTTGGGACTTCTGTTCCCCTTTTGTAGGGGCAGGAAAGCCTGAGGGAATGGTGTGAATTGCAGCTGAGCTGTTGCATTTTGTCTTGTAGCACCCAAACATAAGAGTACTGAGAAAAGAGAGTCTCCTTCGCCAGCACCCAAGCCCAGGAAAGCAGAATTGTCGGAATCAGGTACGGCTCTGGCTTCTCAGCTCTGCTACTGGGTGTGGGGTTTTTAGTCAAAAATACTTGGGCAGTGACGTGCTGAGCTCTCCAGGAAGTCTGGCATCAAAAGCAAGAGTTTTCAGAACTCTAAAGATGATCACTCCTACCGCCTCATTCTATCCAGGATTGCTTGGAGTGAAAGTTCAGCCAAAGTGTATTCCAGCCCTATGTTATCCTAAGGTTTGAGTGGGGGAAAACCCCATACCTGATGGTCTGCTGTCCATAACTTTGCTTCTGCCTGCATAAGGCAAGTCTTTATCCCTGGTGTAAGTGCCCTGTCCTTGTGTGTTCTTTCAGAAGAAGACAAAGGAGGCAAAATGGCTGCAGCAGATTCTGTCCAACAGAGGCGCCAGTACAGGAGGCAAAATCAACAGTCTTCATCTGGTATGGAGCACAGAAATTCCCAAAACTGGGTTGTAGTTTCCTTTTGCAGGAAGTAGTTAAGTTCAAATACAGATTAAAACTATTTGCTCAGTTCTCTGCAGTGCTATTGTAAACTTAATTACAGATTTCCTACTCATAATGAGGTCACTTTAATTATTGCTCAGGAAGAATAAAAGTATGACTTTTAAAGGTCATTACATCTTTTGTTAATGGGTTTGCATCTTCAAAATTGCGCTTCTAAACTCTTAACACAACGCACAAATATTGTGTGCTGTGGATTACATCATCTCTCCTTACTTTGGACTCTTTTATGCTTGAGATCAGTAAATTCACCTGGGTGTTTTTGTCCACATAGTTTCAAAAAGCAACTGCAGTTCACCTTTTAAATTATCTGTCTAGCCAAATGTATGGGGACAGTTAAGTATTCTTACCCAGTAGATTTATTTATCACTTAAGTTCAGCCAACACCTCCAGTCGATCTGCTTTTAAATTTCGGGATCTCATTTTGAACTGCAGCATTACCCTGTCAGTGACCAGTGTCACAAGGATCATTTTCCAGAGAGTGATTCTTTCTACGTTTGCAGATTCTGGTTCTTCATCTTCCTCAGAAGAGGAGAGGCCCAAGAGGTCGAACGTGAAGAACGGGGAGGTGGGCAGGCGCCACCGGCACTCGCACTCGCGCAGCCCCTCGCCCCGCAAGCGCCAGAAGGATTCCTCCCCTCGGTAACGGCCTGAACTTAGCTCATCCCTTCCTGCTATTTATGTCTGTCTCTCTGCAACTCTCACCAAATACACATCAAGTCATGCCCGCTCTGCCCAGACTTCTTTCAAGGTTTCCTTCTCATTACACTCATTTGGCAGAAATTGCTCTGACCTTTCTTTGATGGTGTTCATTTTTGCCTCAGATCCGTGGCAGATCTGTTTTGTTTTGTTTTTCCCTCCACTGCTCTCAGGATGCAGATGGAAAAGAGGTGGCAATCACCAGTGATGAAAAGGTTGGTTAGAAATTAATCTCTTAAACAGGCTGTCATTTATTTTGGCATGGATAAGCGTTTGCCATCCTTTATCCTTTAGACTTGCACACTCACAGTGAGGGAAATTTAGACTGAGGTGCTCCTTCATGTGTTGGACCTGGAACCATTTCACTAGCAAAAAAAGAAGGAGCAGCACCTGCTCTGTGTCCCTCACTGCTCACCCCTTGTTAATTCACATCAGCCTGTGACATCAGTAACTTTGATGTTGTTACATCCCACCGATGCCTGAAAACAGCTGAACACTTGTGTTCCTCAGGGGCTCCTGGCTCCAGACACCCAGCTTTGGGTAAGCAGTGTTGGGTTCCTGCTGCCACTGACTCAAAACCCTCCTGCACACTTGCAATAAGCAATTAAGATCTTGATCTTCTGGGTTGGAGTTTTCAAAACTCATTCCTCAGTTCAAGAGATACTTGAAACTACTGGAAGTAGACAATCAGTAAAACAGCAGTGACTCTTTTATTTGTGACACTTTTTGCTCTGTGTCTCTGTGTTGATGTAGAAATACAGAAAGGTGCAGGAAGCTTGATGGGTTTATTAATTGGATGTAATGACCCTTGTGCAGGCTGTAATTAAGCCTTAGCTAGCAGATACTCCCAGCACACATCATGATGTAGGAGATAAGGATGACTCCCTCACCAATGCAGACCTTCCTAATTATGGATCCTGTCAAACATTTCTATGGAAAACAGGTTGGGATTCAAAGGCTTTGATCTTGTTTTGCAACACACTGAATTCAAGTACTGCCTGTTGCATAAATACATGTTTAATTAGGACAGTTAGTACATTTGAAGGCTGGGGTTTTTTGGATCATAAAAGAACATTGTATTTTGGAGCAAACTCTTATCTATAAAAGTGTGTTTCATTGCCTTGGAGAACAATACCCAGCATATTTGAAATCAGATCTCACTTAATGTAAATGAGCTGCTTTGCTTTTTAATTGCTCTCAATTTTCCCTTATCCAGTCATTTTATCTTAATTGCTTAAAAAAAAAAAAAAGGAATATTTCACTTTGCCAATATTCCTTTCCTTTAAAATTCTATGCAAGAATGCGTTGGATTAAAATTCCCCCTTCCAGAAGTCTGTTGTAAACCTTGCAAAGCAGAAAATTGCTCATTTGGTGAACAGTTTTAATCCAGAGAGCTGCAGTTTAGCAGCCACTCTAGGTTTTTTTCCACTGCATTTCAAGAAATAAATAATTTTGGATTTCAGATGGAGCACAGTTTCACACTGTGAAGAAAATTAACTCTACCCAAGGCAAAATCAGCATGTGATCCATGGCTTCTTCCAACCATTTGGTCTTTCTCTGGCTACAAGGTGGTGGTGGATCAGGTTGTGCAGATGTGGAATTGTGTCCTGGCTGATGTGGTGGGCTCAGGGTCACAGTCACACACTCATCTCACACTCTTGAGAAAGATTCAAGTACGTTCCTTTCCACCAGTGCTCCCAGTAGAATTCCATTCTAAGGCGCATGAAGGAGCAGATTTTGTGTAGTAGAAGCAGAGCAGGAGCAGCTAGTGGCTCAGCTGGCAGTTTGCTGATCAGTGCCTGTTTCCTGCAGCAGGAGGAGGAGGAGCCCCTCGCCGCCCCCCGCGCGCCGGCGCCGCTCCCCGTCCCCGGCGCCCCCGCCCCGGCGCCGCCGCTCCCCGTCCCCGCCGCGCCGAAGGTACCGACCACGCTGGGCATCCCTGCCTGCCCTGCCCTTGGGGACTCTCTGGGCATGGGAAAGGGCCCTGCTCCCGGTTCCTTCACTGGGAAGCTGAGGGGGGTGTCTTGTGGTGGGTGTGGTGGGTGCATGGCCTGGATGTCGTTGGGTTGCTGCTGCAAATCCTGAATTGGAATTGCACAACCATGGAATTGTTTGGATTGGGAGGGACCTTAAAGATCATCCAGTCCCACCCCGTGCCGTGGGCAGGGACACCTTCCACTAACCCAGGTTGCTCCAAATTTTGTCCCACCTGGCCTTGAATGCTTCCAGGGATGGGCCAGCCACAGCCTTTCTGGATAACAACTTTTCAAGAGTTTTATTTTAAACTCTTAAAACTTCTAAAGAATTCTGGTTTAAATTTTGAGAAGTTTAAAGAACTCTAGAGTCCTTTTCCCCCTCTGCAGGGCACTGCTGACTGATTGCCATGCCTGGGTGGGCCCTGACCATTTGTTCTCTTTGCAGGTCTCCATCACCACCCCCGCGCAGACGTTCTCCCTCTCCACGGAGATACTCCCCCCCGATCCAGAGGCGATATTCCCCATCTCCCCCTCCCAAGAGGAGAACAGCTTCTCCTCCTCCCCCTCCCAAAAGAAGGGCCTCCCCTTCCCCCCAGTCCAAGCGCAGAGTCTCCCACTCCCCACCGCCAAAACAGAGGAGCTCCCCTACTGCGAAGCGGCGCTCCCCTTCCGTATCTTCCAAGCACAGGAAGGGGTCTCCTCCCAGCAGATCCAACAGGGAAACACGTTCACCACCACAAAACAAAAGGCATTCACCTTCACCACGGCCTCGAGCTTCCCACCCCTCCTCCAGCCCTCCGCCGCCGCGCCGGGGAGCGTCGGCGTCGCCGCAGAGGAGACAGTCACCCTCACCCAGCAGCAGGCCCATCAGGAGGGTGTCCAGAACGCCAGAGCCCAAGAAAACAAAGTAAAAAAAAACATCTTGTCTGCTCTGGGTTCGATGGGGGGGTTGTTGTTTAGTTGCAATGCAGTGGAAGTAGTTAAGGAATCATAGAATCCCAGAATGGTTTGGGTGGAAGGGACCTTAAAGCCCATCCAGTGCCACTCCTGCCATGGCAGGGACACCTTCCACTGGCCCAGGCTGCTCCAAGCCCCAATGTCCAACCTGGCCTTGGGCACTGCCAGGGATCCAGGGGCAGCCACAGCTTCTCTGGGCACCCTGTCTCCCCACCCTCACAAGGAAGAAGTTTTTCCCAATATCCCATCTAGCCCTGCCTCTGGCAGTGGAAGCCATTCCCCCATGTGCTGCCTGCATGAAAAGCCCCTCTCCCTCCTCTTTATAAGACCCTGAAATGCTGCATTGAAAAGCCCCAGATCCTTTATTTGCTGGCTTAAAGAAAACCTAACTTTGCCTAACTGTGAAAGGGGACAACACTTCTCATTAGCTCAGAAATAATTCCCTAAGTGACCATTCATGATAAACTGCTACAATTGTAGATATTTTTGTCTTTAGTGAGATGCTGCTTTTCTGAGCAGACTGTGAGAAGTGTGGTACAGGCTTAGGAATTTTTTCAGAAGGAAAATGTAGCTGAATGGAAAGCCTTGCACAATTAAATACCTTTGCTGTTGTCTTTTAAAGTGGCTATAACTTAGTTAAACCAGAAAGGCAGCAATCAGTTCTGAGCAGCACCAGGGTTGTTTAACAGCTCTACAGGCTGCAGTATGGATCCTCTCTGCCATTGGATTGTTTTACCTTTATCACACCAGCAAAGCAATTAATCTATTTATTTTTTTAAAACCATTTAAATCTTCTAAGTGCCGCCTGACCAAGTTAAGCTCAGCTGTTCCTTTGGCTGTTGTGTTGATGTTGCCTTGTTGTGTGTCTCACCTCTGACTGACTCTGTGCTCCCCAGGGCTTCCACCCCCAGCCCCCGGCGCGTGTCCTCGTCCCGCTCTGCGTCAGGGTCACCTGAGACAGCTCCCAAAAAACACCAAGGACCTGCATCTCCTGCCCGCTCTCGCTCTCCTTCTGCAAACTGGTCACCTGCAAAAAAGGCCAAGAGCCCAACTCAGAGCCCATCACCTGCTAGGGTATTTGTCTGCTCATAAAACAGAACTCCTTTGGGTTCCAGGGCAGGCTCTGCTTGGGAAGGCTGAGCTGCTGAGCAGCCCCAGGGTTATTCACAGGGGGAAACTGCTTGGGGTCATTCTTCGTAGTTAAAAACTTCTAAAAGCAATTTGTAACAAGAAATTTTCAAGCTTAACATCTCCAAGTGTGGGAGAAAATGGTGCTCTATAGAAAGTCAGACTTCTGGGAAGTCCCATTTCATGAGTGTACATGAGTTTTATGGTCTGCAAAGTGAGGGGGGCATGTTTGTGGTCAGTATCCTATGTGCAAACTCAGGGTATTCCCAGTGGGAGGAGAACAGATTGTTTGGTATCTTCACCTCTTCTTCTGAGGTGTTTCCCAGGGGGAGTTCCATTCTTTGCCAGAGAAGTTTGAAGCCTTAGAGATGAGTTGTAACATGGGTTGAATTATTTATTACAGAATTCAGATCAAGAAGGTGGTGGCAAGAAGAAGAAGAAAAAGAAGGATAAGAAGCATAAAAAGGATAAAAAGCACAAGAAACACAAAAAGCATAAGAAGGAGAAGGCAGCAGCAGCTGCAGTAGCTGCTGCTGTGGCTCCAGCAGACACCACCTCAGCCCAGGGAGAGCAGGAAGCAGAGACAGAACCCAAAAAGGTGAGAATTTGGGACTTTGTAAAGGGTGGGTGTGCGCTGCTCTGCCGGTGTTCTGACAGCCCTAATTCCAAAGTGAGATTTGGGGTGTGTGATTCCATGTGGGGATTTCAGTGCTGGGAGGGCTCAGCCTGGCCAGGCCTGGGGTGTTTGAAGCAGCTCTTTGTGTTTGTTTGAAGGAGACAGAAAGTGAACCCGAGGACAACCTGGATGACCTCGAAAAGCACCTGCGGGAGAAGGCCCTGAGGTCCATGAGGAAGGCGCAGGTGTCCCCCCCCTCCTAGGCCAACCCTTTGATATAATGTACATTTTATTTGGTTTGTACTCAGAATTCAATTTCAAATTGCTAAATGTGTTTGAGCTTTAGAATATAACATTTGTTGTAATAATTGCTAGGTTGAGGTTCACCATGTACAAAGGGCATGGATTTACATTACAAAAGGTGTCCACAGTGTACTAGTGACATTCTTTCATTGACAGCATAATTTCATTTAGAGTGAGACTTTTTAGAAGCAGTAGGAATTTGTTTTGGAGGTTTGAAACATGACCGTCAGTTCCCTCGTTTCTTTGAAATCCAGCAGGGCCTTGAGCAGAATTTGTGAGGGGCTCATTTGACTTCTTTTGTATCACTTACATGATGCTACTAACCTTTGTGGTTTGTAGGCTTGCCCAGGAGTAAAACCACTGCAGAATTCAAGGAAGTACATCTCTATTTTAATGCTTTCTACTGTTGCCTGTATAGTCTCCATTAAAGCCAATCAAGAATAGCAATTTAGAGTGGTACATAAATGAAAGCATGTTGTTTACCAGGACACTGTGGGTTTATATTGATGTAACATGTTGATTTGGAACACTGGAATTTCATTTGTATTTTTATGTTCTTTTTTTAAAGGGCAGTTTCCATGATCAGCAGACCCAGAAAAAAAAAAAAATAATTCCTTCAGTTCCATAAATTTTGTTTGTGAGCTGTCGTTGCCCCATTCATAAATCTTGTCTCGTTACGGTTCTTCGGAATGGTCTGAGCAACTTTCAGAGCTGTGTTCTTTGAAAGTTTAGAGGAACCTGAACTTTGGATATTGTCATGTTTTCACTGTTCTTTGTTTTTGTTTTTTTAACTAAAGCTATATAAAGCTTGTGGATTAAACAAAATAAATTTCTAAATTTAAACAGATGTTGGCTATTTTTATCTGGACGTTTGCATTTGCTAATCAGCTTTGTTTTGTGCAGGGTTAGTGACTGCTCAGAGATGAGAAAGTGTTTGATCCACTGTGCTGGCTCTGGAAAAATTGGGGCTGTTAACTGGCCTGGTGGAGCAGGAAAAGCCCTTTAATTAGTGATGCTCCTGTGGAGTTCTTGCCAAGCAGGAGCCTAACAGCCTTACCTGGGCCATGCTCTGAGAGGATGGAGAAGCTCAAACTCACTATTTGCTGTGAAAATTGCTGGTCAGAACAAGTAAAGTGTTTGAAGGCCCTGCAAGAAATGAACAGCAGGTTTCATTAACTTGGGGAAGGAGCTGTAGAGGTGTGAGAGCTCATCTGAGGAATCCTGGGGACTCCCTGCCTTTCCATAATCATGGAGTCACAGAGTGGGTTGGGACTTTACAAAGCACCCAGTTCCAAGCCCCTTTTAATCACTGGAAACTTGCTGGGTTGCTGCTGTGGAATTCTTGTAAAATCTCCAGCTGTGTGTCTGAAATCAGCTCAGTTCTGAAGCCTGAGGTTCTTCTGGAAGGTGCTCTTGAATTCTTTTCGTGCTGCAGCTGCAGTAGCTGTGATGTACTCAGTGAAGTTGGAGGTTGGTGAGTCTTTCCTTGCCCTTGTGCAGGGTCTAACCTGAGGCAGGGCTGCTCCAGGTCCTGGCTGGGAGGGGAGGTTTCAGAGCAGCTCCTTCTGCACTTCCCTCTGTGCTGAACCTTTTGTTTCTTCACATGAATGTCATTGTGTGCTCAAGTGCTTGTAAACCTCCTCCAGAGCTGGAATGCGAGGATCACCTGTTATTAAAACATGTGTGATAAATTCCAAGAAGCTTCTGGACAGAGGCATTTTTCAAAGTCCATCTGGGTGAATTTGGTGCTTGAGGAGCCCAGACCTGGACTCAGGACGTGCTGATCCTCATTCCCTTGGGTTTTCCCTGCATGTGCTGCAGGGGTGCAGCTCCCCAGGGTTTAATGCCTCCTCCTTTATCATCCCAATCTTGCTTCTACCTGGCTTTGGTGACCTCTGAGTGCCTTTTAATCTTAGCACTAATAGAAGTTCTTTAAATACATTCAGGGCCTGAGTCACTGCTTATCTTCCCTCACACCTATTTCCATCTCCTGCCCCCAGGGCTGATAAAGGACCTCTGGATGGGCCAGGCCTTCCCTCCACATTTCCATCTCCTTTGGAGTTCCTATTGTTGCTGCTCCCCCTGCTTCTTTTTTTTCATCTATCCATAAATAATGGTGTAGGCTTAAAAAGAGCAATTAAATGCAGTGTTTCAAAAGAGTATAACTTCTAAATGGTATTTAGCTTAGTATTTTAATTTCTTCCTACTTATCCATTCAAGTAGTAACACTCCATTTAAATATCAATTGGGGTAATGAGCCCTCTCCTCTCCTGAGCTGTCCCTGCTGTTGCTCAGACCCTTTTTAGCACAGAATCTCTCTGGGCTGGGTTCCATCTGTGTCTCTGCTGTTCCTGACACCGCTGAATTCTCTCCTGATCCTCTGATTGAGCTCCCCTCATCCAAACCCAAACGTGTCTGATCCCTTTCCCACTCCAGCTTCTTGGTTAACCTCTTCTCTCTGTTTTTAAATCCTTGTATTTGTAGTTCAGAAATGGCCCTGCAGGTTCCTGGTGTGATGAGGCAGGAGCTACCTGGATCTCACTTCTTTTTTATCCTGGATCTGCTCATGCTGAATTTTGGCTTCCTGACCTGGGCCACCCTCGTGCAGACAGACACAGGGTCTAGGTAAGGGACTTGCTGCAATGATTGTATCCAACTCCACAAAAAGTTTAATTGGGCTGTGTAATTGGAATGGAACTGAGTCCTCAGTAGTGAGTGTGAGGCTGAAGTGAGTCACAGGTCAGTCTCTGTAGCTGCTTCTGAAGAAAGATGTTTGTTGTGTCAACAGGTGGGACAATGGCAGGTGTGTGTGCAACAGTTCCAAGCTTATAGAAACTCAGGGCTGGATTGTTAAATTTTTCCACTTGTGTGACTTTGGCAATTTGCCTGGGAGTGCTGTGGAGCTTCCTGAGCCGAGGGATTTACCCTGAATTGCCCCAGGACACAGAACTGTTCTGCTGCTGCTCCCTGGGAGCCCAGGGGTAAATCCCAGCACCAGGGCAGAGTTCTGTGCTGGGAGCCGTCCCAAAACCTCCCTCACCTGACACAGATCCAAGTCCTGAGCAGTGAGGGCTGCAGGGAGGGACCTGGGCTTGGAGGAGCCGTTGTGCACTGTGACTTCATTGCTGCAGCACCAAACTCCAAATCCCTGTGTGCTGGTGTCAAAGCAGCTCTGGGAAGAGCAGCTCAGCAGGGCACAGAGCTGTATTTTGGTGGAGTTCCATTCCACCTGTTGTGTGTTATAACTGATGAGCTGGTACACAATCATCTCATAAACCCTTGATTTGTCTGCCTGAAGTCCACTGTGGATGTTACCAATATCTCAAAGCTCTGACAATTCAATGGAATTGTGTTTCTCTTAAATCAGGTCTTACTCATATATTACTGTTGGAAGTAATTCTATCTTTTCCGAGGTAATAAAAAGATTTTTGAATCTCAGCACAATGGGATGGGGAGTTGTGTATTCCCAGACTAATCAGTAGTTTGACTTTTGAACTTTGTGCAGCAATCCTGATTGAGTTCAAGGAGGCTGGAACTGCTGGAGTCCCTTCAGCTGGGTGTGGAACAACAGCTGGGGGTGGTCCCCCAGTGGCTGGAGGCAGAGGGTGTCCTGTACCAGCCACTCTTACCTGGGCTCCCTCTGGAGTCCTTCCTGCCCTGTGGCACTCGAGGGGTGACACAGCTCAGCTGCTCTGAGCCAGGTTCTGGGGGAAAGAAGTGCTTGGCTTTGTTATCACTTGTTCAGTTTAGTTCTGACTTGAGCCAGAGCGTTTCCTTCTGCTGTGAGCGGAGCTTAGGGAGCATCCAACATGGACAGAGATCTTCTGGTCCACTTGTGATGGTTTGTGATTGCTGCCTTGGTGGCTGGAGGCTGTCAGGTGATGAATTTTTCATATGTCCCGTCCTGAGTGTGGATTAAGCCTTGGGAAGATGGCTGGGAAGAGTGGGGTTGATTTTAATTGCTCTTAAAGTAGGAGAACAACCAATATACAGAGGGAATGATGTTCAGGGAGGTCCCCAGTTCTCACTGCAGGTTTGTACCTAAACATCCCCAAGTGGCTTTGGCTCTATCTCACCAGGCTGGGAATGGACTGGAAGCTGTTCCTGAAAGGATGAGGATCATAGTTTGTTGTGGAGCTGAAAAGGAGGCTTTGGGTTTTTCTTGCCTTTTTTCCCAATCTTTTATTTAAAATCAAGAGCCACAAAGTGCCTCCTCTGGGGTTTGCTGGTGTCTTGTGTAGGGGCTGTGCCCGAGCAGCAAACGGGAGTTGTGTGGCTCCAGCCCATCTCCCAGGGAGAGAAAACGCTGTGAAATTCTTCCCTAGCTGGGAGTGCCGGATTTTGTCACGGGAGCCGGCCAGCTCCCGGGGCAGTGCGTGGGTCTGCCGCAGCCACAGCTGGGTGAAGCTGCCGCTGGGGCGGGGCTGACTCACGGTGACGCAGCCCCGGGGCCACCCGTGCTCGTTCGTGCCGTGCTTGGGGCTGTGCCGAGCCTGGTTTGGGGTTTGGATAATCCTAAAAATCAGAGCTGCAGGAGGGAACGTGCTGGTTCCCACAGCAGGGCGGGGGTCAGTGCCCCGAGTGCAGCTCCCCACGGGTCAGGGTTTGCTGCAGGAGAGAAGACTGAGCCTTCAGTGCAAGGTGTTTTAATCACCAAGTCATTCATTATCTTCAGCGTTCGTGTTGTGGCAGATTCTGTAGGAACTGTGGTTTTTTCCCATTCGGGATCAATCCATCGGGAATTGTGTGGTGAACACCTCCCAGGGCCAGGTGTGGGACCTGACCTCCGGGCCCAGCCCGGGATGGGGTCAGGAATCCTTCTGAGCTCCCACATCTGCTTCCCCGGGCCGAGGAGCTGAAGACAGGAGGGATGTGGGTCCGGAGCATCCTTCCTCCCACACAAAGGCAGGATGCAGCCGGAGTCAATGCGGGCTTTGTGTGCCGGGCCTGGGGCAGGGACCCGCCCGGGGCTGCGAGCCCTGGAGCCGGGGCTGCTCCTGCATGGAGCTCTTGAGTCCCAGGGAGAAATGGAGAAGGACCTTGTCCAGCAGATCCTGGGGAGCTCAGGCTGCTTTTGGTGTGGGGCTGGTCCTTGTATTGATCTGGGCATGGGGAGGGTGATGCTCTGAATCCCTGGGGAGTTCAGGATCCTCCTGTTTCACTTGAAAGAAAACACGGAAAACAGCTGTCCTGGGAAAGCAGCGCTGGGAGGAAGGGAATTGTGGGGGATTCTTCGGTTCCCCCACAGAGGCTTTGTGTTCAGTCCAGGGGCAGAGCTGCAGCTCGTGTAAATTGTTGTGGCTATGAAGTAAATGGAATTCTGCTGCTGATGTCAGCTGGGGATGGCCCCTGGAGAGGAGGCTCAGCGTGAGGGACCAGACTCTCCAGAGCACGTGCAGTCCTTATCAGCTCAGCCAGAGCTTCCTCTGTCCCTCCCCTGACCTGTGCCGAGGCCGTGCCCTGCTCCGGGCTGGCCCCAAGTGCACAAACCTCAGATGGGTCCAGCCCCTGACCCCCACAGGCAGTGGGAGAAGGGAATGTCTGTGGGGGTCCAGCCTGGGAAGCTCTCAGGAGGTTTTTACCTAGGGGGACTTTTTGTAGTTCCTCACTCAGACTTCAAAACTCGAGCTTCAGATGAAACCAAAGCTGATGGAACAGTTGTGAGAAATGTGGATCCCTTTTAAGGGTAACCCCCCCAGGCTTCCCCTCTCCAGGAGGGAGGAAGCTCCCATTAAAAATTGATAGTCTCCCTGTCAGCTGGATTTTAATTCAGCAAGTGGATTTGACTACTGATGTGAAAAAAATTACCTTTGTCACTGTGCTGATATTTTTTTAATGAGACAGAAATGGTTTGGCACCTTTCCAGCTTATTAAAACCTTTGTGAGTCCACAGGCACTGGCACAAGGGGACAAGAAGGGAAAATTGCATTAAGTGCATGATTGGCAAAACAAAATTGAGCTCTTTTTTATTTATTTATTTTTAATCTATTACAAGCCTGTGAATGAATCTTCTATTATTTATGGGGGAGGATAAAGGGAGCCGTCCCTGTGGCTGCAGGCAGACTCTGCTTTCAGTTCAACTCTTCTTTCCAGACAGGGAAAGTGGACACCTGCTGTTATCCAGGACAGAGATAAGTGAAGGGAGCTGTGTAAGAAGGGAGAAATCCCCATGTTCTGTGGGAGAACAGGGCCCTGGGGATGGCTGATCTCCACTGGGTTTGTGTCTGTGCTCTGTGGGTTCTGAGCTCACCACAGGGTGGATTTCTCCACTGGATAAAAGGGATCAGACCCTTTCAGCCTCTGCATCCCACGAGTTGAGCCACCCCAGGGTCTTCATCCTGGCTGGACCAGCTGCAGGAGCTGCTGCAGCCCCGAGGTTTTGCTGCTCAGAGCCTGTCCCACGGCTGGCTGAGTTGCCAGCGGGGTCTGGCCCCTCTCCAGCTCCGTTTCCTTCCTCCTGCCCCCAGCCGGGCCCTTCCCCGCCCGCACGGCCCCTGCAGCCGGCACTCATCCCGGCCCCTGCCCCCTGCCTTTGAGCTGGGAATGCTAGCACACTGGGAGTCCTCGTGGCATCCCCCTCCTGCCTCAGCGTCCCCTCAGCGTCCCCTCAGCAGTCCCAGTGGCGGAAGGGAGATTCCTGTTGATCAAGGGCTGGATGAAGCTCATGTGATGGACGCTGTGTGCTGATAACCGAGGCTCTTCCTGCAGCTCTGGGGCTGCTTTGCTGCAGAGGGGCTGAGGAGGGGCTGGTCCTGCTGACACCAACCCCCAGAGAAGGGAGCTGTGCAGAGAGGGGCTTCCCCCTGCTGCCAGCAGAGGATTTGGGTTTATCCTCTCCAACTGCAAATGCCACTATTAATGAGCAGCCAGGGTACCATTTGAATTTTAATGACATCACAGATACAGTGCTGCTAATTGCTCATTTGCTTATCTGGAGTGAGTTTTAAATCTGTGAAAGAAACCTGAATCATGGAAAAACCTCTTGTGCAGCTGATCAGGGCAGGGTTAGAGAAGCAGCTGTCTGTGGTTTAACACCTCAGAGGCAATTCCTCCTTTCCATCCCATTGCCCACCTTGCTGCCCTGATCAGCTGGGATTCATGGCTGGGATAAAAGCAAAGGATTTAAAAGGAGAAAATCTCCAGAGCCTTGGTGCTCAGAGAGATGCTCTGAGAGCCTGGCTGGGTTTGGACATCCCTGGCTGGGCCAGGGGGCAGAGGGATGGCTCCAGTCCTCAATTATCTCTCCCGGGTTTGTGCCTTAATTTTTGGCTCTAGCCAGCTCTTATCGTTGCTCAGTAGGAGCCCGAAGAGCCTTACAGCAATCATTACACAGACAAACCACCGGGGTAAAGAGGTGATAATTACAATTGCAAAAGCAAGGACCCGATGATCTGAAATACCAGAATTTCAGCCTGAGCAGGTCGAGCGTGTGCTCAGATAAGGAGCAGAGAGACAGGAGGATTTGGGAACTCTTGGTCCTGCCCTGCAGGATTGTTGTTGTTCTCCCCATCTGCAGGGCACAGTGGCTTTGCTGGGGACCGCAGCTGCTTTTTGAGTCAGTGACTCAGGAGGTTTGGGTTCAGTTCCCTGTCCTGCTGTGGGTATCTCGGGGATTTGGGATGTCATTCCCTTGGCAGTGCCTCAGGCTGCAAGGTTTGGAGAAGGTGGAGGAGTTTCTGTTGCTGTGTTTGGAGAGCTGGAGCACTCTACATGCTGCTGCAATGCAAATAATTTTATCAGAAAGATTATTTCTAAATCCTGGTAGAACTGCGAGATCTTGGCCTCTTGTCCTGCCCACAATTCCTTTCCTTTCCTGAGTACTTGGAAAAAAATGTGGCTCCTTCCAGTGTGACTCAGGTAGGAGGAAATAAACCCCACATTCATCATGTCACTGCTTGAGTCAGATCAGCATTTACGCCATCGCTTTGGAGCAGGGTGGCTCTGGGAGAGGTGTTCCCTTTGTTCCTTGGGATGAATGCCATCCATCCCAGATGTGGACTTTGCCCAAAGGACCAGGATGGAAAGCTCGGGGGATTTGGGATGCACAGCTTCACCCCACAGGCAGAGCAGAGATGTGAAACTACAGAAGTGGTTTGGGTTTGTGGAGGTGCCAGTCCTGCCCTAAAGTGGGATGGATTATCAGGTGCCTGCACTGATGGAATCAGAGAATCATGGAATGGTTTGGGGTGGAAGGAACCTTAAAGATGATCCAGTACCACCCCTGCCATGGGCAGGGACACCTTCCATCATCCCAGGTTGCTCATCCTTGGACACTGCCAGGGATCCAGGGCCAGCCTGTGCCGGGGCCTCCCCGCCCTCACAGGGAAGAATTTTTTCCTAATACTCACAGCTTTGGATCAAGCCAGCCTGGAGATAGAGAGGTTTTGTGTTGGACTTGTTTTTTTTTGTGAATCTTTTTCTCTCTGATGTTGGGCTGCACCTCAAATTGAACATCATGGTGTCATTGATCCCTGCAGATCCATGGCAGGGGTTCTGGAAGCTGGGAAGGAGCTGCTGCTTCCCCTTTCCCCCACACAAAGGGCAGCACACGGGGCCAGCACTGCCCTCCCACAGCTCCCCTTCCCTGGCTCCCTCAGACCTGCAGCCCGTTCAACCCCACAGCAAACAGAGTTTCTGCATTTCAGCTCTGTGACAGAAGCCAGTCCACGGTGCTGAATCCCAGCTGGGATATAATGGACAGGGCTCATTAGGGGAGCCCCAGCTACCAGCAGCTTCCAGGCTTTTCAGATGATGGGAATTCAGCAGGAAACCTCGCTGGTGTGTTTGATTGCTGCTGCAGGGGACTGTGCCTGATTTAACCACTTAATCAACCCCAGCCAGGCACAGCTGGGGTTGTTATTCTGGGAGAAGCAGGTTCTGTAGTGCTTTTTCCTTCACCAAATCTCCTTATCAGCCCAGGTGTTTGAATCACCTGGGGACTAACCTTAAAAGAAAACAGCCAATACCTGAATTTATTTACTTTCAAGCAACTTCTATACATAAAGGTGGGGAAATATAGATTTTAATCAGGCTCACAAAACTAAGGGGTTTTTTTCCCCAAATAACTTCTCAAACTAGAAATGCAGTGGATTTGGGGTTTTTATTGAAGGACTCCTTGTGTGTCCAGTGCTGCCATGGGAAGGTTTCCCAGCACTCAGACCCACCTCCATCTCTGCCTCTCTATCCTTTCCAGGTCTCTTCCTGCAGAAGGAAGAAGCCCAAATCTTTGTTTCCTGATGCTCACAGCAGAGGACAGGCTGATACCTGAATTTGCAAAGTAGGGCAGTGAGAAACCCTGGGCAGAGCACAGCAACAGCCTCCTGCTGAAAGGGGAGAGTCAGGCATTCAATTACTCCTGTTGTGTGTGAGGTCCTGAGAGCCAACTTTCCTTTCCACCCCCTTGGATGTCACCTCCAAAGGCAGGGAGGTGACAAGCACTTCAACTTCCCCCGTGTTCCAAAGGAAGTGAGGTGAAAGCTCTGCCTGTGTCAGCATTCCCAAAAAGCTGCCCCTGGTGCCTCCGTGGAGGGGACCCACTGCAGAGGGAAACCTGCAGACAATGCCTGCTTTGTCCCCTCCCTGCTTCTTGGGCGCCCTGAGATGCTGAGTCCAAACATTTCACCACAAAATGCATTAATTACCATCCAGCTCCCCAGGGAAAGGACCATATGCCAGTATCCAGGGGAAACAAAAAAGGAAGAAGCACGGAAAGGCCATTGATTATTAAATTACTCCAAGTGCAATTACTGCCACCAAAAGTTCTTGATGAACATTTCCTAGAAACGTTGAGTTCTGTGCTAACTTGGGCCATGGAGCACAGGAGTGACCCAGAAATTGTGGGATGAGGTCACCTTCCCCCATAATGCCACGGGATGTGTCCTGTGCTGCTCTAGCTCTGCTCAGCCCATGGCACAGAGCTGTTTTCTGTGGCAGCTGTGAGCTCCAGGGCCGGCTCCACGCGTGTTCTCAGCTGCTCACTGCAGCTAATCCCAAAGTTTGGCAGCCACCCCGGAGGAAAATGAGCCATCCAGGGACAGCTGGTTGGGAATCACAGCAAGCTGCAAACAGTCTGACACCGGCAGAAGCTGGGTTTCCCCCGCAATCCTTGGAAATCTGGCAGAGCAAACCCTGCTCGACGCAGGGGCAATGAAAGAGGAATGAGCCGTAACAAATTCACCCCTCCCAGGAGGCAGGTGATGGATGGAGCCCAAAAGCCCTCTCGGTGCCTGGATGGGAGGGAGGAACGTGGAGCTCCTGGGATTGCTCTGCTGAGGGGGCAGCAGCTCCTCAGGAGGGCTGGGCCTGCGGTGGCTGCGCTGCCACTGCTGCATCCCCGGCCAGGATCCCGAATTAGCTGTGGAATGGGAATGCTGCTATTTATAGCCAGGGTGTGTCAGTGTGTATTCTAGCCTTCAATAGGTGTCCCTGGGCAGGTTCCTCTCCCAGCTGCGTCCAGCATGGCTTTCAGGAGCTCTAATGAACCCGGCAGTCAGGACAGGCTCCTGCTCCAGCCACAGCCAGCACTGGGTGCTCTCCTTCCCTAACCTCCTCAGCATCTTTCTTCTCACAGCAGTTTCATTATCATTTAAAAAATGGGATGTTCTTACATGTGTCCCACTGAGTGACAACATGACCTTTGTGCTGAGCTCCTCCCATGCCTGAAAAATTCCCTGTGGAAATAAAAACCCATTTTTGAGCCCCGGGGTCAGCATGGCAGAGAATTCCACTGGAGGAACACGCACAGCCAGGGCAGGAGAGGGCCTGCTTTGATATCTTTAACATCTGAAGCCTCCAGTTTCAAAAGCACTTGGAAAGTTTGAGATGGAAAAACTGCTGCAGAAAGGCCAAAACTGCTGGAGAAGTGAAACAATCCCAGGTTGTTTTGCTGCTCTGCCAAATGGGGACGAAGCTCCTGAATGCAGCATGAAATAATATTGAGAGAGTGACCCACTGAGCACACGTGGGGGGACAGAGTTGCTTTGTTCCCCCTCCGTGGCTCGGTGCAAATTTAGCTTTGAGTAAGTCACTGAACTTTCCTGACTCATTCCTCACTGCTGTTAAAGGTGGGTGATGCTCATTTCCCTATGGATTGTTAGGAGCACTGGTGATTTATTATGTAAAGCGTGGACAAATTAATTATAAGTGTTCTAAATAAGAAATAAATAAATCCAGAATAGTACAAACAGCAATTACTGAAGGAGGAAAGAACTGAGAGCTTTCAGACTGAACATTGTTAGATGTTTCAATTTGAATGGGGAGCACGAGGGGTTTGGTAAGTGGTAGCTGGAAACCAGGAAAATGTCATCTGAACGTGAAATAATTGAAAAGATATTAAAGCAGAGCCAGGGCTGGTGCAGCTGGGTATAAATGAAATAAGCTATTAGCTGCTCTGCGAGATACCAGCAGGGGAGAGCTTTTGTTAGAGCAGAAATGCAGCAGTGGTGAGGGAAAAACAGCCCTGGCAGCTCCTTTGTGGGGCTGGGAACATAAAAAGGCCCTGAGAGCCTCACAGACCTCAAATTTGTTGCTCTACACCCACTTTTGTGGGCGCCGTGGGAGAGCTGTTTCTTTGTGCTAAACCACTGCCTGTGCTCGAGCAGGTGGGGCTGTGCTGTGGGGAGCCCTGGGAAGTACTGCAGGTTTGACAAAACCCTGGGATTTTGAACTTTTTGGTGAAGGAGAGAGGAAGGCTTGGTCCTTGGCTGAGGGGGAGTGCCTGGCTCAGCATTCCTTGTCCTGGAATAAGGACTCAGCTCCTGCCTTTCCCAGCAGACAGAGGATCCAACTTTCCTTTGCCCCTCGTTAAACCAGTCCCAGAATCCACACTTGGCCCCAACTGGTGCAAATTTCTTACTCTGCCAGGCAAAAAAGTGAATGCAAGGCCTTCAGCAAAGACAGATGCTTGTGGAATCTCTGGGACAACCCCATATAAGGGAAATTTCTTTCCTTGTTGAAACGTGGGTTCCAACAACAACAACAACGGCGGGACGGTGTCCTTCGTGGTACAGGCTGCAATTAATTAACGGGTAATTACCAAGGGAGGTTCCTGGCCAGGGCTGGACTGCACAGCCCCACATCAGTTTGGTTGCAGCGCCACACCAATTTCCAGCCCAGGCTGTCCCACCCCATGAATCAGCGAGATTCCGTGGACTCTAAACCAAGCACAGACGGATATTCCACTGGCTCCCGGTGAGCTGGGGCTGTCCAGAAGCTGCAGGAACAGGAATAAAAAGGACTTTGTCACATCGACAGCCCAGCCCTATCAGCTCCAGAGAGGGGCTCGCAGCAGTTTTTCCTGCTCCAGATGAATTCAAGGGCATTCAAAGCTGACATTTGCGTAAAGACATCCGGTTATGCAGAACCGAGGGCAGCAAACGCCTGCAGAGACAGGAGGTTTTGTTATTAGCAGCGAGCGCTCCGTTGGTAACCATTCCATGTGGAGCCATCCCGGGCTACATTTGGGTACAAATTACAAATTACAGGGAGGCTCATCCCGGGTCACAGACGGCATTGAAGTCACTCTGTGCCACCTCGGGGGATGCCACAGCCCCGGCCTGCCCTGGGAACGGCTCTGCCGAGACGCTCAGGTGCAGCTCCACTCAGACTATTAAAAATACAGTCTGGGCTTCCAAAAGGAAAGCAAGCACTGCGAGCAAGGGCGGGAGGCGCCGAGGCATGAAAGCCGCTCTGTTGTGTGAAGCCGCATGGGGAAAATGTGATCGTGGCTCTGCTGTTCCGCTGGAAAGGCTGGAAAAAGTGCAGTTTCCTCTCTTTCTGATGTTTCACCCAGTTCTCCCGCACTTTTTTTTTGTCCGGCTCCTCAGTCTCTGACCTTAATAGTGAGGGGAAAATTAGGCTGGGGACTCAGCTGCCTCTTGGGATGGATTTTTCCCCCTGCCAGGAAAGGAGCTGTTCGTGCTGCTCTGTTGCGATGGGTTTATAAGGGGAAGTTTCTGGATTTTAAGTTTTTCCCTTGAGGGTGAGGCAGGCTGATGTCGGGGGAACACGTACCCCGGAGCTGGCAGCTCCCACAGGGCTCGGCCCCGCCAAGGCCGCTCCCAGACGTTGTCACAGAGCATGACATCAGCCGCGGGCGGTGTCTCACGGCCGGGGCGCCCGTGGCTGACACGGGGGTATCCCGGCCACCATGAGGGGACAGCGGGGACCCCCATCCCTCAGGGGACTCCGCGACCGCCATGGCCGGCGCTGCCCCTCAGAACTGTCCCCTCACGGCGGCCACGCCCCTTCATGGCGGCCACGCCCCCTCAGCGCTGCCCTGCATTGTCCCCTCAGGGAGACCCCGCCCCCTCAGCGGTGCCCCCTCACTCATTGCCCCCGCCCCCTCGCGAGGCCCCGCCCATCCCCGGCGGGCTCCAGCGCGGGGCGGGGCCGCTCTCAGTCGCGCTCAGGGCGGGTGAGGGGAGCGGAGCGGCGTCGCCGTCCCGGCTGTGGCAGCGGCGGGCGAGGCGGGGCAGGGGCTGCAGCAGCGAGAGCAATGGCGCTGTCCGTGCCGGTCAACGGGCTAAAGGAAGGCGACAAGGAGCCCGTCATCGAGCTCTTCGTCAAGGTACGGCCGAGGGGAGGCAGAGGAGGAGAGGGGAGGGGAGGTGGGGCGGGGGAGTCTCGTCCCGTCTGAGCGCCGAGCGCGCGCGCGCCGCGACCGTTGGGCGCTGCCCCCCCCCCCCCCCCCCCCCCCCACCTCCTCCGTCCGCTTTCCCGCCCGGGGGGCTCCGAGTCCCCTCACGGCTCCCTCGGGCCCCGCCGTGCGCACCCCGCTCCCCGCAGACCCCGCTCCCCGCCCGGCACGGCGGGGGAGCCCCTCGGAGCACCCCCCGACCACCCCGCGGGCGCGGGGGGCTCCGCTCGGGGCGGCTCCCGGCGCGGTGCGGGCACAAAAGCGGAGCCGAGGGCGTGTGCCCGGCGCCGGGAGGGAGTGCGGGAGCCGCGGTGAGTCAGAGCGCAGATGGAGCGGGCGATAGCGCCGGCGGACCGCAAGAAAAGTCACTTTTTTGAGGGGAAAAGTGCGGCCCGGATGCGTTTTGCTGGAAGATTCTCCGCCCGGAGCAAAGGGTGCCGCGGGTGCGGGGCAGCACCGCGGGCAGCGCTGGCACAAGGGAAGAACCGAGCGCCACAATGGATCGCCCTCGCTCGGCATTGTGTGCCCGGCCGAGCGCAGGAAGGCGGCAAAAAGGCAGCAAAAACACCAGTTACTCCTCGCTCCCCGCCCCAAAAGTCTACTTTTTATGACGGGAAGTGAATATGTAAAGGAACACCAGGTTTTTATCCGAACTAGAAGAATGGGCATGTGTTGTACTGCCCTTATCTGGCGAAGATACCATATGGTATCTCCACATGTTTTGCATTCATTTATTGCTGTATGATGCAATATTTTGCATCCTCCGGGGCTCTGGTGATGCAGCATCTTACTTTTACTTCATATCAAAAGTAACACCAATTACTCCGTGCAATCTTCTCTTTCTGTGCTTAAACGTCCTTTAATGAAAGCCTCTGCAGGAAAGTATTTACATTCTTCAGATGAAGTTTCTTCCAATTGCAGTGAGAAAATCAGAGATCTCTTCATCTGGCAACTTGGGAGTCGCTTTGTATAAAAGCAACGATGACAAACATGAAAATTTCCAGATATTTGGAAATAAGTTATTAAATATCGGTTTTATTTCTTAAATTATACCTTCTAAAAATGTTGAATTTTTCCACTTTTCATACTTCCTAATAGTAGTATCAAGAGGCACTAATGGGACCCCAGGGAGGGCATTGCAGTGAAGGATTCCAGACCTGATTTTGGTCAGAATATTTAGGCTCTTAGTACAGAGGTTAGAACGTACAACTGCAGAAATTAAGTTACAGATTACTTTGAATTATTTATAGCAGTGTATCTTTAATATAAAATGCCAATTTGTCTTCATCTGTCCTAAAGTTCGTCAGCTGATTTTTTTTTTTAAACAAATTTGAGCAGTGATTGATGGCAGAATGATTTGGGGGCAGAGGGAAATCAGCTTTGTGGGTGTGTTTAAAGAGAATATTTCATGCATGAGGAGTGGCATGGAAGAAGCTGTAAAAATAGTTTTGAGAGAGATGTGTTCATTCTGATTAAATCAGAATTGGACCAATAAACGTGTGAGATTATATGAAAGGGGGAAATCAGGAAATTTTTCTGTCCTTTTCAGTTGAAATTTCTTTATTGGCATTGGTTTAAGAAGGCTGAATTTGGGGTTATCAGTGAGGATTTTTTCCCTCAAGGAAACCTGTACCCATTGTTATGGGTGACTGTTGTACCTGAGCACTGTCTGCCCTAAGGATAAAGTTCAGGTTAAAATAAGAGGTTATTATTGCCTCCCTTGACAATCTTCAGGTGAAGGTTATTTCCTGTAAAATCCTTCAGGTAAAGAACAACCCCCAGCCCAGCAGAGAGACCAAAACAGTTGTTTCACCTGGGTGTTGCTGCCTGTCCCACTTTATTGAAGCTGTTGGGGATTATCAGGACAGCTTTTTTGTAAGGCAAATAAAATCTTGTTTTCTGACTCATTTAGATGCTCACTTCAGAAATTGCTAGGAGAATATGTTTATTGAAGAGAGCCAACAGCGTCTGTCTAAAGGAGCACTAAATTTGGATTTTAGTGATTATATTTTCCTCTGTGATTGGAATGCTCACTTGCAGTTTTTCCACGTGGTTGTGGATGCAATCTAGAAAAAAAAAATCCGAAGTTACTGAGAATTTCTCCACGTAGATAACCACTTTTCAGGTGTCTGGGATCTACCTGTGCCCTGTTAGCCCGGGAAGCTCTTCAGGCAGAGGTAGTGGAAAAAGTTCTGGACCTAACTCAGCCCAACGCCCGGCCCAGGGGCGGTGACTGCATGACCTGAGCACAAAGGATTGTAGCAGCCAGACCTGAGATGAAACAAAGATAGGGATTAAAGCTTGAGAAACAAACCTGTGAAGCAGGAGAAGGGGTCTGGCTCCGTGCCCAACCTGTGGAGTTTGAGCCTTATTAAATTGTGATCAGTAACAAAATAGGATGGGCACGGGGAGGAGCACACACACGGCTGGGTTCAGATGGGAATGACTCTGTCACTGTGTTGTCACCAGCACCTTGGTTCGATTTTTCCCACCAGACAATGTATCAATCTGCTGTAATTTGTGTTTTCATAGTCTGTGAGAACTCCGTGCAGGATTAGGGTACTTCGGTAAGAAACTGTTACAGGGGTGATTCTGTTTCTTGGTGTCACAATGAAAACTTCCAGCGCTTTTTTCATTCCAGAGCCGGTGGGCTGCCTGTGGTCTCTTTTAAACCATGTGTAAATATTTTCTGAGTCTTTTCTCTTGAGAGCTGATTAGGACAAAACCAGTGGTGTATCTGATTTCGTTTAGTTTCCTTGTGTGTTCCATGTTTTATTAACGAGGGAGGCTTCCATTGTCTAACAGGAATATTTTTATGTGCCCTAGTGGCATTTCAGAGCAGTGAAGGCTGCATTGTGGCAAATGTGCTCAGAGAAACTTGAGCTCTGGGATTGGAGTGCAGCTCAGACAGGTCACTTGGAATAATAGCTTTGCTTTAGTTGGTGGTGTGTGGAATTTTATTGTAAATAAAAAACGTGTGAGGTGACTTGGTCAAATAGGCCCAGTCACCTGTGGAAATCACAGAACAATTACAAAACTGCCTGTGCAGTTCCTGTAAGGGAGTGTGTGAGGATGGAGCTGCTGAAAGCTCAGCCCTGGGCGTTCTGGAGGGCACTTAGTGATTGCATCCTCTGCTCCTACTGAGGTGAAGACACAGAGAGTCAACAAGTTCAGTGTTAAAGGAAACAAACACCAGGCTCCACTAATGAGAAATTCAGACTTGTGTATCTGCTGGCATGGCATGGGTTGGAGCAGATGTGGGGAACGGGTGAGGAAGGGCTCCCCTCTGCACTGGGTAACGTGTGTGTACTTGTCATTAATCAGACCTTGGGTTTCTGGCAGCTCTCAGGTAAGAGGTCCTTGCGAAATGGGGCACCTGTGTTGAAAATCAGACAGAGTCTCCTATCTGTTTACCCTTGAGTTGTCTGTCAGTACAAAAGAAAAAGCTGTGATTTCCCATTTAATAAATACCCCCCTCTGAAGCACTCCCAGTGACTGTAGCAGAAGCTGGTCTCCGTTTTTGTGTATCTGAACCAAACAGAGATTTGGCAGGTGAACTGTTTGTCTTCCGGGCTCGGGGTCTGTTTTGTTCAGTGCAATGCTGGGGCCGAGGCAGGAAGGGGATGTGAGCATCTCCAGCAGATGGATTTGTGTGGATTCAGGTCTGCCTTTGTCTCACCCTGTGCTCATTCCCTTATGTAAGCTCTGCTGTGGCACTCTGCAGCCCTGTAGCTCTGTACATTGGTTTGTAACAAACCATCCCTCAGCTTCTTTGTCATCAGTTTTTGGTTTTTTTCACCCACAAAGTAGCTGTATGATTGAGAGGCACATCAGTACAAGGAAATAACAGGACTGGAGACATGCAGTGCTGCTTCTCAGAGATAGCCTTGGCAGGGTTATTGCTTGATAATCTTATTAGATAAGTCTCCTCCTTATACACCAGATCATCCTTGGAGGGTTTGATGTGACCTCAGCAGCTGAGAACCTCCTCAGCCTTTCTTTGATATGTGTTTGGTGTAGAATGTCATGTGAGGGTTATTTCTTGGGAGTGTTGTAAAGGAGCCCTTTGTAAACTGAGGTGTAACCATTTAGTTGTATCCTGTGCTCAGTGGGTATAAATCAGGCCTTTTCCTTCTCTGGCCAGCAAGCCCTAATTCCTTTAAATTCTGCCTGGGGAAGTCCTCACAGTCAGAAACATCCTCAGCTGTTTCATTTGGGTCTGGTTGGTGATGCAGGAACTGGTGCTCTTAGTACAGAGATGGTCTCAAGTGTAAATGTTAAATTTTTTTGCAAATCATTGATAAGTAAGCTTAAAACCTCCTGGCAATAATTTCCAGGGGGTTAACTCATTTCCAGATGAGTTAGCTTTCCTTCAGTCAGGAATTGCTTCTGAGTAATGGTTGTATTCCCTGGCATCCCTTCTCCCCTTCCCAATGATTAACATCAGACAGCTCTGATTGTCAGGAGAACTTCTGTTTGACTCTGCAGCTGAAATGTGTCTCAACACTCAGGCACTTTTCCTCTTTTCCCCTCAGAGGCCTCTGAAATCTGTGTGAATTCCCAGATTTCAGCTCATGGCCCTTCACAGGCTGAGGGCTGGGCTCTGTGGTGGTGCCTGTGAGTCACTCCCTCCATGGGACACATGCCATGGACACATTCCTGCAGCACAGATCCTGCTACAAAAGACAAGTCTGTCCTCAGTTTTCCCAGCTGGGATTTCTCAGGGTGTGCATCCAGGGCTGGAAGTGGAAGGGAAAAAGCCTGTGTGTCAGAGCACATGTTGTGGGGCAAACTTTGGGGCCTGGAGGCTGCTGAAAGTCAGGGATAAAGGGACACTGAGGACCCAGGGCTTGTCCTGATGGTTCTGGGTGTCAGTCTGTGACTGAGTGTGCAGTGATGAGTTCACCCAGCAGGAAAGGGCCCTGTGAACACCAGCCTTCCTGTGGAAAGGAGTAAAGAGAGTGAGATCCTCTGTAAAGAGAGTTTGTGGGGGCATAAAGATGCTTGATTGTTGGGAAGTAACGAGATATGAGAAATCCTTACATCAACTTAGGGAGTGGGTGGGAGGCCCTGCTAAGGCAGTGGGCAGCCCTGGGCCAGGATTAGCACGATGAGAAGTTGGTGATCATCCCCCTCCCAGCCTGGAGTGACTCATGGCTCTGTCTGCTGCTTCATGGCTATCCTGACCTCATCTTGGGCATGGAAAGAGTTCTTTATTCGAGGAGCAAGCCTGTCTGTCCTGGAATGGGGAGAGCAGAGTTGGTTCTCTGGACGTGGATTTTTGAAGGCTGAGTTGTCCCTTCCAGGAATCTGTATTTGGAGGAATCTAATTGGGGAATTCCTTGAACTCCAGGCTAAACAGTAAGCTGTGTACTCTGGGAAGCAACTGTTGGACTCTAAAGTTTGATTTTTTTAAAGTGTTCATTAGCTCAAATGGACAAAAAAAAAAAAAAAAAAACCCTGGACTGTTATTTTCTCACCAGTGTGTGTTCAGATTGTGTTTAAATGAAACATTTCTTGTGATGTGACAAACACAAGGCCTGCAAGATTTGTAACAGTGCCTGCACCAATCCCAGCTTCTGGCCAGGCTGGACATACCACTTAAAAATCCACAAGAAGGACTTTTAAGACTGGATAACTGTACTTGGCAGTAATTGGGTTTGTTGCCTTGTTTTGGTAGATGTTCTCTTTTCCCAGTGAACTGAGCAGTGCAGTTCTGTAAAGCCTGAGCTGGACAGTGGGGGAGAAAACAAGGTGTTTTTTTTCTGCCAGGGGAGGCACTTGGTTTGTCTAAGACTACAAAATTTAATTAAGGTCGTGGTTGGTTGCAAATAGATGGTTCATGGAAAAATAGTTTACATCTGTATCTGTTATCCATCTAATTTGATTTTTATCTTCAAAGTTCTGGGTAAATAAGCTGTAACAAACAGCTTATTGTCCTAATCAGATTTGGGGTTTTTTTTCTTGCATAGTCTTCAGTGTGGAATAATATAGTTTTAGTCTTAAAATAGATGCTAGGTGCTCCCTTGTGGTATTTAGAGTTTGTGCATATTTTAACAGTAAAAACACCCAAACCCAAATTGTTATGTTGTCTTCACAGGAGTTTCAATAGAGGTTTGACTTCAGGAGCTTTAAATCCTTTATTTAGAATATTTTTTCCTTAAAAAAATATATATAGTAGTTAATTTTTTTAAACTTGCTTTGAGTAGTTTGGGGGTTTTAATTCAGGTCAAATAGATTTGTGGCACAATCTGGATTTTTAGGGTGTTTGCTTCTGCTGAAGTGAAAAACATAAGCTAAACTGCTGTTAATGACAAACATCTTTGTGTGGGAATTCTCTGAGAGTTCAGACTTATTCCTTGTATTGTTGGCCAGACAAAGGGCAAGGAAAGGAAATGACTGAGTTCTCCCCACTGAATCTCCATATTAGGTATAAACTAAATATAGGAGTGTAATCCAGGAGTGAAGTCATATCTGTATATTTTCCCCAGAAGAGCTAATGGGATCAGTCAGTGCTACTGGGCCAGCCTCAGAGGTTTTTGGCTCTCTTGGAGCTTTACTATTTTGGCTTTGTCCTTTGGAGAGCTGCTTTTCTGAAATAAAGGAAACAGCTTTTTTTTACGTGGTTTTATCTAAAAATACAATCAAAGCAAGCCTAAGGAGGGTTCTGTGGCCTCTCAGGGTGCTGCATGAGGTGAGACACGGTGTTCTGGAGCTCAGGGAGATCAGGACACAGGTCCAGAGGAGGAACTCGGGTCCCATTTCCCAGGGGAGGGGGAATTCAGTCAGGGAGGTGCCTTTGGGTTGTGCATTGCTAGTGTTGGACAGAGAGCAGGCCTCCCCCAGTCCCTTCACTCTGAAATACAAACTCCAGCCCCACTTTTGATCTCAGATAATGTTTTCCCTCCCCAGAGCTTCTGGCCGTGCTGCTGACAGGGAACAGGTTCAGCACTGCCCTGGGTTTGGAGTGGCTGCTGAGAATTTGGGCAGTTTGTGTCTCAGTGCCCCTCCTTTGAGGGCCCTGCTGCTCCCAGCCCGGGTTGGGGCAGTGCTTTAGCTGCACATCCTGTGTTCTACCAGGCTTTGAAGGCCCAGCTGGTGCCTTCTGGGCTGGGGTTTTGACATGAAACTCCTCTGGGTTTTGCTGGCTTCAGTCCAAGTCAGCTGGGCTGGGATGACCTGGAGGAGGAGGAGGAGCAGCCCAGGGTGAGGCTGGAGCAGCTCTTGGTTGTTGTCTCTGCCCCAGCCCCTGGCTCATCTCTCTGAATGAGGTTATAAATACCACAAACTCAGCTCAGCTTTTCCTGTCCCACGGAAGTGAGGCACAGCCAGAGGTTTATTTGAAGGACTCTGAAATGCCACAGATACAGATTTGACTGGGTTCTTCTGAGCCCCAATGACAGCATTTGCAGTTCTCTCACTTTGGTGCTTCATGATTTGGTGGGGGAGGTTTGGAAATGGGTCTCTTGGGCTCTAGCCAAGGCACACACTGTACTTCAGCAAATTTAATAAGTCCAGGGAGAGAGAATCACTGTCATGAACAATTCCTGCTCTAGGTTTCTGTGCTGGAGACCCGAAGGCAGCTTTCAGGCCGTGTAAAAGAAACCTCAGCGCTGCAGAGTTAATTGTCTGCTGGCAGTTTCCTACCAGAAAATTGCAAGATTGTGTCAAGATGTTGCCCAGCACATTGGAGTCAGTGTGGCCCTGCTGGTGCTGGGGGGTTTGTTCAACACCAGCTCTCTGTTCAAGGTACTGCCACAGCAGAGATGCCAGGCCTGTGCCATTAGAGAATAATTGGATTTTCCTGTGCCAGGCCAGGAAGTGTCCTGAGTCTGTCCACAATAAAGGCAGAGTTTTGTGTTCCTGTCATTAAGCTCATTTCTTCACTGAAGAAAATGGTGATTTGTATTTAAAGCAGGTTTGAGACTCTCCATCTGATTCTCCCACGGGATGAGCATGGAATGGTTCCTGTTCTCCAAAGGACTAGAAGCACTTAATTAAATTCTGCTGAATTGTGAATTTACTTCCCTACACCACGAGGATCCCACAGCATCTTCCAAAAGCTTTTCAGTGAGAATTGGGCAGTGATGAGCAGGAGCTACAGGAAAGTGTGCAGGACTTTCTGCTAATGATTTTTCTTGGGAGCAGCATCACGGGGCTGAAAATAGCAACATCCTAAAATGGTCAGTGGCTGTTCCAGGGTGTGACACAGAGGGGACTTATCAGAAAGGTAATGACTGAAGGGGCAGCTTGGATGGGCTGGCAAACATTCCTTCCCTGCTGAAAGAGCCAGATCTCAAGTAAACACAGGCACTTGAGTTCATTATTTTGAAGTATTTTTTGAGTTTAAAGGAATTTCAGCTGAAGTGGAACTTGGGTTACAAATGGTGATGGGGTCAGGAGAGGCAGTGGTAACTCAGGCTGGTTTTGCCCTGGGTGTGTTAATGTCAGTCAACATACAGCAAATGTACACTAATTATCTTGGGCTAATTATCTTAGGGAATTCCAGGTGTCAACACTGACCTGATGCTTTTTGTTTCCCATTTCCCTATGTTTTTCTCAAAGGAATGCCTATTTAAAGTAGCAGTCATGGCCTAAGTTGTTCAGTAGAGCTAAATTTGGGCAGGGTGTGGTGGTTGTGACTTGAGAGTTTACCTTCATACAGTGTTACCAAATTAAGAATTCACTTTCAAAAGGCACTTTTGATGTCCTGAACCCTCTGCAGGATGTGCTGTTGGTTTTTCTCCCTGATTCCCACCTTTCCTGGTTTTGTTTATCGTGGCAGGGAAGTTCTTTGGGCTCTCAGCCCTGTTTTTGTGCCAACCCTGTGTTGAAATGTTCTGTTCATGTGTGCTCTGCCTGGTGGCACAAGGACAAGCTTTGCCCTGGAGGTCGTGGCCCCAGCTGTGCCCTGTCCTGGAGAGCCAGAGGTGACAGGAGGAAGTGTCCCTGTCACTCAGCCCTCCGATTAAATCTGGCTGAACAGGATGTAGTCAGGGCTGGACTCTGCCTTGCTCCCTGACCTGTTCCTCCCCTGAAAACAAACCAACTCCCTTCTCAAACTGCAGGGCTGGGAGGGTGGCAAGGAGTGCACCACTACTGCAGATAAGCTTTTCCAGCCCTGCACCTCACTGCCTTGTCACTTGTTTTGCTCTTTGAATAAGAGGAGAGCATCAATATTCATCAATATTTGAGCCGCGGGGAGCCTTTAAGGCCTGCTGAGCTTTGCAGAGTGGGTGTGAGCACAGAGCATCCCCGGGGCGGGGCTGGTCCGTCCCTGCCCGAGCACGGGGAGCAGTTGCACTAATGGCACTGTGGGGAGCATTTGTTCCATCGATTGCTGTCACTCCTTCCGCGGCTGCAATTCTTTACCTCTTATCTGAAACACCCTCAGTCAGCAGCACAATTCTGCCTGTTCAGCTTGGCAAGGTAAAGGTCCAGGGATTTGATACAGCCAGATCCCTCTGGAACATCCAACCACTCCTTTCTGTGTCCTCTGGTCCTTTATCTCAGACCTTGGAACTGCTGCAGCTTTTTCACTTGGATGGCTTTGTTAGTTCACCTTAAACCATTTCCTCTCAAAACAGTAATCCTTAAAGGATTATTATTAATTACTCACTTTTGGAATGAGCTTACTGCTCATTAAGCGTGCAAAATTGATTGTTATCTGCTGGTTTGAGGCAATGGCTTTGCATCATGCTGGGTTGCTCATGCTGTTTTCTCAGCAGGTTTGGTTTTCATTGTTAGAGCTCAAGACATATTTCAAGATTACTGAGTTCAGAATTTGAACATACCCTCTCTTTCATTTTCATTTTCCCCCCAGTCTGTTTATTGGCTGGAACATTATTCTAGACTTTGCAGAGTGCAGCTTTCCCACTTGGGGGAGTGGGGATTTCCTTGCTGCTGCAGTCACATGGCTCCAGTCGTGTCTGGTGAAAAGCATTCTGTGAGATGCTTCTAAAATGTCTTTATCCCTCTTCATCCAAACTTCTTTTACCACTTCTGGTAAAGATGTCACATCTGGGAGAAATTCCCTTGAGAGTTTTGGGTAAATTAAGAAATGGTCTTCTGGTGTTCTGCCCGTTCCTTTTGTTCTATTTTTGCAGGCAGAGACTGAGCTGGATTACATTGCTCATCAGATGCACTTTGACTTTATTATTTTTCTGCAGTTATTTGATCTAGTTTGGGAAACTTGTAGTGGGCTCCTTTTAACTGATTAATATTTGAAACAGTTTTGCAGAAGTCTTTGGGACCAAGGATTTCTAGAATTCTCAGATCTGTGCTGTAAAAGAAGGGTTTTGTGCCCTTTAATGTTTCTTTGCTTGTCTGGCTTTTTGTTGGTCTTGCAATCAACTTCAGCACTCCCTTGCTAAGGTAAATCCACTCAGGTTCTTGTGTCAGGAGTCAGGTTAATTTTTATGCAGCTGTAAAGACAAACATTTCACAATTTAAATGGATTTTTTTCCTCCCCTTAGCTTGTTCAGCCTCTCAAACAGATGTTTGATTACTTGTACTCTCTGGGGTTTTGGTTTTTTGGACAGTCTCATTTGAATGAAATCACTGCTCAGGGGAAGAGAAAGGGAGGAGGTGGCTTCCAAGCTAAGCTCACTCCTGCAGACCCTGGGATAAGCAGATTTTGGGGGTTTTGCCCTTTCCCAAGGGCTGCACTCCTGCATGGGCTGAGCTGCTGGGCTCTGGGAGTTGCCAGGAATTTCAGTGTGGCTGTGATAAACCAGGCTGGCTTCTCAATGAGCAGCTGATCTGTGTTACTGCCCTGGACCTCTCCCATTCTTGTTCGAACTTCCTTTGTGATTTAATGTTTCTTTAAAAATAGCTGTATTTGTTTTCACAGAACACTGTAGGGCAGCGTTCTGGAGGGTGTGTGCTCTGCTCTCCCTGTGCCACGTCTTACAATTAACAAGGTCCTTTTTGCCACCTCCTCAGACGTTTTTTGAATTCAATTCAGTTTGTAGAGGGTCACACACGAGTGAGAAATTCCATGTTCCTTGCTGTGTGAGAGGTGTGGCACTTTTCCTCTCTCTGGTCCTAATCCCTGCAATTGAAAACCTGGAATTCAGTGAAATTAGATATATGGTGAGGGTTTTGAGTACATATCCTTCAGTGGGAGATGGTAGAATTGGAAATTAGCCCTGATTGCAGGCAGTTTGGCATTAGTAATATTACCAATATTACTGGTAATTAAGATTTTTAGATGGGTTTTTAAAAGAATTTGAATAAAACCCCAAAGCTTCTTGGTATAGAATGACTATAACCTTGTTAAATAACAAATTACCTATGCTGAGGTTAGTGCAAAGAAGTCAACATTTAATATTAGCTTTACTCTGATGGTGAAGAGGATTAGACACTGAAGATATCCTGGAATTTTATGGCCTGAATTCAAAGACAGGGCAATGACAAGCAACAATTATTCTGTGATTAACCCCTGCATGTCAAATCATGTCAGATTTCAGAGAATTCTTCTAATGGGTAAAGTTTCGAGTTTGCTGCCAGCACAGCTCTGTTCTGGCAGAGAAAATCAGAGCCAGGAGTGAGTCCTGCAGGAGCACCCACCACAGTGGGGACCTCTGAGGAGAATCCATGGGTTGAGGGGGAATCCAGAGCTGGCTGCTCCTGAGGAGGGGCTGGAGCATCACAGACACCAAGTGGGCCTCTGGGCAAACAGTTACAGAGCAGAATTCCTTGGCTGCAGAGCACTGGAGCCAAAGTTTCTTGGCATTCTGAGTGCATTCCTTCTCCAGTGTGTGCTCAGAATAACTTGGGACTTTTTGGAGCAGAAGTGGGACAAACGTTTGCAGACAGAACAGTCTGGGCTCCCTTTGGGCTGCTGGGCTTTGAGAGTGCATCAGGGTTTGTTCATGGCACTGTTAGTGCTCCAATCCCCTCCTCTGACTGAAATAACCCAAAAAGCCTGTCCTAAAGCACAGCAGATGCTGCTGCTTGCTTGTTCACTTGGACTGTTGCACTTGTGTTGGGAGAGAAGGAAAGTGTCAGGATAAGTCAATGCATTTGACCTTTTTTAAATATGAACATTATCCTTTTTCCAGATGCTTCTAGAATTCATCCTCCTGAGCAAACACATGGCAGAGTTTAAGACAATCCATTAATAATAATAATAATAATAATAATCTGCTGCAAGTTTCACTACCCAAAGATAAAGCTGGCAATTTTAAATTGGTAATTGTGGCAGAATAACAACTTCCTTTCTCTGTCAAGTCTTCATTAATGACACTAATAAAGGTTTGAAGGAAACTGGCTGTATCTGCAGCCAGGGCTTTGGGAGCTCTGACAGGAGGGACACTTGCAGGAATGAGTCCATTAGCTATAAGAACAGTAATTAATTTAAAACTCCTCAGCAGCTGTTAAAGAGACTCAGCTTTATCTGCAAAGGCCCCATGACTTCACAAAACCCAAACCAGCTTTCTGAATTTAAGACAGTTTCACTGAAAAACTTTCTCTTTTCCTGGCCTTTGAAAATCCTGCTGTTACTCTTCTTAACTTTCAAAGTCTTTCTGAATTCTCCTCACTGTGGTGATGAAAGAATTGGCCAGGCTTTGAGAATTGCATGGATGAAAATCACTCTTGGAAGGACTCTAATAATAACAATAATAAGCAAAATCCATTGAAACTCATCTGATATAAAGTACACGTCAGGATAATCTGACATATTTGGCTGCTTTAAGTACTGAACCAGTTCTCAGAGGATTGAATTTTATAACAAAGGTTTCCAGTGCCTCATTCTAGCCCAGAAAAACCTCAAATTTTCCAACTCAGCAATGCATCCTTCATTGTCAGGGCGATGATGAGATGGGTGCTATCACTGGGAGCTCACTGCTGCTTTCCAATGGGCCTTTGTGGGGCTGGGACAAAGACTGATTGATAAATTGCCTATCAAAAGTGCCTTTGGGCTATTATTTAATTGTCAGTGAAGTCTCTATGTACTCACAGTTATGTCTTTCCTCACAACACCTGCATACAATCCATTCTCAGTTCCTGGCTGCTCTTGGCTCCCTGGAGCACTGCACAGGGAGAGATAGAGGCACTGAACTGGGGAGATGGCTCCAATGAATTAGCCATGCCTTGGAGAAGAAAGAAGAAGGAATAATGAAGAGCAAGGAGCAGCATTGCCATTGGAAAGCTGCCATCAGAAGGTGTGGCTGCTCAGAGGAGGATGTTCAGCTGCCAAGGGCACTGCAGCCCTGGCAGTGTCACAGATAACTGAAATATTGCTCTGTACATTGTCTGAGCAGCTGGAGGACATGACAAGTAAAAACTTGACAAATGTGTTAATTTCAGTTGTGCTGAGTGTGTGTTTAACTGAAGCTGTTCCAGTGGCTGTGAGATGAGCAGAGGGCACAGCCCTGCCCACATTAATGGGTGCTCTGTTCTGTCCTGCAGGCTGGCAGTGATGGTGAGAGCATAGGAAACTGCCCCTTCTCCCAGAGGCTCTTCATGATCCTGTGGCTGAAGGGAGTCGTGTTCAGTGTCACAACAGTGGACCTGAAGAGGTAAGAAATATCTGGTTTATTGGGCCAGCAAGAGTGCAGCACCCTTGGTGGAACAAAGCTTTGGCCAGAGCTTTTGTGGCTCACAGGCTGGTTTTGTGAAATTAAATCTGTCCTAATAATTGACTGAGGCAACCTGGATGTAAAATGGGACATTCATTGGTGGTTTAACCAAAAATAATGGTAAGTTCTCTTGAGTTTGTTCAGTGATGCTGTTCTGTAAAACTCACACAAAGCCTTTTGTAACTGAACATTGACTCTTCCTTTCCTGACTTCACACCAAGATGCCCCAAGTGGGGACAGATGGATATTTTTAGTCAACCACCCTCTGGTCAATTCTCCAGTGATGGATAATTGTCACAAACAATGTGCAGCCTCCTCCTTTTCTTAATGTTTTAAGATAATTTTGGTTATTGTGCAATAATAATGAGAATACCTGCCCAGGAGGTAAATCCAAGTGAAATGGGAAGGAATAAAATGCAGAATATTCTGCCTTTGTTCAGTGTCAGCCAGATAAGTCATGATGCTGTCACCTAAAGTGCAGCTGCTCCTCTATGAAATGAGTACCCTGGTGGCTAAAAGCAGTGAGGAGTGAATCCAGGAGTCTTAATTTCCTCAGGCTGGGCATTCGTTTTTATGGAAGTGCTAAATTCAGCAGGGGCCTTGTGTTTGCTTTGGGTGTGAAGTCATGTTTTCCCAGCACTGATGGAAACTCTGTTGGTCACAGCTCTGCAGAGGGGAGGCTGCCAGTGCCTCCAAACCTGAATTTCAGGAATAAAGCCAACAGAAACACTGCTCTGCACTGAGCTTAGAAGGGAGAAATCACCCTGCTGGACTTAACCTGCAGGGATTGTTGTGAGGGAGGTGACTTGCTTGGGTTTTAAAAATCACTGAAGTTGCTGCTTCAGTGCTGGCAAGGAGTGTTAAAGGCTTCCATGTGTGGTGAGGGGCAGAAAGCAGCTTTTGTCAGCTCTGGGTGCATTTGGAGCTGCTCAAAGAGCTTTTCTGGCCTCTGTGGGATTTCCCTGCACATGCTGGTGCTGCCAGCCCCATAAACCAAACGTGTCACATCTTCCACCAAGCCCTGCCTGTGCTTTCTGCAGGCTCAGGAGCAGAACTGGGCCTTGTGGGCTCTTGGTAATTTGGGATTTCCTTTTCCTTTCATGATGGGGTTGTTTAACCACCTACTGCAGTTTCTGGGGTGGGCAGAGATATTTTAGGTTTGAAAGGCTTTTTACTGCTGAGCCAGTTTAGATATCATTAAAATGCCAAATATTCCTGATGAATTGGCTTGATTTTGTGTCCCCTTGGCAACTTGGAGTTAATTGGATGGGGGAATGGGATGTAAGACTAACTTTTAGCCTATAAATTGGTTGCAGATGTTTAAAGTTGACCTTCCTTACACAAGGAAAGCTTTCTTTCAGGTTTTTGGTTTTGGTTTTGTTTTTTTTTTTTCTGTTGAGGAGAGGAAAACACAAAATAAGTGCAAAATGAAAGATCTGCAGGGGAATGGGTCAAATAAACCACCTTTGTGTTGTGCTCTGAAGGGCTTCTCTGGGAAAGGAAACAAAGGACCACTGAAGCTCATTGAGGCTGGAATAGATACTGACACAAATTTAATTCCTTTTAGACTTTATTTAGATGTCTTAAATACAACTTTCACACTGTGGACTGATCAGTACCCAGTGGCAGAGCAGTGCAGCTTGCAGAACATCACATCAGCTAAGTGCTGAATAGGAAATGTTTGATATCACGTGGGGCTGTTTCCCCTTGTTATCACTGCCAGGATGATAACAGATGTTAGGTGGTGCCTTAAGATTGCCACAAGAAACTGCTTTTGTGAGCACATGACTCAAGCCAATTACCTCCTCTGCTCTTTTTGAGTTTGTGTCTAACAGGAACAGAGCAGAGCAGGAATTGTTTTAAACAACTGAATTTTTTTTGTTGGCCAAAACCAGGAAAAAGGAAAAAAGGCTTTGCTTGCCTCTGCCTCATAATGTCAGAGCTGCACAAGAGCAAGGCCAGCTCTGTCTGTTTGTGAGCCTGAAAAGGTCATGGTTGGGAACAAAAGTTCACCAGTGAGGGACATGGGACACAGGAAAATCTGAGCCTGCTTGGCCTGCCTCTGCCGTGTGCTTCCCTGCAGAGCTGCCCCGAGCTAACAAAGGCACATTCTGCAGTGCTCAGCTCTGCCCTCCACACACAAAATGTGCACACAGGCAAAGGAGGAGGGCAGTCCCACCCTCTGCAAGGAGTCAGGCATTTCTTCCATCTCTTGGGGCACACAGAGGCTTCATTCTTCCCTTCTGGGCAGCAGCATTTTAGTGCCCAGAGCTCTGGCTGGTTCTGGAGGCCAGAGCAGAGCTGACTGCACAAACCATTTGTTGGGCTTGGAGCAGCACTCAGGGCCAGCTTGCCTTCAGCTGAGGGCTGAAATCCTGCTTGAAGCATCTTCATTTGGAGTTTTTGCAGTTCCTTTGACAGGCAAAGCTTAAATAACAATATGGAATATTCAAATTACATCTTAAAGACCACCCAGAGGTGAATCCAACTTCAGCAGAGGGAAATACTGCTGGGAACTGGGGTTTTAGTGCTGACTTTTCCCCATGTTACTCTTCAGATCTTCACTGCAGTAGTTGTGTAATTTATATATATATATGTTACATTTGGGGGCTGGAATTTGTCTGCCCTACAATAAATTATTTGCATGCTAATTACTGTTCTGGTTTGTGGCAAAGCCATGAGGTGTTTACCCCTTGACTCTGAGGGTAGTGGTGGCCAGATAATGAATGTGGCCCTGCCTCCAAAACCCCTGGTAAACTTTGGGGTAGGCACAAACCATCTTGCAATTATTTGCAGTGGTTACAGAAGGGTTTTTTCTTTGGGTTTGGTTTGTTTTTTTAAGCTCTCCAGCTTTATCTGAAGGAAAACATCACTGTTACAGTAATTGCCTTCTTGTTTGACTGTTGGGGGAATTTGTACTCTGAGCCTTTTGAGGCTGTTCCTGTGTGCTTGTGCTCCAAGGGCTGTGCTAGAGCAGGGCTTGCTTGGGATCTCCTGGCAGGAGCAGCAAACTGAAGTCAAAGCCTGAGCTGGGCTGGGGGATCTTCATCTCTGCTTCCTTTCTCTTGAAAGATCCAGGTGGTCTGACTGGATGGATAAAGCACTCTGGTTCTTTGGAAAACTTTTTTGGGCAGTTCTAATCTGTTTCTGAGCTAAAGCTTGCCTTTGATAGTATTCCTGCAGATCCTGTGGTCTTGTCCCTGTTTGTTTTTCAAATAACATTCCTTTTGAGGAATTTTATCTGGCCAACATGGGGAACTGGAAGGGAGCCACGATGACTTCCTGTAATTGTTGGGAGTTACAAAGCTGTATTTAAATGAAGTGTAAAGCTACTTAAAGCATTACCCAATGACAGACTTTAAATCCTAAAAGTGAGAGAGAGGTGGCAACTCTTAGTGAGAAATAACTTCTCAGAAGCTTAAAAATTGAAAAGAGCTAAATTCTTGTATTCACAAGGTCTCCATCCCCTGGCTTAAAGCAGGGAAAAGTATGAAAATCACTTTTTTCTTTACAAGTAAGGACACCTTGGCTCTAGAAAAGGGGCAGCAGTGGGCAGGACATGAAATTCTGGCAGGGTTCTTAGTTTTGTAAGAAATAGAAAACGAGGTAGACTTGTAGGCTCAGCTCAGAGTCCAGCTGCTCTCAGTCCCTGCAGGCCTGGGGCTGTGCATGGCACCAGTTCAGTTTCCCTCTCTGGCAGTGTCAGGAGGATTTCCTGAAGTTCAGTTGCAGTTTCCAGTAAATCCAGTTCCTGCATGCCTGGAGCTGCCTCAGTGGCCATGCTGGACAGGGCTCAGGCCCAGCTCAGGGTTATGGCCCAGTCTGGATTTGCTCAAACAGGAACCCAGGGGCAGCTTTACCTTGGCAGAGCTTTCAGCTGGGCCAGCCTTTGTTGTTGCTGGGCCAGGCTGCCTGAGGGAAATGTTAGAAATAGAGCTGGAAATGGCTGAGTGTTTCAGCTTTTTGCTGTTTCTCTCAGGAATAATCCCAGTGTGGGATTCCTCTCCCAGGTGTGCTGATCTTGTTTGAAAATACCTTTTTCACTGGGGGAAACTGAAGCATAATTTTAACCACGATGTTCAAGCATCTGTCAGCCTGCCTGGAACCAACCTCCCTGGGCTCATAATAAATGCTTTGTACACTGGGCTGGGGCAGAGCTGCTTCTTTCCAGAGGGGGGAGGATTAGCACAGATTATGCTATATATAAACTGCTCTGTAGGGCTGGGGAAAGAGGGAGAGTGTGAGGTGTGTCTATAGGTATCCCTCTTCTAGTCTACATTGTATGAGTTGAGAATAAACACAGCCAGAGGTAGGAGGAAATTGTTTCTAACTGGTTTAAATCAATTTTTAGCAAGTGTATTCAAAATATTTAATTGTTAACTCACTTTTTAGAAAGAAAACTGGTGGTGTCTGTTTAAAACTGAGGATGTGGAAACCTCAGCAGTGTGTTTGTGGTCATAGCAATGAAATTTTGTCCCCTGCTTACTCTTCATGGGTTTGCATCTCACCCCAGGAAACCAGCAGACCTTCAGAATCTGGCTCCAGGCACTCACCCCCCCTTCATCACATACAATGGGGAAGTGAGAACAGATGTGAACAAGATTGAAGAGTTCCTGGAAGATGTTCTGGCCCCACCCAAGTAAGTGTTAAACTGATGGTTTGTCACCTCACACAGGCACAGCTCTCACAGGGGATTTCTGCCCCAAGATGTTCTTCAGCATCAATAAACTGAAAACATGGAATAGTTCTTGCTTGTCGTACCTTCCTCCCCTCAGCTCCCTCATCTTTAGATCAAAACCTGTGTTCTCTGTAAGATTATTGTTAAATTATCCTTTGTATACCCAGTCATCCTTTCTGCACTGTCAGACTCTCCCTTTTGGTGACAGGCACCTTTGTGCCCAAATAATGCAAATGAAGATGAGTCTGCTGTGCAAAACTTAGTCCTAAACTGTAGTGAGAACTTGTTTTAATGTGTTCAGACTTTCTCCAGACTCTTGGCTTTCTGCTCTTCAGCTGGCAGGCAGATCCAGATGCTGCCTTTAACAGACTGAACTGTTTTGTCTTTTCAGCATGGCAAAACTTCAGACTCTTGTTAAGAGCTGTGGAGTCCATCATTCTCTGATGCTAATTGAAAAGGAAAACCCTGTATTTTGCCTCCAGATGAGTGATGTGCCCCTTGGCAGCACTGGATTGGGGGAGCTCTGGGTGCCCCTGGGCTCCTCAGACTCTGCTTGTACCAAATGTCTCGTTCAGAAAGCAGCAATGTGCTTCTTTCCCTCTGGAAAGTGCTGGGTTCAAAAACCTCAGTGTGTGATCCTACACTTAGGAGCCAGTCTGGAAAAGGATAAATCAGTACCAAAGTGCCATTTTGTGCTAATTAACAGATGATGAGCTCCATTCTGCTAAATGTGCTGTAGATCTGCTCCTTGCTGCTTTTCAGGTACCTGAAACTCTCACCAAAGCATCCAGAATCCAACACTGCTGGAATGGATATATTTGCCAAATTTTCTGCTTTTATCAAGAACTCCAGACCAGAAGCTAATGAAGGTGGGTCACTGGGGACAGTGCACTCCTGCTTTCACTCTCTTGTGTTTTTCAGAGCAGCTTTGTGGGAAGTCTCTCCCTAACAGATTTAGCTGCAAGTTGGTGGACACTTGAGAGTCTCATGAATCAAAATTTTATTTAAATTTAATGTTAGAGATTTCAACATTTGAAAGAGATCTTCAGTTCAATCAGAATTTCAGTGGGGTGTGCATGGTTTGTAAATATCCCTGGCACTGGATTTTCTTTGTGCAGCAGCCACTCCAAACCCTTGAATGAAGGATAAAGAGTTTGTGTCATGCCCCAGTGGTTGAATTTCTGTGCATCTGCTGCTCTTCTTTCACCTCTCTAGGACTGAGGGCTCCCATTCAGAGTTCTGAGCTAAGCTTAGTTTGTGTCACTTCCATTAAAGGATTAAACCTTTCTGTGTGGAGGGAAAACAGGAGATTTCACACGAGGGATCAATAAGTGGTAATGAACTCACAGCTGGGCCTTGAAGTAGTTCAGTACAAATCAATTTTGTCCTCAAAGTACTTAGAGGGAAAACCAAACTCAGGGAATCGGGGTTCCTTTCTGCTGCATTTCAAAGGGAGAGATGCAAAATATTTGTAAACAGTTGGGAAATAAACGGGGATTTTATGGGGTGTGCTGCCCTCTGCTGCTGCATTCCATAAACCTGCTCTTCCATTCCAAATCCTGCTGTGCTCCTGCATCAGCCTGGGTGCTCTGGGTTGGTCAGGGCTGTTTGCTGAGCATGTGACATTAAACAGATTATGTTTAAATGTATATAAACCCCAGCATAGCTTAATTCTAATCAGTTTAAGCCAGTTAGGCACAGTCTTAAGAAACTGACATAAGCCACTTTTTAAACCAAAAATAAACCCTTGTGGGCAGTCTTACAGTATTTTAAATTAGTGCAAACTCCTGTATTAGCCAGCTTTTAAATAACCTGCATTTGTGGGATATTTAAAGAGATTCTGGTCCAGTTTCAGTGTTCTGGTGAGCACAGAGACACAAAAACTGACCAAGGGTTACAGATCCTTCAGGGTAGCACAGGCACGTGGGGTTTGTATTTCAGATCTGGTACCAGTGTCTCAGTTCAATATTTGTTTTGAATCATGCTTTCCTGTGCAGCCTTAGAACGTGGCCTCTTGAAAACCCTGCAGAAGCTGGATGAGTACCTGAACTCCCCCCTGCCCGACGAGATCGATGAGAACAGCCTGGAGGATGTCACCGTCTCCACCCGCAAGTTCCTGGATGGCAACGAGATGACCTTGGCTGACTGCAACCTGCTGCCCAAACTGCACATTGTCAAGGTCAAACCTGGGGGGCTGCAAGGGAAAATGCAGGAGAAAATATCTGTGCTTTGTGGCATTCCTGAGCCCAGCTAATTGCAGCTGTCTGTAAGCTTAACTGCACAGTTTGTGCAAGGTTTGAGGCACTCAGAGGCCTCTGAGCAGTGGAGTTTAGTGCAGCAGAGAGCCAAACCCCATTTCCCTGCACTGACCTCGTGCTCTCAGGGAGCTGCAGAGCTCACAAGGAGGAGGAGGGTGAAGATCAGGTGAGCAGGTAATGGCTGAAGGGGGTGTCTGCTCACTTGTGCAGAAAAAGTTAATGACACAGTGGGAAATAAAGGGATTGGATAAATAGCCAAGTTGGAATCTTGTGAGAGGCAGCCTGGGACAACCACAGGAGTGCCAGTGTGCCCACATCAGTGTGGTTTGGTTCCTCCCCCTGCCTGCAGTGCTCTGTGTCAGTTCTGTACTGCAGATGGAGCCACAGGCTCAGTTTCTGGCTGCCTGCAGAAGAGTTCCCCTGGGTGAGGACAGCCCCAGGGGAGCGAGGCAGGAGCAGCCCTGAGGAACAGCCAGGGCATCCCTCAGAACAGCCTCTGGAGACTGCAGGAGTCATCCCAAGTGTCCAAGCTGGAAGGATGACTTCACAGGAGAGTGGCCAGGGCTGGCAAAGTGTTTGAAGTGAAGGATGTACATTCCTAACGTAATTCTGTCGTTCCAGGTGGTGGCCAAAAAATACCGCAACTTTGAGATTCCCAAGGAGATGACAGGGATCTGGAGATACCTGACAAATGCTTACAGCAGGGATGAGTTCACCAACACCTGTCCTGGAGACAAGGAGATTGAAATAGCTTACAGTGACGTAGCCAAGAGACTCACCAAGTAAGCAGCACTTGCAAAGGATGAGGTCCTGCGTATCCCATAACAATGCTTCTAACAGACTGCTCTTTTCATATCAATAGCAATTGGTTTTTGCATGAACTCGCAGTTACTCCAAGTCACGTGGATAGACCAGGTACAGTAATTACCTAAAGTTTGCAGACTTAATGACAGGCTTGTTTTTCCTGACCTCCTCTCACAGCCTTTGAACACGGTCGATGCAGTCGTGTTCCTGTTGCACTGGGGTGACTCTGGATTCTTCAGTGTGAAGGGTTGGCTCGCCCCTGCTGCTTTTCTCTGTAAACATTTGGTCCATGATTTGTCCAGGAATTGGTTTAGGATCCTGTCTCACTGTATGGTACAAGGAATATTTATGTATTTTGGAATTTATTGCTTTTCCAGAAGGTCTGTACACACCTGTCATACCTGTGACACGTTGAACTGTACCTGCTTGTCTATCCTATTTACATAGAGAAGGGAACTTAGTATCCAAAAGAGCCATTTGCAAAATATTTGGCAATGTTTTGTTGGTTTGTTTTGTTGTATTTTTATAAAATCTCTTGGATTGGAAGTCACGGTAATGGTTGAGAATGGACTCAATGTGAACCTTGGATTTGAATGACCTCAGCATCAGGGAAGTTTGAATCCAGGCTTGAGAGCTGGGGCAGGAAGCTCAAAGCTCAGAGTTGATGTTTATTTTGTCTTCAAGAGCTTGAGGAGATTTAAACACCTGCATTGTATCAATTTTGAGTTGCAGCAAACAAATAATTGTAGGATTTTCCATCAGGAAACAGCAGAGTTGGAAGCTGCCCTCTGTTCACCTTAAGAATTGCAAGTGGCTTTCCTTTTGGTAGTTAAGAGCCTTTTTGTTTTGTATAGGTATTTTTGGTGATTTTTACTTAAAAATCTGTTCTGTCATAGCCCAAATCCATGGAAACTGTAGTGTCCTAACTCTGGGTGGGGAATAGCAGTGCAATGATTAGTGATGCAAAATGGACTGAGAGCCATGAAATGGGAACTTTTTCATGCCCTTTCTTCCCTGAAGAAAGCTAAAGTGACCTTTAAAAAAGAACATTTGCCTTAAATGATAGTAGGGTGTTTCTTTTCCTGAATGGAAATCTGGGAATTTTGTAAAGAAATGGTGGTGGAATCCAGTCCTTTCCATTGAACTTATCCCAATTGTTTCTGTGCACCTGGACTGCAGTTTTGCATACTCATAATCATTGCACTACTATACTTAAATCTTTTTACAGCAACACTGAGGAATAGCACTACGATTTTTTTAAAAGCAATTTTCAAATGTTTCTAAACCAGGGAATAGTTTTCTTGTTTAAAATTAATGGTTTTGATGCATGAAATAAACTGCTAGGTTATTTTTAAAAGACCATCATAAACAACTCCAAAGAATGCTAGACTTATATGCCTATTTTTTTGTAAAGATACTTTTATATTTAACTGATTTTAGAAGCTGGAAAGTGCTATTCCTGCTAGGTTGTTCTTGGAATATTTAACATTCTGCAATAACGTGGAAATGCTCACACAAACACTTTTATACACTAATTTTTTTCTTTTTTTTTTCTTTTCTTTTTTTTTTTTGGTAAAGCACTGGCTTTCTGAAACCAGCCTGATTTTTCTAAGCATCCTGCTTTTACTACTTTATGTACCCGTGGAGTTAGTTGGACATAGAAGAGGTAGAGAACCAGATCCATATTTGTATCCCTGGCTTGTGGTGCCTTGCCTTGCCTTCCTAGAGCTAGAATTCCAATATAAAGGCACTTAGCAATCCTGTCACATCTCTTTCAAAGGCAACTCTCTTAGATACACTGAACCCTGTTCAAACTCTCTTAGATACACTTGGCCCCTGTTCTGATTTGTTTCAGGAATGTTTGGGCACAGAGGGGAATCCTGGGGGGTGCCCTGGTGAGGAGAACCTTGGCTGTAGCCCTTGATCAGTTACTGTAGTGCCACGTTCCCCTCCTGAATAAAGTTCCTCAGCCATAAGAATCCTCTGTAGGGCTTCAGTCTCTGCTACAACGTGACATCTAGAAAGAGGAATGACTTTTTTCTTTAGATAACAGCATTTTTAATGACACATAGGGTGAAAAAAACCCCAAACCCAACCCTCCTTGGTTTGGTGCTCTTGGCCACCACAGAGTTCACAGGGCTGTAGGAAGCACGTGATTGTGGGCACATCTTTGTGAAGTTTTTAGCTCTCCTTTCAAAAACAGGTCAGGATGGCCCTTGGAAGTTGTGTTGATGGGGTTGTGGAGTCAGGCTGTGCTCCCTTTCCCAGGGAATTATCCCTGGAGTGCAGAGAGCAGGGCACCCACAGCCAGGAGCTCCCGGGGTGCTGCAAGCAACCCCCACCTCCTTAAGCCATCATCCATCCCCTGTGCTGTTCAGAGCCCTTCCAAGCATTGCCCTCCTCCCTCAGGGGTTTGGTTGTGTCTGAGAGCTTGCAAACAGAGCTCAGGCTGGCTGTGAGCAGTGGGCTCCTCATCTCACACAGAGCAGCCTTTCCCTTGGAGGTGGAGCTCCAGTGAGCTCCAGCTTGGCCTGGTAACTGTCCTGGGTGTCTCTCAGGCTTCCTGCTGCAGTTTTGTTGTGGCAGGAGCTGCCCAGCCCCTCCTGGCTCGGGGAGGGAGCAGGAATCTGGTGGAGAGGAGCAGCTCCAGCTCCGTAGGTGATCCCTGCAGAGCAGGGGAACGGCAGCGTCTGCTGTGGGCAGAGCACTTTCATCTGGCCCCAATCACCAGCTCCACACTAATTAAAAAAGCCCTTTCATAACTATGTAAATTCTTGACTTCTGTCAACTTGTTTACAATCTGATCTTTAAATGCATTTTTAATTTCATCAAACAGCAATTAATCTACCCCCTGTTTAAATTTAAAATGCTGCTTCTAGCCCCTTCTCCAATTTAAAAACAGCAGTTACCCTTTCAAGTAGGCATTCCAGTTTGCAAGTTGGTTGCATGTATTAGCATGCTGAATAACTTACTTTATTCTCAAGCTGAAATATGCTTAAATTCACATTAAAACAGGTGACTTGTGTATTTCCTGAACACAAGGGGAAAATCCATCACCTGCACCCTGTTTTTGTGTGGGAGAACAGATTATCCTAGGTGCATTTTTATTTTATTTTTTTCCCCTTAACAAAGCTTCCCTTCTTGAGGAGATCCCTGCTGTGGAAAGGCTGCCTGTGGAACAAGAGGTGTGTGGGACTTGTGGAGCAATTCCAGCCTGTCCATCCCTTCCCTGCATGTCCCACAGGGCAGCCCCAGCTTGCAGCTTTGCATTTTCCCATAAAATCGGTGTTTTCTCCACACTGGGCCTGTCCAAACTGATCCAGAGCTGCTTGCAGCTCCGTGATAAGGAGAGAGATGTAATCAAATTTTTATGCTAAAGCAGCAAATTAGCATTTGGTATCAAAGGAGCACAGACAGGAGTAAATGGGAGCTGCTGGAGCCAAACCCACTGATGCCTATCGGGGTGCAGAACAAAAAGTGGTGAAGTGCAGCCAACTCTGCTGCTCTCCCTTTGCCACTCAGAACCATCTGAAGCCATCCAGTGAATATTTTTCAGGAGAAGGCTGTAACCCAAGTGAGAAATGCTCCATCTGCCTCAGAAGCTGTGCCACCAACTCCTGAGTTTGGTTTCTGGAGGGGTGGGAGCAGGATGAGGGGATGGAGACTCCCAAGACAGGACATCAAGGGTTGGAGCGTGGTTTGCAGAAATACTTGAAGAGTTGATACAATTTGTTGTAGTTTGCTTATGTCTTTCACTTTCTGGAACATCTTTTACAGATATACCAGTATACTGCTGGCAGCTATTGTTAAATAAAATTATATTTTCACTACCAAGCAGATCTTTCTCTTATTTCTGAAGATTTCATGTGCAATCCAGGACTGCAGGGTGATGGGCTGAACTGCACAACACAACTTATTGGTAATTATGTTCTCCATTTTTGGCCTTCAGCTTTAGGGTTTTTTCAGTGGTGATGTGATTTAAGGCAGAATTAATGTTATTTCTAACATTATAACCAGCTGTAGTGCCTCTGAGAATTTAGAACTTCCTTAAAATTAAGAGCAAGCTGAGAAATAATGAATTTCCACAATTTCCTTAGGAGAAGTGAGATATTTCTTTTTTCTCAGATTTTCAGTGGAAAGTTAGGAACAGATCTTGGTAGCTTGTTTTTCTATGGAATGCAGGTTTTCAGAGATGTGTGAGACTTGATTTAAAAGACATAAAAAAAAAAAATCTCACCTTTGGTTCAGCTTTATCCCCTGAGTAGCCACCTCAGGAGTTGAGATTGCATTGATCCCATAACAGAATTCCTGGATTTCAGAGCTCTTGTTCTGAGTTTCAGATGGGTTTCTTTGCTGCCTTCTGCTTTCAGACAAGGTGCAGCAGCTCTGGCAAGTACCAAAGGGTTTTAATCTGGGTTAGTGTTGTTCCAGGACTGCCAAAAGCTGTGACTGAGCACGCTGGGGTCGTGATGGCAACGTTTGAAAGTAATCCCAGTCATGGAGGTGAGTTAGTCATCAGGTAATTAATGAAAACCTTAATTTCAGGGGGATCCAGAGCCTGGCCTGGGCCTGGTGAGCAGTGGGGGGAGCAGCCTCCTGCTCTGGGCCTGCCTCAATTTGGGATGAGCTCTCCAAGCTGATGCTGGATTCTTTCCAGAGCTGGGAAAAGGGAACTCATGATTGTTTGACTCAAGAGAAGAACTGCTGTGTTCTTACCACTGGACAGGGAGATGAAAACAGTTGCTAAACAAAGATCAAACATGTGAACTTTATAAATAAACAAACAAAATTGATGCTAAGGGACGTCTCAGCTCCTTTGCCTACGGCGAAGGGCTTGGCAGGACCTAGGGAATGACTTTGTCAGTTTGCACACAGAATTGTTATTTTAAAGAGGCTGATTAAAGTGATACTGCTCCTCTTAATGAGTCTGAAAACATCCCTGTCCACACAGGGGGAATGTGGGGGAGAGGAGAAATCACTTATGGGGCTGAGCTCTGGGTGCAGAGCGCAGCAATGTTCTAAATCTAAACGATCCTCAGTGATTAAAAATGCTGATTGGGGCAGCCAGACACCGAAGGCAGCAGGGCTGAGAGGCTGCCAGGGAGGGAGCTGGGGCTGCTTTGATGTGCTGTGCACTGCCAGCCTGGGCCAGGCCTGCCCAGGGCCACGGGACTGACTGGAGCACACAGGGGCACTGCTCAGGGTCCTACACAAAGCTGTGCTTGGAGTGGCAGCAGGAGCAGGCAAATGTTATTTATGGTTTTCTTCCTTCTGTCCAGTGTGCAGAGGGCCATGAGCTGCTGTGGGTCCATCCCAGCATCCAGGCTCCTCCATCCTCTGCAGCTTCTCCTGTTTTTCTCCCTTGCCTCCATGACTTTGCTGCTGCCTCTATCCAGATGTTTCCAGTGCAGAGCAGCCCCAGGCTGCTGCAGGGAGCCCAGCAGCTCCAGACAGCTTCTCCCAGCTGCTCTGGGCACAGAGCTCTCCCAGGGGAGCTCCAGCTCCTGGATACTCCTGCCATTATGGGATGCCAGGAAAAAGGTGATGACCCCCCAGGTGTCTTCCTGAGCCATTTCCTGCCTGAGGCTTTGAGCTGCATTAGAGGCTTTGCTGCCTTTAAACACAGAGCAGAAGAGCTGGACCCTTGAGCAGCCGCATGGAGCTCCTGCACAGCAGTTGGAGGTTGTTTTTGGGGTAAAGTTCTTGTTGGGAAGAGCCTAATGAGGAATGGGATGAATTGGATCCCTGGAGTTGACTTTAGAGGCCGTGAGTTCATTTCTGGTCTGTGTCAGGCAGCCTGTTCCCATTTGTTGTGAAAATGTAGGGTAATTAAAATGTAGGGTGAACTATTCCCCTTTCCTTGATTGGGTGTTTGTTCCATTTCAATAACTTAATTTCAGAAATTCAAAGTCATCATTTCCTTTGGGAGATTTTGGTGGTATTTCCCATCTGTAGCTACAATCATCTCCCTCTGAGAGCTGAGTGGGGACCCTGTGGGGCAGGGCCTGGCCCAAGTCTCACGTGTGGCTCCAGGTGAGTCCCAGCACTGCTGCACCTCCTGTCAGGAGCTCCTGGGGTGAAGAGGGGACCTGAGGTCGCTGCCCTGGAGGCTGCTTGAGGACAAGGACACGTGCTCTGAGGAAACTGGCTTTTCTTAGCAGTGCTGCTCACAGTGACTCCATCAGCTCCCCTGGCTGCTGGGGGTGAAGCTGCAGCAGGGCCCCAGAGCTGGGTGAGCACCCAGCCCTGCTCTGTGCCTTGGAGCTGAGCTTTGCCATCCAGCCTGGCTGGCTTGGTCTGGGTCTGTGCATGTGTTTGGAGCTGGAGAATGGAGCCTGTGCTCTTTGGCTGCCAGGTGGCATCACCTGTGGCACAGGACAGAGGGCAGGAAAGTGCTGGGAGCTTTTGGGGCTTTAAAGTGTGGGCAGGCATGTGCTGCTTCAGCTACTTCTGAGTTTTAATTTCCTCAGGCAATAGCTCTTATAGGGACTGGGAGTTCCTGCAGTCTGTGTTTGGTTGTTTTTCAGGGCAGTGGTTGGCTCTTCATCTTGCTGCACCCACTCACCCAGGAATCAGATCCACAACAGCACAGGAGCATTTACTGCAGGCTCCATGCACGGGCTTGGTGGGTTTGAAGTGTTCAGGCTGAGATTTCTTCATGGGGCTTTAATTTCCCAGCTTTTTGTGGCCTCAGAGCCAGAGTCAGCACCCAAGGAGGAGTGTGAAATAATGCTGCTATAACCTTTGGGTGAATTCTTCTCTGTGAGGTTCCTTGAGGAGAGATTCTGCCCACTTGCAGGCAGCTGACAGGATGATTGTCCCTGGCTCCCTGCAGGCTGCAGAGTGTGGCAGCCCAGCCCGGGCACTCTGAGATCCCTCTGTCCCAGGGGGCAGTAAAAGATGCACACGAGCAAAGCTGCTCACAGCATCACCTGCCCAGAGGCATCAGTGGCCAAAATCCCTTCTCAGGTCCCTTCTGGCCTCCCCTCCAGCCCAGACTTCCCTTATGAGCAAAACCTGCTCATCTTTCCTGCAAGTCCCCTGGGTTTTCTGTGGCTGCTGCCCTGCCTGAGCCAGCTGACATTTCACTGTCTGGGGGTGCAGAGAAACCTGCTGGGGGCTCCTGAGGGCAGCTCCTGCTCCAGAGCTGAGCTGCAGGTGCTTGACTCTGGCTCCAGATGGTTTCAGGGCCGTGCTTGAGAAGGGAGAGGCTGCTGGAAGTTTGGATGGCTGGAAGAGAAGGATCCTGAGTATCCTAACACGACTCTGGGAGCCTTTGAAGTGCTCTCCTGCCATCCCTCCCCGAGCTGCACCTTTCATCCCTCGCCAGCGCTTCCCCAGCTGGAGCCATGAAAGGGAAACTACAGAAGCCATAAATCCTGGCTGCCAACATCTCCACTGGGGAGATTTCACAACGAGCCTGAGCTGCTGCAGAAGATAAGAGAGGGCCTTGAATCCCAGGCAAGTCGGGGCTGGTTCCTGGGAAGAGCTGAGCTCCACGGCATCGTTGGGGGTCCCTCCGGCTTCCCTGGGCCCAGGAGCTGCCTCTGGGTGCCCTGGGGTGAGCCCCAGCCTGGGGCAGAGCTCCCCAGCCCTGACCCCGGGGCAAAGCTGTGTTTCGGGTGGAACAGCCCCTCTGCACAGTCCTGCCGTGGTTTTGCTGCTCCCAAAGGTTGATTTTATCACACCTGCAGGAGCTGGGCTGACAAACCCCTGGTGCAGCAGAACCCCCTGTGCAGAGGGGCCAGGAGGGGCTCCAGCAGTTCTGACCCCCAGGATCCCTGCTCTGGCCATGCTGGCTGCTGGAACAGGGGATGGAAGCTGAGGGATCTCTGTAGCTTCACTCAGAGAGCAGCCAGAAGGCTCCTGGCTCTACCAGGAGTGTTGGTTCAACAGGGGGGAGAGCCAGCCTGAACTGCCAGGTAGCTCTGAAGCCCCAGCAGCAGCTCCAGCTCCAGCTGCCCTCCCACGGGGACCTTGCCGGGTTTCCCTTCCTGTCACAGGCGAGGGCAGAGCGGATCCGCTCTGGAATTTGGCGCTGACACCCAGACAAAGGCCGGGCTCTGAGGAGGCAGAGGCTGTGTCTAGGAATTCACAGCAGCAGCTGCTGGTGCAAACCTCAGCCAGGCAGGAGCTGCCCTTGCCCTCCAGGGATGCCTTGGCTCTGGCAGGGCTGTGCTCGCTCAGACTTTCTTGGAACAGGAGCCTCGATATCGGCTCCACCCGCGGGACCTTTCCCTCTGTTTCAGCCAAAAAGCAAATCCTCAAATTGCTGCCTTATTGATTATTGGGATATAGAAAAGCCTTCCCAGTAATGCAAAGGTGTAAACAGTCCTTGCCTGCTGTCACCTGGTGGAGCAGGAGATGTGGATTTGGGGCAATTGGGATTTCTGGATCTGCTCCTGGCCTGGGGGCTCCATCTCCTGCAGGTCCTGTCAGACCCCTCCATGCACTGCAGACCTTCCCTGCCTGCAGCATTTCTGTCTCTCACTCCCTCCTAATTTCCAGAGCAGTGGGAAACAGTGGAGGAGATTCCAGGAAGAGTCCTGGAATCAGAGAGATGGAGAGCAGAGAGATGGAGAGCAGAGAGATGGAGAGCAGAAACCAGCCTAGGATCTCCTGCAGAGCCGCCCTCCTGGGACATGCAGCAGGAATTCCCGGCCCCAGAGGTGTCCCCAGCTTTGGTGGCACTGGGACAGGCTGGTGGGGAAAGGCCCGGGCTGTGGGCAGGGATTGGGAATGTTTCCAGCTGGGGCTGGTGCCAGAAGCAGCCGGTGCTGTGACGATCCCGATCCCGAGCTGTGATGATCCCGGGTTTGTGATGATCCCGGGCTGTGATGATCCCGGGTTTGTGATGATCCCGGGTTTGTGATGATCCCGGATCCCGGGTTTGTGATGATCCCGGATCCCGGGTTTGTGATGATCCCGGGTTTGTGATGATCCCGATCCCGGGCTGTGATGATCCCGGGTTTGTGATGATCCCGGGCTGTGATGATCCCGATCCCGGGCTGTGATGATCCCGGGCTGTGATGATCCCGGGCTGTGATGATCCCGGGCTGTGATGATCCCGGGGCTGTGATGATCCCGATCCCGGGCTGTGATGATCCCGCCGGCCTGTGGAGGTCAGCCTTGGCTCGGGAACCTCCCGGGGCTCCTCTGAGGCTGCGCCTCCCACCCGGCCGAGGCTCGCTGCCCCTCGCTGCCCTCCTGATTTCCTCCGCGATTTCCTTACTGATCCTGAGGGGAGAACACAGCAGGGTCTGGGCTTGGCTTGGAGAAATGTTTGTGTCCCCATCCCAGGGTCTGCCCACGTGCTGAGCTGTGTCCTGCACTCTGAGATGCAGAAGTGACCACAGATGGACCCCGGGACTCGTTTTGGTTCTTTGCTGTGCTTTGTGGTGATTTTTTGGGGTGGTTCTCTGGATCTGAACCCTGGATCTGAGCTCTTTTTATCAGAGCAATATCTTTTTTTTTTATCAGAGGAATAATTTTTTCCATTTCCCACCCAGGAGAGCTGAAACCCCGTGGAGGCTTTGGTGGCTCAGCAGCTGCTGCCAGGCTCTGCTGCTCCCTGGGTCACTGTCCCCACTGGAGCTCCCTGAGCTCCAGCACACGAGGAGAAGGTGGATCCCTGTTTTAGAGGAGCTCGTGTTCTTTGCCATTCCCAGGTTTCTCTGGATGCCACAGAGAGTGTTATTAAGCAGATGAAAGGCCAAGGAACGAGTTTGCTGTGCTTGTGCTTGCCCAGGGCTGAGCTTTCTGCCCCTCCCCGGGTTTTTAGTGCATCCATCCTGCACCAAGGTCACTCCAGGAAGGGTCTGTGATGGTGGTGATGGAGCTGAACCAGAGAGTGTTTTGTTGTCTGAATGGTGGCTGGGCTGAGCCGAGTGACAATTCCATCTTCTGCTTGCTGCAGCCTGTTCTTCCCAAAAAAAAGGGGCAGCCCCCTCCTCCCAGAGCCTCCTTCCCCTGCCCTGCTCTGTACTGAGTCCTGCATTCCTTCCAAGAGTTCCAAAGAGGAATGGCCTGGGCAGGGCGTGACATCCTCTGCTCTGGACCACGGGGTTTGGGGCTCAGCCCGGCCACAATGTGTGAGCAAACTCCTGGAGCTGGGCACAGAGGGGAAGGAGCTCCTGGCAGGAGGGGCTGCCCTTCCCAGGATCCACAGCTGCCTCTTGCTGCAGGTCCCGAGGTTTTTACAGGGGGCAGGAGAGGCTGATTTCAAGGAGCAGGTAAATAAATCCCTGTGGGGCTGGGCAGCCTCGGTGGCACCGTGGTCAGGGGTCTCTGCTCTCTGCTGTGCCCAGGGCTGGTTCTCCCTGCTGGCTTCCACGGGCTCTGGAAGTGCTGGAATCACTGCCAGAGCTCTGGTTCTGCACCCTCCCTCCAGACCCAAGGCAGTCTCAGAACCCCCAGGGATGCTCCTCCAGCTCCATCCCTCAGCATGTCCAGCCCCAGAGGCTGGAAGGACAGCAGGAGGCTGGAGGGGCTGGCCCAGAGCTGCTGGAGCTTCCCCAAGGCTGCCAGGTCAAACCTGAGAGGTTCAAGTGGCTTTTCCTGGAATTCCATGGAGGAGAGGAGGGACTGGGAGCCCGGTGTGGGACAAAGGGAGGGAGAGGGAGCAAGAGCTGCAGAAACAGGGGCTGGGTGAGGCACCAGTGCCCATGGAGGGCACTGCTGTCCGAGGGAGAGGAAACCAAAGGCACAGATTGAGGCTGAGTGTCTGGCAAACTCTGCAGCTCTGGGGCAGTGCCCCCGTGGGGTGAAGGCTGTGCTGGAGCAGCAGACAGGCTGATCTGGGTGAACACGGCTGCCTGGGGGCAGGGAACAGGTTTGGTGACTCCAGCCCTGCTTCTCTGGGGTTTGTGGGCTCCTCCTGGCCCGGGCCTCCCCTGTCCCACCATAAACAGAAGCTCTGGACCCGGGACAGGAGTTCCCATCCATGTTCCTTAGGCTGGGCTCTGCCATCTCCTGCTGCTCCTGCTGAGAGCTGCAAACAGCCCCCGGCCCTGAGAGGGATTATACAAATGAGGCTCTTGTAGGGCTCTAATTTCAGAGATTTTTTTTTCTTTCTTTTCTTTTCTTTCTCCTTTACTAAAAAAACCTTTTGTGCGCTTTGGAGCAAGCCTGTCATATTTCTTGGAGTCTCCAGTGACTCCTTCATCCTACAGACTTTCTGGAGTCCTCCTTGTTAGGCCGAGGACTGCATGATTCATTGTGTGCTGGAGATTTAATACTGCACGGAAAACAGGCCCAGTTCAAATTTGTTTTCTTTCTTTCCCCCTCCCCTCTTTTCTTCTTTTTTTTTTTTTTTTTTTTTTTTCCTTTCTTGGCTTCTCACTTACATCCTGGAATTTCTCTTTTTCACAAGGTATAAAATAAATAAGTTCCCAAATATGTCCAGGAGGAAATGATCCCGTTGGATTTTTCAGCTGCTGTTTTAAGGCCGTTAAAAACAATTTGGAGCTGTTCAGCTTTCTCAAGGGCTGGCTGTGTGTTGGGAAGACCCTCTCCCATCTCTCCTGGATCTCCATGAACAGCTCAGCCTCTGCTGCATCTGGACACGTGTATCCCCAGCCAAAGACTTTTGGGCTTGCTTTTCCAAGGGTGAGATGTAGATTTTTAATGCCAAAAGGGACCTTTTTGGTTGTTGTCCCATCCTGGGTGATCAGCAGGTGATTCTCTGGGTCTGATGTCACCCACATGCTCCCGGCCATGGCTGGGATTGGGATTTTCCCAGGACAAAGTGCTCTGAGGGGCAGTGAAGTGGTGACCTGACCCTGGGAAGAATTAATTGAACCCTTTAATTAGAGGTTGCCTGCAGTGAGGTGCCTCTGTCCTGCCCAGGCTCCTCTTCATCTGCATTTTCCAAATCCACGGTAATGAATTCCCATCCCTCTTGGCCATGAGCTGAGAATCAATGCTCCAGAGGAGCCCAAGGCTGGATTTCCTGGGATTTGGTTCTGGGAATGAGCTCCTAGAGCAGCTCCTGACCTTTCCTGCAGCACTCCAGGAGCCTGATTTCCAAAAACAGGCACTCCCACAGCAGGGTCAGCCTGGAGCCCATTCCTGGGACTCAGGGGCAGCCTGGAGCCAATTCCTGGGACTCAGGGGCAGCCTGGAGCCCATTCCCAGGGTTCAGGATCCCTGCAGGAAGGTGGATGAGCTCCCTGAGCCCGCTGAGGATGCTCTGCTGTCCCTGCCCCAGGGCTGGGGGCACAGCTGCACCTCGGGATGCCAATCCCAGCTCTCTGCTCACCCCCGTGGGGATCCGGGCCCAGGGCAGAGCTGCTGTCCCTGCGCCCCCAAGCAAAACCTTTGCAGCTCCTCAGGCTCAGAGAAATGGCTCCCCCCCTCTCTGAAGGACTTCTGGGCCACCCGGGAGCCCCAGCTCCTGGTGCCACACAAGGACACCCAGGGCAGCCCCCAAGCTGCAGACACCGCGGCAGGGAAGGGGGCAGGGGGTCGTGCCTTGTCCCAGCTCCGTGCTGGGGCAAACCCGCAGCTCCAGCTCTGTTTCCCGTCCCTCTGAGCGGGTCTCGGGTTCCCGAACGAGGAAGGAGCGTTCCCCGGGCCGTGCCCGGCCCAGCCCGGCGGAGCGGGGGTCACGGCCGGCCGCTCCTGCAGGTGCATCCCCCCCGTCCCCGCCGGTGGCTCCGGGGCCGCCGCCGCCCCTCGCAATCTGCAGCCATCGCGGCGGGGCTGCCGCGGCCCCGGAGCGCCCCGGGCTGCCCGGACCGCCGCTCCGCGCCCAGCCCGAACCGCGGCGGGCCGGGGCCGCTTCCATGTGGTTCCGCCACCGGGGGCTGCAGCTTCCCGGCCGGGGTGGGGCCGGAGCCGGGGGCTGGAATTGCTTCAGCCACCAGCCTTTAATCCCGTCTGAGGTGACTCAGTGCCCCCGGGGGCCCGAGTTAAGCTCGCTCTCGCCACACCGTACATTATATTTATTTCTTTATTTATTTATTCGTGGGCAGTGCGGCTGCGGGAGCAGCGTAGGGAGAGATAGCCCGAGATGGGGAGTTAAGCGAACCTGTCGGACCTAAACCCGGCCCAGACAAGGAGCCCATCTGCGGTCTCGGTGCAGCTCAGCCGCGGCTGAGGCAACTCCTCAAACCTGGGCTGCGCTCCTCAGGGCTCTGCCCCCGCTCCTGCCAGCCCCGGGTCGCACCTGCCCCGATCCGGGGCTGCACGAGGGGTCCCGCTGTCCCTGTCACCCCTTGGACTGTCCCTGTCATCCCACAGCATCTCCCCAGCTGCTTTTCAATCTGATTTTTCCCGTTTGCAGAGGGCGAATACTTGGGCTGCTGTGGTGGCCGTGCCCCTGCAGAGCCAGCAGCACAGGTGCCCCTCAGGGCTGGAGATGCTGAGCACGGAGCAGAGAGGTCCCAAACCTCCCCGGCTTTAAGTCTGGGCTCCCTCTGTGCCTGGTGAGCACACTTGGCTGCTGGCAGGGATGTAGCAACTCCCCAGCACACATGTTGGTGGTTTTGAGGGCTAAATTGGACCTTGGGAATTAGCAGCCTTGTAAGTCAATAACAACAAGTCCTAATGAATGCAAGATGTCCCCAGGAAATGAAAGCTCCTCTGCTGGACTGGGATCCTGTGACTGGGGGAGAGGACCAGTAAACAAGCAGGAATGCTTCAGCTGGAGATGAGCAGGAGATACAAACTCGACATCTCGGTATTGCAAACACACCCCGAGTGTGGGTGGGGGTGGCGGGGGGAGCCCGAGCCATCGGCAGTTGTGAAACGTGGCCGTGTCTGACTCCTGAGTGTCCCCTGCGTCCCCCCGGGGCTGGGGTGTCCCTGCTGCTCCTCAGCAGCTCCCTCAGGCTGGGGTGACTCCAGCAGCCCCTCCAGAGCCTGCCCTCGGGAATCCCTGTGCCTTGTCCCTGTCCCCGTCCCCACTGGGCAGCCTGGACATGGCTGGGCCATCGGGGAGGGTGCAGAGGGGAGGTTTGGGCTTGGGATTGGCTTTGGGGCCCTGGCTGTGCTGGGAGGAGGGAGAGGGGCTGCAAAACACAGGCTGTGGTGCTCCCTGGGCTGCCCCGAGGGCAGGAAGGGGCTGTGGGTGAGCCCAGGGGGGATCTGGGGGCTCTTCCTGGGGCAGAGCAATCCCTGGCCTTGCTCATGGGCATCATGTCCACATGGACAGGGGACTTTGTCCTCAAGGGACAGGAGAGCAAATGGCCTCATGGATCCCTCTGGGCGATCGCACCTCGTGGGTCTTGTCCCTCAAGCCAAAACCTTTTCCCCAAACCTGCAGGAGCCCAGTACCTGCGAGACCTCACCCAGCTCCAGCGAGCCTGGGAATGGGCTGAAATCGTCCCAGTGCTGTGAGTCCCACCGAGCTGGGCACGGGGGTGGAACTGGGAGCCCCAAGAGCTGGTGCTGGGTCAGGATGTCCTCGGCGGGAGCAGGGAAGGGAGCCGGGAATGGCGGCGTTGCCCAATCCACGCGCATGGAAATGAAGCGCTTTGTGCGCAGAAAAAGCCTCGCTCTGCAGAGGCGCTGGGTGTGTGCGCGTGTGGGAGTTCAGACTCCGCAGGAGCAACCTTGGATGCCTGGAAAAATCTCCTTTGTGCATTTAATTAGCGGTAAACCCCATTTGCATGCGAGATGCCTCTCGGTCTGAAGCTGCTCGTTGATCAGCGGCTGCAGCCCGTTTGTGTTGAGAGCTTTGCTGGCCCCAGACCGCAGCGGCGCTGCCGGAGCGGAGCCGAGCGCTTTGCATTTCAAAGCCGGGCAGGTACCGGCGCTGATTTCACAACCGGGACTCGCGCCCGGCCTCCTCTCCCACCTTCCCTGCGAGCTGGGGACGCTGCAGCCGCCGGTGGGGGATCAGCTCCCTGCTCCGAGAGGATTCCCGGCCGAGGGAATCGGGGTCTGAGCTGGGAGCTGAGCCAAACAGCCGGGCTCGCTGTGGAACAGCGGCGCTGGCAGTGGGAAGGGCTTGTCCCAGAGGGAAAAGTCCTGGTGGACCTGGGAGGATGCAGAGAGGATGGAGGGGATGCTCCACGGCCGGGTGTAGGTGGGAAATGCTGGCGTTGGGGTCAGCACATCCCTCCTGCCTTCCCGCCGCGCATTTCCTTGGCAGTGCCCGCTGTGCCACGTCCCCAGGCCAGGCTGTGGCCCCGCAGGTGCTGCCCAGCCCTGCCCAGACCTGTGTGCTCTCCCTGTGGTCACCGCAAACCCTTCCCAGAAACCAGCGGAGTGTGGGTCCGGGTTCAGGCTCCCCTTTCCCTGCTCTCTCCCCTGCAGTGCCCGTGCCGAAGCCCCGGCTCACCTCCCCGGGCTGTGCCTTCCTCCCGTCCCGGCAAACCCCGGCGGGGGTCGGGGACAGCCGGGTCTGGGAGATGGGAATGGGCAGAGCAGGGCAGGCTGTCAATCCCGGGGCTCTGGGGACCAGAGGGAGCTGCTCCTGCCCCCGGCTCCTGCTCCTGCCCCAGCTCCTGCTCCTGCCCCAGCTCCTGCTCCTGCCCCAGCTCCTGCTCCTGCCCCAGCTCCTGCTCCTGCCCCAGCTCCTGCTCCTGCCCCCGGCTCCTGCTCCTGCCCCAGCTCCTGCTCCTGCCCCAGCTCCTGCTCCTGCCCCCGGCTCCTGCTCCTGCCCCGGCTCCTGCTCCTGCCCCAGCTCCTGCTCCTGCCCCAGCTCCTGCTCCTGCCCCAGCTCCTGCCCCCGGCTCCTGCTCCTACCCCAGCTCCTGCTCCTGCTCCTGCCCCAGCTCCTGCTCCTGCCCCCGGCTCCTGCTCCTGTCCCAGCTCCTGCTCCTTCCCCAGCTCCTGCTCCTGCCCCCGGCTCCTGCTCCTGCCCCCGGCTCCTGCTCCTGCCCCTGCCCCAGCTCCTGCTTTGGCCAGAGGGGCTCGGCTGCTGCTGCTGCTGCTCCATCCCTTGGAGATGTGAGGAGGCCGCCGAGGTCCCTTTGCTGAGCTGGGCAGGGACGGGGCTTTCTCCGGCCCCGGTGCTTCAGCGAGGTCCCAGCTGGCCCCAGGGAGGAAAAAATCCATTCCTGGTGCGAGGGGAGGATGGGAAACATCCCTTCCTCCCCCGGGAGCCGCAGTCCCTGTGGAGATGAGTAATCCCCTCCCTCCCCAGCTGTCCCGGGTCCCTGCGGGCTGGGAAAGGGATTTTCTGCACGCTGGTGGCCCTGGAGCCAAGGGGACCAGCAGGGCCACCGTGGTCCAGACGGGATCCCTGCCCTGACCCTGTGTCCCTGCCAGCTCATCCACACTCCTCTGGGAGGTCTGGAGCTCCTGCTGCTCCTGGGAGGCTCTGGGGAGCTCCAGGACACGTCTGTCCCCCAGCAATGTCCTGGCTGACACATGTCCCTGTGCTCCAGCGAGGCCAAGGCTGAAATCTGGGATTGGGGAGGAACAAAAGGGTCAGATCCAGGGTCTCCATCCTGGTGAGGATGTGTCCCTCCTGCTCAGCCCAGCCCCTGCATTCCTCACCAGCCACTTTCTGGGCACTTCCCTGTGGTGGCAGCTGGCACAGACGGGCTGGAATTTCCTCCTTCTGCTTGGTCCAGGCCCAAAAGGCCTGGCTGGCACCTTTAATTTGTTATTTTATTTAATTATTATTACTTGATTTGCATTTATTTGGCTTTCCAGCCAAGCTGTGGCCGGCAGGGCCACTGGCATTTGTAGGGAATTGAACTGGACTTGCTGTGCTTGGGTTTTCCTCCATGAACCTCAGCCAGTCCAGACCTCCCTGAACCTCACCTGAGGCTCGGGGCTGTGGTTCCTCACGCAAAAAATATCATTATTACCCTGGTTTTGTTCTAAAAACCAGAACAAAATCCCTTTGCAGCTGTGAAGCCTTCCATGGATGTGGAAACTCTCTTGTCCCCAGGTTTTCTCCAGCACAGAGTGGGAAGCTGGGTTGGAGCCTGGCTTGCAGCCTTTTCCTTTCGTCCCAATTCCTGTTTTTCCTGAGCCATCCTGAGCCTCTCCCTGTGCAGCTGAGGCAGGGATTTGTTCCCCATCTGAGAACGCTGGTCCCTCTTCTGGAGCAGCCCTGAGCTCCTCCTGACTCGGGGGGTGAGCCTGGGCAGCAAAGAGTTAAATTTGCTCCTTCCACTCCACCTGTATATTTTCCCAACCTTCCAACAGCAATCGGGAATGCAGGAAACTGCATCGAAGGGCTCTGGATTTGCCAAAACTGTGCCACGATTCAGAGGTAGAAAGCAAAGTTTATTTGTGAAGTTACAGCAGGCTGAAGCATCTCCTGTGAAGGGCTGAGTTCTTTAAACCTATCCCAGGTTTTTTTTTCCATTTCTGCCTTTTAAAGTGACCAGGCTGGGGAAGAGGGAGAGGATTCATGCAGAGGGGCTTGGGTTTAATCTAATAAGGGTTTTTTTTCCCCCCGTAGGCAAATGCTGGAGCTCTTCAAGGCACAGATCAAGCCCGGGCTGGGTTACAGAGGGGCCTTTGATTGGGATAATTTCAGAGTGTTTGGAGCCTTGGGAGGGACCTGGGGGGGCTCAGCCACGGCCCTGCTGTGGCTGCCCAGCTCCAGCAGCCCCCAGCCCGTGGGATGCTGTGTGGGATGCTCTTTTGGGATGCTCTTTTGGGATGCTCTTTTGGGGATGCTGGTCTGGGATGCTGTTTTGGGGATGCTGTGCTGGTCCACGGCCACACAAGGACCACGAGGTCCTTGGCCATCAATGCAGCCTGCCTCCACGTGTTAATTAACAATTAACAAAGCTCCTCAAATCCATAGAGGCTCCATGGGAGTGTTTTACAGCCTCTCTACTCCAGTGGCAGCTGCCATGCCCCTCGTGCCAGGGGAGCACATTAAAACTTCTTAATTAGATATTAAAAAATTAATAATGTTTGCATTTCTTGTGGCAGGAGAGAGCCAGGGGCTGGGTTTGGCTCCTTGCTCGGGGGCTCTGGGCATTCCCAGCTCAGAACCAGCCTCGTCTGCTGCTGCTGCCTGCCCAGAGTGAGAGGGGAGCGTGTCCCATCCTCATCCCGTCCTTATCCCGCCCTGGAGAGGCAGCAGCTCCTCCTGCCTACGTGAGCTCTGGCACACTCCTGCTCTCCTCAGCTCCCAGAGCCCTGGGGCAGGAGCTGGGATGAGCAGAGCCGTCACCCCCTGCCCTGGCAGCCCAGGAGCTCTGGAGGGGACAAGGAGAACGTGGGACCCCGCATTGTTCCCACCTTGGATGGCTCATCCCTGCCTGGGGAAGTGCAGCCCCATGGCCAGGCTCCCATGGAACCACATCCCCTGGAACCACATCCCCTGGAGCATCCCAGCCCCTCCACACCCAGCTCCCAGCCCAGCTGCAAGCCCAGCTCTAAGCCCAGCTCAAACCCAGCTCCAGACTCAGCCCAAACCCTCTTCCCAAGGCGCTGGGTCAGCAGGGCAGGGCTGGAGCCAGGGTTTGGCACTCCGTGCTCAGCTCCCTCGGGTTTATTCAAATCCCTCTAATCCCCCCTGAAGGAACTGGGATGAAGCCAGGCTGGGAGGCTGCAGGTGCTCCCCGGGCACGGGGCAGCAGGGCTGGGCACCCGCGGTGGCACCGGGCCACCCCAGCCTGGGTGGCCCTTTCGGGGCGGTGGGGCTGAGGCTGAGCTGCCACCTGGGCTGGGGCAGGGACAGCGATCGGGGCGAGCCCGGCGTGTCTGGGTGCCAGGGGCACGGCCCAGCCGGCCCGACCGGTCCGACCAGCCGGGCACGGTGCCCAATTCCAGCACAGCGCCCAGGGCTGGGCTCCTCTGGGCACCTCCTCCTCCCCTGCATGCCCAGAGCCCCACCAGGCCCCAGGAAAGGGCTTTGGTTTGGGGCTTCCTGCAGGAGAAAGCACAAAGCCACCCCAGAATGCCAGCTCGGGTGGGGTTTGTGTGAGGAGGGGAGCGCTGGCCCCTGGCGAGGGCTGGGGGTGGCACTGGGTGCTGACTTGGGCACAGTGGCAGAACAAAGCTGGAATAAAGCTCAGGACAGAGAGCCCTGGGCATGGCCGGGCCCTGGGGACATTCCCTGGGGTGGGAAGGAGCCGGGGCTCCGGAGGGGACACGGGGCTCCCCCAGCCTGGCATTTGAGCCCGTGCAGCACCCTGGGGCTCCTCGGGCATGGCTGGCACCAGGTGAGGTTGGGGGTGATGGGAAGGGGCACCTCAGCCCTCTCCAGCCCTTTAAACCTCACCCACAAAACTGCCAAGGCCAGGAACCTACTTTACACTCACTAAAAAAAAATGGAATTAAATTACATTAAAAGGCTGATCTCCTATAAAAGGGGATTTAGAAAAGCCACCAGCTGGCACACCCAGGAGCAGGGATGGAACACGGCAATAAAATCATCTCTTTAGGAAATCTCCACAAAACTGGAGATGATTGAGAGGGTTGGAAATGCCTCTCAGCTTCCCCAAAAAGGGCTCAGAGAGGTACGTGGGTGCCTGCATGTGCTGAGTGACCCCGCTTCCTCTCCATGGAAAAAAAAAAAAAATTAATAATTAAAAACCCCCTTGAAAAAAAATTCCTGCAGCGTTTTCCGCCCATTTCTTCCCCCCCCCCCCCCCCCCCCCCCCATGTGGATTATCTCCTCTGGTTCCAAAGCCACAAGAAAATATCATCACATTTTTAAACCAAAACCTCAAGGTAAATAAAGGAAAGGGTTTGGATCTGCCTCCAGCCCTCGCCACTTCTGTCAGGGAGAAAAACGCCGGCGCAGTTCCCGCCGATAGAAGATAGAAAGGTGGAGAACATTTTTTCAATGTTCTGAAAACATTCCATCATCTATAGGAATCAAAGCCCCATTGAAAGCTACAGAACCCCTCACATTCGAGGGTTTTAATGAAAACCAAATTTTTTTTCGGGCCCTGTGTTTTTCTTTGCGAGGATTTCCAGGGGAATACAAGTGGAGCAGGGGGCGGACGTGGGGAACTTGGCTGGAGTTTCTCCTGCCCCAATAGGGCTTTCACTGTGGGGCTTTTAAAAAATGGTTTAAAGATAATATGGCCTCGTATTTTTGGACTTGTCAAAGTGCTCCGGATCAGCGCTGGGTTATTTTCCACTGGAAAATAAATGATGGAGCAAGGGCAGGAGGGAGTTGGGGGTCTTGGGTGATTGCCATGAGAGGAGGGCTCCCGAGGTCGGGCTGCCAGGCTGTGGGCAGGAAAGCAAAGACCTGGGCTTAATCTTTAATGGTGTGGAGCTGGGCAAACCTCTTGCCTTCCGTGGCAGGGAAAAACATCCCCTGAGCTGTGAACTGCCCGGCCCTGGAGCGGAAACCTCTGCCCACCCTCCTCGGAAAGCAGCAGGGGTTGTGTCCCCGTGAAAACACCCGGCATAAAAACCCCAGCTGCTTTGGGTCAGCTGAAAGGCTGCTGGGAACAAACATCTCCTTGGTTTGGGTTCGTTTGTCCCATTCCTTTTAGTCTATCCCTGTGTGGAAGTGTCGCCATGAGGATGAGGAGGATGAGGAGGATGAGGAGGATGAGGAGGATGTGGTCCAGGGTGCTGGACCACACAGGTCAGAGGCAGGGAGCCCCAAAAATGCCCAGTGACAGTCGGGGTGGCCTGGGGACCCCCCAAGATTGGCAGGAACATTTAATCCCCTCATTAACATCCCCCATTAGAACAATTCATTCTTTCACTCCGACTTAAACACCCAACTTTGCTTTACAGCTCATTTCATTTATGACTGAGAAATGAAATTACTGTATCGATTTCATGGCAGACAGCAAAAAAACCCTGGGTGTTCCCTGCCGTAACGAACCCAACGGCTGCAAAGACAAACAGCAAAACCTGTTTGGGGTTTTGGGGGGGTCTGGGCTGCAGCCACCCCGGGGACACACCGGGAACAGCACCGGGAGCGGCACCGGGAGCGGCACCTCCGGGACCGCCCTCCGCAGCCAAACCCAGCTCTACCGTGGTTATTTTCCTGCCCGAATTAAAACCCTCCCTGTGTATGTTTGCAGGGACCCGGGGGCTTTGCAAATCGCTCGGAGGGAAAGGAAATACTGCGCCTGGTAGCGCTGGTGTGAAATATCCCTCCTGGAGCACCGCCAGAGCCCGGCCGGGGCTGGGGAAGGGGCTCCCGGCACCTCCGCAGGGGGAACGCTGAGAGTCCGAGCGGTGGTGGAGACCCCAAGCTGATCCTTGGCCACCCACCCCATCGGCATCGCGGGGTGGGTGCCCACAGGGCCGGGATTTGGGCGCTCACAAGGCCAGGACTTGGGTGCTCGTAGGACCGGGATTTGGGTGCTCACAGAGCCTGAATTTGGGTGATCCAGCCCCATAACGTGCCCGGGGTTTCCTTTCTCTCCCGCTCTGCTGCACGGTGGTGCTTTGGGCAGGAGCTCTGGGCAGCGCCCGCTGCTCCCAGGGCTCTCCCGATGCCCCGCTGCCATCCCAGGGAGGGTTTGGTTGCCCAGCCGAGACACCTGTGGTTATTCCAGCCCCAGGGCTCAAGGCACACGGGAACATCACCAACAACCCCAGCAGCCCTGCCCGACCCTCGGGGGCTGCGGGGGGGACGCTCCCGACCCCGCCAGCGCCGCGCATCCCGGGGGAGCGGCGCATCCCGGGGGGAGCCGCCGGCCGGGGGTGCCCGGGTGGGGCCGGCGGGAGCTGCAGGGAGCTGTGGGTGCTGCGGGTGCCTCCGGGAGGCTCCGGGAGCCGTCGGGAGCGCGTCCCCCGCCACGCGGGCCTGCCCCGTCACGCGTGAGCCCGGCCCACGCAGCAGGTGCCCGCCCGGGGCGCTCACCTGGGGGATGCTCCGGGACGGCCCCGCGCACTCACACACGGGACGCGGCCCCGGCTCCCCTGCCCGCCCCTCCCGCCCTAATTAGAGCCCGCTATCGGCCCATCTAACGCAATCCCCGGGTTAATGAGGCCTCGCCGTGCACCGTGCCCTGCCCCGGCGCTTTGAAGTGGAGCTGCGCTCAGGGCCGGGTGTCTGACAGCGGCGGGATCCCGGCGCTGCGTCCCTTAACAGCGTTTTCAGCCTCTGTGGGCTGAGCCAAGAATAAAGACTCACATGAGCCTATTTTAATTTAAACTCCTCTGATCTCCCGGCCCAGCCCAGCCTCTGCACAAGAAAACAGCTTCCCTGCATCCCAGGCTGCTGCTGGCAGGAATTAACAGTTACACGGGGGCCTTGCTTTGCATGGACTAAATAAAAATAAAATGTGTGATTAAATCACAGAACGGCACACGAGGTGCCTGCTGAGGCTTTCAAGATGTGGTTTTTGGGGCTGCCAGCACTGGGATGCAGGTGCAGGTGCCATCAGGAGGTGACATGGCCCTGCTTGGTGGCATCTCTGATGTGGTTCAGGGCTGGGAGGTGGTGTCAGGACAGGTTGAAGCTGGGGAGAAAGAGCTCCCTGAAAACTGAAACATCCTGAACAAAACAGCTGCTATGACCTTGGAACAGTGTTTTCATTGGGTTGGTTTTGTATTGCAGCAAACTGGAGAAATTCTGAGTTATCAGCAATGAAGAATTGGGGTTTATTTTTGGGATTTATCCTTTGGGCACAGGACCGGCCCTGTGCCCCTGCTCCTCTCCCAGCTGTCATTGTCCCCCAGCCAGCACTGAAGGAACAGCCAGCTGGGGATCTCAGCCTGCAGATCCAGCCCTGGCCATGGATTTGCCCTTTGTGGATCCTGGACCAGCAGCTCCTGCCTTTTCCAAGCCCTGGGAATGGCACCGCTCACCTCCCAGGAGTGGGAAGGGGACAGAGCCCAGCGAGCCCAGGCTGAGGGGGCAGCAAGTTTTAAAGAGAGGCAAAAAGTCTCATTTTTGTGCCAGTCTGGAAATTAAATGGAGGGGAAAAAAACTCCCCAACCGCTCCTCTATATAAAATCCATGTATATAAAAGTATATAAATACATCTCTCCCCCAAGGCGCGAGGTCCCGCTGAGTAAGTGGATGTGAATGACGTGTAACCCAACACTTGCCCAGACACCCTAATGAATTTTCCATGTTTTCCATCATTTAGCTTCTAAATAGGCAGCATTCACAAAAACACCCACCCCAGCCCCACAAGCCCCCTGTCCTTTCCAGCAGGAGGGCCCTGCAGGAGCATTAACCCCCCGTGGATGCCCACGGAGATGATGCCAGAGTGGGAACCTCGCTCTGCTCCAGCTGGGTGCCCACAGGGTGATTTTTTGCAGGTGCAGGGGGTCCCTGGGGGTGCTGGATGGGTGCTCGGCACCTCTCAGGGCCATCTGGTTCTATTTCAGAGGAAAGGATTTCATTCCTGTTTCAGAGGAACAGAATTGGGCCTTAATGATGCTGATTGCTCGTTTAGGCACGGTTCGTTAAGGGCTTGATGTGGGCAAGGCAAGAGCCAGGATCCTTCCCCTATATCCTGGGTAGTCTCAGAATTTGTGCAAGTTAAAAGATTATTTACCAAGGCAGTTTGGACACAACAGAGTCATTAAAACAGGGGCTGAGCTTTGGAGTTTGGGCTGGAATGAGAATAAAACAAGCTTTTTGCTGAAACTTTTGTTAGTTCTGATCTCAAAGGAAATAGTCTTCATTTTTTCTAGGAGATTTTTTAGCCCAAACTCCACGCAATTTAATATCTGAATGCTCAAAAAATAGCTGTTCAAGCTGCAGCTATTTTTTTCTCCCTTTCTGTTTTCTGTTGCAAAAGAAAATCCAAACATTCCTGCTCTGGCTGCCCCATGCTGTTGCTTCCAGCCCTGTTTTTCAGCTTCCCCCTGGAATACAGGGAGCCCTCAGGTATTGGGGAGCCTTTGGGAGAGGCTGATGTACCCCACAACCCCACACTAAATGCTGGAGTCCAGCTCTCCCATTTAAATTCATTAAAAAATGGGGCAAAACCTGTGTGGAAGCATGATGTAGCAGCAGCACGTTGGATGCTGTGTAGGGTAAAAATATCCCCAATATAAAAATATCAGCTTTATAAAAATATCACCCATAGAAGAGCACAAATAATTATAATACCCAGATAAAAACAATGCCCATATAAAAATCACAGCCCTCTGGCCCTCAGGTGCTGGGCACATTTAACACCATCAGCTCTCTGGGCCTCCCATCAGGGTTTTAGGTGCTGCTGTCCCCAACACATCCTCATCCTCTCCACGGGCACCTGCACCAAACCCACTTGAACCCCATGGATTTCACGGATGATTTCATGTCAGTACAAAAAGACCCTTTTTTATTTGTCCTTTCTCCCTCCCTCCTTTCTTTCTCCTTCTCTCTTCCCGCTGCAGCTCTGACCGAGGCTGCGAGAAAAGCACGGATCCGTTTGGAACAGAAAGTTCCTGTAAATAACAGCTGCACCTCGGGGTGTTTCCTCTCCCAGTAGCTGTGAAGAAAAGGCAGCTAACTCTCGGGTTTTCCTTGGAACATTTTCGCGCTGGCCAGGGCTGTGGAGCTGGGTACGAGCATTAATTGTGGTTTGGTTTGGGCTTTTCCTAATTTCTTTTTTCTTTTTTTTCCCCCCCTGTTTCCAGGCGAACTCCGCTGTGGGCTCCGCTCACGGAGATGCTGCAGAGGGGAGGCAGAGCTTTGGGAATGGCCCCGGCGCTCCCGCCCCGGGCTCATGAATAATTCTGGCGCTGAGTTCCCCGGCTCCTCGGGAGCCCCGGCCCGCAGCGCCTTGGCATCGGATCCTATTGTGGGCTGGGATTTTTTCATTTTTGCCTTTCAGCTGTCATTTGGGTTCTGCAGGCGAGCGCTGAGTGCTGAGGGGTCTGGGCTCGCACCGCCCGGGAGTTTGGGTCCTGCTGCATTTTTGCGGGGCTTTTGCGGCTCGGGACGGCGCTGACAGGAGGAGGGCAGGGGGCGATGCTGGGCTGGCACACAGCTGGGCTGGCACACAGCTGGGCTGGCACACAGCTGGGCTGGCACACAGCTGGGCTGGCACGCAGCGCCCACCCCAGGGGCTGCCCGCGGGCACGGACAGCGCTCCAGACCTATCCGGAGAGCTTTAAATGGGTTTTCAGCGAGCTCAGGTCCTCCCACCCCATCCCACCCCATCCCTGCCTGCCCTCCCCTGGACACCCTTGTGGTGCCAAACCTTGTGGTGGCCAAGAGCAGCCCCCGAGCACCGGAGCTGGTACCGGGGTGCTCTGAAAGAGCCGAAAATCGGAGCCTGGAGAAGGAGCGGCAAGAGGAGCCGCCCCTGCCCCGGCGAGAAGTGACAACGGGAGGCGGCGGGGCCATTGTAACCATCGTTTATTGATCCACATGGCATTGACAGGATTACACGGCCACGGCCCGCGGAGCAGAAATGACCCCATACCAGAAAAGCAGAACTGTCCCCGAGCCGGGGCTCTGTCCCCACGCCAGCCCCGCCGAGCCCGGCTGCTCTCAGGGAAGCCAGAGCCGGGAGACTCCTCCAGCCGCAGCTTTCCCGATGACTTCTCCAGGAGCAGACCCTCCTCTTCCTCTTCCTCTGCCCTCCCCACCTCCCCCCTCCCCAGTGACAAGTGCTACAGGTTAAAAATTGGGCTACATATTAAATATAGGGCATTACCTTCAAGTAGGGCTGGGGTATTACACAAATAACCACATTTTTTTGGTATCACTAGCATTTTTTTTAATGTCCATCATAAGACACCATTAAAAAACCCAACAACTTTAGCCTTCTTTATCTACAAATATCTCTGATCTCATCTCCTTAGTCTGGTGATCTTTTACCCTGCACATACAAGTATTAGAAGCATTATTAAGAATCGTATCCTTCAACACATTTAAGAATTATATTATTATAACAAATAAGACCAAAAATTAGATTTTATAGTTAAATATTCTGTGAGCCAGACAAAGGGGCTTTACTGTACAAGCGATTGTGCATTCTTTTTTTTTAAAAAAAGCAAATTATAGTGCAAAGCAAAAAACATTGGCCTGTCTCGTGACCATTTGCATACAACAGAGGTGCATCTATTTACACCTTCACATGACAATATGTCATAAAAACAACATCGTTGCCATTCTTTTTATTATTTTCTCTTTTAAAACTCACTACAAACAGTCTTAAATTAACCTACAACTACGAATGCCTTGTTTCCTTTGTGCTTTCAACCAGTGGGACAGGATGACAAATGTAAAAAGGCATCAAAACACAGGCTGCCCTGTCCAGCTCCAGAGTCGGCGAGCGCCGGCGCTAAGGCAAGTGAAGGTTGCAGTTATGCTGGGGTAAGGCTTTAAAAAAAAATTATTATTATTATTATTATCATTATTAATATTGAAAAGAGTTGTTCTTCGTTGCTTCTGGAAGTCTGAGTGGTCATGGCAGCTCTCCAGGGCAGCCAGGATGTGCTGCTCCAGCCTCGCCGTGGTAGTGCAATTCCAGCGCTCTGTGCTGAGGGTGACCGGCTGCCAGCTGGGAGCTGGGGACAGGTGACAAGTCTGGGACAGTGTGACTGAGGCACAGGGGCCAGGAGGGCAGCTCTGGGCCTTCAATTTTCTTGTGTTTATGGGAGAAGTGGAAAAAGAAAGGCGTGGTTACTGGTGGCACTGGGACTGTCCTCTGGCTGTGGGGAGGGCTCTGCAGGGCACTGGGTACTGCAGTTATGGATCCCCAGGAATCTGCCTGTGCCCTCCCAGCCCTGCCAGCACGAAAAATCCTGAATCCAGCCCCAATTCTCATGCCAGCAGAGGGCACAGGTGGCCTGCAGGAGGTGACAAACCCTGTGTTGTGCATCAGAGCCAAGCCCCCGAGCTAGCTTTGGAGGGGCCCACAGCTGCCTCCCACCATGGCCCTGTTTGGTTGCAATCTCTGTGGTGTCAGCTGTGAGGGTGTGTGGAGCTTGGCACACCTGGTTCCTGCAAATGCCACCTGATGCCACCGCCACCAGTGGCACCTTGAGTGCCCCCTCTTCAGCTTATTCCTCTACAGCAAGATCCCCATGCTCGGGGTCACCTGGGGAAGGACAGGAGGGTGAGGGGATGGAAAAGACTGCACAGCATCAATTCACAACATTCCCACCACCAGGAGTAGAAACTGCTCCTTCCAGATCTCAGAGCTTTCAGGATGAACTGACACATGTGAGTCAAAATAAAAAATTGTGTTAATCCTTTCTGGGTGAGAACATGGGAAAGGACTAGAACAGAATTATGATGCTTTGCCACCAGCTGTGAGCGTTGCCACTCAGAGGGGACGGAAGGAACATCTGGAAAATGGTGGCAAGGCTGTGCCAAAGGCTCCTGAGCCCCTTGGAAGTGCATCTCAAATGTCTCAGATTGTCCTGAACGCCGCCTTCACTTCAGCCACCATCACTGAGGTTTGCTAAGGGGAGCAAAGAGCTGAATGGGGAGGTCAGGACAAGAGAGCAAACAAACAAAACAAAACATCTCCATAAAAAGTACATCTCGTGTGTAAACATGGAGGAGGGGTCAGCCAGGCCAGGGTCAGCCACGTTACTGATTGACAAACGACGACAGTGACACCAAAATGAACAATACAACTTGTGTCACCAACAAATAATAACAATAATCACATCACAGCTCTTGTTCACGTGGCTGACGGAGCCCCAGTGCCCCTGGCTGTGCTGCAAACCCCACTGCTCTTTGGTGCTCAGGGACCCTTCACCAGCGGGGAGGGAAGGACAGGAGACAATGGGGTTTTTTTCTTTTTTTCTCCTTTTTTTTTAAAGGTAAGTTCGGTCCTCCTGCACTGGCAGAGAGATGGCTCGGATTGGTGTCTCCTCTTCTCTGAACTATTTTGCAGAGGAAGGGTGAGATTCTCCTCACTTCTGAATGCTTTGTGTGGGGAAGAGGTGCAAGTGAGATGAACGAGAAGTGTTCTGCAAGTACCAAACATCTGATTCCACACGTCCTTGGGGTTTTTTCCCTATGTACAATCCACATACCTAAAACATACGGAAGGAACCACATCAAGCGGCACATTCAAGCCTCGTGGGTGTTCACCTTGAAATGCAACGAAGGTCTTGGTTGATCTTCGCTTGATGTTTGCATGCAGAGGATCCTTAACTTTGGGTTTGGAAGACTTTGGTTTAACTTTTCCCTTGGCATCACTTTGGTCGCTCCCGAAAGGAGCCACGGTGGCTGATGAAGTTAAAGACACGGGTGCCCAGCTGAGCTGCTCCTCAGTAGGGTCTCCAGACGGACTCATCCATCCTGCCCGTGGTGCTCATGGCGGTGGGGGAATTGCTGTGGCTGCCGTCGGCGTCCACGCCGTCGCTCTGCGCGCCCAGGCTGGCGTTCATCAGGTTGTTCCCCGCCGAGGCGCTGGTGCAGGACGAGAGCATGCGGGTGGGCGAGCGCTCGCCTCCCGCCACCATGGAGAACTGGTAGGAGCCCGAGGACGTCCCGTAGTACAAGTGGTAGGGAGAGGGGTTGGCCTGGAAGGGCCCGCTCTGGTTCTGCGTGGAGCTGGGGTACGGGGGCGGCAGGTAGGTGTGGTGGAAGCGGGTGGTGGTGGGCATGCTGGTCATGCTGATGCCCCCGATGCCCGTGGCCGAGGGCGCGGCCGTGTAGGGGAAGGCGGCGGACATGGCGCCGGGGTAATGCATCCGCGGGTCGGAGAAACGCGTCTCCGTCAGCGCCGGCAGCGTGGGGAAGGAGCGCTCGAACTGCCGCGGGTCCGAGAAGGGGCTCAGCTCTGACGTGCCTGCCGGGTGCACGGGAGAGGGGGTGGTTAGAGCATTCCCAAGGAACCAGAAGGGAAAGCACCTCTTGGGTCTGCCAGGGAAAAGAGCTGAGGGACTTAAATAAAAACCCGAAACCCATTTGTTTAAGTTGCTCCCATTTCCTGTCCTAAAATTTGTTGTTTCCTATCCAAGAAGGGACACGGCTAAGCTGACTTCTCTTAGGGGTCTATTCATCTCGGGCAGATTAAAGCAGCACGCCCCATAAACACAGAAAAAAGATGTTTAGCCATGACATCAGCTGTGTAGTAAATAAATGGAGGCAGGCCCCAGACGGCCGGGCCCTGGGATCATCCATCCCTGCTGTATACACTCACACACACACACACACACACACACACACACGGAGACAGGCAGGAAAAGCTGGAGCCCAGACCAGCCTGCTAAGCCTTCTTGTGGGTGGCCTGTTTGTGCTGATACCATCAGGGGATGGAGCTGATAAACACACAGCTGAAAACTCCCAAGCCAGGAGCCACTATATCCCTCTGCTTGAGTTCTCTGTGTATTTTTCTCCTTCCAAGAGGATAAAGAGAGTGAGAAATTCAGGCTCTCTGCTGGGGGAAGGGAGGCTCGGGGCAGCGTGGTGGGAATGCTCCCCAGCTCCATTGGATGATGGAGCCCCCCACGCATTTCCTGGAGAGTCTAAACCCAAAGGGGGTGGCAGCCAGCTTGGAACTGGAAAGGGACCTTGGCTTGGGATCCCATCCTCCTGCAGGAAGCCCAGGTTAGAGGTGGGAATCCACAGCAGAAGGTCCTTTGAGGAGCTGGAGCCATTCCTGTGGCTCTCTCAGCTGTCCCAAGGCTGAGACCGAGCCCAGGAATTTCTGGCCTTGGTGCATTAAAGCAGAGAGAAATGAGGTTTGCTCTCCAAGGAAAGTGCCCTTCAGACCTCCTCTATTTTCCTCTTGTTAAAAGCAGGGCTTTTCTCCTTTGCTAGTGGGACACCATCCAGCCTCAAAAGTGACTTTTTTTGGTGCATCAGCTGGATTTTGTAACCCTCAGAGCAAGAGAATGTGAGGTGAGTATGCTAAACAGGCCTGTTGGTTTTGGAAATACATATACATGCAAACACACATCCAGAGGATTGTGTGGCTGCTCTGCATGCACAAGGACGTGTGTTTTAGATCTATTTATTACAATGAAGCATTTTAAACTTCTCAGGGCTGGCCTTCCAGGCCCCAAAGCATTTCCCCAGGAGAAAACTCTTGATTTAATCCCTTCCAGCTACCTAGTGACACGGGCACGCTCTGGAGGAGCAGGTATGGAGGGGATTTGATGTGAACCTCCCTTCTGATCCCAGGTGAGTCCTTCAGCCGTGGAAGGAGAAGGGGAGGATCCTCCCTCCCTCCCCTGCAGCCCTTTTGCGGGCACCCAGCAGCGCCTGCCTTCCCACGCAGGCTCCACGGAGGGGAAAGGCGGGGGAGCACCTGGTTTGTGAACGTGGCTGTGGCTTTGGGGCGAGATAAGAGAGGAGCAGAGCTCAAAGCTGTCCCGAACCACACTGCTCTGCACACACCCGGCGCTGGAAAGCGCCCGTGGAAGCGGCAGCCCGGCCACAGGGCCGACCCTGCTCCGTGCTGGGCTGGCTGGAAAAGCACAGCGGTGGGAAAAGCACTCCCAGCCTGATTTCACAGCCCAGCAGGGACCCATCCCAAAGCCGTGCTGCAGCCACAGCTGCTGCCAGGCACTGAGGTTTGAGGGAGCTGAGGTTTGGAGACCAGCTCTGCGAGAAGCAGCCTGACCACAGCCCCGTGGCGGTGGCAATCCAGCAGCATCACGGCTTGAGACGGGACCATGAGGCACAAATCCTGCCTGCACCTGGGCTGGAAAGAAAAAAGGCTGTCTTCTGAAAGCCTCCCCTTAAACTTGGCAGCCCTGTACTAAGAAAAAGCAGCCTCCAAACCCCCCTCAGCCCCCAAAACACCCAGACTGCCGCTCGCTGCCTTCCCAGATGACAATCGCTCAGACCGCGCTCCTTCATTACTTTTCACAGCTCCATAAATAATATTCCATAAAATGCAAATCGAAATCAAACCTGAGCGCTCAGGGCACATTTCCTTTTTCCTCTACAACTCACTCAAAGAGGGGTTTTTTTAGAGGCTACATTTTATTGGCCTGAACGTGCACCGTTTGGCAGTGGGTCCCTGCTACTAATTTAGACAGGAACATTTAAGAGTGTTAATTACGGGCTCTGTGTGTGACAGGCAAGGCACAGCGAGGCTGTGGGGAGCTCTGCCAGGCTCTGAACCCTTGGCCAGAGCATCCTGCAGGGCTGGGATCTGTGAATTTTGATTCCTTCAAAAAGCAAATCTCTCAAACAGAATCCACACCCAGCAGAGCCATGAGGCGTCTGAGTGGCATGACCAGCTCGCTTTCACCCCTGCCGGCCTTGGGCTCTAAGTCTAGCCCAGAATAAAACTCCAGCTTTCCCTGACCGGAAAAGCTCTCAGCTTTACTCTGAGGCTACAAATAAACCCCCAAACCACTCTAAAAATAAAACCGCGGCGGCCCCGGCCGGCGCAGGGCCCGCCTGAGGGGGCCGCGGCCCCGCCGCCAGCAGGGGGCGCCCGCCGGGCCGCGGGAAGGAGGCGGGAAAGAGGCGGGAAGGAGGCGGCCGCCAGAGGGGGCCGGGGCCTCGCCGTCGCCTTAGGGCCGGCGCCTCAGGGAAGCTGCTGTGTCCTGTGTCCTTCACCTCGGGGCTGTCCGTCTGTACTGTCTCCTCCACCTCAGGGCTGCCCATCTGTCCTCTGTCCTTCACCTCAGGGTTTCCCCTCCATCTTGGTCCTCGCCTCAGGGCTGCCCTTCTGTCCCGTCTCCTTCACCTCAGGATTTCCCCTCCATCTTGGTCCTCGCCTCAGGGCTGCCCCTCTGTCCCGTCTCCTTCACCTCAGGGTTTCCCCTCCATCTTGGTCCTCGCCTCAGGGCTGCCCTTCTGTCCCGTCTCCTTCACCTCAGGGTTTCCCCTCCATCTTGGTCCTTGTCTCAGGGCTGCCCCTCCATCCCATCTCCTTCACCTCACAACTGTCCCTCCACCTCAGCACTGCCCCTTCCGTCTTGGTCCTCGCTTCAAGGTTCCCTCTCCATTCCATCTCCTCCACTTCAGGGCTGCCCCTCCATCCTGGCTGCAGCAGATCGGAGCCACACAGCCCCAGCGCCTGCCTTGCACGCGAGGAAATCTCCACTGAAACAACCCCAGCGAATCCAATTAAAACACGGCCATTAACACCCTCCATAACCACCTAACTCAGCAGCAAGGACCCTCTGCCACAGCCAGGATCAAACAGCAGCCTGGAGCAAGCAGCTGCTGAGCAAAGCCAGGGAACAAGGAGTGGGTGAAGCTGCACCCTCGGACCCCACATCCCCTTTGGAATCACAGCTCTTAAAAGCCCTTTCTTGCTGTCCCCTTCCCCAGCACACATCACACACATCTGCTCCATAGTGCTGCCTCCGAGGATTTACTACGGTTTTCCCTCGCTTACTCGCCGTCCAGCCCCCATTTGCTTTTTTGGACCCTGGCAATCCGAGCTTGAGTACTTCAGTTGTCCAGTTGCCAATCAAAATATTTGAAGGAAATGTTTATTTTCTTCTCGAAATCACACCAGCTGCTGCACTAACTGAATAAGCCCATTTAGCTGTAAGAATTTAACCATTGTAAGAGTGAATTGAGTCCCCCAACTACTCCAAAATCTGACCCAATCTATCAGCGGAAATGTCAATGTTTTGGATGGGAGTTTGGGGAAGTGTGGAATGTGTATTAAATAAAAGCCATGTAAAGGTCAAAGCCCTGATTAGTAATGCCACTGTCTCCTCCTTAGGGCTGAGCTGCCCCGGGGACCACAGAGGCCGGGACACACCCCATGATTTAATTGTGCAGCTGCAATTTGCACCTTTTGAGGACCCCCAAGTCCCCCCTGCACGAGGGGCCAGATAGAAACATGCTTTGAAAGCTGCTCAGCCCCTTTCCAGATAAAACAACAGCGCTGCAGTGACACAGCAGCTCTCTCTGCCTCAGAGACAATACAGGTCTTTCCTTGGGTGGGTGGCCGGGACATAAATGCAAAGAGATGCCCCTGACGGGAGCCAAACCTCAGCTGGGTCGTGGTGGCGAGGGCTGGCCATGAGGCGGGAAGGGCTGGTTCGTGAGGCTGCCAACCACAGAGGTTTCTCTGGGTGTGTTCAGCCTCCTCCCTTCAGACCACGTTGGGTTTGGGAGCTGCCTTGGATGGAGTGGAACTGGTCCCTGCACCCTGGCGGGGTCAGGGCTGGTGGATCTGCTCTGAGGTCCCTGGAAGCCCTTGAGGAGATGAGGCAATGGGCCCTGCAGATGGTTTTAGGGATTGATGTGCATCCATCCTGGAGGAGCAGTGGGTGCTGCCACTACCTCCTAACCCAGGAGCACATCTGCTCTGCCTGGAGGGAAGAAAGGGTGGCAAAAGCAACATCAGGACCTCTTCAGGGCTGCAATGGTACCCAGACAACCAGCTCACCCCGGGCACATGGCAGAGCAGCACTGATGTACAGCAGGATTGTCGCTATCAGATTATCTGGGGCCAGGCAGGGACGTGTGGAACCTGAGCAGCTCCTCAGCACCCCAGATACCACCCAGTCCCCACCTTAGAGATGTGGGGAGCACGCGGTGGCTGATGAAGCCAGTCAGCAATAAACCTGAGCTTGTGTGGATGTGTTACACAACAAATACTCACAGTGTGTGAGACACACAGAGAATAAAGGGAATTTAAAGGGAACTTGATAGCCTGGCACTCTCCAAGTGTATAGAGTATAAAATATCATCAGCCTGGCTATAGATCACTGTTCTAATTCTATGCATATGTGTGCCTTGCAAAATTGTCATGAAAAATCTACCCCAGGGGAAAAAGCCCTGCTTTCCTGTCTCACTGCACAATGATTGACGACAATGTAAACACTAATGATACTTTATGCTTCTGTATATAACACACCAGCATGTGTGGGACAGTGGGGACAGGCATTCCCACTCTGGATATACCTTTGGCTGTTTTTTCTCTGCTCACTTCTGTCACGCTTGGACTCCCAAGCCATCTTTGAGCGTTTTTCTGATCTTTGTCCCTCTCCGCTTCCTTCCCCTGATGGCAATAACTCCACGTGGGAGCACGGAGAGGCAGGTGGCCAAGAGAAGGAGAGAATCTCCATGGGAAGGTGCACGAGATGCATCTGATCTGTGAAGGCCCAGCTCATCTCTAGAGAAGGCGCCGCTCTCCTCCCCACCTACGCATGCAGGCATGCTCTCACGCCTCTGTCACGTATGTTAACAAGTTCATTTGTTTCCAAGTCAGAGCCAACTAAAAAAGAAAACGGCCCCTTCCTCTCAGCCCACGTAAAACAGAGCAAAATATATTTTGGGGGAGGAGGGGAGGTGTTGAAAAAAAAGGAGGGTGTGAACAGCATCCGTTGTTACACGCCCATGGAGCAGTGCTCTGTATCTGATAGAACCAGCTCACAAACTGGGTGCATGGACTTCCTCTGCAGAGTCTGAAAAAAAAACGCAAACCCCAAACCAAAACACAACAACACACAGGTCCTTATCACAGCATCGCCAGGCACCACCTCAACACTGCCAAGCACGTTTGCTGCTCAGTTTTGTGATTCTCCCCGAACACCGTGTGTTGCCGTGTGCACACACACGCGGGCCCAAACCCACCGTGCTGAGCAGCACAAAGCCAGATCCTGGGTCCTCTCCCACCCCAAATATGCTGGGCAGCAGCAGAACAGGGAAAATCCCAGGTGTTCCCAGCTCCGTGAATCATACACTGCATCTCAACCTCCTCTGCAAAGCCTTCCAGATCCATCGGGATGCTCCAATTCTCTGGACCCATCCTCCTGGGGAGGACCCTGCTCCTAAATCCAGCGTGCAGGACCAGTTCAGCCCCACGTCCTGTGCCTGCAGTGTCCTCCAGAGCTTACATTAGCTGCTCTGCCTCGCCGTGTTTACCCCCTCGATGTATTTACACGGAGCCATCGGCTCCGCTCCCCGCCTGCCCTTTGCTAGACTAAACAAGCCCAGCTCTCCCAGCTTCCGGCACAGCCTCGCTCATCCCAGAGCCCTCTGCCCGCATCCCCCTGCCCGGCACATCCCGCAGTCCCCGCCGCTCCATCCCGCCGAGCTAATGAATAACGGTGCTAATTGGAGCGGTGGGTGGGCTGAGCGGGGACCGCGGGCACTCCCCTCCGCCCTGCCTGCGCTTTGCTCTTTACCTGTATTCAAAGGGTATTAAAACAAATTAACAAGCCCTGACTACATAAAAGGAAGCTGCTGGATTTACAACCCAGCCTGCAGCTAGACCACCTTGCCTGCTGAGCAGGTTTGGGCCAGGCCACGTCTGCCATGGGAATCCCACTGGGGAGGGGTGATGGCACAGGGGGCTCCGGCAAGGCAGCAGCACCCGGGCTGGGGGCTCCCCACCCCGCTCTGAGAATGGCACTGTGGATCCCAGCACACTGGAAAATCCCGTGTTAAAGGCAGGATGGCACCCCTGAGGCAAATTCCGAGGGACTCCTTGCTGTTCTCTGGGGATGCAGCACCCTGAACTGTGGCTGGGGTTGGCCACGTGTCCATGGCACCAACGCAGCGGTCGCGGGTGCCTGGACTCTGTCCTGGGGGAATCTCCTGCCCAGCACTGCTCTGTGGTTCATCTCTGACAGTTCCATGCCAAATTCACTGAAGGGACATCACAAATGTAAAGGAGAGGAGCAGAAAAGCAGTTTAAAGATAGACACAGAAGCCTGAAAGCAGGCAGGAAACCCATCTCGAGCGTGTTCCTTCCTTTGAGGCTGAAGCTGAATCCCACAATATGTTTTCTTCCCACTAATGCTTGCCTAGCTTCCTTTGGAAACAATTTAGCCTCTGCCCATGGTAGAATGTTTTTATCCATTAAGAAACGGATATTTTAAAGAAACCATAAGTCAATCTGGACAGGGATTAGGAAGCAGCAATTCAGTGTATTTGCTGGGCTCATAATTCAGGACTTAACCTCAGAGCAGCCACGTTGCATTTCAGAAACAATAGGGGCACTTGCTGCCTATGCCAAGAGGCTTCTTAAAAGTAATGTAATACTTTAAAAATGTATATTTAAAAAGAAAAAGAGAGAGAAAGACTTTACTTTAAAGGCGTATGATGGAGCATTCTGCTGATGATAAAAATGTTGTGCTGGCCTGAAGTAATGGATTGGGAGTGAAGCTGAGCAAATTCCAGATCAGGAGATCTGAAGCTGTTCACCAGTGAACACAGAGTCTCCTAAAATCCATTCTGCAGGCACTAGGGCTAAGAGAGGCTTGCAAAAGGATCTGACATTTACTGTCCTCCCTGTGAAATCAAGGGAGTTTGGCTTCTCTGGAGCAAAAACAAGAGTGTGCAGGGGGATGTGAAGTGCATCAATCAAAACAGCTCGCTCTGGTACCGAGGAGATCCAATCTAAAATCCCTTTGCAATTGTCCTGGTGAGCACAAGGCCCCTCCATGCTGCTGGACAAGGCACACAATTGCTTTTGAGTGGTTGAAGATGTTTCTACCACAGAACTCGGGCGTGGGCGGTCCTGCTCTGCTGTGCTGGGAACAAAATGGTTCAGCCTGAGCCACTGCTGAAACACAGGCAAGGGAGGACACAGAGAACTGGGGGCTGCTCCTGGGGAGGACGTGTGTCTGTCACCAGCCCACCTCCCCTGAGCCAGGGGGCCCCGAGAAGCAGCTGAAGGCAGACAGCAGAAGTCCCTTTAACATCTTGCTTCACTTCTGAGAGCTACTTGATTTTTTTTAAGCTAAAAGGCAAAACTGGACTGAAGCAGGCACGCAAGGCTCTGGCTTCGCGTGCCCCGTAATAAGGAACCATTTCAAGCCATCCTAATGACAGCTTGGTGTCTCGCTGTGGGGATGGCAGAGCTGGGATTGCAAACACTCAGATTTTCCAGACCTCTCTGGAGAAGCATTGGGCCAAATCCTCAACAGAGGCTCTGCTTGGTTGAAGCCTGGGAAGCAGAGCTGGATGGTGATGGGGGTCTGCCTGTCTGACCTGCCCAGCACTGGGCTAGATTCTCATCACAGCTACAGGGGGTGAACCCAGAGTTACCCTAGAGCTACACAAGTGGGAATGAGATCTGGCGTGTGCAGGGTTCCAGTGTCCATCCCATTTGGGGAGATGGGAAGGGATCAAGCCTCTGCCCATCTGAGTGGGGCAAGGCAAGGCCAGAGCCACTGACATACCCTGACACTGGAGAGAGCAGGATCCGACCCGCTCACTATCGGAGCCGTGCTCTCCCCTCCCGTATTTCCTGGCATGCCCTTCAGAAACCATCGGCTTTCTCCTACCGGGAGGGTTTTGGTTTGAGACCATCTAACCTCAGGATGATCATTTTACATAGGGGCTATTTATAACCTCCAGGGGCTGCTTTACTGAAAGCCTCTGCGAGTGGCTGAGGGCCAGACCCTTCTCCCACTCCCCGCGGTGCCCTTGCCGTGATCTCCACCACAGCCACGGCTTTCCCTCCTCAGGAAGAGAGATTGGACTGGGCCAGAACCCCAAGAACCCCAATTCTCCCAGATAAACTCTGTCTCCTGCCTGCCTAAAAACCCAAACTCCATGTGTCATGTGCAGGGATTTGAGGTGCTGGGATCCCCCCACAGTGGCCAAGGCTGTTCCTGAGCATCCCAGCTCCAGCCTGTTTTTGCCAGGAGCAGATCAGGAAGTTTGTGCAAACGGCTTGGTCAGCAGAACAGGGAAGCCAAGCACCCCTGGCACACAAGCAGAGGGAGCCGGGCACTGCTGCAGGGAAAAACCTCCCTGTCCCCCTCTTAATCCCTGCACAGGGATGCTAAAACCATTAACTTTGGGAAGCACCCCATGGAAGATAGCGGGGGCCGGATGAACCCCAGCCTGCCCCATGGCCCCTCCCCGCTGGTATCTCGTTCTGCTTCCCACTAATCGGCCTCTCCTGTGTGTTACCCTAGAACGTGCCAAGTCGTGAGAATTACAGGCCTGTTAACTCCCGTGTTGTTCTTGGCACGGGCCGGGCTCCACTTGCTCGGGTAAAAATTATGATCTTTGTGAATAAGCCGTGTGTGTGTGTGTGCGAGAGAAAGAGGGGTTTTTAAAATGATGATTATGATTGGTCATAGCCAGGGCTGTGTCAAAAGGACAGGGCTGAGATGAAAATTACTGAGCTGCTCCTGCTCCGAGTTACTCTGGTAGGAGCCCACAGTCATTTTAAGACGGTTCCTCCGACTTGGGAACAAGGGAGCCAAGAGCAGAGCGTGCACAAACCGCCTTTTGCAGCATTCCTGGGACTTCGGATTCACTCCGCAGGAATGATTTCAGAGGCTAATTTTGTGTGTCTCCACTCCTGCTGTCACTTGACATTTGGGAATTTGGCAGGGGCGGTAGCTTGTGGCCAACTCCATTTTTTTTCTCGTTGAATTTGTGTCATCACCTGATTCTTTGCTCCAAACAGCACTCTTTGGGTTTCTGGCACTGCAGGGGGCTGTGCTAATTTAAAATACAAATCTTTTTTTCTTCCCCCAAGAATCTTTCTTTATGATGCGGCCAACAGGACAAGCCTAGAAAACTCTTTCTCTCTCTCCTGCTTTTTTTAAAAAACCCAAATGATAGTCCTACACAAAATGCCCGTGTTCTTCTCATAAACCTTGCTAATATCAATGAAAATTCCAAGTGTGGAAATTTGCATTTCAATGAGAAAGAAATTAAATTTTCTCTGTAATTTTGTGTTGGGAGGAGCGGCGTAGCTTTTACTGTTCGGGTAACATTTTCAAACATGTTTTTACACCCCAAACCCCTTCTTTGCTAATGACACCGAGGCTTTCAAACAACCATATCCCTTCTGAAAACACAGCACGAGGGTTTTGGGAGCTTTTTCTATGAAACTTTCCCAGAAGGGCCTATTCTCACCAAAATTTCAAATACAGGCAGCTTAAATACTGTTCCTTGAAGCCCTGTTAGTATCTCTGCAGATTTCTGAAGGAAAAGAACCAGTGAGACTAAAAGTGCATGGAAAAGCAGCACAGAAAAGGACAGGAGAATTGACTTCTTAATTCATGCTGGTGGCATCTGCCTGTGACAGGAGCAGCACAGCAGCTGAGATATTTTAATGCCTTGCTTAGTTTGGGACTGAAATTCTGGGATTAGCAGCCTGATCTCTGTCAGGTAGCTCCAGTGGCAATTCCTGCCCCTGTCCTGGCAGCAAGCTGCAGATTCCTGGGGAACGCCCAGGGACTCGGGCGCTCTTTGCCGCTGGCAGATCTGGGAAGAGCAAAGCTCTCTCTGCGTGTGTGTGTGTGTGTGTGTGTGTGTGTGTGCCCTTGCAGGTGTGCATACGTGTGGGGAATTATGCTGGAGCTGGGCGAGGGATCACCACACTTGGCACCCACACAATGATAAGAAACCGTTGGGATTAGCATCTAAAGCACGGAACACCCTCTCTGCCTGATGCATAACCATAGCGCGGCTGCCTTCATGTCAGAGGAGCTGCTGGGTTCAAAGCGTGCTGCTCTCACCTCCCTCACGCTCCTGCTGCTCATTTGTTCCTCAAAACCCAGATCTAATGGTGCAAAAAGTGACTTAATGGGTGCAAAAAGGCTTCCAAGGTCAAGAAATCTACACAACCCCTCCCTGGCTCCTTAACCAGAGGAGAGCTGGAATCCAACTCTAAAATCCCATCCGGAGGGTTGTTCCCACTCGGCCATGCCAGGAACACGAGGGTTTGGGGGTGACACTGGGACACCCAGGTGGTTACCTTGGATTGGAGTTTGAGCCTGGGAGCCGAAGTGGCTCGGGGTGCTGAGGGATCCACGGGGGTTGGGTGTAGTTGGGGTGACTCTCATGGACTGGCGCAGCCGTTCCAGCTCTCCGTAGCGGTCGGTGAAGGGTTTGGCTTGGTCTTCCAGCTTTTGTCTGTGCCCTGGAACATGATAAAAGAGTCTGGTATCTGATCAGCTCCCCTTTGGCTGCAGCAGCCTGGTTACACAGGGAGCCAGCACAGCCTCTGTCTCTGTGGTTTGCAGTTACTCACACAGGATAGTGGGTGCCAGCCCCGGCAGAGAGCAGCTCCCGGGGCAGGTGGACACAGAGTGACCCACAAGGGAGGCTCCAGATCATCCAGAAGGTCTCCAGTCAAGGAGCTGGATCAGGATGTCCCTGCCTGAGTGACCAACCTCCACCAGCCATCACTGACTCTGAACACGGAGGGGAGATATGTGCAAGGCAGGAGGAACCATGTCCTGACAAAGTGGGGACTGGGGAACGGGCAAAAATTGAGTTTTTAATATTTTCTACAGCGTTTGCTCATTGATTAAAGAACAAGCTCCCATCTCACTCCAACCCTCTCCCAGCTGTGCCGCCCAGATCAGTCAGAGCCAAGTGGGGCTGGAGGAGGCACAGGAGGGATGGGATCAGCCCTCGCTGGTACCACACCTTGGCCACCTCACTTTGCTTCTCTCTGTTCCTCTTTCCTCCCCATAAAACAGGCAGACTAATCACCCACCTCCCCCAGGCAGGGCAGCAGCTAATGAGCGTTCATAAAAGCACTCCCAGCTCCTTAGGTAGCAGCTGCTGGCACAGGGTAATAATTATTAAATTTATGCTAATTGTCCCGAGGCGAGAGGCGCATGAAACGCACTTGATACATAACTTTCACATTTTACTGTATTAATCATCTCCAAACAGCTTCGCTCTCTCTGGACCGGATTCCAGCCTCAGTTACACCCGCACAAAGCTGGAGGGGCTCCAGAGGAGCCTCAGCTTCACATCAGTGCGGGGTTCAGACCTTGGCTTCTCCTCGTTCTTCCCCTGCCGCAGCCAGACTGCCCCGCAACACCCCCAGCTCTCTGCACCTGCCACGGAGGGACCTTGCCCAGGTGGCACCGCCTCATCCCGGCACCATCCCAGCGCTCAGGGGCACTGGAGGTGTGCAGGCACGCTGGGAAGAAACCCTTCTGCAGCACTTCAGAGAGCTGGCCCTTATCAGATCCGACAGCCCGGCATCCACCAAGCCAAGCTCAGTTCTTGGTGGCTTCTAAAGAAGAAAAGGAAAGCAAAGCAGCGTGTTTAAAAGGCAATGAACGCAGGCACCCCCCTGCCCTCCCCCCTCGCATCTGCACAGCTCTGAGAGCTCTGTCAGTTTATAGCAAAGTTACAGAAAGTCCCCACACTTCCCCCTCCTTAAATCCAGCGTCTGCTATCTCCTGATCTCCCACTTGCCTGGCTCTGGCTGTGCTTGCCAGGCTGTCTGTGAAGACACTGGGATGGGAGGGAAGCTCCAAGGGGAGCTCACACTCCCAGCTGAGCTCCACGGGTGTCCCAGCAGCAAACCCATCCCAGCCACAGATTCTGAGGGGCTTTGACCCCTCTCTGCTCTCACCACATCCAGGTGAGCCCCACCATCCCCTCCAAGCTCTATAATCCCCAGATTTCCAGGGATGTGAGAGTCCAAACTGAGGGAAAACGTGGGGAGGACAAACCCAGCAGAAAGCAAAAACCCAGCGGTATTTTGAAAATGTATTTTCCCTGCTGTGTGAAGTAAACCAAGGAAACCTCAAAGCAAGACCATAAACGATCTATTCTCATCTCTGTGTGTCCCCAGACCTCAGGCACCTCTGCTTTATCCAGGGCCTTTGGAGCTGTGAGCAGCATCTGTCACATGGTGCTTTCTCCAGAGGAAAAGTGTGTGCACTGAGATGTCTTGCTTTAGCCCACACGTTATTATTTCACTATACATTTGAGCACAGAAGAAGAAAAATAGTGTTATATTTCACCTTTACCCAGTTTTTTTGGGCAGAGCTTCGCAGGAAAGCCAAAAGGGACTTCAAAGACCAAGTTCCCCAGAAATCTAATGAAAATTAAATTCCCTTCCTCTATCTCAGCACAAACCCTATCCTGCGGTGGTATCTGGCATGTGACAGGGAAAATCCTGAAAAAATATATCAAGTGATCTCTATGCTGATAATGTTTTTAAAGATTATTCAGCCGTGCAGCCCCACCAAGGGCTTCATGTGCCTGTGTCATGCTGCACTGTGGTTGCTCCAGTGTCCACGCTGTCTGAACGTGGGTACAGCCCCATGGGCTCTGCCAGCCTGGAGCAAACACCCTCCAGAGAAGGGACTGGTTTGTGGGGAGACCCAGCAACTACCAGTAAAACCCTCCAACCCCCTGAAACTATCCTGCTGCAAAGAAAGTGGAAAATGTCATGTTAATGTAAGTCAAGGCAAACACAGGTTGGTGGGATCAGGGCTCTTCCCAGCTCTCCCAAACCCTCTCCAGTCTGTGTCCCACCTCGTCCCCACGTGTGGGACCTGGCAGCCCCAAACCCTGTGAAACAAGGCAGAGAATGAGTTAAAAACCACCAGCTTGGCCTGCCAGCCCTCTTTAGCTCAGGCTGTCTCCCCAGGACTTCCTGCCGCTTGTCACTTAGGGCTGGGGACGTCAGACTTTGTCACGCAAGAGAGAATCGCTGTTAATGGGTTTCTTTCATCAGAACAACCTGAGCTTTTTAATTTCTGCAGCGGTTGGCTTCATTAAAAGCCCTTCCCCATCTGCCCACAGCTGTCACGGAGAGGAAACCAGTGAACAATAGCTCATACCTTAGAGAACAGGAAGGTGGTTTCTACCTTCACCCAAGCACTGACTCAAAGCCTCCCGAAGCCAGTGGGTGGATTTTCACTCGACTTCAAACAGCCCCAGCCCTCATCCCAAGAAATCTATCTGAGAAGCCTTAATCACCCCGACCTGTGAGTTTTGGGGTACAAAAGGCACTGCTGGGGTTGGAGATTCTGAGCTGCATTTCCAGCTGGGCTACCACTGGCTTGCAGGTCAATATTTATGGAAACAGCAGAGCCCAGCATGGTCAAACGGTGGCAGCTCCTGACCTTGGGCACTCCTTGTCAGCAGCGCCAGGGTTTTAACGCTGGATCGGGTTTCAGAATCGGTTAACTCCAGTATTGAACGTGACATGATGTAAACATTGACAGATCACCTACGATCCTGATGTAATAACAAGATCTGTATCAGCATATCAAACAAACTATCCCATTGAACACTTCCCAGCTGGAAGAGCCGACGTGAATTTGACACTTTAGGCCAGTAATAAGAAGCATACTGGAAGTTTTGGGTGTTTCCTTGGAATGCAGACAGCGAAGCAGTGTGTGCCACACGAGCTCAGGCCCTCAGAGCTATGATTTAAAGACATGCTTTCTGCATTAAAATATTTCAAAGACCAAACAGAGTCTGCTCTTCCTTCTAGGAGTGTGCAACCTGATGTGGCTTCCCAAGCTGGGACCAGGATGGGGTTTCCAGGCTGTGGAGGGGGAGTTCCAAAAGCAGCTGATTTCCTCAGATTACTGAGATGCAGAATATTAAGTTGAGCAAAGGTAGAAAGGGGCTTCAGGAACTTCATGGCTTAAGTGACACCAAAATCTCAGAGCTGAGAGATTTGATTAGAAAGAACTCTCTGTGGGGTGAGTGGGAGCCCCAGTTCCCTGATTTCTCTGTAGATGGAGTTAGATGAGAGCCAAGGAGCTGCACAGCCCTGCTGGGCTCAGAGCTGGGTGTCACGCTCATCCCCAGCCCCCGGCTCAGCCCCGTGCTGCAGGGAGAGCAGATGTTGGGAAGTGGCTTGGCCCTCCCTGGGAGCCTGGCTGCGGAATGCTGGCGGCAAGCTGGAGCAGAGGAAACGCTGAGGGACGTTCACGAGCACACACACACACACTGCAGATCATTGCCTCAGCTCCAGACAGCAGGAGACAGAGCCAGGAGAGGGTGGCATGGGCTGGCACAGCAGCTTGAGCCACACTCAGCCTCCTTCAAAGCATCCAAGCATCCCCCTGGCATTCCACCATCCTCCCACCAAAAGCTCTGCTCAAATATTCCCAGCCTAACTCCAGGGCTGAGCCAAGCTCACCAGGAGCAGTCCCTGCACATAAAGCCATGGCTTAGTCTCTACACGTCCGTGAGAAGGGACCACAAGAAAGGAATCAGCAGTGGATAAAACTATGTCTCAGTGTGCAAAACACCTTTCAAATCCCTCCCGTGGCACTCGAAATAGGTACTTCAGAGAGACACACCAGTCCTCTGCAGAGGCTGGAATTTTTTCCCAGTCTGAGTCTCGGCTAGACTATCAAGTCCCAGCATGTGCTCCAGAAAGAAGCCACATGTGAAACTCCTGTGCTATGGGAACAGCAGGCCTGTCCCTTGCAGCCAGTGCTGGGCTGGTTTCATCTTTGCACACCTCTAACACAAGGCAAGAACACGGCTCAGGCTCTCCCTGGAATCCCACCTCCAGCTCTAGACCTGCCACAGGAAATGCCCAGCCAAGAATTCAGAGGAGCCCCACTGCCAGGGAAGGAGGGAGGGAGGACAGTGCAGAGCTGGGAGCTGAAGGGAGCTGGAAGGGACTCAAACGTGACGCAGGATGACGGAGGTGCCCTCCGAGCCCCAGCGAGCGCCAACCCCACCGCTACAATCAGAGCCCAGGAGTTCACAGGAGGGAGCAGGAGGGAAATGTTGGGAGGCAGCGTCCCTTGTGCCGCCGAACAAAGTCAGGCACAGATAACTCATTATTCACATGTTTGAAGTGGGCCTGCTTACGCCATTTGGAAGGAGAATCAGTCACGGCCGGGCTTTGCTTTGGTTTCCTCTGGCTTTCGTGAGACACTGCTGCTACTGTCTTTCTGCAGCTCGGGGAGAAAGGGGAGTGTGGCGCAATGCGCCCCGGCTCGCTTGTCCTGGCACAGCCTTCACACCAACAACCAAAGGAAAATAATATTTAAAGGGGTGGGGGAGAGAATTAGGAAGGAAAAAGAAAAAAAAAGAAAGAAAGAAAGAGAGAAAAAAAAGGCTGCTAATTTATAAAGCTTTTTTAGCTGGTGGTGGTCTGAGATGAATTGGCTGCCTCTAAAAGGATGAAAATAAATATCCCTCTTTTTGAAGGAAATAGGCTGGCTCCAGGCCAGCTGGCAGGAAGCACAGAGATATGTTGCATTTACAGTAGGTTTTTTAGTGTCTGAAGCTCCAGCAGCGGGAGAGATGTTCGTTCTAGGCAGGCTGGGATTGATTAGGAGGCTTTGGGAGCCCCTGATCTCCTCTCACTCCTGGGCTGGTGCTGAGACCTCGCCTCTGCCTCTCTCCCTGCCCACCCTGTGCCCGCCCTGGCATGTCTCTGATAAACCCTGTCAGGGCCTTTGATTGTGCTGGGAGACCCCAAAACAGCACTCTGGAAGGAAAACAAGGCAAGGCATTAATTTAAAAAGAAATCCAGGGTAATGCCTCCAAAAGCTCCAGGGACCTGGGATCTGTGGCCCATTCCCAAATAAAAGGGAACATCATGCCCGAATTTCCACACAACTGCAACTCAGATGCCTGAAGGACACAAGATCCCTATTCCAGGGGTTTCAAGAGACTTTCTGGATTTGCAAAAAATATTTGAAGCCCTTCAGAAGACAGGGAAAGCTGAGGGTATTCTCAGCAGCGGGTAAAATTCATCAGTTTCAGCATTCAGACCACTTGTTCCTCGCTGAAAATCCCCACCAGTGCTTTCCGGCCTTTTTCCATCCAGAGTAAGAACTCTGAAAATCTGCCCCTGAGACTGCAGAGTGAACAGGGTGGGGGTTAAAAGTTGTGATTTACAGATATGAAAGCTGCAGCCCGGGTGTCACAGCGCAGCAGGTGGGTGCACATCTGCGGGAAATCGGGCAGCTTTCAGAAGAGGGTGCAAAAACCACCAGCCCCGACGGCCTCTCTGCAGTCACCCCCATTCCAGGAAGGCAAAATTCACTTATGGGCCGTGATCTGGTTCTCATGGAATCGGGCAAACTCCCTGATTCCAAGATTTCTGAGCTGGGTGCTGGGAGGAAGCAGACAAGGACATCCAGCTGGTATTGCCTCAGCCCCGGCTGAGATCAGATTTTCAGATTCCATAGATCCATGGAGAGATGCCAGTCCCAGCGAGCTCCTGCTGCTATCTAACAACCTGGACTGGGACCTACCAGTAGAGCTGGTTTCTCCCAGTTCACAACCTGTTCCATTAGGGCAAGCACATCAAATTCCTTGGGGTGACACTGGTTAAGGACACTGTGCCCGGGATGGGGAGGACCAGCTGCTGGGCTCAGCCCTGTGCGAGGAATGTGCCGTGGTTCAGCTGATGGGGCTGAGATGTCCCTGCACTGTGGGGAGGGAGCAGCAATTTGCCAGGCCAGCCTGTGCCTGCAGGAACAGACCCAAATTCTCCCAAGGTTTGAGGATGCTGAGCCCTGCTTTTCCCCTCAGACAGCTGGAGCTGAGCCCTGCATTTGAATACTGATCCCCTCGATCCCAGGACTGAGCTCCAAGCTTCATCCCCAGAACCTGGCTGGTGTTACCCTGCTGGATAATTACTGAGCTTTGCCCTGGCAGGAGGAGCCCCAGAGTGATGGCACTTGCACTGCACCCTCATCCTCATCCTCCCTGCAATGCTGCTCCCCAAAGCCAAGGAAGCAGAGCTGACCATGGGGAAAGGGATTCCCTGCTCCCACATCTGATTTGGAAAGGGGAACCTCCCAGCACAGAGGCTCCCATCCCACTGCCACCATCCCTGGAGGCTGGGAGGGCACCAGGGGCACTCCCTGCTCGCCATGTCCCTCTTCTTCCTCCCCTCTCTGCCCCGCTCCCACTCCAGCAGAGACACTGGAAAGAGTAAGAGAAAATAATGCAAACTCATGTCTGAGCCCCTTCCGCTGCAGGAGGTGATTTATCTCTGCCTGCAGGACAGGTGACTGCGCTCCGGCAGCGGAAGAGAAGGGTCTTAGGAACTCAATTTCATTTCACTCTGAGTCAAATCCTCTTCCTCCCTCCGCCACATCATTACAGTGATTGGTTGCACTGATAAGCCCTTTCGGGAGGGAGAAACAAGATGTGTCCTGCCTGACATCTGATGTGATCTTGTGGTTTTGGTTGATAGCTCTGGTCCTTTAGCTGTTGTCTTCGCTGAAATGAAACTTGCCTTTTAGCACTGGCAGTATTTTCCCCTCTCTCCTTTCCAATCTGTGACTCTTGGCTCTGTCCTCCCGAGCTCCTGGATCCTGCCCGAGGGAGCAGGGGCCACGCTGCATGAATAACCCTGCAAATCCTCCCTCCCAGCCTCCTGCACATCCCCTGCTGCCCCCAGGAATCACAGACAGGTAAACTGAGGCACGGGGCAAAATGCTGCTCCTTTGGGAGGAGCAGAGCTCACCTATGGCCTTGCTGCACTGCTCAGAAAAATTCCTTTTTGGTGCCACCTGCATCCCATCCCAGCCCACCCATCCTCCTGCACAGCTCCCTTTGGATCATGCTGCTGGATCCAGCAGGAATTTCCTTTGCTGTGTTTAGTTTCTTGCTTGTATTTGAATTTCTTTTGCTGAGTCTTTGAACAGCCCCTGACACACCCCAACAGAGAGCACCACCAACATCCTCCTGGAAAAAGCCTTCAATGCAACTTAACCCCCCAAACATCCCTCAGTGACCACCAGATCCCACCAGAAATCCCTTTTGATCAGTTTAATCTCTCCCAAATACAGGACCAATGCCCATTTCTCCGTTCTGAGTTATTTCCAAAGGCACCCCAGGGCCAGGTTTGCCTCTTCCACCCCAGCTGAGAACCGTGCCCTGGGGTTTTCCCAAAGCTTTCAAAAGCAGGAGGTGTTGCAACCAATCCCAACAAAGATTCCTTTGTAGGACACAAGCAAAAATAATTTCCCTGTTCTGACTCCCAATATTGCTGCACTTAGAAAATATTGGAGGTTTTCAAGCGAAATGATTTTGGAGCTGTTATGCAGCAGGCAATTGGAAAAGAGAGGTGGAACTTACTGCATGTGGCAAATAAAATAATTAGAGGAGTGCATTTCCTGGAGCCCAGATAATTTCAGCTGCTCTGTGATTCCTTTTGAGGCTGGAATACAGCCTCGAGCTGCAGCACCAAAGGCCCTGGTGATGCAGACCCAGTGCTTGGAGCACTGTCAGGCAGCTTTCATCCCTGCTCTGCTATGCCCAGGGAATTCTCCTCTCCCTGGTGTCCCCTGGGACACCCCCATGTCCCCCATCCCACTGGGGCTGGGGTCCTGCACAGCCCCACCACAGAACCCAGGGCCAGGCTGGGTTTGTCCCTGAGAGGTTTTTATCCACCCCGCTGCCAACATGGGGCATCCCAGAGGGGGAAAATTTCCCCTGGGATCAAAAGGTGTTAGAGATGGGAAAACAGGCAGGGAAACCTCCTGTGAGGCAGCACAGATCTGCAGAGGCTCCTGCAGGAACTGGGGAGCCCCAAAGATCCCCCAAAGGCTCCTGCAAGAACTGGGGAGCCCCAAGGATCCCCCAAAGGCTCCTGCAGGAACTGGGGAGCCCCCAAGGATCCCCCAAAGGCTCCTGCAGGAACTGGGGAGCCCCAAGGATCCCCCAAAGGCTCCTGCAGGAACTGGGGAGCCCCAAGGATCCCCCAAAGGCTCCTGCAGGAACTGGGGAGCCCCAAGGATCCCCCAAAGGCTCCTGCAGGAACTGGGGAGCCCCAAGGATCCCCCAAAGGCTCCTGCAGGAACTGGGGAGCCCCAAGGATCCCTCAAAGGCTCCTGCAGGAACTGGGGAGCCCCAAGGTTCCCACAGGAATTGAGGAGCCCCAAGGCTCCCCCAAAGGCTCCCAAATGAACCAAAGCCCTCCCACTTCTCCAGCAGGGCTGGATCAGTGCAGGGAGAAGCAGAGAGCCAGGAGCTGCACAGGTTCCATCCCACAAAAGCAGAGGCTGGAGCGTGGCTGGGATCCCCCCAATCTCTGAGCAGCACACCCCAGGAACACCCAGGGGATGTGTGAGGATATCCCAGGGGAAGCACCCAGCAGCAGCAATGCCACAGCTCCAGGATGGGCACACAGAGTTTCCTCCAACAGCCTCAGCCCTGCCAGAGCTCAGGCAATAGGAAGCCATAAAGGCCACTCAGGATTTCCTCCTCTTCCTCACCAGGGAAGAGGACAGGGCTCCAGAAGTGGGAAATCAGCTTGTTTTAAGTACTGAGTATTAAATTAGAACATGTTACAGCAATATGACATGGACAAATCACTGTCCAGGAAGAGCTGAGGTCATTTATTTATTGAAATTATCTTGGATTGATTTTGTTGGGGTTTTTTTCTCCTATTTATTCCTTCTTTTTGCCATTTCCCTTTTTTTTTTTTTTTTCCTTATTCCCAGACAATCTGGGAACTGTCTGTGTATTTATTTCTAGCTAAGGACAAGCAGGGGAATAAAACAAAGACCTCAATAATACCCAAAACTATCACCCCACGGGAGCACTTCAGCACCGAGTCTGCTTTTAATTACAGAAAACATCTCCAGCTCAAGTTTTACGCAGCCCCACGAGGGAGCCTTTTGGCCAAGATAAAGATCTGGAATTGGACAATACTGGCACAGCCCTCCCCTGTCCTGGGTCTCCACTCAAGCTTCTGAGAGGCACAAGACTCTCCAATAATTTATTCTCCAAGCACTTCCCAAATCCCCAAGGGTAAAAGTGCAGAAAGCACAGGATCTCTGGATCTCTGCCTCAAGGTCCAAAATTTGCCCACAGGACTATGGGAACAGGGGATCATTTTGCTCCTGCTCCTCTTTGGCTCCCATCCCATAACCCCACTCCATCTTCCTCATCCTCAGCTATTTTAGGCTGACCCACACTCGTCTGCCACTCAGTAAATCCCAATTTCCCTGTGTCCCTGGACTGGGAATATTTTATTTCACCATCTCCAGGTTCCTGGAGCTGCCATCCCAGAGAACATCATCCCAGCCTTCCCACAGTGCTCCCAAAACAAGATTTCCCCTTTCCAGTCCATCTTTCTCACAGTTTTTTGCTTTTTTTACCTCATACTCAAGCCAAGAGTTCACAATGCAGGGGGTGAGGGCAACCAGCACCGTGGGGACAGCGATGCCACAAACACCTCCACAGGAGGGACAAGGGGGTACCACCCCCTGCACACCCCAAATTCCTCACGTCTGCACACCCCAAACTCTCAGTTTAATTTCTGCACACTCCAAACTGCTCCTGTCTGCACATCCCAAACCCTCCATTTAATTCCTGCATGCCCCAAATCCCCCATTTCTGCACACCCCAAACTCTCAGTTTAATTTCTGCACACCCCAAATCCCCCATTTCTGCACACCCCAAACTCTCAATTTAATTTCAGCACACCCCAAACTCTCAATTTAATTTCTGCACACCCCAAACTGCTCCTGTCTGCATATCCCAAACCCTCCATTTAATTCCTGCATGCCCCAAATCCCCCATTTCAGCACACCCCAAACTCCCCATTTCTGCACACCCCAAACTCTCAATTTAATTTCTGCACACCCCAAACTCTCCATTTAATTTCTGCACACCCCAAAATGCTCCTTTCTGCATATCCCAAACTCTCCATTTAATTTCTGCACATCCCAAACCCTCCATTTAATTTCTGCATGCCCCAAATCCCCCATTTCTGCACACCCCAAACTCTCCATTTAATTTCTGCACACCCCAAACTCTCCATTTAATTTCTGCACACCCCAAACTCTCCATTTAATTTCAGCACATCCCAAACCCTCCATTTAATTTCTGCATGCCCCAAATCCCCCATTCCTGCACACCCCAGCCTCCCCATTTCCCAGCCCAGAGCGCAGAGCCCTCGTGGGAGGGAAACCCTCTCTCAGCTGAGCTCTCAGAAGTCTGAGAGCCAAAGAGCAGCAGCAGTTCCTGGAAACGCCTCGCTCGGGGGAGGTGAGAAACCTTCCCACCCGCTGGCTACGTGACAGGGATAGCGGGGACAGCCACAGCCCTGGGGGGCAAGGAGCCTCTTTTGGGGAGGGAAAAGCCACGGAGGGAATTTGGGGCTGGGCAGGATGGGTCCAGCTTGAAAATACTGCAGGGACAAGGTGGGAGAGGGGATGTGAAGTGCTGTGGCCACAAACCCCCTCCTCCCCGTCCAAGCCACGCTGGGGACACGTTTCTGTCACTTGTTGTGGTCACACCAAGCAGGGACACGACCAAGAGCACCAAATCTCTGATGTACACCCCAAAAATGAGCAGGGCAGGAGGCCCCAACAACCAACACGTCCACAGGGCTGAGCAGGGAACAGGGGGGACACAAATCCTCCTGGTCTCCCTTTCCTCCCAACAAGGACAGCAGCAACAGGGTCAGAGTCAGAAAGAAAGGATTAAATCCAAAAGGGATTTAGAAAGTGGGGAGAGAGCTTAAAAAGTGAATGGTAGGGGAAAAAAAATAGTCCAAGAGGGGAGAAAAGGAATTTAAAAGGGGAAAAAAGACTTTGCACAAGAGTTCTGGGCAGAAAGGGGCTGGAGCTGGGAGAGGGACATGGGAGGGAGAAAGGAAAAGTGAGAGCAGAGAAGGTGAGAACTTGGGAAGGAAAGGAAGGAAAAGGGAGGGGAAGGGGAAGGGGAGGCAGGCAGCAGGTGAGGTGAGGGGAGGCCCTGGGGATGCTCCCTTTCCCCAGGAACAGGCTGAACACCCCTGTGCAGCCCCCAGCCTTTCAGCTCCCCACCTTCTGCCTGCTGGGGGTCATTTTGCAGCAGCTGTGGATGTGAGAGGGCTCTGAGCAGGGCTCCTGCTGAACACAGGCCTGCAGAAAGGGGGGCTAAGAAGGAAATTCCACAGGAAGTTCAAATATTTTATTACTTCCTGTTTGTACAAAGTATGTCAACACTTGGCACCCCCTGTGCTATTTGTTTAGAGCTAAGGTGCCAACTTGACAGAATGTCCTTTTTTTGCTGTCCAGATCTAACCCAGAAAGAGCTGGAGCAGGAGGAAGGAGAGCTCAGAGCCAGCGGGGCGCTGGAGGAGCCTGAGGAGGAGATGCTCCAGGGAAGGCACGGCTGGTGTCAGCCCTGGGGGATCCCCAAGGAGCCTCCTCCTGCTCCCCCTGCCCTGGCAGGGCTCTGCCCCTCTCCCTGCACTTCCCAGCCATCCCCAGTGGCTCTCAGACTCCTCGGGAGCTGGATCTGGGCACAGCCTGAGTTGAAAGCCTCGCCCAAGGGCTCAGATGAAGCGATGGGCCAGGGGTGGAAGATGAATGGGATGCCCAGAGGTGGAGCCCAGCCACAGCCCTGGCCCCAAAGCCCACAAGGACGTTGGCTGGAGGGATTCTGCTGCAGCTGAGAAGATGCTGACCAGGCCTTTCCCAGGGTACCAAGACAAATGGCCAATTCTTTCCACATTAAGGATGGGTTTTGTCCTCCCCACCAGCCCCACACCAGCCCCCAGCCCTGCCCCGTGCTGATCCTCACACCAACAGCCAGCACACACCATGGCCCATCTTTTGAAGCCAAAAAAGGGAAAAAAATTCCATATATTTTTATGCCCACACATACACACACACATTAACATATATATGTTAAAAAGTGTACCTAATATGCATATATATAAATAAAAATTGCAATTCCTGCTGGCAGCTCTCACCTCCCACAGCCAAACAAGGCAGAGCAGCCCTTCCCTCGGTGTTTGGCCCAAGGTGGGGATCACCAGGGCTGTGCCAGCCCCAGATGCCACCCCAGGTGCCAGTGCTGGCACTGCCAGGGTGCTGTGCCGGGAGCCACCCAGTGGCAGGTGAACCAGGAAAAGCACCTCGGCTTTCCAGGATCACTTTACAGCTGCTGTTTCCACACCCAGGGTTTCTGCAGAGCAGGAAGGGGAGAAAGGTGTTATTTTATTATGTTTTGAAATTGTCGTCTTCATTCAGAAGTGTGGCAAGAAAGGAATTCTTTTAAAAATGTTTTTTTCCCATTGGAAATTCATGAGCCATGAGTTCAAGCCCCAGGGTCAGACTGGGAGCCAAAAACATGACCAATAAATCTATGATTCCCTGAAAAAAAATTCCAAAATAGCCACAATCTGAGTCTCAATCTTTTCAATCAGTGATTTATGGGTTGGGGGGTGCAGGGATGGGAGAGAGATCAACCTCTGGGGCCCACACCAGGCAAGGGCACAAGCAGCAAATAAACCCCACACAGATCTCCTCAAGGAGCCAACACTTCCAGCACAATTTGAGATCCAGAAATCGTCACAAAAATAAAAAGAAAAACCCAGAAAAACGCTGCAGCTGGGCAGTGTCCCAGGGAGGGCAGCCCACACCAGAGCCAGGACAAGCTGCTCCATCCCCTGATTGCCACGGCCTCTGTATCAGAAAACTGAAATGAGGGATGGGGAGCTCTGGGGTGAAATGCAGAAATTCAGGAGGAGCAGGTGTGATTCACCAGGGTTTGGCTGTCAGGGAGGCCAAACCGAGCTCCAAGAGTAGCAACTATCTCACCTTGTATTATTATTTATGTATTCCTGATGGTGAGGATGATGATGATGATTATTATTATTATTAGAAAGGCGATCTGATGCAGCTGATAAGGGGCTGAGCCAGCAGTCAGGAGGGCTGGTTTCTATTCCTGACACTCCTGGCAGAGTTGTGAAATTCCCAGCCCAGCCCTGGGGCTGAGCCCCAGCACCCACCACGACCCACAGGTGCCCCACACCAGGGACCTGCCTGATGTTTCTGGCTTTAAAAAAACCCCACAACAGCAGCATTGGATTTCCCGCATTCCAGCTTCTAAATCCATCCTCGACAGGCCCCAAACTAAAATCAAGGAGGGGGGAAAATCCACCAAAGCCCGAAGCAAATAAAACCCCCTGGCCGAGGTAGCGGCCTCCACCTGGCCTGACATCAAGGGGCACCGATGGCCCAGCGACAGCATCAACAGAAAATGTTTTTGGAGGCGTTTTTCGAAGGATCAAACCGCTTCCCTCACTGCGGGCACCGCAGCCTGACACGCAAAGGGAACAAACTCGGCTTTATAGTGCCGGGGTGCTGCTGGGCGAGCAGGAAGGCAAAGCTGGAGATGGAGCCCCCAGGGACAGCATCCCACCGCACAGGGGGGTCCCACAGGGCAAATCGCCCTCGTGGCAGAGGAAACCCTGCGGGCAGCAGCTCCCGAGCAGGTCCCCGGCAGGCTGGGACGCCCAGGGCAGCTCCGAGCAGCCCGCCGCCGAAAGGCAGCCCAGGCAGGGCAGCTCCCGGAGCCTCCCTCAACCGCGAGGCACCATCCTGCCCCCGGGAGAGCCTCCCCAGCACAACAGAGACGCTTCTGCGGTCGCAGAGTCTCTCTGGTTTCTCCAGGCTCAGCCCCCGGCCGCGGGCGCTGCCAGTCCCAGCCTTTGACAGCCCGAAAGCGAAACCACCGCGAAGCCGAGGGGAAGGAGCTCTGTGCCAGAGCAGACACCGCCTCAGCACCCAGGGAACCTGCACCATTTCTAGTTTAATCAGCTGGCAATCATCCCCAAAACCGAGCTCAGATCTCTGGTTTCTTAACCCCCCCCAGTCCCCCTGCGCAGAGCCAGGCTGGGCCCTTTGTGCTTTTGCCATCGAAGCCCAAGGAGTTTTCCCAACATCCCAACCTGGAGCTGTGAAGTTATCCCTCCAAGATGGGTTAGGGAGCTACAAACCATCCCTCCGCGATGGGATATGGAGCAGGAGGCCAGCAGGGAGGGACACAGGGGAAAATCCGAGCAGCCAGGGGGGCCACCCCAGCGCCATCCCTGAGCTCCGTGTGCCAGCTCTGCACTCTGCACCCCCCAGGCACGGAGAGCTCGGACCCTGCACCCCCTCCCCACAAGGATCAGCGCTGCCAGACCCCAAGGGCAGCTCTTCACCAGCCCTTCACTTACTGCGGGGCTCCCGGGGTCCGTCCACGGTCACTTTGATGGCTCGGTGGTAGGTGGCCACTTGGGTGGGGTTGGTGAACACGGTGATGGTCAGGGTGAAGCTTTTCCCTAAGGAGGGTGGGGAGGGAGGGGAAAAAAAAAAACCAAACAGAAGTGAGGATCCCACATGGGTTCAGCTCTTGTGGGAGAGAGAAGCTGCTGCGGGAGCGGGCAGGGACAGGAATCCCGCACACATCTTTGCATTTAACGAGCCGCGATTGCCCGGCCACAGAGCCCGGCTGGGGCTGCGGCACACACGGCCCTGGAGCCGCCCCAGAGCGGAGCCGGGACCTTCCCGCAGGGAAGTCACTCGTCCCCCTGCCCTGCCCCCGGCTCGGCCCCTCCATCCAGGGCAGCCTCCGGGGGTTTCCCTCTCGGACGCTTCCCCTTTCCCGCGGTAACCCAGGCCTGGAGCGGCGCTGGGTGCGGGATCCCCTCGGCGGAGCGGGGCCCGGTGCCCTTGGGACGGAGCTGGGATCAGGGATCCAGGGCCTGGTCCCTGGGCTCGTTCCCACTTGGAGGGAGCCGTGCTCGGCCTCGGCCACGAGGGCACCCACGGGAGAGCCAAAAAGTGGCAACTGCAAAATGGGAACTGAACCCGGCCCGCTCTGGCTCCCAGACAGAGAGCTCTGCAGGGACTGTCCCCTCTCCCAGCCCTGCCCAGAGAGCAGGAATCTGCTGCTGGGAAAGGGTTTGGGTACCCTCGGGGAGGGTTTCAGGGGTGCTTTTGAAACACCAACCTGTCACGTTTTATGCAAAAAAAAAAAAACCCGCCCAAAAATGAAAAAGAATGAAGCATTGAAAAGCTCTTGGGAGCCAAATTTTGCAAGGAGAGCCCCCCTTGCCCCAGCAGAACAAGTTTCCATCGGCAGCCTGAAATTGCCTTTATCATCACAGAGGGTGTCAACAGCCCTGGGCCCACCCTGACCCCACAGCCTCACCCCAGCCCCTTGCTCTGGCCTGGCCTGGCTGGGGCTCAGTGTCCCAGGGGAGGCTGGGGCAGAACAGAAACCCCTCAGGAAGGGCCTCAGCTCTGCCTCAGACTCCCCGAATTCAGGAAACCCTCGGCTGGAGGAAGGAGGCTGCACAAACCACACCGACCAAGCCCCAGCAGCAATCCCTGCAGGATTCCAAAGGTATCAGAGGGCTGAACCCCGGCAGGGTATCGGGTATAAACCTCGCTGGGATGGATTTCTGCTCCCCCAGCCTCTGTTCCACCGATAAAAGCAGTAAGGAACCACCTCCTTTCCCTTTTCCCCAAAAGCAATCAGGGGATTTCAGATCCCGACCATCGAATCTCAGCAGGGTCGGACCTGAGAATATCCACAGCAAAACTAAACAGGATTTATCCAGCTCGGAGGAGAAAAGGAATAAACGGAAAAAATGAAATTTTCTCTCCTGGAGAACATCCTGGAATTATCCCAGGTGGGAGAGTTGCTCCAGGGAGCACGGAAAGGAGGGAATGCTGGTTCTAAAGCCGACAGCAAGCACCAATCCCCGCCTCACCTCGGCTTTCTAACCAGGACTGAGCAACGCACAAACCTTCAGCTCATTTTCTGCACAGAGAGGAGCATTTGGGGGGCAAAAGAAATAGAATTATTTAATTCTGAATCCCCGAGGATACATCTCCTGCTGCCAGGGACGGGATGAGCCCACGGAGGATCCCGGATGATCACAGAAAAAAACAACCAGCTCCGAGGCTTTGGGGGTAAAACCTTCACAGAGCCAGAGCACGGGGTGAGGAGGATGAGGAGCAATTATTTAGGGAATTTGAAGGGTTTGCAGGCAGTGTGTGGCAAAACCCAGCTGTGAGGCACAGAACACCAGAGCTGAGCCCGACACCTCCGTGCCCCTGTTTAAACTGCATTAATTCTGATTTATTTATTATTATTATACTGAATTTTTTATTCTTCACGTGAAACTACCCCCCTGCCCTCGCTGCAGACACAAACCCAGCCCGGGCCGGTTCTGCCTCTCTCAGAAACCCTGCCCTGAACCGAAAATGATGATTCTGCCCCAGCATCACTTTTAGTCATTTCCCGCCTTCTCAGGAAGCCGGGCTGGGGTTTCTCATCCCCACCGTGCCCCGGCTCCGCTGCCGGGGCTGGATCGCGGCTCCCGGGCGGCTTTGGGAGCCCTGCCGGCTCCAGGGGATGCTCCGGGGGAGATTCCAGCTGGGAGAACAGGCGGGGATGCAGCAGGGATAACTCTCATTTTGTACAGCTCAATCTGAGTAAAAAAAGTCTGATTTTTTTTTCCATCTTTATTTTGCACATGGAGATGAGAATTTATTTTTTGGGGGGGATTTAGGAGCGGCTCTTTCCAGCTCACAGCGCCGGGGAATAATCCCTGACACCTTACTATTAAAAATACCCAAATCTGGCCCGGTTCAAGTGGTGTTTTCCCAAGGAGAGCCTGGCTGCCGGGCTTTTCCAGGCTCCTGCAGCTCGGGCACACGGCAGGGCTGGAGCAGGATCCGTGTTTACGGATCCACACGTCCTCGCTTCGGATTTACACAAACATTTGTACACACACGGGGAAATTCCACAGCGACTCCAAATTTCTGCCAGAATAAATGAAAGCAGCACCGGGCTGTCGGGGATGGAGCCAAACAAGGCAGAGCGAATGTGACAGCCGGAATAAAAATTCAATAGGGGCGATTTTTCACAGCAAATTGCTCTGAAAGAGCCCCGTGCCCGACCGGGAGTGAAATCCGCCCTTGACACGGCGAGAAAACCCCACGGAGCCGCCCTCGGCCGGCCCCAGGGAGCCCCGGTGGGGTTGTTCCTCTCTGAATATGACAAAGCCTCACCCCACACGAATATGTAAAAAAAAAAAAAAATTAAAATAATTAGCGCCCCAGTCGCGCCCGTTAGAGGCAGCGGAGGTGCCGCCACCGCTCTGCTTGGGGAAGGAGTTTATTCTCCGAGGGCTTTATGAGACCCAACTCCTGCTAATTCCGAGCTTGAGAGTGCAGAGGAAGCGAGTTAATAATGAATTCAAGAGTCATGCTGAGATTGGGTTGCGTTCAGTTTGGAAATTTGTGCGAGGATGAAGAAAAAAAAAATAAAAAAGGAAAAAAGCCCAACCAGAAAGAAAAGAGCCTAAGAGAATAATTGATTACAGAAATGAAAGCTTAATTCATAAAAGAAAAACATTTTCCATCCATCAACCTGCAACCAGTTAAGTGGAGAGTTTTAAAGAAACTGCAACATGGAGAAGGAGCCAACAGGAAAAAGGAAATGTATGAAAGAATGTAAACTATTCAAGTTTCATAAAGAGGAACAAGTAAACAGTTATTACATGCAAATAATTCCTAACATCACTGCTTTTAATTAATGCAGAGAAGTCAAAATATATCTGACACTGTGTGTATACATTCGAAGCCTTTGAGAAAGTGCTGCCATATGGCCATTAAAATATCGAGTTCTCATTCGGGCTCAGACGCAGAACTGAGGGCTCCGATCTGCAACACTCATTGGTGATGAAATGCTGAAATTCTATTTATACCCTCGGAAACGCAGGTACCGGCAGGGCAGGCAGAGCTCCGTGTTTAACATTTCCAGGGGATTTATTTCCCCCTGCTCGGGTGGCACGGACGGATTTGTTTGGAAAAGCCGGGAAGCCAAATTGCGGTCCTGCTTTTCCCTGCCACGAGCGGGGGGAAAATGAGCAAAATCCCCCCCGAGAAGCAGCAGCTCCCTGCCCGTGCCAGCCCTGCAGACCGAGCTCTGCGTTATTATTTCCCTTTAAACTCTCGATTTTCGCTATTCAAAGCCGAGCTGCCAGGTGCGGTTTGCTCACCGAGCGCCCGCCGCTGCCTCCTGCGTGATGGGAGAAATTGGGGAAGGTTCGGGCTGGGGCCGCCTCATTTGGGTTTAGATAGATTTATCGATATTTAGATATATTTGTGCCTGTATTTTAAATTGTTTTTCATCCGCACCGCCCGTTCCCGGCAGGGAAGAAGCCTTGGGAGGAGCGAGGCAGAGCAGCCGGCGGCGCCGGGGCTGATCCCGCATCCCTCCCGCATCCTTCCTGCATCCCTTTCATCCTCGGGAACCTCTCTGGGGCTGGGGGGCTTCTCCCGGCAACGAAACCACGGTTGGAATAAAATATAATATATAATATATAATATATAATATATAATATATAATATATAATATATAATATATAATATATAATATATAATATATAATATATAATATATAATATATAATGATAATGGTAACAATAATAATAATAATAATAATAATTTTAAAAATAAAATAAAGTATATAAAACATAGTAATAAAATAGTAAGAAAACATTTTTCTTTCCTTTCTCTTATTTTTTTTTTTTCCCTAAAAAAACAAATTAAAAAGCCAACCATTTCCGGGCCGGTACCTACCCCTGCCGCTTCTCCCAACAAATCTGAGGTCGTTAAATCTCGCTACTTGGTTTTTCATCACGGCAGAGGCGTTGCGCAGCTCCGCCGAGTAATTCTCGTCGTTCCCCGCCATCACCGTGACCACGGTCCCATCGGGGACATCTCCGAGCGCTACGACCTAGGGCAGGGCCAGAGCATTTCAGGCTCGAATCGACCTTCACCCGAGCCAACCTGCGCCACGGTTCCCCCCAAACCCGCGCAAAAAAACCCAAAGCAAAACCAAAAGCAGCCCGAGCCCCCGAGGGAGGCTGAGAACATCGGAGGGGAAAGGGGAAAATGAGCTCGGAAAGGGTTAAAAGCAGACGGGGGGTCGGCGGGGAGGGGGTGAAGGAGGGTCAGGCCATCCTCGGCCCCGTCGGAGGAGGCTGTGGGTTTATTTTGTTGGATTCGGGTTCAAAATAAAGCGGTGCCGAGAGCGGGGCGGCCGCGAGGGAGGCCCCGGAGCTCCGCGTCCGGCCCGGGGAAGCGCCGGGACCGGGGAAGGGCCCCCACCCCTCCCGGGGAGCAGAGCCCGGAGCCGGGGGAACCCGGTTTAGAGCCCCCCTCATCCCCCCGGGCTCCCGGGACAGCGCTGCCGCCCTGCCCCGCTCCCCTCGCTTCTCCCCGGCTCGGTTTCGGCTTTCCCCGGCCGGTCCGGGGGCAGCGGGGATGCCCAGCCCGGGGGTGCCCCGGGGAGCCCGGGCAGCGCAGCCCGGCACCGGGGATGCAGCTCTTCGCTCGACTTTTCGCAGATTAGATCTCCCTTCCCTGCCTGGCTCTCCCTCTCCCAGGAAGGTAATTAACCTCCATCTCATTAAACTTCAAAGTTGCCTGAGAGCTCCTAACTGTACGGAATATCTAAGATGCCGTGACCGCGGGGCAATGCGGAGACTTGATTAAAAATAATAAACTGGGCTATTTGATTAAAAATAATAACCCGGGCTCCCTCGGCGGTGATGTCAGGAGCGATTCAAAGCGAAAGGGGCGGAGGGGAAAGGGCGAGCGGGTCGCAGCTCGGTCCCGTCGGGGCTCGGGACTCACCTTGAAGGCGACGGGCAGCGTCTTGTTGCACCTCCAGTGCGACGGCAGCACGGAGCACAAGAAGTTGGGGCTGTCGGTGCGCACCAGCTCGCCGGCGTGGTCGGCCAGGACATCCACGACGGAGCGCACCTCGGGCCGAGCGCGGGCGCCCGGCGCGGGGGCCCCCAGCGCCCCGCTGTTCTCGCCCATCTTACCGCAGGGGAAGGCCGTGGACGGGGGAGTGAAGCGCCTGCTGGTGCTCGGGTCTACGGGAATACGCATCACAACGGCGGGCGGCAGGGAGCCGGGCGGGACGGGCGGGCACCCGGCGGGGCTCGGCGGGCGGCGGGGAAGGCGGCGGCCGAGCCCCGCGCTGCCTCGCTCCGTGCCGGCGGAGCGCCGTCCTCGGCGGGGCGGCGCGGGGGGGGCGGCGGCGCGGGGGATCGGGTCCCGCGCGGCTCCGGGGCTCGCCGCCGGTGGGTGCGCTGCGCTCCGTGCCGAGTGCCGGTGCCGCTCCCGGTGCTGAGCACGGCTGCCTGTGCCGGCTCCCCGTACCGAGCCCGAGCCCCGCTGCCGGCCCCGCCGCGCCGCCCGGTACCGTATTTACTGCCGGCCCCGGCGGGGCGGGGCGGCTGTGACGGACGGACCGCTCCGCCAATAGAAGCCCCGCGGTGGGCTCTGGCCCCGCCCATCAGCGCGCTCCATGGGGTGGGGGGCGTGATAATGAGCAAAGAGGCGTGGTTAGTAGATGAGTGGGCGTGGTTATGGCGTAAAGGGCGTGGTCCTCAGGACACGCCCCGGCGAGCGCACGTCGGGGCTCCGGTGGTTTCTGGCCGCCGCCGCCGGGGAGGTTTTGGGGTGCGGTGGGGCCGGTTTGGGGCCGGAGCCGCGGCCGTCCGGAGCGGCTGAGGACACAGCCCGGCCTCCGCCACCCAGCGCTCCCGCGGCCGCCGCCGCCCGCGCCCTCCCGGCGGTGGCGCGACCGTGGCGGGGCGGCGGCGGCCGCGGGGACCACTGGCACTCGCGTCCCCCGGTGTGGGGGGATTCGCCTCTCGGGCTGCGCTGAAAACCGCGGCTCCCAAACCTCCTTCTTTTTCCCCCCCCAAAATCGTGATCCGCCCCATCACCGGCGGTCTTGGGGCTCCCGCAGCCCCCGGCGCTCCCGGCAGCTCCCCCGGGGCTGCGGCTGCGGGCAGGGCCGGCGGCTCCGGCCGGAATCCGTTGGCAAGAAAATTCGTGGCGAAGCCACCGGTTCTGCGGCAACAAACACAACGAAGGCGGCGGCTCCCCGCGCCCCGCGGGTGCCCCGAACCGCGGGGCGGGCGGGGCAGAACCGGGGGAGAGGAGGAGGAGATTGCTGTGCCCGCGCTGCTCCCCGGCTGTTTCCCGGTGCCCGGCTCGGTCCTACGGTGTTTGCAGACCGGCACTGTCCGTCCGAGAGGAGCCGGCCGGGCCGCGGCGTTCCCGGCTCCGCGCTGCCCGATGTGGAATGCCAATTTCCTTAAAACAAGCCAAAATATCGCCCAACACCAGAAAATCCTCCTTTCACTCAGTACGGAACCATTTTCCTCCGCGAGCCGCCGTGCCTCGAGGGGCAAGCCCGGGCCGGGCTCTGCAAGCCCCAGAAACCCACGGTGCTCCTCCAGAAATAAGCAACAACAACAATAAATACATATTATTTTTAACCGAGGAGCGGCGGCTCCCGGTCCCGGCTCCCGTTACACCGCGGCAGCCACCGGGATCCGCTCCGGGACCGTCGAGCTCGCCGGGAGCAGCCCCGCGGGTCGGGCCGGCCCCCGCCGCTACCGGCGCTCAAATTCTGCCCTTTTTAGGTGAAAGCGGCCGCCGGCTCAGTTCTACTTTTCGCCCCCCGTTCGCCAGCGGGGGGAACCCGCACAACCCCCGGGGGGGGGGGGGGGGGCAGAGATTCGGGCGGGGCCGGGGTTTGCCGGGGGTCGGGCACGGCCCGTCCCGGTGCCCCCCGGTACCCCCGGGGGGGCCCGGAGCGGTGACCGGGGGCGCATGCGGGGCCAGGCTGCAGTTCCGCCGTGCGGCCGCTGGTTGGCACCGGGGCTCCGCCGGGGCTGGACCGGACGGGACGGGACGGGACGGGAGGGGATGGGAAGGGATGGACGGGATGGGATGGGAGGGGATGGACGGGCTGCTGACACCCCCGGGATGCTGACACCCCCGCGCCATCCCGACATCTCCCGCCCTGCCCACCCCGCTGCTTCTCTTGCCCCTTCCCGACCCCCTGGGCTACCCCCTCTCTGCCCCCGCCCCACCAAGCCCTGACGGTGTCACCTGTCACCCCCGGGGCCGCGGAGGGCAGGGGGAGCCCCGCTGGGGCTCTTTGGGGTGGTTTGGGGCTGGGTCCCTGCAGGAGCGAGGTGCTCCCTGCAGCAGGACCGGTGCTTCCCTGCCTGCACCGCTTTGTCCGTGACTATCACAGCCCCGCCACGCGCACCTTTCTCGGATCCCTGTTTGCACCGGGAGCCACCTGTTGGCGCGGGCGCTGAAGGCATCACCTGGATTCCTCCAAGCACCATCCCAGCGCCTCCCGCGTCACTGCCAGCTGCAGCCCCAGGTGTGCTGGGTACCACATCCTGCTGCCCTCCCAAAATCCTCTCTCCCCGCTCTGTGCCCTCCTCCCCCGCCCCGTTCTCCCCTCGGGGTGACGGGGCGCAGCCTCACCCCAAACCCACAGCAGGGCCCTGCACGTAGCTGCTGACTCGCAGCAGTGCAAAGATGAGACCCAAACCGCAGAGCTGCGACAAACCAGGCTGCCCACAACCCCAAAACTGTCTGGGGACCTCCCGAGGCGCAGAGCTCCCGTGGCTGCTTCTGCGAGAGGTGTCCAGCCAAGCAAAGCCACCCCAGAGCTCCGGGACCCGCGGAGCTGTGCCCGAGCAGGAAGGAGTTTTCATTTGAATTCTGCTTTTCCAACACAGCAGGATCCAGCTGCTCTGGTCCTCCGCAAACCAGGAGATGTCGACACGTGGGGATTATCCCAACACCGCCCTCCCCGCGCTCCCGAGGAGGTTAATAGAGTATCAGACCCAGGATTTGCATGGGCCTCTTTACAAACACTCAAAAGCTACTGTTCGCATCGCGGGGAGGTCAGCAGCTCTTTAAATCATTCCTCGCTGGGATTACTTCCCTTACAGGCTCCTCTGTAGTTTTTAATTCATTTGAGCTGCTCTTTAACAGCAGAGCCGCTCGTTTCCACAGCAGAGCAGCGAGAGCAGAGGCTCAGAGGAAGCTTTCTATTAAAAATTCATCGCAAACTCTCAGGAGCTCGGCACTCAGTAGGGCCAGGCGGGTGTCTGGATCTATTTTGTAGCTCAGGGAAGGGGATCTGAGAGCAGCACGCAGGGAGGGAGCGTGCAATTCATTCATAAATCAAACAGCAGATGCCGGGGCCGATGGGGTGCACGGTGGTGGCAGTTTTTAACCCCTGAGTGTCACTGCTCGAACGGGCTCCCACGGGGCAGCTCCGGGCTGGGGGCAGAGGCTCCTGCGGGAGGAAACTGCGGGGCTCAGGGGGAGGAATGAGGGGAAACTGGCGGAGGAAAGGGCAGCGGCTGCCGCTGACATTAATCAGGGAAATCTCCTCCTAGGCGGGGAACAGCTGCCAGAGCGGCCCCAGGACGGCTCCGGGGGCTGCCCCGGGCTCGGGGGTCTCGCAGAGGGGGCCCTGCTCAGCCCCAGTCGCAGTGATGCTGCTTAAGTGATCCTGAGCCAGGACATCCCCGGGATGCCCGGTTCCACCTCGCTGTGCGGGCACAGCCCGGGCGCTGAGACCCTCGCTTGGGGCAGCAGCAGGAGCGAGGTTTCAGCTGCTGTCAGCAGGGAAAATCAACCTGAGATTCCCACCTGGCTGCCGGGGACCAGGTGTCATTCGGCAGCACCTGGATGAAAGGCAGCATCTGACTGCAAAAGGCTGCGCTGGAGAAGTCGCCATCAGTGACACTCTGACAGCTCTGGGCTCGCCTGCGCTCCCACTTGTCCCCATCGGAGTGCCGCAGGGTTTGTGCCAGCCCTCATCTCCACCAGCACCCCAGGGGGACACTCCGCGCACCCCGCGCCCGCTGCCGCTCGGGCGGGAGCTGCGGGAGCCACACGCACAGCCCGGGCTGGCCCAGGGGATCCGGGAGCGATGCCGCTGCCCTTGGGGGATGTGTCACCTCCCGGGGACAGCGGGACCGGTGCCCCGGCAGCCGGCGGGCGGTGCCGCGGGCGTGGCACGGAGCGGCCGGGCGTGCGCAGCGCCCGCGGAGCAGCCGGGGCTCTCCAAAGCTGCGAAGTGACTCCGGAGCACGAGTGCGATTGACGTGAGCGCTGCGGCTGTGAAGTCACGAAAGTGCCATTCTTCATTGTTCGGGGCCGGGCTCTGCTCCGGCCCCAGCCCCGGCCCAGGAGCGCGCTCGGGGCTCACATCCTCTGTGCTATTGATAGCACGGCCGCGCTGCTGCAGCGTGGGTCACATCTGCCACTTCCACTCCTTCTAAAAAGATCCTAATGACTGTCAGATCCTCTTAGTTCTTAATTAATTTCAGAGTTCGGCTGCAAATAGGAAACAAGGCAGCTTTTGCCCTTACGCATATGAATATTACTGTTCCATTTAATGTGGTTATGGGTGGAATGCTGTTATTCATTCCTGCCTGCAATAAAAGCCACATGTTTTTAAAACTTTGCACTTGAAAAAACTTTTAGGAAAGGAATCAAGTATGTTTTGTATGCATGGCATGAGATAAAAACTGGTCATAAATATTCAAAGAACAGTTAGAGCTTTATGCTTGATTTAAACAAGTGAACAGAGGAGTCCGAGGGTTGGGGCAGAGCAGAATGAAAGCCCAACGCTGCTGCAAGAATGTGCTTATGCAGAGAAAAGGAGCCATTCATGCAAAGGTTATGGAGCACCTAAGGACAGCCCATCTCCTCCAAAAATGCCCAAAGGTGCAGAGCACAACTGGAAACACTGGGCTTTGTTCAGAGCTGCTCGAGTTCACCGGAGTTTCTCCCTCTCAGGGGGTTTCGGAGGAGTTTTAGGGAGGGGTGACTCCTCCTCTGCCGGGTCCTGCAGGGAATGAGGGCTCTCCCTGCTGGAGACACCTCCAGCCTGTCCATTCCCCGTGGAAGGCGTTTCTGGGACTCCTGGAACTCCTGGAGAGACTTTCCGTGGAGCCCAGCACTGGCAGACCCACCCGGGAAGGGACAGAGCCCCGGGCTCCTGTCCCACGGCAGGGACAGAGCCCCGGGTGCTGCCAGACCCTCCGAACCCAAAACGCGACAGGGGGAGAAATTAAAAAAAATTCCAAAGGAAAGAAAAAGGGGAAACGTCTGGAAGGTGAAAAGAGGAACCGAAAGGCACATGACAGCAAGAAAAGCACAAGGGGCACAGCACAGCAGGGTTTGAGTCCTGGCTGCAGGGAGGGGAGCTCGGAGCAGCTCTGTCACGGAAAGGCTCCCGGGCAGAGCTCCAAGGCGCAGGGAAATCCTCCTGCACGTGCTGAGCAAAGCCCTGCTGCCGCAGGAAAACGCTGCTCCGAGCTGGTTCGTGCCTTGGGAAGTTGTGGTGCTTCGGGAAAGCCGGACCCAGCACTCTCTGCAGTCCTGGTGGGGTGGGAAATCCAAATTCCAACCCCGGCACTGGCTGGAGGGGCAGTGGTGCTGCCCGAGGAGCATTTCCAGTGCTGTTCCCACAGCCTGGCCCCAAATGCTGGGGTGATTCCAGGTACAAAGCGGGTGGCAGCTCTCCTGTGAGTGGAGCTGCTGCAGCACCCCTGGGCAGGGCCAGCAGCCACACACCAGCAGTGGCCAGGGATGTGCTGAGCCCCACGGGCTGAGGGAGCTGAGCTGGCCTCTGCTGTGGAAAGTTCCCTTTGGGGAAGTCGAAGGTGAGGAGAGAAAGTGACCCTTGGGGAACACAATCCCACAGCTCAGCCCCATCCCTGCCCCGGGCAAACCTCACCCGAGGCCTCCCTGCTCCAGGGCTGCGTCTCTGTCCCTGTCTGTCCCTCTCTGTCCCTGTCTGTGGGGACAGGACAGCGTGATCCCCCCCAGGAGGGTCTGGCAGCTGCCTGAGACGGGGCCTGGCTGCTGCTCTCAGACAGGGAACTCCAGTTTCCCTTTTGGCTCGGGTCTCACAGAGGTCATGTCTTAGCAGAAGCAGCTTCACAGGCTCCCCAGTTCTGCTGAACTCCTCTGTGGGACACCAGAACGGCCACAGGAACCCAGACTGGTCCCCCTGAGGGCACCCCCTGGTCCCAGACAGCCCCTGGCCAGCCCCAGCCCCAGCTGCCCCGTGCTGTGAGGGACCACGGGGCTGTGCTGTCCCCCCTGACTGAGCACAGGCCAGTGGAGAAACCTCTGGGCTCAGCTTCCAAAGCCTCTCCTGAGACATTTCCTGCTGCAGGTGGAGAGCTCCCCCTGTCCCACACCTCAGCCTGTGCCTGTCACACCGTTTTTGCCAGGTTAATCTGCTTTTTGCTATGATTCACCACTTTCACCCCTACAAAAACCTGGGGATATGATTTCTGCTCTGACTGGATGGGCTCTGGGTTCTGCTGCTTTTGCTCCTTCCTCAGATCGTTTTTTCCTGCATAAACATTTCTTTCAGATCCACCTTTCCATGAAGACTCTCACGGATGTGGCTTTGCCCAACAGGGCCCATCAGTAAGCCTGGAGGTTGTAGAGTAGCTCCAAAAAAATCCCCTGAGAGGGCTCAGACTGCCAATCCACCCAACATTTACACCTCCCCTTAGGCCCAGACAAATCCCCAATTTGGGGGAATTCGTCACAGGCTAAAAACGAGGCAGGAGGTGCTTTTCTGGTTCCTGGCTATGAACTGAGACAGCTCCAGCTCGCTGTTATTTAGGGCTGCTCTGCAGTCACCGTTTGCTCCTCGTCCCCCAGCTTGGAAAGGGAACTCATCCCCAGCCTTCAGCAGCGTGAGCTCATCTGGGCTTTTGCAGAAGTTTCTTATAAAAGTTCCTACGCAAGCAGGAGGTGCCTGGGTCAGCTGGCTGCCACCACGGGAGCCTCCTCAGCCAGCCCAGACACAGCCTGGGAAGTCACAGAGGCTCTGGAGCACTTTGGGGCTGGGGATGGGAAATGGAGAACTTGCCCAGACAGAACGGGAGCGGCTCCCACGGGCAGAGAGGGGATCTGGGCTGGGAAACACAAATTCGGAGTGCCCTGACTCACCCTGCACCTGCCCACCCTCCAGAACTGGGGGGTGGGAAGTGGCCTTGTGGTTTTCTGGCTCTGGAGAAGCCTTGGCAGGGCTGGGGAGGTCACAGAAGCCTGGGATGGTTTGGGTTGGAGTGACCTCAAACCCAGGCAGTGCCACCCCTGCCGGGGGCAGGGACACCTCCCACCACCCCGGGGTGCTCTGAGCCCTCTGTCCCCTCTCCTCCCCCGGGGACCAGGGCTCAGGGCTGGGGCTGCCCCTCCCAGCCTGGCACGCTCTCCAAATTCCATGGAAAAAACTATGGAAGGCTCCCTCATTTTCCAAACTGACCCTGGGCTAATAAAATAAAGCTGCTCAATTAGAGGGTTCGGGGTAATTGGGCACAAAAGTGCCCAGCAAGACGCGGTGTGGCGAGAGGGAGCTGCAGAACCAGGGCTGGGGTTTGGAGCAGCACATCTGATTTAACCCTTGGGCTCCCTGGCTGCCACTTTCTCTGCCCTAAGGAGGGAAAACAGCTCAACCTCTCCCAGATCCCCCTAAGGAGTTTATTCCTGACCCAAATCCCTGAATTACCTGAAATCGCTGAATTACCTCCCCGCATTCACTCCCAGTTTCAAGGGAAGCAGCCCGGCCCCCGCCTGGCATTCCACCCCTGCTTCCCGGCTTTTCCAGGGATCCAGAGCCCAACCCCGGCTCCGGCCCCCCGGCCCAGGCCGGGCTGGGGAGCGCCGCTCCCTTCCCCACTCCCCAGCGTGCAGAAGGAATGGCACCGGGGAATATTCTGGAGCTTCCCCGCGGCTTTTTGGCCAGCTCCAGGCGGGACAGAGCCGTGTGCCCTCGGGAGCGCTGCTGCTCCCGGCAGGAGCCGCGGGCTGGCCCCGGAGGTCGCCGAGCTCCTCCCGCGGGACAGCGCCGGACGGACACACGGACAGAGCCCGGGGATGCTGCGCCCGGAGCCACGCAGGGATCCTCCCGCCAAGCCCTGAGCGAGGCTCATTAACGTGTTAATTATCCTTTAATGAGCAGCTCAGCCCGGCCGCGATGGCGCGCTCGGGGGTTTGCCCGGCCTCTGTCCGTCTGTCTGTCCCCGCGCCAGGCCGTGGGGCTCCGGGCCGGGCTGAGCCGCTCGCATCACCCCTGCCCTTCTCTCTGGGGGCTTTTAGGCGATATTTGAACAAAAAACACGCAGCCCCTCTAATCGCATCCCCGTGGGGCCGCCGTGAGCGCACAGAGCCGGGAAAGCAGCCCCGGAGCCCCAAATGCCAGAGAAAAGAGCCTGGGGAGGAGTTTCCTCCTGCCTGGGGCACCCACCCCTCGTGGGGCGAGAATCCTTCGTGGGGTATGAATCCCCCTGGGATGTGAATCCCCTGGGATGTGAATCCCCTGGGATGTGAATCCCCCTGGGGTGTGAATCCCCCTGGGGTGTGAATCCCCCTGGGATGTGAATCCCCCTGGGATGTGACCCCCCCCCGGGATGTGAATCCCCAGGGATGTGAATCCCCAGGGATGTGAATCCCCCTGGGGTGTGAATCCCCCTGGGATGTGAATCCCCCTGGGATGTGAACACCACTGGGATGTGAATCCCCAGGGATGTGAATCCCCAGGGATGTGAACACCCCTGGGATGTGAATCCCCAGGGATGTGAATCCCCTGGGATGTGAATCCCCCTGGGATGTGAACACCCCTGGGATGTGAATCCCCCTGGGGTGTGAATCCCCTGGGATGTGAATCCCCAGGGATGTGAATCCCCCTGGGGTGTGAATCCCCCTGGGGTATGAACCCCCTGGGATGTGAATCCCCAGGGATGTGAATCCCCAGGGATGTGAATCCCCCTGGGATGCTCCTTGCTGGGATATTGGGACCATCCAGGGTGGCAGGAGGTCCCTTCCAGCATCACAGGGATCCCTGCACCTCCTCACGTGGGAATTCAAACCCTGGAGCCTCCTCTCTCTCCAGCCAGGATTCACCAATCCCAGACTCTCCTGCACTGCAGAGTTTGCTGGATAAAAGCCCAATTTTCTGTGTCTCCCTTCCCAATTGAGGCCTGGTGTTTTGGGTTTTTTTTTTTGTAAATCTCTCCCTTCTCCTCCTATTTTGGTTGTTTTTATATTTTACTTTACAATAGCCCGAGTAATACATTCCTCATGTTCCAAAGGCACTCGCTGCTTCCAGTGGGAATGGAAAATCATTGTTCCTGGTTTATTCTCCCTTTTCTTTTTTTTTCTTCTCTTTTTCTTTTTTTTTTGTTTCTAATTTCTTTTCCTTTCCATACGTTTACATTGTGGAAAATAACCCTGGATCACAGAGGTGTTGGCTGTCCCACTGTCTTAAAAATAATAATAATAATAGTAATAATAACAGTAATAATAGTAATAGTAAGAGTAGTAATAGTAGTAGTAGTAGTAGTAGTAGTAGCAGTAGTAGTAATAATAATAATAAAAATGATAATAATAATAATTTAAAGCCTTTTCAGAGCTGAGGAAGAGGAGGATAAAGGCTGTGCCTGGAGACCAGCATCCTGACGTTTTGGAAGCACCCCTGGCTGCTGATGTCCTGCACGGGAGGAGGATCCCCTCCATCCCCCTTCCAGGCACAGTCCCCTGCCAGGGCTGTGCAGGACGGAGCTGCATCCCCGGGATGCTGCCATGGAGAACCTCTCCATGCCCCTGGGTGTGCCCAGAAAAGCCAAACTCTGGCTGTGGCTGTGTCCCCCAAAGCCACGAGGAGCTGGGCTGAGCATCCCAGGATGTTTTGCAGCTGATCCCAGCCCAGCCGGGCAGGAGAAGACACTGAGCTCCCTGAAGAAAACAAGGATTTCTTGTCCTAATCCCAAACAAATGTTTCACCATTTGGCCACGCTCCAGCCTTGGTGCAATCATTTAATTCCCCCCCATTTAATAAAAAACGATGTCTGAGACAAAGATGTTTATTGCTTTTATGAGTTCCTATTTGTGTGGAAATTGCAGACAAGACGTGAGATCTCTGCTGCTCGCCGCCTCTTTATTTTTAAACGAGCAGCTCCAACCCCGACGTTTCTTCATCTGGCTCGGGGAGGGAGAAGGAGAGATTCAAAAGAAGCCTGCAAATGGTTTTTATAAACCCCTCTTCTTTCCTTGCCATGGGACTGCCTTTAATTAACTGCAGGGAGTACAAAGGACACGACTGTGGTGCCACCAGCTCCGAGCACAGGGCAGGGACGTGGACGTGGTGCTCCGGGATGGTTTGGGAAGGCCAGGCTGGATTCACCCTCACCCCCATCTTATCCCATCCCCATCTCACCCACAACTCCATTCCCCACCCCTGGAATGTCCCAGGACAGGGCTTGGAGCTACCTGGGGTGGTGGGATGTGTCCTTGCCACGGGAGGGGTGGCACTGGGTGGGCTTTAAATCCCTTCCAGCCCAAACCATTCCAGGATTCTGTGCTCTCATCACATCCCCGGCTCCTTCTGCTGCCTCCCCATCACCTCCTGCTCAAAAGGGAGCCCAAAGGTGCTGTCATGGCACCAAACCCATCTCAGAAGGACGCAGAAGCCAGGGCTGAGCCCAGGGCTGGCCAGGGCAGGACCCTGTGCCCGAGGCACGAGGCCACAAAGCCACATCCAGGCGCAGCGCCGGGCCTGGCTGCCCGAGCCTTGGGAAAGCAGGCATGTGATCCTGAGATCCCTGTGATCGCCCTGCCCGCGGTCACCACCCAGCAACAGCTCCGGGCTCTGTCCCAGCCCTGCCAGCGCTCCCGGCCGGCGCCAGCCCGCTCTGGGAACGCCGGGGCCGGGCACAAAGCCGGCGTTGTGACCCCCTGCCCGCGGAGCCCGGAGCTGGGATCGGCCACGGGAGCGCTCCCTCCATCCATCATCTGTCCAACCATCCATCCATCCTCCATCCATCCCTCCCTCCATCCATTCCTCATCCATCCATCCATCCATCCATCCATCCATCCCTCATCCATCCATCATCCATCCATCCATCCGTCCATCCCTCATCCATCCATCCATCCATCCATCCATCCATCCATCCATCCATCATCCATCCCTCCCTCCATCCATCCATCCCTCATCCATCCATCCATCATCTGTCCAACCATCCATCCATCCTCCCTCCATCCATCATCCATCCTCCATCCATCCATCCCTCATCCATCCATCCATCCATCCATCCATCCCTCATCCATCCATCCATCATCCATCCATCCAAATTTAGGAGTGGACACAGCACTTGGTGGCACCTTTGGACACCTCCAGATCCTGGAGGGGCTTGGGGACAGAGGTGTGAGCAGAGCAGGAGGAAGGTCCAGCCCTGGGCAGGGGTGGGATGGCAGCAGAGCAGCAAGGAGCTCCTGGGAGCAGCCCAGAGCCCTGCAGGGCTGTGAGGGGTGGCCCAGATCTGCCCCAGGAGGGGAGAGCCAGGCTGGGATGGGGGTCAGAGCCAGGATGGGGTGGGATGGGGGTCAGAGCCAGGATGGGATGGGATGGGGGTCAGAGCCAGGCTGGGGTGGGATTGGGGTCAGAGCCAGGATGGGGTGGGGGTCAGAGCCAGGATGGGGTGGGATGGGGGTCAGAGCCAGGCTTGGGTGGGATAGGGGTCAGAGCCAGGCTGGGGTGGGATGGGGGTCAGAACCAGGCTGGGGTGGGATTGGGGTCAGAGCCAGGCTGGGATTGGGGTCAGAGCCAGGCTGGGATGGGGGTCAGAGCCAGGCTGGGGTGGGATGGGGGTCAGAGCCAGGCTGGGGTGGGATTGGGGTCAGAGCCAGGCTGGGGTGGGATGGGGGTCAGAACCAGGCTGGGATGGGATGGGGGTCAGAGCCAGGATGGGGTGGGATGGGGGTCAGAGCCAGGCTGGGATGGGATGGGGGTCAGAACCAGGCTGGGATGGGATGGGGGTCAGAGCCAGGCTGGGGTGGGATTGGGGTCAGAGCCAGGCTGGGGTGGGGGTCAGAGCCAGGCTGGGATGGGGGTCAGAGCCAGGCTGAGGTGGGGGTCAGAGCCAGGCTGGGGTGGGATGGGGGTCAGAGCCAGGCTGGGGTGGGATTGGGGTCAGAGCCAGGCTGGGATTGGGGTCAGAGCCAGGATGGGGTGGGATGGGGGTCAGAGCCAGGATGGGATGGGATTGGGGTCAGAGCCAGGATGGGGTGGGATGGGGGTCAGAGCCAGGATGGGGTGGGATGGGGGTCAGAGCCAGGCTGGGATGGGATTGGGGTCAGAGCCAGGCTGGGGTGGGATTGGGGTCAGAGCCAGGCTGGGATGGGGGTCAGAGCCAGGCTGGGGTGGGATGGGGGTCAGAGCCAGGCTGGGGTGGGATTGGGGTCAGAGCCAGGCTGGGATGGGGGTCAGAGCCAGGCTGGGATGGGGGTCAGAGCCAGGCTGGGGTGGGATGGGGGTCAGAGCCAGGCTGGGGTGGGATGGGGGTCAGAGCCAGGCTGGGATGAGGGTCAGAGCCAGGCTGGGGTGGGATGGGGGTCAGAGCCAGGATGGGATTGGGGTCAGAGCCAGGCTGGGGTGGGATTGGGGTCAGAGCCAGGCTGGGATTGGGGTCAGAGCCAGGCTGGGATGGGGGTCAGAGCCAGGCCAGGCCGTTTCAGCCCCAGGGAGAAGCCCCAGGCCGGGTCACACCGCAGTCACACGGGCAGGGAGGGCAGGCAGGGCAGGGCAGGGGTCACAGCCGTGCCCTCTGCCTGACCCCAGACCCACGGGCACTGCCGTGACCAAGGTGCCAGCCCTGCCCCGGTGTCCCCCGGGCTTGGGCAGCTCTGGGACATTTCCCATCCAAGCAGGGCCAGGAGGTGCCCACGGGGCCGAAGCCACTTCCAGCCCCACGGAGGGAAAGGCTGAAATCCCCCAGGGCTCGGTTCGGCCCCGGAGCAGCAGGAAATTCTCTTCCCTTTTTGGGGTTAAAGCGTCGGAACCACCGGCACCGTCCAGCCGTGCCCCCCCCGGCTCAGCCGCCGCTCTCGAGCAAAAACAAACAACAATTTAGGGCAAAAAGGGGAATTTCTGTGTCTGGGCTGAGGTCTGGGAGTGGGCACGGTCCCAGCAGAGCTTCCTGCAGAAGCTGGGATGTCCCTGGTGGTGGCACTTCGAGGGGCACCTGCCAGGCAGGAGGGCAGGGCTGAACTTGGGCATCCCAGCAAGGTCAAAATCCCAAATTTTCCCCCAAAAAGGGGGGGAAAAGTGAGGCAGGAAGAAAATCCTGCCCCCCTTCCCTTGGCAGGGTGAGTTCAGAGACATCAGAGCTCAGCCCAGGAGGGCCAAAACCCCTCCCTCACACCCTGGAGAGAGCGGGGTTTGTGTAAAACACTGAAATAACCAGCCTGGATTGCAGGGAAAAGTGGGAATTGCACCTCGGACCAGGAATTTCTCACCCCACGCTCCTGCTTTAAGGGTCTGATCCATGGGGCTCATTGTCCTTTGCAATTTTAAAATCCACGTCAGAAAAATGGGAAAATTTTTGGTGTGTGCTCACAAAATAGCAGAAAAAATTATAATTAAAAATATATTAAATCCATTAAATAATAATATAGTAAAAATTATAATTAAATAATCATTATTATTATTTAATGATAATAATAAGTATTATAATCAGTATTTTTATTATTATTTAATGATAATGATAAGTATTATAATCAGTATTTTTAAAATTATTATTATTGTCATGGAATTATGGAAGGGATACCTTGAGTGACCCAGAGCCTTCCTCTTGTGCTTGAATATATAAATACACGCATGCATGGGCATATATATAAATATATTTATTTGAATTTTCTTTTATTTCTATTGAATTCTTACCTGCCCTTCACAGAGCATCTCACTCATCTCAATCGAGAAGATTCACATCTTTTTCCATCAAAAACCTTTAGCTTAAACCAGCTCATTTTTGACAAAAACAAAGCTTAAGCTGGAGCTTGGCTGAGATTCAGCTTTTTTTCCACAAAAACCTCATTTTTCCCATCCATTTCTTTCGCTTTTAAATACAAAGATTCCCCTCCATCCTTCGACTGAAAACTGGGGTTGGTTTTGTCTGTGAGGCGCCCAGGGGAAGGGCTGGGGGTCCCCAAAAAGGGCTGGGGGTCCCCCTGAAGGTCGGGGTGTCCCCTCTGGTTGGTGGCTCTGGGGTCACGCCCCACTTTTACCCTTCAGACCCCCAGGAGCAGCGCTGGGGACAGGGGGGACAGGTCTGTCCCCCAGCTCTTGTCCCTGTCTGTCCCCTCCCTGTCCTTGTCCCCTCCCTGTCACTCCTGTCTCCCCTGTCCCTCCTGTCCCCCCCTGTCCCTCCTGTCCCCTCTCTGTCACTCCTGTCCCCTCTCTGTCACTCCTGTCCCCTCTCTGTCCCTCCTGTCCCCTCTCTGTCACTCCTGTCCCCTCCCCGTCCCTCCTGTCCCCTCTCTGTCACTCCTGTCCCCCCCTGTCCCTCCTGTCCCCTCTCTGTCACTCCTGTCCCCTCTCTGTCACTCCTGTCCCCTCTCTGTCACTCCTGTCCCCTCTCTGTCACTCCTGTCCCTCCCTGTCATTTCTGTCCCCCCTGTCCCCCCCTCTCTCTGGAAGGTTCTGCCTCTCTCTTTCCTTTCTCACTGCGCGTTTTCTGAGCCTCGTTTCTATTTTTATTTTTAATTTTTTTCCCCCTTTTTTTCCGAGTTCTGGTGACACTTTCCCAGCAAGAGCTCGGCGGAAGCAGCGCTTGTCCCCAAGGCGGTGCTGGCAGGTGCCACCAGCCGGGGCTGGGCCACCAAACCCCGCCTTGGGCCAGGAAACCTCGGGGCAGCAGCGGGGAAAAATCCCCGGGGGGATTTGAATGTCGGGGGGTCGGGGAAGGGGAGGAAGAGGAGGGTGGGGAGAGGAGGAGGAGGGTGGGGAGAAGAAGAGGAGGATGGGGAGAGGAAGAGGAGCACGGAGAGAGGAAGAGGAGGATGAGGAGAGGAGGAGGAGGATGGGGAGAGGAAGAGGAGGGTGGGGAGAGGAGGAGGAGGATGGGGAGAGGAAGAGGAGGGTGGGGAGAGGAGGAGGAGGATGGGGAGAGGAGGAGAAGGATGGGGAGAGGAGGAGGAGGACAGGGAGAGGAAGAGGAGGACGGGGAGAGGAGGAGGAGGATGGGGAGAGGAAGAGGAGGCTGGGGAGAGGAGGAGGAGGCTGGGGAGGAAGCGCTGCTGGCCCCGGGCTCCGTTTAAAGGCGGAGCGTGGGAACCTCCTGCAGACGTGCGGTTTGTGTCCCCGGGCGCGGGGACTCGCTCGTGTCTGCGCTGCCGCCGGGTGAGTCACAGGCACGGCAAGGCGAGGGAGGAAAGAAAAAAAAAAAAAGAAACCAGACCAAAAAAAAAAAATTAAAAATAAAATAATTTTTTTTAAAAAAGTGCCTCACGCCAGCCCCCGCAGCGGGAGTTGGTGCTGCTGCCGCCCCGGCCCCGGATCTTTGCACAGGATAAAGCTCCAAAAATGGCTTTTTTTCTTCTTTTTTTTTTTTTTTTCTTTTTTTTCTCCTCTTCAAACGGAAAAAAAAGTCCCCTGTATGTAAAAAAAAAAACCCTCAAAGCAAGTCCAAAGCTCTTCCCCGCAATGGGCTCCCCTGGGGGGCTGCAGGGCACCTCTGCCCCCGAGGGGACCCTCCCCACCCCCACGGAGGGACCCTGCAGGGCCCAGTCCCTCCCAGTGACCCCGAGGGAGCAAAACTGTCCCTGACCCCATGGGCTGGACGGGGGGGAAGGCACATCCCGGCTGTCCAAAACCCTTTTTCCTTTTTCCTTCAGGATTCCCACATTTCCCTGCAGAGGGACCCAGCAGTGAGGGAAACTGAGGCACAGCCCGCAGGGTCCTCCCAGTCACCCCCCAGGCGGCCCTAAGGCTGAGGTGGAACCACTCAGGCTGTCGGGGTGGCGTTTTTGGGGTGAAAATGCCCATTTCTGGCTGCTCACACTTCCCTCCAGGGCTCCCACTGGAACTCTGAGAGATGGAAATGTTCAATTCTTGTCATTTGCCCTGAATCACCTGGAAGGGCCCCGTTTGCAGGTGACTCAAGCTGAGAGGGGGGAAAACCCAAAAGTTAATTCACATTCCACTCGTTTTTTGGGGACACCAGGGCAGGCTGGGCCCACAGGTGACAGTGGTGGTGGCTGTGGGTGACAGGGCCAGGGCAGCCAGCTCTGGAAGGAAAAATCCACCCCAAATCCAGCTTCTCCCAGTTCCTGAGCGATTTCGAGAACTGCGAGAGAGCCCGTCAAGGATCCAAACCTAAAAAGCAGATCAGAAAGGGAGAAAAAAATGTCAGCGAGGTTTGGGCTGGGAGGAAACGCTTCGTTTCAGGCGCCGACTTTTCTAAGGTTTCAGGGTAAAAGTCGCAGCTTGGGAGCGCTGAAATTCCTTGTCCCCAGCCGTCCCCGAAGCCTGGAGGGAAATGCAAAAATGCAAACTCTGCCCGCGGCCCTTGGGGCTGGAGCTGCGCATCCCGCCCGGCCGGGCCACCCCGGGGACCCTGGGGACAGCGAGCAGCGGGGACAGGGCTGGCGGCTCCGCTGGGAAGGACTCGAAACCCGGCGGGCCCGGCGCTGCCGAGCTCGGCAGGAACTCGGTGTCACCCCTGCGGTGTCACCCCTGCGGTGTCACCCCTGCGGTGTCACCGGCGGGGCTGCGTGTCCCTTATCAGTGCCCCAGATAAGAGATGTGACACCCGGCCGGGACACGGCCCCGGCCCCCTCGGGGTGCCCCGGGCTGGAGGCGCCTTTGCACCCCCCGAAACCCCCGGGGAGGGCTCAGCTCGGGTCCCGGGGCCCGGAGGGAGCCCAGAAGGGCCATTTCCCCCCAGAACTCGAGCAGACCGAGCCGCAGCGCGATCCCATCCCGTGCTGGATGCCGAGCTCCCGTTTGTCCCGCGGCGCTCCAGGCACTGCCCCGGCAGGGTCTGAGCCCTCCTGGGGGGGACATGGGGCTCCCAGGACCCCCACCCCACCTGCAGCGCTCCGGGGCTCCAACACAAGCCAAACAAAACCCCTTGGCACTGCCGGCCCCGCCGGGGGTTTCCTCTCGGGAGAGGATTTGGGTAAAATCGCCGAACTCGGAGCCCGGAGGGGCCAAGGGGTGGCAGCCGCAGCTTTTCCCGCATTTCCCAGGTGGACACGGAGCTGGAATCCCTTGGATGCAGCCCCAGGCCCCCGGAGCACTTGGAGACCCCCATGGCAGAGCCCCAAAACGCCGGTGTCCCCCAGCCCATCCCACTGCCAGGGAAACAGGCACGGGCAGGGAATCGCCCCAGGTCACCCCCGGCGTCACCTGCACCTGGGAAAGCACAAAAAGCTGGGGAAACACACCAAAAAGGGGGAAAGTGGGGCTGCTCCTGGAGAAAAGCAAACATTGAACAGCCCAAGAGGTCCCTCCAAAGCACAGGTGAAGCAGGAAAAGCCCCTTCAGAGCTGGGAAAGAGGGGATGGAATAATTTTGGAGCCCCAGACCCCCGGGCCCAGCAGGGGCTGCAGGGAGCCGTCCCCACGGAGCTTCCTCGGGGCTGGTTTTGCTTTAACCAAGCCCATCCCTCCGCTGCTCTGAGCTGTTTCTCTTCCTAAATCCTGCATTGCATCGAGAGTCTTTTAAAGCGTCTGCAGGGGAGGCCTGGCTGCGGTTTCAGGGCATTTTCTGTTTAACTTGCATTAAAGTGTAGCAGAGTTACAAGTGCATTAGCGGTCCTGCTCCCAAATTGCTGCTGTGACCTCTGCCCCCGGCCAATCCATCTTGCTGACACCCATTAAAATGAGCTCATGGTGCCGTTTTTATGGCCGGATTAAGTGGGGGATCTGCAGCCCGGGCGGTTGGGCGAGGGCGTCGCGCTGCTAATGATCCCTTCATTGATCTTTAATGATTTCCTACATTAGCACAAGCAGCATTAGCCCCGGCAGCTCCAGGACAGCCGCTGGGTGATTCACTGCGGCAAGCTGCGATCCCGCAGCTGCACCTTCCTCCTTTGTGCAGGAACGGGCAGAATTCCCGGAGAAATTCCATTCCCCGGGAAAGGACGGGCGGCTCTTCCCCCCCTCGGGGTTCCCACGCGGGGCTGGGACCTGCCCCAAAGCCGCCGGAGGAAATGCAGCGGCACCAGGGCTCGCCCAGCTGGGCTACAAACCCCTCCCCGAGGTGGCCAGCAGCGCAGGAAAGGCTCCAGGGTGTCCCCTGAGGATGTCACCTGAGGATGTCACCTGAGGATGTCCCCTGAGGGTGTCCCCTGAGGATGTCCCCTGAGGGTGTCCCCTGAGGATGTCCCCTGAGGATGTCCCCTGAGGATGTCACCTGAGGATGTCACCTGAGGATGTCCCCTGAGGATGTCCCCTGAGGGTGTCCCCTGAGGATGTCACCTGAGGATGTCCCCTGAGGATGTCCCCTGAGGATGTCCCCTGAGGATGTCACTGGTGCTGGAGAACAGGGTTACAGGGCACAGGGGGCTCAAGGGGACCTCGATGAGATGCCCTAAAGATGCTCCTGTTCCACCACCCCACAGAGGTGCTGGGGCCTCCTGCAGGCACCTGGGGCTTCCCTGTGGCTTCCCTGAGTGTCCTAAAAGCTCTGCTGCCACCAGGACCCCGAGGAGCCACCACAGCCCCGAGGAGCTCTGCCCTCACTGGGTGATCTCAGGGCCGACCAGGAGTCCCAGAAAAACTCTTTGTTCAAGCCCTGGGACAGAGGAGCTGCCTCACCAAACGAGGCTGCTCGGAGGAGGCCGGGTTAGAAGCCAAAAAAAGACAAACGGTGGCTCTGAAGAAATAAACAAATAAAGCAGGAGCTCGTTTGCATCCCTCAGCCCTCAGCCCGACCACAGAGGATATTCTGGGCTGACAGCACAGCCAGTGTCTGACACCTGGCCCCAAACACCCAAATCCTCCCCAAAATCTTGCCCAGGCTCGTCCCCACCCCGATGCCGTGGCACAGAGGGTGCAATGGATGATTTAATGATTATTTGGCCAGGTTTGCCCCGTGCCAGGCTGAGCTGCTGACCCAGGGCTGCTCTGGGTGAGGGGTTTCACTGCCACCCCAAAAAGAGCATCTGAGACCTCAACAGAGCTTCAGCTTCTGTGGCCCAGGCAGAGGGGGAAAGGAGGGGAAAGCCTCAGCTGTGCTAGGGAGAGCAGCCTCTGCTTACTTCATTTATTTAATTCATTTATTTTATTTTTCAGACTGATTTCTGTTCTTCTTTCAGGCCACCTCTTGTGGCAGGGTGACAGTGAGGCCTCGGGGAGAGAAAATGGATTTTCTCCAGAGCAGAAACAGAGTAAAAGGTAAGAAAACAAACAAACCTCCCTGAAAAAGAGCACGGGACAGGCTCAGTGGGAATTGGGCACTGCCAGCAGGAACAGAGCCCTGAACCCCAAAGAGCTCCCATGGAGAGCTGGGGGCAGGGCTGTGACCCCAGCTCCATGGGGTGCAGCTCCAGCCCCCCACGCAGACACCCCCTGTCCCTCCATGAGCCTCTTCCAACTGGGACACCCCTATGGATCCAAGGAAGGGGCTCCCAGAGCCCTGTGCCCTCCCAGCACGGAACCCGGGCGAGGATCTGGGCAGAGACCCAGCCCCGGGGGCTCCCATTTCCATCCCGCTGGGTTCCCAATCCCATCCTACGAGATTCCCATTCCCCGGGGCTCCCATTCCCATCCCACGGGGATCCCGTTCCCACCCCGGGCACCCCTCCCCGTGCCCCCGGCCGAGCGTGGGGCTTTGTCTCCCTCTAGTGCACGGAGCTCCGGAGCCTCCGGCCAGCGGCCGTGCCGGACAGGGCACCCCGGGCACGGCCGGACAGGGCACCCCGGGCACGGCCGGAGCCTGTGCCCAGCGGGCACCCCGGGCACGGCCGGAGCCTGTGCCCAGCGGGCAGCCCGGGCACGGCCGGAACCTGTGCCCAGCGGGCAGTGCCGGGCACGGCCAGAGCCTGTGCCCAGCGGGCAGTGCCGGGCACGGCTGGAGCCTGTGCCCAGCGGGCACCCCGGGCACGGCCAGAGCCTGTGCCCAGCGGGCAGCCCGGGCACGGCCGGAGCCTGTGCCCAGCGGGCAGTGCCGGGCACGGCCGGAGCCTGTGCCCGGCGGGCACCCCGGGCACGGCCGGAGCCTGTGCCCAGCGGGCACCCCGGGCACGGCCGGAGCCTGTGCCCAGCGGGCAGTGCCGGGCACGGCTGGAGCCTGTGCCCAGCGGGCACCCCGGGCACGGCCAGAGCCTGTGCCCAGCGGGCAGCCCGGGCACGGCCGGAGCCTGTGCCCAGCGGGCACCCCGGGCACGGCCGGAGCCTGTGCCCAGCGGGCAGTGCCGGGCACGGCCGGAGCCTGTGCCCAGCGGGCACCCCGGGCACGGCCGGAGCCTGTGCCCAGCGGCGCTCGCCCACCCCGGGCACGGCCGGAGCCTGTGCCCAGCGGGCACCCCGGGCACGGCCGGAGCCTGTGCCCAGCGGGCACCCCGGGCACGGCCGGAGCCTGTGCCCAGCGGGCACCCCGGGCACGGCCGGAGCCTGTGCCCAGCGGGCACCCCGGGCACGGCCGGAGCCTGTGCCCAGCGGGCAGTGCCGGGCACGGCCGGAGCCTGTGCCCAGCGGGCACCCCGGGCACGGCCGGAGCCTGTGCCCAGCGGCGCTCGCCCACCCCGCACCCGCCGGTCCCGCCGTGCCCCGGCCGCCTCCCAGCCCCCGTGCCCAGCCCCGCTCGCCCCTCCCGCAGCGTGCTCGGTGTCCTGGCTCGGTGTCCTGGCACAGGGAAGGGTGTCCGAGCAGAGTCTGGCGCCTCTGAGGGGGGCACAGCACCCCGGGAACCCCCCGGAGCAGCAGCCCCGGTTTGTCACCTGCGGCGCCACAACCCCTCCCTTCCACCCTGTCCCTGGCTCTCCTGTGTCCTTCACACCAAAATCCTGGCACGGGGACTGGTTATCCCTGCCTGGCCATCCCCAGCCCACTGAAATATCCATTATTCATCTAATTGTCCATGATTCATTTATTCGCTGGGAATTTGGAGGCAATCACGGGGGCACTCCTGGTCATCCTGCTATAAAAGCATTTTTGAGCCTCCTCCCTGCCAGCACGAAGTTGTCTCCCGGTTTAAAACCATTAAAGAGCCATTACAGGGCCGGGCTCTGCTGCCCTGCGCGGCTCCGGGAGCGCCCTCGGAGATGCTGAGCTCGCCAGGAACGAGCGGGGCTCGGTGAGGCTGCGCCACTGCCGGCTCCCCGCGGCCTCGGCCACACCAGATGAGCGCCTAAAAACGAGTGACAGCCCAGAAGGGCCAGGAGGAGCCGCCAGAGCTGGGCCAAAGGACAGTCCTGGCCAGCCCAGGACAGAGAGAGCCCGCCTGGCACTGCCCCAGCCGTGCTGCCACCCCCCTGGCAGAGCCCAGACCTGAGCCCCTGGGGACAGAGACAGCAGGGACAGGGTCCTGGCAGCCTCCCAGCCCCGGTGGCCCCTCGCTGGGGTGACACTCGTGTTCCCAGCAGTGCCACCCCAGAGGTGGCCTGTCCCCAGGGCCCCTCTGCTCCTGGCTGGAGGTGACGCCAGCCCCGGCCCCGCAGGTGTCACCACAGGGAGGGGGGCACAGCTGGCACTCCCTGGCAGGGACAGGGAGTTGGGAGCTGTGCGAGGGGAGCACTCGGGCTGGGGGAGCAGGAGCAGCTGCTGGGCTCCAGCTGGAGCTCCTGCAGCAGCGCCCTGCATTCCAGCAGGCACAGAAATGCTGCAGAGATGGATTTTGCATCCATCCTTGTGGCTCCTAGAATATCTTCATAAGCCACAATGTGCCCTTAATCCCACAACAAAATCAAGTCAAAGAGCAATTAATATTCTGATACCTGTGGCTGGCTGAAGTGATATAGAGCTGAAGATTTCTTTTTCCATTTCACTCCAACTGTGGTTTTGTTTTTTTCCAGCCATTCTCTGGTCAGTGGTTTTAGGGGCACCAAGGTTCACTTTTGTGGGTAACCTCCACTGTTAGCTGTTGATTTAATTAACTCAGGCTCCTCTGCCTCCTTGACCATACCAACCCCAGCAGGGCTGGAGAGCAAACGCAGGATTAAGGTCGGGGGTGGGCGGTTGGAGCTTAAGCTTTAAAATAAAAGCGCTGAGAAATTAAAAGTGACGACGCTGAAGGACTGGGCTCGGCCACTGCAGGGTGGGTTGGTTAATCCTAAACTCGATTAGGAACAAACTTTTGTTGCCTTGAACCGGGAGTTAATGGATGAGCTCAGCGCCCAAAAGTGCAGCCATGGGAATGCTGAGAGGGGCAGCACCCAAGGGCAGCTCTGGATGTTTTGCTGAGATTTCTGATTGCATCCCCAGCACAAAAACTGGCAATATTGGAATTTCTGGGCAGGTCAGGCAGGGAGACACCCCCAGAGCCCGGGGAAGGGACCTGCTGTCCCCAGGAGCTGCAGGTCCGAGCCCAGGTGGGGTTGGGAGAAGAAAATTCCGAGTCCTCCGTGTCAGGATCAGGGAGAAAACACCCAAAGCAGGATTTACCGACACAGCCCCTCCTCTGGACCCCAAAATAAACCCAGCCCCAGCCCCAGGGACCCCCGGAGCACCCAGGGGTGCTCCCTGAGGAGCTCTGACCTTCAGCAGCAGCCCCAGCCCCGGGTGAGCCATTGGCCCCGGCAGAGCCTGCCTTGTTTTTAGCAACCTCGTTGAAATTTAAATTGATTTGTTATTTATCCAACTGACAACAAAGAGAGAAGAAAACAGTCCTAACTCAGTGCGCTGGGGAGATTGAATTCCTGTATCACTGTCAGCTGCATTAACTGACTTCCTGGAGCTAAATTCAATTAGGGCAGCATTCCCTAGCATTAATAAATCAATACCGATGCCATTTTGATATATTTTGAACGTCTTTCATTATACATTTCAGGGCAGGGATTAGGGCTGAACTGGAAGTTAATGGGACGTGACAGGGCGGGTCGGCTTTGGGAGGCAGAGCCTGGCAGCTGTAATTGCTTTGTGCTGCAAAAGGTGAAACAAAAGAGCTGCTGAAGTTCCCTGTCGGGAATGGTCCCGGCCAGGAGCTCTTCCGAGGAGCTCGAGGCCGGCAGAAAATCTCTGGGATGGAAATAAAGGCATGGAGCCCCTCCCGCAGCAATTTGGGGAGGTTCACACCTCGCCTTTGTCCCTCCCTGGGGCTGCCCGAAGGGAAGGGCTCGAGGCATCCTCGGTATTGGAGAAGAGAAGGACCTGGGGAGATTCCCCCGCAGCCTTGCGGGCCTTGGAGGGCTTGTGAAAATCAGGGAGGGTGAATTTCCACCGGCAGAGAGTGACTGGACAAGGGGGGTGGTTATAAATGCACGGAGGAGAATTTGAGGTGGGACATTGGGAAGAAATTAATCTCTCAGGGAGGGGTGAAGCCCTGGCACTGGTGCCCAGAGCAGCTGGGGCTGCCCCTGGGTCCCTGGCAGTGCCCAAGGCCGGGCTGGAACACCATGGAAGGTGTCCCTGCCATGGCAGGGGTGGCACTGGATGGGCTTTAAGGTCCCTTCCCACCCAAACCCTTCTGGGATCCCAGAACTCTGTGACATCGGCATCTTTAACCCTAAACCCAAAATTCCCGCGGCTCAGCTGGGCCCTCCCCAGCTCCCCCGGGGCTGCCTCGGGCAGCATCCCTGGGTGAGAGGAGAATTCCTGCATCTCCTGGGGGCTGGCTCCTGCCAGGGCTGCCTGCAGGGAGGGCTCAGCGCTCAGGGCTTGCCACCCCTGCTGCCAGCCCTGCTGCCATCCATGATGCCATCCCCGTTGTCATCCATGTGCCATCCCTGCTGCCACCTCTGCTGCCATCCCTGCCGCCATCCCTGTGCCATCCCTGCCAGCCCTGATGCCAGCCCTGCTGCCATCCCTGCCGCCATCCCTGCTGCCATCACTGCTGCCATCCCTGCTGCCATCCTGATGCCATCCTGATGCCATCCTGATGCCATCCCTGCCGCCATCCCTGCTGCCATCCTGATGCCATCCCTGCCATCCCTGTTGCCATCCTGCTGCCATCCCTGCTGCCATCCTGATGCCATCCCTGTTGCCATCCCTGTGCCATCACTGCTGCCATCCATTGATGCCATCCCTGCAGCCATCCCCGCTGCCATCCCTGCTGCTATCCCTGCTGCCATCACTGCTGCCATCCTGATGCCATCCCTGCTGCCATCCCTGCTATCCCTGCTGCCATCCTGATGCCATCCCTGCTGCCATCCCTGCTGCCATCCCTGCTATCCCTGCTGCCATCCCTGTGCCATCCCTGCCATCCCTGCTGCCATCCTGCTGCCATCCCCATTGCCATCCATGTGCCATCCCTGCTGCCAGCCCTGCTGCCATCCCTGCTGCCATCCTGCTGCCATCCCTGCTGCCATCCCTGCTGCCATCCCTGCTGCCATCCCTATGCCATCCTTGCTGCCATCCTGCTGCCATCCCTGCTGCCATCCCTGCTGCCATCCCTGCTGCCATCCCTATGCCATCCTTGCTGCCATCCTGCTGCCACCCCGATGCCACCCGGCCATCAATCACTCACCCCCAGCCCTGCCAAGCACCAGTGAAGCCTTTCCCTCCCCCAGGGCAAGCCTGCCATAAAACAGCGCCTTGCAAAGCGCAGCCTGCGCCTCTTCAAGGCTTAAAAGCATCTGAACGGCCTGGAGGGACCATTCCTGCTGCACCTGGGGATGGATAAAGATGGAAAATAAAGATGGAAAATAATCGGGTATCGACAGTGCTCAGCTTGGAGGAATTAGCACGGCTCATTCAGCCCTCGGGGACAGGAATGGTGTGGGGCTCCTCTGGGCTTCGGTGCAGGAAAATGGAAAATGAAAAGTCTGAGGTGACTCCCGGCTCCGTTCCCAGTGAGATTGTCACTGTTGTGTCCCCAAAAAGCCTCTACAGGAGTCAGGGACACCCAGAGGAGGGCCCCGACCCTCCACAGAAATCCTTCCCCTCCCACCCAAAAACTTTCTCCTCCGAGCTTCAAAGCCCCAGAAAATCCCAGTTTTTCCTCTGCCAAGCAAGCCAGCCCCCCCAGTCACATTATCCCACCCATAAAATCAAAATATGCCATTAAGGGCCAGGCAGAGTCAGGAGTGCCCTTTGAAAACCAGGTGTTTCCACTTTCAGGGGCACCGGGAGCTGCCAGGGTGCAGCGTTTATGGAGATTTTCCATGCTTGACTTGGAAAAACCAAATAAATCCATGGAAGGAGCCCTGAGAGGGCAGGGCCAGTCCCATCCTCTTGCAATTCATTAGATCCTTCCTCCTCCCGGGGCAGGTGCTGATCAAGGCAAGGGGCAGGAGGTGGAAAAAGCCGCCCCATTTTTGATCAAAACTGATTAAATCCCGACAAAAAACAAGTGGCTCTTTTTCCAAGTGGCTTCCAAAGCCTTATAAAAAGGGTAATGATCCTATAAAGCTCAGCCTTGGGTGATTTGGGGGCAGCTCAGCTCAGGCCCCAAAATGCTGAGGGCCCCCAAAGGAGCTGTGCCCTAAAAGGCAGCGCTTGGCACCCTCAGGGGATGCTAAAAGCCAAATCAGGATTAATCCCAGCAGGGACCCGGGTGTGGGGCAGGATCAGCTCCTTTTTACAGGATCATGGGGTTTTTTGGCCTGGAAGGGACCTTCAAGCCCACCCAGACACCTCCCACCATCCCAGGCTGCTGCCAGCCCCATCCCATCCAGCCTTTCTCAGTTCTCCCACCAGGGCTGGGCTCCCCTGAGGGGCTGTGGCTCTGAGGAAATCCAAAGGGAGCCGACCTGGCCCCAGCTGTGGCTCTGCCAAACGAGGCCTGGCATCTTCTGCCCACTCCTGGGGGATCTGAGGGGGTTTATGGCCCCTGCAGGGCTGGAAACTCGGCTGTTGTGGGGTTTTTACTTCACTTGGCCACCGAGACCAAAGCAAACAAACCAATGTCCAATTAACCCCAGGCTCAGGGAGGATTTTCCACCTCGGCCACAGGCAGCAAACCCTCCTGGCTGTGATGGCAGCAGCTGGATCTGGGCAAAACACCCCCAAAATCAGAGCCAGGCACCTCCAGCTCTGCCTGCCAGGCTGCCCAGCGAGGGGAGCGGGTGCTGCTGTCCCTTTGTCCCCCCTCAAGGACCACCCAAGGGTGCACCCAGGGGTTTTCCTGGCTTTTCCAGCCTCCCTAAAGGACATCCCTCCCTTTCCCAGGCAGCCAAACCCCAGGAGAGAGCCAAATCCCCACCAGCAGCTCCAGGCAGCCTCCCCCCAGCACACAAAGAGGATTTATTCCCTCTCCAAATTCCACTTTAATTTCACATCCCCAGCAGCCCCAGCCCCTCCACCTGCCTCCCCCCCACATTCGTGCCAGGTGAGACCCCAAAGCCAACCACCCCCAGGGCTGGCTCCCCCCAACTTCCCCAGCTGAACCCACTCTGGGGGAGAAGGAGAAGAAGAATCAGGAATGGCTTTGCCCAGATGTGTTGCACAACCTTTAAAAAAGCAGAAGCCTCACTTGCAGAGAAACCTGAGCTGGGCAGCTCTGAGGAGCCCCAGACCTCTCTGCCCACAGCCCTGATGAGCAAGAGCTCATCAGAGGGGAGAAATCCTCTCTCCCCACGCCAGGGGTGGCTCCAGGTTGGCTCCCTGCTGCCACCAGCCCAGGGAGGGGACACAAACCCAGGCCTGGAGAGCTGGGAGAGCCCCACGTCTGCCCAAGAGAGGTTGGATTTCTCCCGGTTTTAATTAATCAAAGATGTAAAGCTCGTGGTAAAGAGAGCTGGGGTTGTTGGGCACAAAATCCCGGGTATGGAGGTGAAAATCGGCCAAATCTTCGATGACCCAACAGGGAGAGCACTAAAAGACTGAGAATTGGCCAATTCCAGAAATAGCCCGGCAGTTCCTGAATTACCTGGTGTTAATGGAGCTGCTGTGCTGCTGGCAGGACACCCAGAGCTGCCAGGGAATCGATGCAGGAGAGCTCTGCTGGCCTCTCCTCCAGGGCAGCCCTGCCAGGACAGCCGGGGTGGGGATCCCACACCAACCCCAGAGCCCAGCCCCACAGCCATCCCCTAGAACCAACCCAGCCCAGCCCCACAGCCATCCCCTAAAACCAACCCCAGAGCCCAGAACCAACCCAGCCCAGCCCCACAGCCATCCCCTAAAACCAACCCCAGAGCCCAGAACCAGCTGGACAGAGCAGGAACAACTCCCCCACCCACAACCCAGCCCAAACCCCTCGTTTTTCACCCCAAACAAAGCTCTCCCTCCCCTCCCTGCAGCGATTTGTCGATGCTCCCAACACCAGACTCATCTCAGGGCCCAGCCCCTCTCCCTTTCCCTCCTTGCCTTCTCTTCAGACGTGACCTTTTGATTTCTCGGGTAGAGTGTAAATTACATGTCGCCAGCATAAAATATTAAATCCAATTTATATTTAATTATTGATGTTATTATGTATTCCATAGTAATGGCAGCAGGAAAAAAAAGAAGATCTCCACCCCACCATTAAAGAGCTCGGTTGCATTAGCAGCTTCTTGAGGTTAAGATTTCTTCCTCCGCTCCTTCTTAACCGTAAGATTGATGGGGATGGGGGGATTTTGTAAATAGTCTTCCAGAAATATTTTATCTGATTATTGTACCTATAAAAGGGAGCCGGGAGGGGGAGAAGGGGCCTTTTTAAACCGCTGATAATTTGCTCAGCTAAAGGGCAAAGAGCTCCCCAGCAACCCCAGTGCAGGCCCCACAGGCAGAGAGGGGCCGTGGAAACCAGGCTGGGTTTAAGGAAAAAAAAAAAAGCTGGTGGGGAACCACAGTGGTTTTTCCAGCTGAGATTTAACCAGTCTGTTAAACTCCAGCGTGAGGTTTTCACTAAAATATTAATCAATTCTGCTTAGACTTGATTAAGGTAATTTTCTCCCCATTTATATTTAATGTGGGAGCCACCCAAGGTGTGCAGGGCTCGGTTGGGTTGGGTTTGTGGACACCCAGCACGGACCGGGGGCTCACCAGGGCCAAGCTCATCCCACCACCCCCAAGTGCCACGAGGAAAGCCCCAAATCACCTTCACCCCCGGCCACAGCAGCCCCAGGTTCACCAAAACACGGCAATAATTCCGTTTATTCCGCAGCGCCCGCGCCCCCACCAGCTCCTCGCTCGCCACAATAAAAACAGCATTAAAACCAGCATTATCCCCTGGCTTTAAAATTCAAATCAATAGAGCAAATGGAGAGAATCCGACTCAAGAAAAGTCAGGGGAACGAATCCATCTGGGGCTGCCGGGAGGCCGCTAAGTGCTGCGGTGTCACCCGCTGGGTGACAGCCTCTGGGAGCAGCCAGGTTTGGGGGCAAAGCCTCTGCAGCCCCCGGGGGCTCTCCCTGACCGAACAAAGAAATGGTCAATCCCAAAGAAATGGTCAATCCCAAAGAAATGCTGCCCTGATGGGGCTCAGCACACCCCGGAGCTGCTGGGCAGGAGGAGCTGAGCAGGGACACCCAAAGGCTCTGCAGGGCTCTCTCCTTCCCCGAGCTCTTGCTCTAAAAACCAAACAAATCCATTTAAATGTGCGTTTGGAACGGAGCCTTCTCACCTTTAATTTGGGTTGGAAAGGCCCCTCAGCAGCCTGGCCCAGAAACCTCCAGCCAGTCCAAGGGATCCCCCAGGGGCAGCCTTTCCTCTCCTGCAGCTCCAGGGCTGGGCAGGTACCCCCAGGTGAGCTCAGCTGCTGCTCACCCACCTGTGCAGACACCCCAGAACCTGCTGGGCCAGGGATGCAGAGCCTCCTGCCATCCTGCCCCGCTCCCAGCACCCCAAATTCCCCCTTTCTGCTGCTCTGCTTTTCCCAGGGCTCCGTCACAGGAGGATTTGGGGAGTTTTTGAGCCGTTTCAGCATCACAGCAGCTCCGAGGAGCAGCAGCAGCTTCCCCAGCTGGTGTTGGCAGCAGCTCGGGAGCAGGGCCAGCCCTTCCGAGCTCCTCCGTGCCTCCATCGCCGCTCCTCGCTCTTTCTCTTCTTCCCTTTTTGGTTTTTTTTTTTGGTTTTTTGTCCCCCCAGCGGCAGGACCGGCAAATCCTCCGTGCTCCACGGCCAGGTCCGGCACATCCAGAGCCGAGCCCCTCCCATCCTCATCCTCTCCCATCCCGCTCCGTCCTGGTGTTAATTAACGCAAATTGTCGCGCTAATTATCCCCTTCAATTACGGTCCGTGGGTGCCCAAACCATTTCCAGCAGAATTCTCATCCCGGACCCCCGATCCAGCAGCGATTCCCGAATCCCATTTGCTCACGGCCCCATCTCCACCTTTATTTAAAGGACATTTCTGTGGATAAATGACAGCGCAGCCCGTGGTGCTTCAGAAACACCCAAAAAACCCAGAAAGTGACAAATCCCCACACCAGGACCCCCCCACGGCCATCAGGAACAGCCTGGATCGTCTTTAATCCCATTTTTATCCCTGCAGCCCCCAATCCGGGCGGCACCAGCACATTCCGCAGGTGACAAAACCCTGCTCTGCTGCGGCCACGGGGCTGGTGGCTGCCGTGGGGACACGGGGGGACGGCCGAGGTGACAAAGCCCGGCCGCGGTGACAAATCCTGGCCACGGTGACAAAGACAAAGCCCGGCCGCGGTGACAGACGCTGGAAGAGCCACCGCGCCGAGCTGACGCCTCTCTGCCGAGGCACGCTTGGAATAAAACTGGAATAAAACTGGAATAAAACTCTGGAATCAGTGCCCCGGGGGGAACGCGGTGTCCCGGCGGGGTGGGGGACAGCGAGAGGCCGCTCCCTCCTTTGTGACACCCAGCGTGGGACGGAGCCCCACTTTTGGGGGGAGCAGAAATGTCCCAGCTCGGGGAGGAGGCGGAGGACAAATCCCTGGGCTGGGTTTGAAGGGAGGAGGCAAAGGGAGCGGGGCTGAGCACGCAGAGGGGTGAATCCCAAACCCCGCTCGCTGCATCCGAGCCCATCTGGGTGCGAGGCTCCAGGATGGAGCCGTTTCCCCCTCTCCGCCCCCCGGGCTAATTTTACCCGGTCTGGCCGGAGCTCGCAGCCCCTGGTTCTCGTTACCCCCCCGCCGCGCTCCAGGCACGCAGCATTTTTGCAAAGTTAACAGGGTAGCAGAAATATCCTTGTTTTGTTTTTTGCCTTTGGCCACTCCAAAGTCGCGCTTCCAAAGTTGGGAAAAAGTTACGAAGTAGCAAGAGGCGGGGGGGAAATAAAATAAAATAAAGTAAAATAAAGTTAAAAAAAAAAAAGAACGGCCCAACCCAAAGCCAAGCGACGGAGATTAGACAAAAGCATAAATAACCTCTGGGCTCTGGGGGGTTGATCGTGCTCCAGGGCGAAAGAAAGGAAAAACTCAAAATGTAAAAAACCTGCAGTTTGTGTATTTAAAAAAAACCAAAACCAACCAAAACAAGGAAAATGTGCCCAGGCAGTGACGCCAGCCCAGCCCTGCAGAGGGACCCGGCGGCTGCAGCTCCCCAGCCGGGGGTCCTGTCCCACAGCAGGGCCTGGTTTGGGGCAAAATCCGCAATTTCCTTCTTGGCACTGCTGGCACGGCCCCACCTGGGGCACGGGGATGAGCTCAGGGGGGCCAGAGGCATCCGGGAAAACAAGGGAGAGCAGGGAGGGCAAGGACAGGGGAGGGGCTGGCCCCGAAAGGGACAAATGGCCCGCTCAGAGCGGCTCGAATGGCCCAGGACGTGGCGGGAGCTGGTGACAGCTCCGAGCAGCACCAGGAGCTGTCCCGGCCCCTGCCGGGGCGTGAAGAAACACATCCAGGAGCCCCCGGGCTCGCAGCAGCCCCGAATTTCTGCATTTTCTGTGTTTCACAGCCCGAGGGCCGAGCGGGAAGCTGGAGCAGAGGGAAGAGGGACGCTCGAGGTTTGCAGCTCAGCCCTGCCCGGAGGGACAAACCAGGGATGGAAGGCAAAGCTCCGCGTCCCCTGGAGCCATCCCGGCCCCGGGGACAGCCCGAGGTCCCGGCCGGGAGGAAACGGCCCCAGCGGAGGGTGAGGAAGCGGCGGAGCCCTGGTGAACACATGGCCGCGGAGCGAAAGCCAAATGCAGAAGGAAGCAGAAGGTGACAGCGGAGATACCGTGACTAACGGGATCTTCCAGGGCTGCGGGGGAACCGGCGCTGCCTTGAGGCGGCCGGGGATGTGCTGGGAGCTCGGCGCGGCCCCTGATAGCATCAAATGGCACCCAGGTGGTTCCGAGGATGACAGATAAAGGCGGCGAGCAGGAACACGATTGCAGAAGTGACACCCGCGCCAGTTCTCGGCCGGGCCCGGTGGTTTCTCACCTCAGGTCCCAGAGCACATTCCCCAAACCCAGCCCTGGATGAGCATCCTCAAAGATTTCCTCACCCCGAGGCCGGCAGAGTGTTGGTGCAGGGGTGGGCAGCATCCCCGCACCTCTAAACTCCCCCATTCCCAAAAAATCCCCTCTCAGCCCTGCCCTCGGGTGCCTTTTCCCCACACCCAACCACCCAAACGCTTTTCCATCGGGGAATTATTGCCTTCGGTGCCTTTCCCAGCTGCCACAAAGGAGGGCAGAGCTCGAGGGGCTCCCAAAACAAAACACGAACTTCCCAAAATCCCCTGCCCGGCACCCGGGGGGAGCTCTGGCTGAGGGATGCTCCGGGCAGGAGCATCTCCCGTGGAGCAGGCTCAGAGCAGAGCTCGAATTCCCCCTGGAACTGAGATCCCGGGCAGGAGCAGCAGCCCCAGCTTGCTCGCAGCCCTTCTCCGCTCCTTTCACCAAAGTCTCACCATATTAAGCAGCTGAACTGCATCATCCGAGGAGTGTCAAATTGGTTTTAGATGGTTCTAATTATAACCAGGAAGTTTTAAAGTGTGTGGGTGGAAAGGAATGCAGCAGATTAATTTAATAGCAGTTACCACGGCACAATGGTGCTTCAATTAAGAGTTCTTTCTGACTGGGATTTGTTGGGTTTTGTTTCTTTTTTTTTTTTTTTCCTTTTCCCTGTTAATAATAAATGTCACAAATGAGAATAGACATATTACTTCATCAGATGCTTTGGCATATCTCTTCGCAGAGAGCCTTTTGTGCAGAAATGGTAGCTGAAAGGGTAATTTTATGGGGCTTAGCACTCACTTAACACTTTAGGAGCCAAAATCGGGCCTCAGCAGAAACCCAGGAAGCTGCACCTGTTTCCATGCCGGCACGATCCCGCTGCAGAGCCACAAAGAGCCCTCCCCGTGCCGGGAAATGGTGTGTGAGGCACGAACCCGGGGCGAGCATCCTGCTCCGGCGGCTGGGGAGCGCATGGCGAGCGGGATCTGCGCTCCCGGGAGCCTCCTTCTGCTTCCCCAGCCTGTGAACCCCGAGCCCGCCCAGCTGGGGGGTGGCCCGGGGGCACGGAGGGAGCAGGACAGGGAAGAGGCTCCGTCCCTTTGAACAGCGTGGGGGTTCCCTGTCCCAGGTGTCCGGACGGGAAGCGCCGCTCCCGCCCTGCCAAGACAGAGGGGCCGCGTGTGGGGCGGGCTCGGGGTGTCCCGAGGGGTCGGAGCCTTCCCGGGGCTGGGATGTGCCCCACGGATCCGCCACCGTGTCCCTGGAAAAGGGACAGCGCAGCCCTGTCCCTCCCCCGTGAGCCGCTCTCATTAACGCCCGGCGCTAATTACCTCAGGCCCGGAGCGCAGCCGGGCTCGCCGAGCCCCGATTCCCTCCCGGGCTCGTTTCCCTCCGCTGCTGGAAGAGTTCCCCGGCTGAGGGGAACCCGCCCGGCCCGAAATCGCCTTGGTCGGGGTTATTCAGTCAGGGTTTATTTGGTCGGGGTTTATTTGGTCGGGGTTATTTTTCCCTTTGAGAGGTTGATTCTGGTGGGTTTCGAGGGGGAGCCCGCTGGGATGGGGGCAACCCACGGAGAGCCCGAGGCAGGCTGGAAATAACCTGAAATTCTGCTTCAAAGATCCTGTCCTATGGATCCCCTGTACCCCACACATCCTGTCTGAGGGAGGGAGACAAAACCGCCGGGAAATGGCAGCAAAAAGAGCTTTAAAAAGCAAACCTGTGGCTGGGAGGGGCCAGGGGACACCCCGACACCTCCGGGCCCCAGGGACAGCCCCGCTGCTGGCACGGACACCCCGTGGAGCCCCAGAATTCCCAGCAGGGTACCCAGGAGAGGGGCACTGGGAGCACTGGGGGCACTGAGAGGAGCCCCCCCAGTCACTCAACCCCAGTTTGGGGGTGCGGCCCTGCTGCTCTACCAGCACCAGCTTCATTTTAATCCTTTAATGATGCCTGAGGTGTGTTTCCCACGCCAGGAACATCCCAAACTGCCCCGCTGTGGGACAAGGACACATCCCCGGGAGCCACCTCAGCGCCCCCTCCCCCAGTGCCCCCCCGGCCCTGCCCAAGGAGCCCGGGGGAGCTTCCCTGGCCACGGCCGAGTGCTGGAAAACAGCAAAGCCTGACCGATATTCCCCAAAATCCGGCTCTGTCTCGGTGATTTGTGTCCGCTGCGATATCGAACCGCTGCCTGGAGGGACTCGGGTACTTAAAAACCCCGCGCAGGAGGCAAACAGGGAGATTTATTATTTTACTTTTGTGGTTTTCAGATAGTTTATGACACCGGGCTAATAACTCCTGAACCAAAATCTTCATTGATCCGGGGGAAATGTGACGTTATCCTCCCTCCCTGAGCCCCCGGAGGGGCTGCTGCCCTCCAGGGATGGCTCCATCCTGGGGGGGCTCCCGTCGGGTGTCCCACAGCAGGGACAGGAGCAAATCCTGAGCACCCGGGGCACCCTCCCGGCTCTCCCGAGGCGCTGGGACTCCTTCCAGGATCACCGCGATTGTCCCTTCCCCTCCCCCAGCTCCCTCCAGCATCCTCCTCCCTCCCAACAGCACCAGCAGGACCCCAGGTCCACCTCCCCGCGTTGGGGACAGTTAATGAATTGTCACTTGTCGCACCGCCACGCCCGGCTCGCCATCCCTGCAGGTTTGGGGCGCTCCCCCATCCCAGCGGGGCGAGGCACAGCCGGGCTGGCACCTCCCCACGGGGGACATCGGCCGGGCTGTCCCCGAGGGGACACGGGCACAGGGAGGTGGCGCAGCCCCGGCTTCGTGCGATAAAACACAAAATCTGCTTCATTTCCCATGCACGGTAACGACCGAGCCGCTCTCAGCCAGGAAACCCCGCCAGGTTCCGGCTTTTAGGGGAGAAGATGAGACCGGGCGGGAGCAGCCGGGAGCCGCCCCCTCCGCAGGCTCGGAGAGGCTCCGAAAGGAGCAGCCCTGCCTGGGGAGGATGGGCTTTATCAGCCCGGGGGGCTGTGGATCCCAAACTGTGCCATCCTGCTCCCCCAGCCCACTGTGGATCCCAAACCATCCCATTCCCGCAGCCCACTGTGGGTCCCAAACCATCCCACCCCACTGTGCCCAGCCCACTGCCCCAATTCCAGCTCTGATCCTGGACTGGAGCACGGGCAGGGAGGGCTTGGGCAAGGCAGCTCCTCATGAGGGCACCAGGGACACCCAGCAGGGCCCCCCCTGTGATTCCAGGGAAAGCAGGGAGGATTTCCCCCTTTGCCCATCCCAGGGACACCCAGCAGGGCCCTCCCTGTGATTCCAGGGGAAGCAGGGAGGATTTCCCCCTTTGCCCATCCCAGGGACACCCAGCAGGGCCCCCCCTGTGATTCCAGGGAAAGCAGGGAGGATTTCCCCCTTTGCCCATCCCAGGGACACCCAGCAGGGCCCTCCCTGTGATTCCAGGGAAAGCAGGGAGGATTTCCCCCTTTGCCCATCCCAGGGACACCCAGCAGGACCCCCCCCTATGATTCCAGGGAAAGCAGGGAGGATTTCCCCCTTTGCCCATCCCAGGGACACCCAGCAGGGCCCCCCCTGTGATTCCAGGGAAAGCAGGGAGGATTTCCCCCTTTGCCCATCCCAGGGACACCCAGCAGGGCCCTCCCTGTGATTCCAGGGGAAGCAGGGAGGATTTCCCCCTTTGCCCATCCCAGGGACACCCAGCAGGGCCCTCCCTGTGATTCCAGGGAAAGCAGGGAGGATTTCCCCCTTTGCCCATCCCAGGGACACCCAGCAGGGCCCTCCCTGTGATTCCAGGGGAAGCAGGGAGGATTTCCCCCTTTGCCCATCCCAGGGACACCCAGCAGGGCCCTCCCTGTGATTCCAGGGAAAGCAGGGAGGATTTCCCATTTTCCCCCTGGCTCTCTGCTGGCATTAAAGACAAACCACTGCCATCATTTGAACTCGACGATCAGGACCTAATTCAATCCCACCCTGCTCATTGTTGGAGGGCTGAGCATTAGACTGAAACCCTAAGCCAGGCCTGCAGTCATTTGGCTGGGGAGGAATTGATTTTGGCCATCAGCACTTTCTCATTTTCGATGGAGTCCCCACATAACCAGGTTAATTTCTGTTAATCCCATTAGCCAGGTACTTCTGGCTCTCCAGCCCAATGATTTTGTGTCTGATCTGAAAGATTGTAATTGCAACCCAAGAGGACACAAACAGGAGCCTGTGATGGAGAGGAACCTGCCTGACACAGACCCAGCTTCTCTTCCCCCTAAAATCCAAACCCTCTCCAAATTTCCCCCTGGTTAATGACCAGGCACAATAAGATCTGTCCCTAATTAATTTCCCCACAGTTCAGATCCCCCATTTTGCTGGATAAATGTTATTATTACAACTTTGGTTGGGTCCTGTGCAAGTTCCAGGCCCAGTTTTCTTTTTCTTGGCTCAGGTCAGGGCTGGTGCTTACCAAGGGCTTCCCGGGGAGGCTGATCCCAGGATCCCCCCGGAGCCAGCCCCAGGGCTCCCAGCCCTGAGGGAACCCCTGGCACTGCCCCAGCGGAGATTTGCCCCAGGTCTGAGATCTCCAGCTGGGGGAAAAGGGGGTTCCAAAGGGGGAGAGTTTTGAACTAAAAGAGAGGAGTCCCCCCAGAACATCCAAGGTGTGGCAGGGTCCCCACCTGGCTGGGGACATCGGTGCCCTGTTGTCACTGCTAATGAGGGCTGGGAGCAGGATGAGCACACCTGCATTCCTGCCTGCATCCCTGCAAACCTGCATCCCTGTAACCCTGCACCTCTCCGTGCATCCCTGCAGCCCTGCAGCCCTCCCTGCAGCCCCGCAGCTCTCCCTGCAGCCCTCCCTGCAGCCCCGCAGCTCTCCCTGCAGCCCCGCCTGCATCCCCTGCTCGCCAGGGCTCCTTCCTTCCGCAGCCGCGGCGCTCGCAGCACGCCCGGGCCGGGGCAGCAGCTGCGGAGCACCCGGAGCTCGCTCGGGCAGGAAACGCCGGCGGCTCCCGCAGCTGCGGGGCTGAGCCAGGGCTCACACGCGAGGGACACGTGGCACGGGCTGGTGGCACCGGGGGACACGGGAGGGGACACCGGGAGGGGACAGCGGGGGGAAGGGCTGGGCTGGGCACCGGGGCAGGAGGGACCTGCGGGGACACGGGAGTGACCATCACAGTGTGGGGACACGGGAGTGACCATCACAGCCCAGGGACACGGGAGTGACCATCACAGTGTGTGGGGACACCAGTGTGACCCACTGTGGTGCAGGTCCAAGCTGTGGCACTTCAGGTCTGGATTGTGGCATTGCACACCCAAAATAGGGAACTGCACACCCAAACCATGGAACAGCGCACCCAAAATATGGAATTGCACACCCAAACTGTGGAATTGGAATTGAACTGCACACCCCAAATATGAAATTGCACACCCAAACCATGGAACTGCACACCCAAAACGTGGAATTGGAATTGCACACTCAAAACATGGAACTGCACACCCAAACCTTGGAATTACACACCCAAAATATGGAATTTCACCCCCAAACCATGGAATTTCACCCCCAAAATATGGAATTACACACCTAAACCACATCACTGCACACCCAAGCCCTCCATATCCCTGTCCCCTGGGCTGGGGGTCACAGCTCTGGGGTCCCAGGCTCTGTGGCCTCAGTCATTCTCTCACCATTATTTTCCCATTATTTTCCCAGGAACGTCCCAGGCCTCTCCTTTCCCCCTGCCCCAGCCCAGGAGCTGCAGCCTGAGGTCCCTGAGAAGGGCTCAGGGGCAGATAAGGGATGCTGCTCCCCAGCCCGGCCAGGACGTTCCCCTTCGAGAGGCCCAAATCCACCCGAGATGAGTCAGTTCCTCCGAGCTCCAGCCCCTGTTCTACATGGAACTGGAATTTTTCATTTCATTTCGGCCCTGCAGGGGAGGCAGAGCTGCAGGAGACAATGGAGGCAGCTCCGAGAAACACAAACACTCTAAAATCTAAAAATACATCCGCTGTCCGTGCCAGCCAGAGCAGCCCTGCCATCTAAACCCGCTCCTCGTCACCCCAGTCCCCTGTTCTGGGGTGGTTTTAATCCCTCAGCAGTGAAACTGAGGGGGCAGAGATGTTCTGGGGTGTTTTTAATCCCTCAGCAGAGGAGGAGAGTGAAACTGAGGGAGCAGAACAGTTCTGGGGTGTTTTTATTCCTTTGGCAGAGGAAGAAAGCAGAATTGAGGGAGCAGAGCAGTTCTGGGGTGTTTTTAATCCCAGGGAAGTGGAGCTGAGGGAACAGAGGACTTTTTTATCCCTTAGCAGAGGATGGGAGCGGAGCTGAGGGGCCCAGGCCGGCAGGGCCGCCCATGGCCGGGGCTGGGCAGCAGAGGAGAGCAGAGCTGAGGGGGCAGCGGTGTCCTGGGGTGTTTTTAATCCTTTATCAGTGGAGCTGAGGGGACAGAGCTGTTCTGGGTGGTTTTAATCCCTTATCGAAGGATGGGAGCGGAGCTGAGGGGCCCAGGCAGGCCGGGCCGCCCATGGCCGGGGCTGCGCCTCCCTCTGCCGGGCGGCCGCGGCTCCGCCGCCAACCCCGCTCCGCCTCGCAGCCCTCAGCCGAAGGCTCTGGGGCTGCTCTGCAAAGGAAACCGAACATCCCCACCCTCCTGCCTGCCCTGTGCGCACAGAAAGGCTTTACAGAGATGGTTCATCCCAACGCAGGACAAATTCATAATAAATCTCCATGTGAGGCTGCGAGAGCCCAGCCACGGAAATCTGGACTTTCTTCGCTCAGAAGTTGCAACAATTTATTTATTTATTTATTTATTTCCCCTGTAACGTTGCCCTGTTTTGGGTCTCCGGAGGGATTTTGCGGATTTTGGGAGAACTCCGGGATGCAGCGGCGGCAGCACCTCCCACCCGCTAGGGGGCGCCCGGCAGGACACGCCGGAAGCCGGAAGTGCCGGGAGAACCGGAAGCTGCGGAAGGCGGAAGTGGCGGCGGAGCGCGATGGCGGCGGCGGTGTCGGCCCTCAGCAGCCTGGGGGTGCCGGAGGCCGATGTTGGGGTGAGACAGGGGCGGGATCGGGCGGGACGGGGGTCCCGGCTCCTCCCGGGGCTCCTAGCTGACTGCGGCTCTTTGCAGAGCGAGGAGGAAGAGGAGGAGGAGGAGGCAGAGCCCGGCCCGTCCGCGGCGGCGGCGGCGGAGCAGAGGCGGGAGGAGCGGCTGCGCCGGTTCCGGGAGCTCCACATGAAGCGGGTACGGGAGACGGGACCAGAATCGGGCCCAAACACTGCCTGGCTGGCGCTGGGGGTCGGGCTGGACGATCTCCAGGGGTCCCTTCCAGCCCTGATTGCTCTGGGGTTGTTCGGGGTGGGTTTGTGCTCCCGGGGTTTGGGGTTGTTCAGTTTGGGATTGTGCCCCTCGGGGTTGTTCTGTCTCTCTCTGTGCTGGAGTTTTGCCCTGTTTGGTTCCAGTACGAGGCCTGCAAGCTGAACAGCCAGGAGGTGGTGGAGGAGGACAAGAGGCTGAAGCTGCCCCCGAACTGGGAAGCTAAAAAAGCTCGGCTGGAGTGGGAGCTGCAGGTGCAGGAGAAGAAGAAGGTAAAGAACTCCCCCAGAGCCCGGGGTGTGCAGGCACTCACAGGTGTCACCCCAAATCCGTGTGCTGATTAACTCCTGATTGTTGCAATCCCTGCCGGTCAGAAATGGATTTGTGAGGAATTCCAGCTGTGCAGAGCTGGGATTAGCTGGGCTGGGCTGTGCAGAGCTGGGATTAGCTGGGCTGGGCTGTGCAGAGCTGGGATTAGCTGGGCTGCTCTCCCAGGAGTGTGCAGCCCGGGGTGAGGACTACGAGCGGGTGAAGCTGCTGGAGGTCAGCGCCGAGGACGCCGAGAGGTGGGAGAGGAAGAAGAAGAAGAAGAACCCCGACCTGGGCTTCTCAGGTGATACTAAAAATTGTATAAAATATATTTTAAATGCTATAAAATACATAAAATAAAGCTATTTCTATATAAGATGACAGATTACACTGTATAAAGGGCAGGTAAAAGGGATGACAGATTGTTCTGTGGTCAGTAATAACTTGCGAAAGGCAATGCTATAAAAGATATTATTAAAAAAATGATGAAAAGTGGTGTAAAATATATAAAATAATGCTATAAAATACATTAAAATGCTATACAATTATAAAATAATGCTATAAAACATGTTAAATACTGCTGTAAAAGCCACTAAGTGCTGTCATTTCTAACCCAGACTACGCGGCGGCGCAGCTGCGCCAGTACCAGCGGCTGACCCGGCAGATCAAGCCCGACCTGGAGCAGTATGAGAAGCTCAAGGAGCAGCAGTGAGTCCTGCTGTCAGTCCCTGTGGCATCTCTGAGGGACCAGCACACCCTGAAGTCCCTCCTGCCCGTGCTGTAATCTCAGTGGCCCTGCTTCAGGAGGGGTGTGGGGTGATTAATGAGGTTCATTTCTCCCAGCTTGGCACTGCTGAGTTGGAGGAAATGTTTACCCAGTTGGGTCACGTTCCAGTGTGTAATCAGGCACTTCCTGGAGCAGGGTTTGGTGTTTTTAAGCTTGGTTTAAGGACTGAGGCTTGCCCAGATTTGGCATTTCTGGGGTTTTGTATCTTCCAGAGGCACCTGCTGGTCCCTCTGTTGGGTTTAATGTTGACATTTGTCATCTGAGACTGGGATTGCCACAGCTGAGCGAGGTGTGACAGTGGAACTCGGGCTAAAGCAGGGAAACCACGGGGACACAGTGGGACAGGACAAGGGGTGAGGGATTCAGAGTGAAAGAGGGGAGATTTAGGTTGGATATTGGGAAGAAACTCTTCCCTGTCAGGGTGGGGAGGCCCTGGCAGAGGTTTCCCAGAGCAGCTGTGGCTGCCCCTGGATCCCTGGCAGTGCCCAAGGCCAGGCTGGACAGGGCTGGGAGCAGTTTGGGATGGTGGGAGGTGCAGGGGTGGCACTGGCTGGGCTTCAAGGTGCCTGCTGGGATCCCCAGCAGTGCCAGGTGTGTAACTGTGCTCTCCCACAGCGGGGAGGCCCTGTACCCCACCTCGGACAGCCTCCTGCACGGCACCCACGTGCCCTCCAAGGAGGGCGTGGACAGGATGGTGGCAGACCTGGAGAAGCAGTGAGTACAGGGAGGGCACAGAGGGGAGGGCAGGGCTGGGGGTGCTGCAGGCCCAGGCTCAGCCCCTGCTGCCCCCCAGGATCGAGAAGAGGGAGAAGTACAGCCGGAGGCGGCCCTACAACGACGACGCCGACATCGACTACATCAACGAGAGGAACGCCAAGTTCAACCAGAAGGCAGAGAGGTTCTACGGGAAATACACAGCTGAGATCAAACAGAACCTGGAGAGGGGCACGGCCGTGTGAGCCTGCCTGGGTCCTGTGAGCTCAGCTCAAACAGAACCTGGAGAGGGGCACGGCCGTGTGAGCCTGCCTGGGTCCTGTGAGCTCAGCTCAAACAGAACCTGGAGAGGGGCACGGCCCTGGGAGCTGCCTGGCTCAGCTCAGAGCCTGGGCCCTGTGAGCTGCCTGGCCCAGCTCAGAGCCTGGGCCCTGTGAGCCTGCCTGGCTCAGCTCAGAGCCTGGGCCCTGTGAGCTGCCTGGCTCAGCTCAGAGCCTGGGCCCTGTGAGCTGCCTGGCTCAGCTCAGAGCCTGGGCCCTGCGAGCCTGCCTGACTCAGCTCAGAGCCTGGGCCCTGGGAGCTGCCTGGCTCAGCTCAGAGCCTGGGCCCTGCGAGCCTGCCTGGCTCAGCTCAGAGCCTGGGCCTTGGGAGCTGCCTGGCTCAGCTGACTCCTGGCTCCTCTGTTACTCTTTTCTATTTTAAATTGTATCAAAAGTCGAGTGTAGCTGTTGCTCTCCCAGCTCCGTGGTGTGTAGCGTGCTGAACAATTGGCAGGTTCAGCTGTAAAGAGCTTTGGCTGCAGGAGGAGCCAGGTTCTGCTTTCCGTGCTCTAAATAAACTCTTTGCTCTAATTTGGGAGTTGATTTCCTCAGTTTTTTTTGGCAGCAGGATGAAGAGCAGTGACATTCCCATGGAAAGGCAGCATTCCCTGTCCCTCAGGAATTCCAGGGTGGCATTCCCCCTGGCAGTGCAGCCACCCAGCCTCTCCCCCAGGGATGGGACAGAGACAGGATCCTCCCACCCATTCAAGGGTTAATTAAAGACACTTTCAGATAGCAGTAGTCTCAGTTTATTTTATTAATAATTTATTTGTACAAAAGCCAAGTTTAACCAGTTCTTCCCAGTCCATGCAAGAGCTCCTTGTCTTCCTGAACTCCCTTCTCCTGGAGCAGAGGTCTGGAACCCTCCTGCACCTTTCCCTGCCTGCCTCCCAGGGAGGCTGATCTTAAACCAAATAAACACAACCCTGTAGTAACTGGGGACATTTCTGTGGCAGGCAGCTAAAATCCTACACAATCCCCACTTCCAGGGGGAGCCAGGGAAGGAGGAGGCCTGGATCAAGGCAGGATCCACTTCTGGAATGATGCAACAGCTCTCCTGTGTTGCACCTCGTGAGAGGAGCTGGGGAGTGCAAGGGAAACCCAGAAATAACCACATGAACTCAGGCCTAACACCTGACACAGCCAGTGCAAAACTAAACTTTATTCACTTGAAGTAAACAGTTACACAAGGTAAATCCAGGTGTTCCAAGAACAGCTACTCAACTGTGGTTTAGAAAAAGTTACCCACCTGCGAGTTCTAGTCCAATAAAGCAATAGAAAATATTTACAAATATACACAAGATTCCCATCTGTGGCTTCTGGATCTGTGTGCTCTCTATCTGAAAGAGAAACCTAAGATTCCAAAAATTAAGACCTCAAAATAAATACTCAGTATTAACAAGTCTTCAAGCCCTCAGAAATCTCCCCCTCTCTGCAGAGGGTGCCAAGTGCTCAGTCTGACAGGGACTCCCCTCAGCGTGCCCGGAACAGGGAGCTTTTGGGCGAGAAGTTCAGGAATGTTTTCTTCTCCTCCTTCTTGACAGGAACCCACTGCCCATAGGGGCTTCCCTTCCTGTCATCCTCCCTGGGTGGAGAAACCACTGGCTCCTTAACCACAACATGGCTCACTGGCTTCTGCAGGGCAGGCTTGGCCATTGTGTTCTGGGGAAAAAAAAGACATTTCCTGTGAGAAAAGGTGCAAAAACCAAGGGGTTTATCTCTGCTGATCATATAAATAATGTAAACGTTTTCTCTCCAGCTCCTGGAACTCCTGATGCTTATACTGGGTATCAGTCATGTGCACTTAACAAAGGAGAAATCCCTGAATCTTGAGTTTGCATTACTAAAACATGTAACTTGAGACAAGCTGTGCTTTAAACTAGTTCTAGTTTTAAATTGCACAGGTTGAGGGTGAACACTTATTTCAATACACTGCTGAGGTGTGTTCAGGGTGTTCTACCAATTCCTGCAGGGAAATCACTACCAAGCATTAAGTTCCTTTTGTTATTGTTATTTGGGAAAAGCTGGGACTGCATCACTCACATTAGGGCTGAAGGAAATGCTCCTCTGGATGGTTGCTCTCTCCATGCCAGCCTTGGTCACGTCCTCAGCTGCACTCCCAGGTTGCTAAAGAAGAGCAGACACAGCTTAGGAGGGGATCCCTGACCCGGGGCACAGCACAGCTTTCTGTGGAGTGGTTCAGTATTTCAGCTAAAGTGGCTGCAAAGCTCCAGCACAGCAGTGCTGAGCCCAGAGTGCAGGCAGCACCTGCCCGAGGCAGCCGAGCCCATTCCGGGGGCAGTGGAGGCAGCTCCAGCCCCGTTCCAGCCCAGAGAGGACTCAGGGCCCCAGCACGAGCTCCACACCAGAGCAGGCACAGCGAGGGGCAGCAGCTCTGCACACCCATCCTCTGGAGAACAACAATAAACTTATCTGCAAGGGATGCAGGCCTCTTCTTCTGTACTCTCTCAACATCTGGAATATATTGCATATGTTTATGAAAGGGATGCCTGCAGCATTTGTGTCAAACCCTCAGCAAATTCACTTCCCTTTCCAAGAGCAGCACCTGAGCCAGGCAGCGGCTGCAGGTTTGTATTTACTGTGACTCAGGGGAACACACCACGACAGAACCAAACTAAAATTCACTTTAAGCTGCTCGAGTTTCTCCCTCCCTTCAATGCACAGCAGCTACAGCCCACAAAGTCCCTTAATTACCACCAGATTTTCTTCCTCATGTCTGGAACCATAGTCATGATTTCTATAAGACAGAAATAAAGTATGTAAAATGCATTGTGTGCTTGGGTATGGGATTTCTGGGAAACAGTTTGTTGCACATGAAAAACTTTTAACAGTTAAAAAAGGCACAAAGATTGAACCTTAAAAAAAAAAAAATAACCCCAGACTATTCACTAGGTTTGGCAAGAGACTGCTGGGTTTAGGTCAGAAAGGCATACACCAGTGGAATTCATGGGAATTATCCCATGAGGAGAACAAGTCCAAGGAACAAGTCTCCTCTCCTTCCCAAGCTGTCCCTACTGGACACTCAGGGGTCAACCACCTCCAAGAGGGCCTCTGTGCTTCCAGCTTAAGGCAAAGCCTCGAGGCTTCTGGAGAAGTTTTTGTTCAAGAGTTTGAGCTCATAAGCACAACCTCCACAGTTGGACTACAGCACAGCCATGCAGACAAGTCGAAGAGGTGTTTTACCTTTTCAGGGAGAACACTCCATACTTACCTCAGCTGACTCCGTGGCTTCCTCACGCTCCTGCTTCTCAGTTTTGATCTCCTTGGCAGGAGCAGAGATCTTCAGGCTGGCTGGCAGGACAATGTTGTCTGTTCCCAGAGCTTTGGCAGCATTGGCTTTTGCAATTTCCAGGAGTTCCCTCTTGTCTAGAGGAGGAAGGAATTTAGAAAGTGCTTTGTGTTACATTAAAATCCATGTGTACCTACTCAAGCCTAAAACCTGCAGGTTTTGCATCTATGCAATCATCAGCTGGCACTCATCCCATCACAGCCTGTCCCCTGTGCCATTTAACGTTCTGAGGAACAACTTCTATTACATCTGTACTGCAATTTTTAATTTTTAACGTGGCTTGTCCAACCACACTGAGGTTCCCCTCACTCGGGCTGTACAAACCAAGCAAGTGAAGGCCAGACAACCTGCCCGGCCCAAACAAACCCTCCCTGCCAGCTCTCCCCGGAGCCCTTCGTACCTTTCTCGCTGAGGTGCAGCGGGGAGCGGCTCCGCGAGCGGGAGCGGCTCCTCCAGCCCCGGTAGGCCTCGGGGTAGACGGTTCTCCCGAAGCCGTAGTAGCGCCGGCCGCGGGAGCGAGAGCGGCTGCGGGAGTAGGAGCGCCGGTAGCAGGCCCTGCCGCGGGACCAGGAGCGGGAGCGGCGCCGGCCGTAGCGGTGCCGGTAGCGCCGGGGCCGGTAGCGGCCGCGGTAGCGCCGGGAGCCGCGGGAGCGCGAGCGGCTGCGCGAGTAGGAGCGGGAGCGGCGCCGGGAGCGCCGGGAGCGGCGCCGCCGGGACCGGGAGCGCGAGCGGGAGCGGCTCCAGCTGCGCGAGGAGCGGCCGGAGGAGCTGCTGGAGCTGGAGCTGCACGAGGAGCGGCTGGAGGAGCGGCTGGAGCTGGAGCGGGCACAGCTCCGCCGGGAGCGCGCCGGGGAGTCCCTGTGCTCGGGAGAGCCCAGCCTCAGGTCGTCCATGTACTCCGCCATGTCGGCCGTCCGCCCCGCGCCGCCTTTCTGCGCGCTCTCAGCCGCTGCCTCGGGTTTGGCTGCTGCTCTGCAGTGCCCCGTCTCTGTTCCTGGGGGGAGAGGCAAGGTCAGCGTTAATGGGCACCAGGGCACTTCCTCAGCAACAACAAACACAGCGAGGCTAGGATAATTATACACCTCAACAATCCCAGCCATCTTCCCGGGGCAGCTGAGCTCTGCAGCTCCCTCTCCTGCACTCAGCCACAAAACTGAAACACGAGATTGTGTGGAAAAAGAAAGGCTTCAGTTTAAACCATGAGTGGTTGGTTCTGTGTGGAATTTTGGAAAGAAGTAAGTCTGTGTGGGTTTTAAGTGTAATTCTTTATGCAGTACCCTTTTTCCTTCAAAAAGGAGGAAAATCTTGATATTCTTGAGAAGAATTTTCAAGGCATTTCATCGCCCACTATGATACACCTATGATACAAAATAACCACTTGCCTGTAGCTCAGTACAAAGTGAGGAGTTTTCTGCTACAATTCCAGGCAGGTTTTTACTCCAACAAGCGGAAATGAAAGTATCTTCTAAGTATAAAGCAGCTAAGATCTTGCTTGCATCTTGTCATAGAACTCGTGGCACACAGCTCCGCACATCCCAGCAGTGCATGCAACAAGCTGCTGTTAAAAACGCTCTGTGCAAAGCCGGGCGATGATTCAGCGGCCGTGACTCGCACAGGACGCAGTACTTCTTATATTAATAATTAAAATGGCTGTCCCTGGAGTGGCAGCCATTTTATGGCTACAAAGGTTACTCCGGATAAGGATCTTATCACAAGACTTAAGCCCAGAGTTACGTAACCAGTTTACAGTTTAGGGAAGCTCGCTCTGACACGGAATTTCTATTTAGCGCTCGGTGCAAAGCGAGGTTAGCCAACAAATCCAACCCCCGCACTGAAATCTGTTTAAAACGTAACTTGCGGGAGAGCTGTCAGACGCACTTCTCTCGCTACTACTCCACGTAAAGTTTCACTATTTCACCTTTTCGCCAGGGCCAAGGTCACACTGCCAGGACGGTAATAAGAGAAATCCCCAAGTGCCGCCTGCCATCGCCACCCCCGTCCCGGCCCGTGTCCCGCCCGCTCCACGGGGGCTCACGGTGGGTCCGGACCCTCCGAGCCCTCCCGGTCCCTCACTCACCGCTGGGCGCTGCCGGGCACGCCCCGCGCTGGTTCCCCTGAGGCACCTGCGCGCTCCTGCAACAAAACAGATAAAAACCCATAAAAACCCACCCCTCGGCCCTCACCCCGCAGCGGCCACCGCGATCGGCCTCTCCCGCCTCCTCCCGCCCGGCCGTGCCCCGGCCCGCCGCCTCACCGGCTCCAGCCCGCCGGGCTGCCCCCGCACGGGTCCTGAGGGGAGAGCCCCGCTTCGTGAGTCACCCCCATAGCGCCGGGCCCGCTGCGCCAGCCGCGATCGGCGATAGAAACGCGATAGAAGAACGACAGAACCGCAACCAGGAGCCGCTGCCGCCACCGGTCAGCAACTGAGGGCGGCCCCAGAACCTTCCAGAACGTCCCTCCCGTTACGCAACCCGCGCGCTCGCGGCGCACGCGCCGGTCCCGCCCCGAGCGGCGGCCCCGCCCCGGCGCTCGGGACGCGCCCCGCCCCCCGCCGCCCCTGCGCGCGCGCTGCGCCTGCGCGCGGCCGCCGCCACCGCGTCCCGTGACGGTGCGCGGGGGATGCGCGGGGCGGGAACGCGCCGGGCCGGGGGCGCGCACGGTGCGGGGGATGAGCGGGGGATGCGCGGGGTGCAGGGACCGGGGTGCGGGGGATGCGCGGGGTGCGGGGGATGCAGGGACCGGGGTGCGGGGGATGCGCGGGGTGCGGGGGATGCAGGGACCGGGGTGCGGGGGATGCGCGGGGTGCGGGGGATGCAATGACCGGGATGCGGGGGTTGCGCGGGGTGCAGGGAGCGGGGTGCGGGGGATGCGCGGCGTGCAGGGACCGGGGTGCGGGGGATGCAGTGACCGGGCTGCGGGGGATGCGCGGGGTGCGGGAGCGGGGTGCGGTGTGCGGTGCATGCGGCGCGCAGGGTGCCCGGATCGGGGATGCCCCGGTGGGAGCCGCCGGTGGCGGTGCCCGGGGAGCGCCGGGCTCGGGCGGTGCCGCGGTTCCTGCGCGGACGGAGCTGCCGTTTCCTCCCGCAGTCGCTGAGCCATGTCCGGGTTCCTGGAGAGCCTGCGGTGCTCGGAGTGCGTGGACTGGGGCGAGAAGCGCAACACCATCGCCTCGGTGGCCGCGGGGGTGCTGGTACGGCCCCACCCTGCTCGGGACTTTGGGCTTCTTTTGGGTTTTCTGTCCTAAGACAAAAACCGGGAGCGGTTTGGGAGCCTCTCCTCCCGCGTTACAAGTGGAAGGATGGGAGGAAGCGGCCTCAAGTTGTGGCGGTGGGAGTTGAGGTTGGATAAAAGCGGAAATTTCTTCATGGAAGGGTGGTCAGGCAATGCTGGAGTCGCTGTCCATGGGAATGGTTAAAAAATACCTGGATGTGGCATTTGGGGACACGGTCTAGTGGTGACCATGGGTGGAATTGGCGATTTTCAAGGGCTGCTCCAGCCTTGGCAATTCCAGGGAAAGGAAGAGCAGGGATACATTGTCCCTGTGTGTGGCAGCAGAGTTACTGACAAAATCCCGCCTGGTTTCCTCCGTCCGTTTTTTGTTTAAATTTCAGTTTTACCCAGGAGGTAAATCCCTGGCTTTGCAGACAGCTGGATCCCAAACTAATGGTGACACAGTTTAGTCTGGGTTGGAGGCTGTCAGGCTGTTTAAATATCGATGTTTTTCTAGAGCCATCTCACAGGCTGAGGACAGGCTGTGTCTGTGTTTTAAACTCTGCATTTTAGGGTTTATCTGTATTTTAAGCTCTGTATTTTAAGATTTATCTGCATTTTAAGCTCTTTTTCCCCCAGTTCTTCACAGGCTGGTGGATCATCATCGATGCTGCTGTGAAATATCCTCAAGTGGAAGATTTCAACCATTCCTACCATGCCTGTGGGGTGATAGCCACCATTGCATTCCTGATGTGAGTGGGAAAAAGTTGTAAAATTTTAAATGTTTGATAGTAATAAAACGGTTATAAAAATAGCAATACAATTAGAGTGATAGGAATTTGGACAATCAGGGTTAAGACAATAAAAACAAAGAATTATGGATGGTCTGGGTGCCTTCCTGGGCAATTTAGCCCTGAAAGGATCCCCTCTACCAAAGGATTAACCCTTCAAGGCAGTAGCCTGGTGCATATTCAGGTATCTCATACATGATGCAGAAATTCTTTTCAAACAAAGGCTGGTCTCTGGTTATTGTCAACTTCCCCCCCTTAATCCTGCTGGCTCCTCAGAGATGGGAAGGAGGTGGAAGAAAGTTGGTCTTTTCTGATAAGGAGGCAATAATTCTTCTCTGTGCAAAGAATTTCTTGAATATCTCATCCCTTTCTTGAGCTAGTTAAAAAAGTATCTTACATTGCATGGTTTATATTTTAACATTATGTTATAACCCTACAATTATATTTAATTTATTTCAGCTAGTTTAAAAAGTATCTTACATTGCATAGTTTATATTTTAACATTATAACTTAAAATTATATTTATTTGAGCTAGTTTAAAAAGTATCTTGCACTGCACAGTTTCTATTTTAACATTATAACCCAAAATTATATTTACCACACTATTTAAAAAGAGTAATATAGCACTGCTAATTAATCCAACCTAACACATCCAGTAAATATCTGCCAAGAGCCACATGTCACTACAGGACATGAAATGACACGATGTGGACACGCTGCTCTTTCAAGGTAAAGAGAGTTTTTAATTTCTGACTCTAACATTTATAGATTTCCAAAAGTGACAGTGGATTGGAGGGTGACAGTGCCACCTCTCCAATGACACTGGGCAAATTAACATTTGATTTCTTCTCTGTAAAAGAATGCAAACCAATGAGTTCATTACAAGAATGCAAACATCGGAAGGCTCAGAAAATCTTAAAAAATCAGGGTGACAGCCATTTGAGGTGCACTTGTCACACAAGGCCCCACCCCAGCAGGGCAGTGAGAGTGAGAAGCAGACTTTTAATGGCACTTTTGTCCCCTTTTCCCCAGGATCAACGCCGTGTCCAACGGGCAGGTGCGGGGGGACAGCTACAGCGAGGGCTGCCTGGGCCAGACAGGTACCAGGGCTGGGGCTGCCCCTCCCTCTCCTGCTCTCTTTTCTACATAGAATATTCTGGTTTCTGAAACAGTGTTTTTGCCCAGGATTTTTTTCTGGGAAGCTGAGAAGCTTCAGAGAAAAATGAAAACAATAAGGATCTGATTTGTTTTTCTTGTGTTTTGTTGGAGATTGTTTTATTGGTTTCATGGAAATTGATTTTATTTATTGGCTAATCAGGGGCTAAGCTGTGTCAGACTCTGGAAGGAGAGTCACGAGGTTTTGTTAGTATCTTTTAGCTTTTTGTTTGTATTTTTTAAAATATTTTTTAGTATAGTTTTAGTATAGCATTTTTCAATATAGTATAGAAAATAATGTATAAAATTATTTTATAATAATTAGAAGTATATATAATTATATTATAATGATAATAATTACATATTAAAATTATAATAATTACATATTAAAATTATAATCATTATATATTATGTATAAATTATTTATTTATAATAATTTTATTTATTTATTAAATAATAAATTAGCTTTTTAGGAACATAGAATCAGATTTGTCATTCCCTCCAATGAGGGGGGTCTCAGAAAATACAACAGCTGGTCCCAGCTGTGCCAGGGGTTTGTGGGGCTGGGGTCCCAGCTGTGCCAGGGGTCTGTGGGGCTGGGGTCCCAGCTGTGCCAGGGGTTTGTGGGGCTGGGGTCCCAGCTGTGCCAGGGGTTTGTGGGGCTGGGGTCCCAGCTGTGCCAGGGGTTTGTGGGGCTGGGGTCCCAGCTGTGCCAGAGGTTTGTGGGGCTGGGGTCCCAGCTGTGCCAGGGGTTTCTGGGGGTCCCACAGACCCAGGACCTCCCCATCCCATTGCAGGGGCTCGCATCTGGCTCTTCATTGGCTTCATGATGGCCTTTGGGTCCCTCATTGCCTCCATGTGGATCCTCTTTGGGGGCTACGTGGTTAAAGGTAAGAGCTGAGCCTATTTTGGGGAGTTTAAGTGTCTAAAATCCACTGTTCTGGATTTTAGAACTGGTATTTAGAGGCCCAGATTGAGTATTTTGCCCTACACTCCACTCTCCCATGTTATCACTGATACTGGGATGGATGTGATCTATTTCTAAGTACAAACTTCCTCTGCAAACCCAGCTGGGAACTCCATGGAAATAATTAAACTGCTGCAGGTTTAAGGGAATAATTCCCTGGGTGAAGACTTATTCCCAGAATACAAATTACTGAGCTCCTGCAGATTGCTCCCAAAGCCTCTCTGCTAAATGACACGTCAGAAATGGGATAGGCTTGAAAATTACTTCAAAAAAAAAGTATGGGGATTTTTTTTTCTCTTAGAAAAACCAGTGGTGTACCCAGGAATAGCAGTGTTTTTCCAGAATGCATTCATCTTTTTTGGGTAAGACTGACCTCTTTTACTTGTTTACCATTTAATTTTAATGATAAACCTGAAAGTTGCTGTGATCTGGTTGGTGCTGAAGTCCTGTTTGGTAAGCAGCCCTGTGTGAATAACCTGGGATGTGCCTGCAGAGGAAGTGGAGTACCAAATCCCCCTTGAATCCTTGTGTTTTAACCAAGAGGAGTTGGATTTGTGGTGTCCCTTTGCTGTCCCCACAGGGGCCTGGTGTTCAAGTTTGGTCGCACAGAGGATCTGTGGCAGTGAACCCCCCTGGAGTGGCCTGGCCTTCAACTGCACCCCCAGAAGTTTTGTAAAACCATTTTGTAAACCTTCCATCGTGTCTGAAGAGGAATCAAGGAAAGCTGAAAGCACTAAATCCAGCTCTATTCTGGTTATTTTTTTTACTCTTGTACATCCACTTCAGTGTTGTGGTGTTTTTGAGAAATGTAAAATTGCTACAAACAACAGTGGAGTCACTTTTCTAAAATGATGTTTGTTACAAATGAAAGGAGAGTGGAATATGGATGTATTTAACCAGCTCTTTCTATGATGTTATTTACACTCCAAGACTTATTAAAAATGCATTTAAACAACCTTTTAACAGATATTTATTAAATATTTCCTATATCTGGGCAATATAACCATTTCTTCAATTTCAAAACTTGCTGCTCTGTGGCTTCTCTTGTGTCATTCAGAACTGTGGTGGTTTGGGATTTTTCTTTTCCCCCCATCCCTGAATATTTCCTTTATCCTGTGATAAAGAGGAAGTGTCTGGGCAGTAACAACTCACAGTTGTGTGTAGAAGGTTTGGGCAGCTGCTGCACTCCTGCTGGCTCTTTGGGAGCTGGGAACAAGGAAAACTGGCCCTTCCTCTGCAAGGCTGCATTCCTGGGGAGCTGCAGGGATCTGCTGATCCATCAGGGAGTGGATGAGGCCAGGGAGCCTCATCAAAGGGCTCAGCCTGTCACGAGCTCCCTCTCTCACTGCTCACAGGGTGCTGAAGGAAGGGAAACAGCCACGGTTCAGTTCTCACTCTTTATTAGGTAAGCACTGCTGGAAGGTTTTCTGTGTCAGCTATTTCTGGAAGAAACAAACACTGAGGACCACAATCCACTGGAAACCAGGGCTCACTGGCAGAGAATGCTGTGTGCCCAAAGTCCTGCACCCCAGAATGGGGGCACATCCCTGGGCTGTGCCCCCCAGACACTGCCCTGGGCTCTGTCTGTGTTTTACACTTGGCAGCAAACCCCAGGGGGTTCAGGAACACCACCCACACCTGAACTTTGGCCATCAGAGCCTCCCAACATCCAGATCTTTCCAGGAGTTCAGTCAGGCAGGATGCAGAGTTCTGGCCCTGCTCCAGCTCACTCATCCAGCCCTGGCTTGTCAAGGCCTTCAGCAGAATCAATTCAGCTCAAAAACTTGAGTGCTTTCCTAGATAAGAAGTGCTCCTTGAGAAATGACACTTTCAGATCCATCATTTTGCCTTGTAAACTCAAGAGCTAAAAATAGTTTAATGTTTCCAAGCATTTGGAGAGATAAGCCATGAATGCAGACAACTTTTTTGTACATATCTTCTAAAAATGATTTAAGGTAAGAACAACAAAGCAGAAAAGCTGCATGCACCTGAAGTTTACATCTGTGAATTCACACTCTATCTCTCAAGAATAACTGGAACAGTTTAGTTTATGAGTGTGCATTGGGGTGGCTTTTGTGGGCCTGAGAATTGGTATTTCAGTGCTCTCTGAACCCATCACAGCTGTTCAGTTTTTCTGGTGATAAAGAGGAAAATCTTATCTTGGTCCTGTCTGTCAGCTGGGATCCTCCACTCAAAATCCAACAGACAAGTGGGGAAACTGTGAACACAAACATTCTTGTATCAGAACATCAAATCATCACAGGAAAACCCCCCCAAACCAAGATAAAAGCTGATTAAAAGCTTATTTTCACCCATTTGTTATTCCTGTAATTCAGACACAGCCTCACATCGGCACCTAAGGCTGCCCAAGGACTGTTTGTGCATCAAAATGTGCTGGGGAAAGGAAAAACCCCTTTTTTCCCCATATTTTTAATTCAAATACCTGGAGTTCTTCATCAAGGTGCTAAATGAACTCCCCCACAGGGAATCTGAAATCATTTTTAAACTCACCTCCCAGTAAGACTGGTCATCAAAGTACTTGGAGACGTGCACAGCTTTCAGCAGTTTGATGTTTAAGATCAAACCTGTTGGTAAAAAGAGAGATCCAAAATAAACACCAGGGCAAGGGGAGGATTGTGTGTAACAAGAGTTTCTTGGCAACATTTATCCAAATGTAACAGATCAAAACACAAATTCAGACCTAAATCCTCCAGCAGAGCCCCCCTGACTCGAGCTGGCCTTAAATACCAAAAGAGGCTTGCCAGGATCAAGGCTTGGGATACTAAAAATGAATTACTTTAGGTAAAACCCCATTAAACAGCTGCTAGATTATGAAAATACATCAAAATGATGAGTTTCCTGCATGAGAAGGGCCTGTGTATCTAAACCAATCTGGTTTATCAGCACTGTTAGTTTGGGATCTCTGATGGGAATCTCTGGATTTTTGAACAATTGGGTAAACACTGAATGTTTGGTTATTTCTGCTGGATGATTTCTGAAGATCTATTCCTTCTTCATTACACCTAAAGTAATGCAAAGGTTTAAAGAAATTCAAACACTCCAAAACTCATTGTAGGGTGTGTTTCCCAGCAATTTTCACTGGCCATTTCTCTGTTGCTCCAGACAGAATTAGAGGCTGGGGAAAAGCAGCAGCTGCCACAAACCAGAGCATTCCACAGGAGCCACGTGAGGGCTGCTGCTCCCAAAGCAGCAAAAAGTCCCAAAATTCCCAAAATCTCTTGATCAAAGGGCTGCAGCTGGGCTGAGGCAGCTCCTGGTGTTATTGAAACTTTGCACATTTGCTCCAAATGGCCTAAAAAGTGACAAGCCCCAGACTGGGGCATCTTCTGTCAGTGAGACAACACCCAAAAGTGAAATGTTTTCATCTTCACACCTCTCCTGTCTGCAGGTTGAAGGCAGGTTAAAATAAACCTTGGTTAAAATAAAACTTCAGCACTGAAAGAATGGTGCTGCTGGGTTATTTCTGTGCAAAACAGCTCGGGCTGGGAGGAGCCCCTGGCACTCGTGTTCCCGTTTATCCCACAGGTGATCTACCCAGAGAAACTTGCTCCAAGGAAATAAAGGGATTCCTGGGATGTTCCAGTACTGACCTGTAACCAAACCTGTTATCAAGGCAGTGCTGATGGTCTGGCAGAAGGCACCAATATTAACAAAGGCATCATAACCCAGTCTGAAAAGCAAAAAAAGCATTTCACCTTTTATTTAGCATTACCACTGTGAATGAATCTGCATCTATCAGAATCTCTCATAGAAGCTGTAATTCTCAAACCTGCAGCTGCAGTGAGATGCTCTAGGAACATACCAGAAGCCTAATGCAGACTTCAGAAGATTTATTTTGTCCATTCTTTTGGTATTAAAACTTCTTTAAATGTTTCATTGAGAGCATGATGAGAAGTGTCAGGCCCTCATGCTGCACTTTCATTTCTCCCTCCCTTCTGAGCTCCCAAAACATCCCAAACCCTAAAGTGATTCTTGGAGGGAGGCACATGCCCAGTCTGCTCAACTCTCAAATTCCTTTTTACTGACTTTTTTTTCCCTTTGGACTTCAGGGCTTATCTTGTGTTACCTGATATAAAACAATGTGTCTGTGATGACATCAGGCTCTCTGGATGTCTGACAACCCTTCTCAGGGCACACTGCAGTGATGATTATTTATCTTCATTATTTTATACAAGAACTTATGTACCTGGATAATTCATTCCATTGTGTCTCAGTGCCCCTCTCTACAACTTTGAGAACAACAGCGGCCACAGCTCCAAGCACAGCAGGCAAACCAAAAGTGAAATGAACTCCAGAAGTATCCTGCAGCTTCAAGGCAGGATTAAAGCACCTCTGGGAAGAAGAAAAGGTTTAATTGACACCCAGAAACACAAGCTGGTAATTGCAGATCAGCTGTTGCAGACCTAGAGGATGAATTTGCTCTCAGGAGCTGCAATCCTGGGCTCTGCTCAAACCACCTCAGGTTTCCTAGCTTGGAAAAGAGGTTTCCCCTGGGGTATCCTGCTGACAGATTTACACAGCTTATCCAAGAAGCCTTTGGGGGGTTGAGCATTACCTGCACACAGTGAGATGCCAGGATGGAGATGACACTGCCCAGCAGCCCCAGAATCATGGCAATCCAAGGGTGCTTTATGAGCTCTGCTGTGTAACTGATGGTGACCCCTCCAGCCAGGACTGCACTGCGGATGTCAGCCTGCAACAGCAACAGGGGGGCAGGGACTTCTTACAAGGGCTTCTAGGGGTACAGCAAGGGGCAGTGCCTCCACACTGAAAGAGGGGAGGGGGAGATTCAATACTGGGAGGGAATCCTTCCCTGTGAGGGTGGGGAGGCCCCTGGAACCCTGGAAGTGTCCAAGGCCAGGCTGGACAGGGCTTGGAGCCACCTGGGACAGTGGGAGGTGTCCCTGCCATGGCAGGGGGTGGGATGAGGTGATCTTTGATGCCCCTTCCCACTCAAACCCCTCTGTGAGTCTGTGACTGTCAGGCCCTGGACAAGGTTTCAGTTAACAGCTGTTGTATTTCCAGTGTATTCTTGAGGGTACCAGAAAATCTCTTTGAACAGAAAAACCCCATGCAGGGTTTCCCCTCGTCCTTACCATTCTGAATTTGCCATCCTTGGAGGTCAGAGCAGACAACATGAAGGCAGCCACAGCACTCACTGTGAGGGCCAAGTAAGTGCTGAGCACTGTTTCCACTTTCTTGGACCCAGCCAGGATGGAGTTGAAGCTTGGCCAGAACACCCAGACAAACACAGTGCCTTGGGGACAAGGAAAGAGACCCTCAGGAGCTGCTCTGAAGCACAGGGAGCCCATCTGTGCCTGTCTCTGGAGGGCTCCAGCCCACAGTGTGCACTCACTGTAATTCCCAAGCCTTTCCCAAAGCAGAGCTGCTCTAAGGTCACTCCCAGAGAGGAGCTGTCAGTGACCACAGGCTTCCCTAGCAGGAATGAAACCAGGTTCTGCTCCTAATGGGCAGCGTTTGGGAAGCCCAGGCTCCCTGGAGCCAGTGCCCTGCCTGGCAGGATGCATCCCTCCTCACCTGCCCGGGGCAGCACTGCACACACCGAATTCCAGCCAGCAGAGGGACAGAGGGACAGAGGGACAGAGGGACAGAGGGACCTCGGAGCACCCCGGGCTGGCCCCACCCGGCCCTGTGGCCCTGGGCTGTGCACGGACTCCAACACAAACACAGGCCACAGCTCCTCTGGCAATCCCAGCTGCTGTGTTTTGTTTCCAGCCCGTTCCCATCACTGATGTTGTGTTCCCCACCCCCCAGAGGTACCAGGCCCTTGTGCAATCCACCTGACAGTGGCATTTGATGTGCTCCTGTCCAAGATCCCTAACAAGTGACACAGGCATTGTCACTAAGAGGCACAAATCCAGTTTCCAGCAGCCCTGGCAGACACTGATTTTGTACCAGCTTGTCTTGGCTCTCAGAAATCCAGTTTCCATTGCTAATATCCATGATTTCAGTGCAGCAAGGCACAGATAACCCTGCCTCAGACAGGAGAGGCCATTTCAGCAACTCTAAATGGTGGCACTGAGGACTCGTGACATGATTCATCCTATTCTCATTGATCAGGCAGTTAATCAGTCATAAATATAGATATAAAATCCTCTGCAGCATTCTTATGAGGATCTGCTCAGCTCTGGAAATAAACAGCAAACAAGAACTCCAGGGACACAAAAGAGCAGCATTTAAATTTTGTATTCCCTAAACTGGGCAAAGAGTGACTGAGAATGAGACTCTGTGGACCCCTGCAGGAAGCTCTGGGCTCAGCTGGTGGCAGTGGCACTACAGAAGTTGTGATTATAAAAACACCAAATTGCTTCCCTAAGAAAAGGGATGAAAGTCCCAGACACTGAGCCTGTGCAGCTCCTCTCTCGTGGGCCTGCCTGTATCACACTCCCCACCCTTCAGCAGGCTTTATCTTTTTATTTCCCTTACCAGCAGGGACTGCCCTTTTCTATCTCTGTGCACCACCTGGACCGACAGCCTGAGCTCTGCTGAAACACAAGTTATGAGCTCAGCTCTGGCTCACAGCCCCTCCCCAGCAAGCCAAGGGGACAACTTGGCCAGGAAAGGGAGTGGTGAACCTGGAGAAAGAACTGGCAACCTGGAGGAGACTTTATGCTGAGGTGGCAAAGCAAAGTGAGCCCCAGCTGTGGCAGGAGCAGCCTGTGGGCCAGGCAGGAAAGGGGCCACTGTCACAAACAGCAGCAGTTTCTGTGCTTGGCTGCATTCAAAGCTGCATTCTGCATTTAAACCCCAGCCCTGCCCATGTTCTCCCTGCAAAGCCTCATGCAGCTGGGACATTCCAGCCAGGACTCACCCAGCACTGAGAACAGCTCGGACCTTGGCGTGCTCCTGTTCTTGTCCAGCCCTGGGGGAGCCTCAGGGAAGCGGGAGGCGAGTGCCAGACCAAAGTAGGCTCCAAAGAGGAACACGTGCATCACAGAGAGGTGCTCTGGGACCTGCACCAACAGAACACTCACCATCTGTGGGCTGAGCCAGGCCACACAAAGCCTCTGCTACAGCTCCTGACAGAGCTGCTCCAAAGCTCCAGTGATGTTCCCCCCACGTATCTGCAAATCCCACCAGGGTACCTCCAGAAATTTCTTGTTGATCCATCTGCTCATGTAGAAGAAGATTAATTCCATCAGGGTCATCACAATTAACTGCACAGGATTGGCCTTGCCCAGGACAGCCCCAGTGGAGATGACCACAGCAGTCACGCTCACAAGAGCCCTTGCTAGACTGCAAGAAAGAAAGGAAAGAACAACAACTCAGTCTCAGGGTGACACCAGGGCCAATAAAAAGGAATCACACAGAGCAATGCACTTAAAAACCAAAAGCCCTCTAAAATGCCTGTGCCCATCCCTTCCAGGGCCCCACAAGGAGGCATTCACCTCCACAGGGAGCAATCAGCAGTTCTGCACTAGCCCAGCTCAAACATGAACTCACTACCTTTCCAAACCAACTTGACTTTGCTCTCCCCTAAGGAAAACTAAGAAATCTTCTGCCAGCACAGAGAACTGGACACCAAGAACAACGAGCAAGAAGTTGAACCCGGTGCTGCTAAAGCCATATCTTCTCAGAACCATCAGGAAGAAGCCAAATCCAAAAATCACCATGTGGTTGACATCTTGAAATTCTGCAGGACAGAAAAGAGCAAGACAGCAGTGAAATTATTAATGCAGCTTTCTGATTTAAAAAAAATAAATTAAAAAATTACAATTAACTAAGAAGCCTTCAGATAAAAATTTAAGTGCCACTATTGTTTAGAGCTTGTAAAGAATTCCAGAGCTTTCTTTCCAATGTATAATCAGAGAATAAATACCCTTAATGCTGAATTTATTTTTACATACTGATCTGAGTGGATCAGGATGTGTAAATGGATCAGGATGGGGGCTGAGAGGTGAAAACCCCAACAGAAAACTGACCCAAGTTACAATTTAGTCTTGGATCCCCACCACACCTGTGACATAAAGAAACTCCCAGCACTCCTGGCAAGTTCAAAGAGCAATAAAACCTTCTCACCACCAGACCCCGCTGTGCAGGGCACAAGAGGAGCAGGGATCCCCCCTCCTTCCCCAGCAGGGTGCCAGGCTTACCTGGGTAGGAGACGGATGAGAACCTGGCTGAGACACTGGAAAAGGATAAGGAGTAGTTGTAGTTGTCACTGACATCTGGGAAGCCAAAGAAAGAGCGGATGAGGAGCAGAGCCTGCAGCAGGAGGTTCAGCCCGGCCACGCTGCAGCGGAAGCCGCAGCGGATGCTGAGGGAGTCGGACTGGGAAGGCATCGTGCACTGGGCTACATGGAGAGCAGCACAGCAGAGACTCCTCTGCCTCCTCTGCCCTGTGGGACTGTCCCCGTGCCCTCACACCAGCAGCAGAAGAGCTGTGGGGGCCAGCAGTGAGAGCTCAGCCAGAGATAAAAAGGGCAAGAGGCGTGAGCAGGGAGCAGCTCCTTATCTGGGCTGTGGCAGGAGCCAAACGGAGTCCAGCTCACATGGGCTGAGCTCAGAGTGCCCGAGGACACGGCCAGAGCCAGAGCCAGGGCCACGGTCACAGCCAGAGCCAGAGCCAGGGCCACATCCAGGTCCTTTTTCTGAGAATCCTGTGAACCCATGGGCAATTCACACAGAACCAAACCTGGTGAACTTTTTCTCTAAACAGGGCAACAGCTCAAGCAGCAGTTTAGGAATTAATTTAGCTAGCACAACGAGCCTTTTTGCTACGTGTTAGTAAATCCCATCAGTGTTAACACCCAGGGAGAACACCCCAAAGGTGAGGAATTCACCCCTTCTCCCTCAGGATGGCACATTGGAAAGGTGATGCTCAGATTCACAGCTTATGTTTCCAAACAGCAACGAAAGGTTGGTGATGTATGACAGGGTGAAGAACAAAGTAACTTTTATCAGGGAAAAGTTCTTCCCCACGAGGGTGGTGAGGCCCTGGCACAGGTTCTGCTTCACCCCTGGCAGTGCCCACGGGCAGGTTGGACATTGGAGCTTGGAGCAGCCTGGGACAGTGGAAGGTGTCCCTGCCCATGGCAGGGGATGGAATGAGGTGATCTTCAAGGTCTCCTCTAGCCCAAACAAATCCGTGATGCTCCAATTCTAAAATATAACGCCACCACCAGGAAAACAGCGCCATGCCTTGGGCCAGCACCCTTCTGGGACAGTTCTAACGCCGTTTAGGGACCAGCACTCCTCACACTCAGCCCATCACTGCCCGAGCCTTGTTCTGGGCGATCCATCACCGCCGGCAGGCCCGTGGCACCGGCACCCTGTGCCCAGCCAGGCCCGGGAGGTGGTGGACTCCCTCAGGAGCGGCCATTGTTCCCCTCACGGCTCCCACAGATCACAGGAGCCTCAAGGCGTGGGCCGGGGGCTCCAGGGAGGCCCCAACCGCGGGCCCTGGGGTGGAGGCTCAGCCGGGCGGCTCTGGCTCGCCGCCGGGGCTCACGGCGGTGCCAGTCCCGGTGCCCGGCCGTGACTCGGCAGCCCCCGGTGGCGGCAGCACCGCCGCATCCGCCCGGCCCCGCCCCTCCCTGAATGCCCGCCCCCTCCCCACAGGCCGCCCTTAGGGACTGCACTCCCATTGGCCAAGCGCAGCTCCTCCTGGCCTGTGATTGGCTAATTCCCAGCACCGACCGTCTTTGGGCCGCGCGTCCTGTACTTCGATTGGTCCCATGGCTTGTCACTCAGCTATGCGCAATATTTATTGGCTGGCGCGGCCTGTCCGTCAGGCTGGGGGTTATTTTGCTCTCCGGTGAGCGGCATCGGAGGTCGCGCTGTGGGGGCGGCACCGGGCGTCACAAACTGTCACAGCCTGACTTGGCACCTGAGACGGGGTGTCCCCTTCCCCAACCGCCCATTTGCCAGCGAGGCTGTCAATCAAGTGGGAGAGGTGGCACCTCGGTGCTACGGTGACAGAGGAAATAGAGCCCTCCTTCTTCCGTTTCCGAGTGGATGGCTGAGCTGTCCTTTTATTTTTCTGTTTCTTCTCCATTGGGCAATTTTGCTGTCCGTCACCGCAAGGGGCGGGAACCAGCCCGTAGCACAGTAGGCGGGAGAAGACCAAAATCTGCATCCTAATTGGTCAAAATGCCATCAATCATAAATAACCCCCTCTGATTGGGTTGTAGGGCCGTCATTCACAGTGTTGGGCGTGCCACGCGACTGCACGAGGCGGGCTTAACTTTCTAGCACTGCGATTTGTCCATTCTATCGTCTGTCTGCCTTTTCCCGCTGCCGATTGGTCGGACATGCCGTCACTCACGTGGGATCAACCGTTTGATTGGTGATCGCCGGGGAGGCAGGGCGCTGCGCGGCGGCTGCGCGGGGGGACTCGGCGGGGAGGGACGGACCAGGAATTATTTTTATTTCTTTGTTTCCCGGGTTAAAAAAAAAGAAAAAAAAAGGGAAAAAAAGAAAATTAAACCCCCAAAAAAATCCCCGCGCTCGGGAACCCCCCGCGGGGGCGGATGGTGCTGCCGTGAGCGGGGCGGGCCGGGCCGGGCCGGGCCGGCGGGATGAAGCGGCGGAGCGCGGACTGCAGCAAACTGCGGCGGCCGCTCAAGCGGAACCGCATCACCGAGGGCATCTACGGCAGGTACCGAGCGGCCGCCGCGGCGCCGGGAGCGGGCGGTTCGCGGCCCCGGGCCCCCCGGCCGCCCCCCGGCCCTGTCACCGTCATGGCGCCCCGGCGCCCCTCAGGCGCTGCCCCGCCCCGGGCCCTCCGCGCCCCCGGGGCTCCGCGGGGCCGGGGGTGCTGCTGGCCAAGGTGCTGCCGGTGCTGCCCGGGGGGAACGGCCGGAGCCGGCCCTGGGGTGCGCGCCCAGCGCTGGGGCCTTCTCCCTGGGTCACCCCGGTGCCGGAGCTCCGAGCCTCGCCTGGGGAGGGTTTCCCGGCCGGGTCTCGCAGCTGGGCGCTGCCGGAGCTCCGAGCCTCGCCTGTGTCTCCCCGGGGAGGGTTTCCCGGCCGGGTCTCGCAGCTGGGCACTGCCGGAGCTCCGAGCTGCCGCTGCCGTCTCAGCTGGGTCTGCCCGGGGAGGCTTTCCCGGCTGGGCATTCCCAGGCTCCGGCTCGCACCCGCCGCCGTGCCGAGCAGCCCGGCTGCTCTCTCGGGGTCTCACAGAGTTGTTCTTGCCGTGCTGGTGGGGCTGCGGGGAAGCCGTGAGAGCCACGGGAGCAGGAGGCTGGTTGGGAGCAGGGATGTGCCGGGGTCACAGCAGGTGCCCGGCTCAGCCCTGACCCTGGCAGCGAGGAGCCAAGCAGCGCTGAAGGGAGCCGCACTTGGGATGAGCCTCATGCCGGCAGCGGGATGTGTTTTCCAGGGGCTCGCAGGGCTGGTTTGTGTCCCAGCACCGAGCCCATGTAAGGAGTGGTTCAGAGCTCTGCTCTCCCGAGTGTGGCAGGTTTTGTGGCGTGCGGTAATTGTGCCTTTCTCAGTCAGCAGGAGTGTGGGTCAGGAGAGGCTCGGGAGCTGGTGAGAGCTGTAGTAAATGTGCTGCTGTCCCATTTCTGTTTCTAGTTCAGTGGGGTTGATGAATGCAGTGCCTGGAAACCTGAGCGAGCTCATACAATTCAGATGTTAACTTTGCATGAGGGAGGCAGCTGCTGGGGATCTGTGACAGGAATAAAATTGTCCCAGTGTGCTGCTTATCCCACTTGTAGTGAATCTGTGAGAGTAGAGAGCTTTTGCTTTAGACTTTCAGGTTTTGGGAAAAGCCTGCCTGGAACGGTAAAGAAAAGCATCCCTTGTGTAGAAATTATTATTCAAGGTGAAGAATAATTCAAATATATAAGGAGTTGGTTATAACTGGATTTCAAAAGTCATTCCAAATGCTTTGCCTTTGAGGGGACTGGCGGGGAAGGTGGGGTGAGAGAAGGAGGGGAAGTCAGGGAAAGCTCAGAGGAGCTCCAGGAGCTGAGTGCGTGCAGCAGGGAGAGCTGCTGGAGTCTCTGAGCAGCTGAGGCACCTCTGCCTTTGCTTCTCCTGGGATGCTTTGGTTCAGGAATGGGATTTTTAGCCGTTGTTTTCACGTGGCATTTTGCTAAACAGAAACAATCAGTGTGCTCAGTGTTGCCATACAGAAAAGGAGGAATAGTGAGAAGGCTTTTCCCTTTGGGAATCTAAACAGAGGGGGGTTCTTCTATTCTACATGGATCTGGAATCTTTCTCCTTTTTTAAAATATTTTTTTTGTCTCCATAATTCAGTGGTCACATACAGGTAACTTCTCACAGAACTACAGTTGTCTAAATTCTTGTAATTAGTGCAGTTATTTATTCAGCTTATCTTAATTGTCCCCATCAGCTTACACAGACCCAGTAAATGCAGTTATCAGGAGGAAGCATCCTGGGTTTATGGGCAGAGCAGCCAGGCTGAGCAAACAGCAGCATTGGGATACTTAACTCTTTGTTTTGTTTGGTTTTTAAATTAAGCCTGATCTTAATTTAAGTCTCCTGTCCAGCCTGGCATGTGAGCAAGGCAGAGCTGTCACTGAGACACATGGGGTGGGTGGGAGCTGGGAAAAGGAGGAGTTGTGGAGCAGGGAAGGAAGGAATTGTCCTGCAGGGAAGCTCTGGTGGCAGAGTTCTTGCACGTGTAAAACTGAAGCAGATTATAAGAAGTGATAGAAGAACAGAACAGAGTTAGAAATATAAAATCCTGGGCTGCACTGAAAGGTGTGGATGATGTGTGAATGCTGATTTTTGCAGTGATTTATGCTCTTTAGAAGTATTGCAGAATCTGTGGAAAGAACTTTATTATAATTTAAAAGAACTGCTTTCAGCAGATCTCCAAACCCACCACAGTCATGGTAGGAATTGGAGGGTCTCTTATTTCCACAGCTTTACATTCCAAATTTTGCCTTCTCCCATGTAAAACAACGGCAACAAAGTGATTGAACATCTCCTACCTTTGGCAGTGTGCATGCATTAAACCCCTAATTGTTAATTAAAGTGTTCATTTCAGCTTGTCATCAGTTAAGCAATTAAAGTTTATTTGTTCCTGCCTGTTCCTAAGTCTTCCCAGTCCTCTTCTTTGATCTGGTTCAAACCTGGCTAAAACCCTCCAGCTGCCTTGCTGATATTGCTTGTTTTGGCTCTGCCTGGTCCCACTTTCCTAGCTGGGCAAGTCTCAAGATGAATTCCACACATCCCTGCTTTAAGTTGTGCTGTCACATCAGCTGATGGATGCTGTCTCATGGATTCCCTGACAATAGTCCTGAAATACTCCATGTTCCTTCAGAGCAGGGTTTTTTTAGCTGGGATGTAAATTGCCCTTTATGCCAGGCACTCCGTGGGCTGGCAGCCAAGTGGGTGCCTGGCAGGGGAGGCTGTCTCATCTCCAAGTGGCCCTGGTGGCACAGGACAGGATTCCTGGGTGCCACGACCCCATAAATACTCCTGGTTCCCTCTGCCACCCAAATCCTGACAGGACTGGCTGTCCAAAATGCATTCCAAGGAGTGCATTTTTGACAGCCAAATAAACTGGAAGGAAAACATCAGCACTACCTCCAGGAATGTGGCCTTTTTTAGGCTTTTCTTGAAAATCCATAATCATTCCTCCTGCTCATTTATTCTGGCTTTTTTTTTTTTTTACCAGCTTCCTATAGAGGGTAAAGCATTTTCTGGAGGTCTGGAACAAAGCAGCAGAGCTGCCTTTTATGACTTGAACTTCAGTGCAGGGCTCCAGTGTCATTTATCCTACATTCAGTGTGCTCTGCTGTGCCAGCCCCTCTGCCCTGGCTCTCACTCCCTGCAGCTGGAGGGGCTCCTGTGGCTGCATTTTGGGATTTGGGGTTTGCAGCTGGGTTCCCAGAGCTGGCAGTGCCTGCTGTCCCAGCCCCACAGTGCTGGGTGCTGACTGTGTGCCCCTGCCAGGGCTGCCATCCCTGCAGGGGTGTCCCTTTCCTCCTGCCCAGCTCAGGGCTGGGTACCCTCTGTGCCCTGCCAGGACACACAGTCAGGGCTCAGGGAGCTTTCCTGGGCTTCCTCACGTTTCTTTTCCTTTTCAAACCTGTAGCTGGCAGGTGTTTCACATGGTCAGTGCCAGCAGTGATGTTTTCTGCCTTTCAGACTGCCTTTCTGCCCACTGATAATAATCTTAGATATCTGTGTTTCTTTAGATAAAGCTTTGATATTTGCTGATCTCCACTCAGCATGCCTGCTGTTGTGGCTGCTGGCTAACCCTGAGGTGGGGGGGGGTCGTTGATTATTTGGTGATTCCACCCAAATGCTGAAATTCACCTTTTTAAAGCTCACCTGTGCCCTTGGCTCCCTGCCAGCCTCGGGATGCCTCCCACTCCATTGTCTTGGATGAGTCAGGCTGCCAAATGGAACGTGGCAGGATTGCCTTTCCAGCCTTTGGGCCTTGCTGATAACGGTGGGATGGAATTAAGGCTCAATCCACCCCCAGTTTGGGTTTGGGCTGCAAAATTGGGACTTTTTCTGGGGATTTTTGGCAGTGTATTTACCTTACAGCTGGCAGAGGATCTGCTTCTGCAGGGCAGTAAAAGGAGAACAAAGAACAAGAGAGGAAAAAAAAAGGGGTGGGGGGGGAAGGAAATGGCATCTGGCACTTGTAGGGGGAGGAAGAATAAGGAGGAAAATTATTTATTTGCAAATTCAAAGGGGGAGCAGAGGCACTGCAGGGTTATGAATAAATCTTTCTATTCAGTGTACATTAGCCATCAATTGACCTTTCAGAGAAATTGCAGCTCTGTAATCACTGCTCCTCCCTGCCCTGTGCCCTGCTCCTGGCATGGATGTGTCCATGATTCCCTTCTCCTTTATCACCCTCCAGGATTAGGGGCCATATGCTGTTTCATGGGGAAAGCCCTGTCCTTAAACCTCTGCCAGGGCACCCAGGGCAGGTTTTTTGACATGTGTCAGGAAATTGGATAACCCAGATTTTAGGTATTCATCTGCAAGAATCTTCCCTGTATTGGGATGCACCTCAGAATTCCAGCTGGCCTGATAGAATACACTTGAGCCTGTGCAATAAAAGGCTTTTCCAGGGGATTTCATTCCTGGGGATGTGTTTCAGCTGTGAGCTCACCCTGCTGGGCTGGGGCTGGCCTGAGCACAAACCTGGCTGTGCAGCACCTCAGGGGCAGCAGGATCTGAGGTTTGGGCTCCTTCCCTGCTGGGGCCAGCCCAAGGATTGAGGCTGTGAGAGTTTCCTGAGCTCCTGCAATTCTGAGTGGCTTTGGAGCCCTTCAGACAATGAGAAATAGGCTCTTTAATACTGTTGGCAAAACCTCCTTACAAGTGTTGCATTGTTCCAATTCCACTTTAGAAGGTGCTAAGTGTCAGCGGGGCCCTTGGATTGATATGAATTTAATATCAGAAATCACTTTAATGGCTGGGTTACAGAACTCCTGTTCAGCAAATGCTTTCACTTGGAGTGGCACTTGAGGGTTGAGCAGCATTAGTCCTGACAGCCCTCGTTTGCTGGGAAAAATGGGGTCTCCTCCTGCCTTCCAGTGGCAGGAAAATAAACAATAGCCACGAGAGTAACCCAGGAAAAGGCTCCACAGCACAACTCAACTGAGCAGGGAATTCCTGGCTGGGATGGTTTTATGGAATTCCTCAGGTCTGAGGAGCTGCACAGGTACAGTTCCAGAGCCTGGACCCAAATGTCACCTTTAGTGTCAGATATTCCCTGAATGCTTTCTACAGATTTCTGGTGAGGATCTGAGCTGTAAATAAACAGGGAAGGGCAGCCTGTGGAAGCATAATCCACCAGGGCAGTGTGAGCATTGAAGGGGTTCTGGTGGGTTTTGGTTGGCTGGGTTTTGGTGTGGGGTGTTTTGTTGGGCTGCAGGTTTTTTCTGTACTCCCATTGCAGTTTCATTCTTCTCTAAAGGAATTTGTGTCTGGGGCTGGGTCCCTCAGAACTGAAAACATCACTTCCTTAACTTTGCAAGTGTGTGCCATTAATTTTGTTTCCATTCCACTGAAGTGCTCCCTGGAGCCTTTTGCTGTATTTTTTCCCAGCCAGTTCAGTTGATAAGGGCACTCTCAGGCACCTGCCATTCACCTCTGACTCCCCAGAAATCCAGGAGTTTTCCCAGCCCTGTGGATTGTGCCTGAACTTGGGTGAGAATTGCACAAGTTCAGTTGTTTCCAAACCTCTGCTGGTACCCAGCTCTTTCCCTGGAAATCTGGGGTTTTGTCTCTTCCCCAAAGCTCTGAGCAAGTTCCTAAAAAAGCCCCGTGGCCCCGAGCAGGGCAGAAACTCGACCCTGCCTGGCACAAGGTGCCAACCCTTGGCACCTCCCACTGAACATTCCAGGGCAAAGTTCTGCTGGTTGTGCTGGCAGGGGGGCAGAGGAGGGAAAACAAGTCACTAAAAGGACAATTTTCCTTTGGTTTAAATGAGAAACAAATATTTCCCCCCCCACACCTTTTTTTTTGTTGTAACCCCATAGAGTGCAGCAGGGTATTGGGGAGCTGGAGTGACAGATCTGGGGGTGGTGGCTTTGGGGGAAAAAGGGGTTTTCCTTTTTTTTTGGAAGAATGGATTGGGCTGATGTCTCAAGTGTTACTTGGGTATGAGCTCAGAATGTTTTTAAGCCCTGTTGCCAAGAAGGATCATCAGTGGTTCAAAATGCAGGACTCAGAACATGGGAATGTGGCTCAGAAATAATTAAAAATAGAAGTTAGGCTGGTCTCAGGCCTCACGTGCTTCCATTTTTCTGGGGTTTTGTTTGTTTGTTTTTCAGGGATCCATTTGCCTTCATAGAAATGTTTTCAAACCTAACACTGATAACTCAGTATCCAAACAGCCTTTAAATTGCTGTAGGCTTAAAATACATCTCAGTTTATTGGTGTTGCAGTCTGTGTTAAATGAGGGAACATCTGCAGCCTGCTGAGGAGGGGAACACCGAAATTCCTGGGCACCAGGGGCAGGAGAGGACTGGAAAAGGAACATTCCAGCTGGGAGAAGTTACCTGTGGCAGGACTTCACTGTGTGGGAATGCACAGGGAGATGGGTGATGATGAGCAGTGACCCTGCTGATTATTGGGAAAAATAAATGCACTTCAGTGTTAGCTTCATTAGACCAGGCCTGCTGTAATGGGATAATAAAAAAACCTCAATTTATTTTATAAAATTATTTTGGCTGGCATTTCTTTCTGTGTAATTCAGTTGTCCTTACTTTTCATTCTGAATATTTTAATTAAAAAAAGAAAGAAAGTCAGTTTGCCTGTTGGAAATCCTGACCTGAAATTTCCTTTTTCTTTCCTCCAGCACCTTCCTGTACCTGAAGTTCCTGGTGGTGTGGGCCCTGGTGCTGCTGGCAGATTTTGTGCTGGAGTTCAGGTTTGAGTACCTGTGGCCCTTCTGGCTCTTCATCAGGAGTGTTTACGATTCCTTCCGATACCAGGGCTTGGTGAGTGCCACTGAATAGTCCATTTTCCACAGTGGCAGTGGCACTCAGCCTCCCCAGGGATATTCCATTTTCCACAGTGGCAGTGGCACTGCAGCTTCCCCAGGGATATCCCAGGGATATTCCATTTTCCACAGTGGCAGTGGCACTCAGCCTCCCCAGGGATATTCCATTTTCCACAGTGGCAGTGGCACTGAGCCTCCCCAGGGATATTCCATTTTCCACAGTGGCAGTGGCACTGCAGCCTCCCCAGGGATATTCCAGGGATATTCCATTTTCCACACTGACAGTGGCACTGCAGCCTCCCCAGGGATATCCCAGGGATATTCCATTTTCCACAGTGGCAGTGGCACTGCAGCCTCCCCAGGGATATTCCATTTTCCACAGTGGCAGTGGCACTGCAGCCTGCCCAGGGATATTCCAGGGATATTCCATTTTCCACACTGTCAGTGGCACTGCAGCCTCCCCAGGGATATTCCAGGGATATTCCATTTTCCACACTGACAGTGGCACTGCAGCCTGCCCAGGGATATTCCATTTTCCACACTGTCAGTGGCACTGCAGCCTCCCCAGGGATATTCCAGGGATATTCCATTTTCCACAGTGGCAGTGGCACTGCAGCCTCCCCAGGGATATTCCAGGGATATTCCATTTTCCACACTGTCAGTGGCACTGCAGCCTGCCCAGGGATATTCCATTTTCCACAGTGGCAGTGGCACTGCAGCCTGCCCAGGGATATTCCAGGGATATTCCATTTTCCACACTGTCAGTGGCACTGCAGCCTGCCCAGGGATATTCCAGGGATATTCCATTTTCCACACTGTCAGTGGCACTCAGCCTCCCCAGGGATATCCCAGGGATATTCCATTTTCCACACTGTCAGTGGCACTGCAGCCTCCCCAGGGATATTCCAGGGATATTCCATTTTCCACAGTGGCAGTGGCACTCAGCCTCCCCAGGGATATTCCAGGGATATTCCATTTTCCACACTGTCAGTGGCACTGCAGCCTCCCCAGGGATATTCCATTTTCCACACTGACAGTGGCACTGCAGCCTGCCCAGGGATATTCCAGGGATATTCCATTTTCCACACTGACAGTGGCACTGCAGCCTGCCCAGGGATATTCCAGGGATATTCCATTTTCCACACTGACAGTGGCACTGCAGCCCCCTCACAGCACCAGGGCTTCTCTCTGATGGATACTTTATCTGTGGCCAGTGGAAATGAAATAAAGATTTATCCAAATTTCACCACAGGGAAATTCTGTTTAAATTTCTGAGCCGGGTTTGAATTAATCAGAATTATATATAACCTCATATATGTGTAAACAGGCAAGACTTTCTGTATTATTTTAAAGAAAACCCTCTTACACAGACTTTTTAAATATTTATATATGTATATGTGTGTGTATAGATATATATATACACAGACATATGCTATGTATCTATATATATGGCTATAAAAATATATATAGCCATATAAAAATTTTTTATTCCTAGATTTATATGTAAATATATTTTAATGTGTTAAACATATTAGAATTAAACATGTGATATTAGAAATACTGGTGTGTGATAAATTATAGCTATTAGATATTTTATATAATATGTATTATAATGTATATAAAAAACTGTAGTTGGGTTGGAATAACCAAACCCTCTTCTTTTTTCCCCCTCCCTCCTTTCTTTCAGGCCTTCTCAGTATTTTTTGTGTGTGTAGCATTCACCTCCAACATCATCTGTCTGCTCTTCATCCCAATCCAGTGGCTGTTCTTTGCTGCCAGCACCTATGTGTGGGTACAGTATGTGTGGCACACAGGTGGGCATTGTTCTTTATTTACAACTTCCTGACTCATTTATCACTTCTTTATTTCCAGCTCTTCTCTATTGACAGCTCCCAGGGCTCCATGTGTATCTCACATCTTTTAGGAGCAAATCCCCTCTGCTGTTGCCTCACTTAATGGAGTTTTTTTTAGAGTTAAAAATTTGGGTTTGGTTTTTTGTTTTGCACTTGGGGTACATCTCCAGTCAGCAGGAACTGGAGGGGAATAAACAGGAATTGCAGAGCAGTTTAGAGAAAATTAAATTCCTGACTTTAAAACTCTCCTGCAGTGATTCAAAAATTGCAGAGCACTCAGGACAAGTTTGTGACAGTGTTCTGTTCCTCCACACTCAGTTGATGTGCTGATAATTTAGTTAATGATGTTCAAATATCAGTTATTTCAGTGCTCAGAGTTTAATTCTGTGTTAGCACAGCTGGATCCATTTTCTGAGCTGGTGATGCCAGAGGCTGCCCTGGCAGTTTGGGGCTTCCATGGAGAATTTTTATCCCCCTCTGCTGCCCTTTTCTCCCTGAGTTTGTTCTCACAAATCCCTGGGTTTGGATGCAGAAATGGAGCTGGGGGAGGCGGTTCAGTTCCTTCCTTCAATCAAAACATTTTAGGAATCAAATTTAATTTAAAGATTTTTAGGGGTAATTTTCACTCCCCAGATTGTTGGGATTTGGGCTTTGTGGAAGATTTTGTGTTAGCCTCGATCCCAGGGGTTTGCAGGGTGCTGTGATGATCCCTCCCTCAGCTCTGTGACACCTTAGTCACTGCTGATGGCAGCAGTGTGGGAGCTGATGGAAGGGGCTGTGAGCCACTGCTGCCCAGTCTCAAATACCTGCAGATCTGGGGCTGGTTTTGGAGCTGTGTTCATGTGTTAAAGCCTTATCTGAAGTTGTTCAGGGTTGATGCTTAGGAGGAAGAACCTGATGGGCCAGTTTTAGCTGTAGCTATTGAGCTGATTTAATATTTTAATTCATGGCACCCTCAGGAATTACTCATTTTCAGTGCTCATCCACGCTGATGGGAACTTGCTTTTTTCTCTTTTTTTTTGCTGAAAATCTTTAAGGTTTTTGTTTCCTCAGACCCCTGAAATGTTTTAAAAATAACTCCCAACTCCTTGCTGCCTGTGCTCTGTCCCTGAGTGCCTCTGTTTCCCTTCTCTCCACAGAAAGAGGTGTGTGCTTACCAACAGTATCACTGTGGATACTCTTTGTTTATATTGAAGCAGCCATTAGATTTAAAGATTTAAAAAACTTCCACGTGGACCTTTGTCGTCCCTTTGCAGCACACTGGTGAGTGCTTCTCTGTCCTTTCCCTCTTAACCTTGCTTTCAGCAGGAAAATGAATAATCAGGCCTTTTATTTGGGTTCAGGGCTTGGCTGCTCAGTTTTCCTCACAATTCTGCCGTGAAACATTCCATGAGAAATGTGTGTAAACAAGGCCCCAGTGCCACCTTTCTGTGCTGGGAGGAATTTGCAGTGTGGATATTTCCAACAATTCTTGAAAGCTCCCGTGGAACAGCAAAACCCACTTTATAAATCGGTTTCTGTGGAACTTGTTCATATATAAATATGTATGAATATGTGAATATATTTGATTAATTTGCTATCATGGCTATAGTTTGATTAATAATATTGCTTTGTTTTCCCTCCTTAGCATTGGCTACCCTGTTGTGACTTTGGGCTTTGGCTTTAAAAGTTACGTCAGCTACAAGATGCGGCTGAGGAAGCAGAAGGAGGTGCAGAAGGAGAATGAGTTCTACATGCAGCTCCTGCAGCAGGCTCTGCCCCCAGAGCAGCAGATGCTGCAAAGGCAAGAGAGGGAGGCAGAGGAAGGCAAGTTATCCCTTCATGTGTGCTCTGCTCTCTGCTGTTCCAAGGAAAAGCAAAGCCCAGCCGTGCTGGGGAGGAGCTGCTCCAGCCTGGCTCTGCTGGTGGGAGGGGGTGAGCTCAGAGGGGCAGGACTGGACTCACTTTGGAGGGGTTCATGTGGCAGGAGAAGGGAATTGGGGCCCCTCTGCTCAGCTCTTCATTAGCAGCTGCATCAGCAGCTCAGTCAGTGCTGTGTGTAGCTCTGGTGTTTATTCTTAAATCCCTCTCTCCTGCCTGGAATGAGGCAAAAAGCCCTAAAATAGGGGACTTGGGAGTCTCTTTTCTAGAGAGTCTGCAATCCTGATTGTTTCCTGCAGGAATGATGGATGTGTCCACAATGATTTTTTTCTTTCTGTGGCACGGTATTGATGGATTTAATGAACTAAGTTGGGTTTTTTTTCACTTTGGTGTTGCAGCAGCCAAAGGATTATCTGATATGGATTCCTCAATACTCCTGCAGCACAATGGAGGCATTCCAGCCAACAAAAAAATCTCTGCAACGTTGCCAGAGCTGGAATATCGAGAAAAAGGGAAAGAAAAGGACAAGGATGCAAAGAAACACAACCTTGGAATAAACAACAACATTTTGCAACCTGTAGACTCTAAAATACAAGAAATTGAATATATGGAAAACCATATCAATAGTAAAAGATTAAATAATGATCTTGTAGGAAGTACAGAAAACCTCTTAAAAGAGGACTCATGCACTGCCTCGTCCAAAAATTACAAAAATGTCAGTGGGGTTGTGAACTCCTCACCCCGCAGCCACAGTGCAACCAACGGGAGCATCCCCTCCTCATCCTCTAAAAATGAGAAAAAACAGAAATGTGCCAGCAAGAGCCCGAGCACACATAAGGACTTAATGGAAAACTGTATTCCTAATAACCAGCTAAGCAAACCAGATGCACTGGTAAGGTAAGTTGGGCCTGAGCCTTGTCTCACCCTCCCCTGGGCCATCAGGACTCGGGGGTCTCATTTGCTTTTTCTCAGGAAAATGTCATTTGTGATCATGTAGAGAAGCCAGGATTGGGCACTGGTGGGGCAGGATCTCCAGGAGATGTGTGGAGCTGTGTTCCTGGCTTCTGCTGGCAGCCTGGAGCAGGTTCCTTCATTTCTGGCTCAGGACCTGCTGCTCCCCTTGCTCACAGCTCTGTTGTGAGGCACCTGAAATACCCTGGTGGAAGGCAGGAGGAAAACCTGAGAAAATCAGCTCATCTGTCCTTGCCAGCTCTTGTGTGGAGCAGCCTTGCCTCTCCAGGGAGGTCACTGGGCTCTCTTGCTGCCTGAACAGGTGGTTTGGTTTTGTTTTTCCTGTGGAGTGTTTGGCTTTTGCTTTCATCTGCAGTTCCCAGTGTGCAGGCAGCGGGTGCAGAGAGGCAGTGCTGCTGTGGGGCTGAGCTCAGCTCTGCTCCCAGCCCTGGGATCTGGCAGCAGGGACGAGTCCCAGCTTTGCCCTGCTCCTGGAGTTAGAGGGACACAGACCTGGGAGGTGCAGTGGCTCACCCTGGGACAGAGGGGTTGTCATGTGCACCAGTGAGGAAAGGGGTGTGACTGTGCATGGAGAGATGGCTGGAACAAAAACTGTTCCACAGTTCTGCCCCTCTCCAGCACTTTCCACCTGGCTCATGTCTCTTATTCCTTATTCCACCAAATCAGTGCTGGCCACCTTAATTGGCAGATCAGGCTTGTTTTCCCTGCAGGTACCTTTGATAATTGGGCTTTTATCTCAGAGGATTTGTGCTGTGGGAACACAATGACTTCAATGGAAATATTATTTTCCCCTCTGATAATCACTGGACCCTGATTGACATACCCCTGCCAATTAACACCCTCACTAATTGATACCTAATGTCTGCAAGGACCCGTGTGGGGTGCAGGAAGCAGCCAGTCAGTGTGATCTGACAGGATGGATGGGCTGCACATGGCTCTGCCTGGCTGTTCCCAGCCTCAGCTGGCAGCCCTGCACTCTTCCTGAGCTTTGGTTGCTCCCTCTCTGAGGGACAGAAGGCTCAGCTCAGTTTGCTGCAGTTCCAAGCAGTGCTAAGCCCTGAGCAGAGGGAAGGGAAGGAATGAGCTGCCAGCCTGAGCATGTCTGCTGGGACAGGGACTGAGGGCTAAAGCTGCTGTGTTCAACAGTTTCCTGTCGAAATCCTTGTGTGGCAGCTCAGAGCAGGTGCTCACTAATGCCCAAGGTGAGTTTTGGATCACAGAAATGAATCTACAACAAAACAGATCCTGTCCTGAGGGAGCTGTAGCTCCTGGAACTCGCTGGGGAAGGACACAGAGCACAGCTGGACTCTGAAAGGGCCTTACTCTGCCCTGAGAGGGAATTGAACTCCTTCAGACAAGTGGTTGGGGATGTGGGGCTGTGGAGTGGGGCTGGTTTTGTCCCTGGAGCTGTTTTTGCCCTGATGTCCCTGTGCAGGCAGCCCAGCATCACCAAAGCCCAGCTGCTGCCTGGAATCATTCATGGAATCTTGTTTCTGCTCAGCCTGGCTGTGGAACTGCCACACCAGTGGGAGCATAAACTCACCTGACAAATTGGATGGGATGGATGCACTTAAATTTAAAAATTTATGGTGCTTTTTTATTTTAACCTTGTCAATTATCCCGTCCCTGGAGTTCCAGGCATTTGTTCATCATTTTTTCCACTTCCAGGAGTGTTTCTCATTCCTGTTATTAAACTTTCAGCCTGCATTGCTGCTGAAGCCTGGAAAGGGCTGGGTGAAGTCCTGCATTTGTTCAGGCTCAGCTCAGATCTGCTCAGCTTCCAAATAAAGCTGCTTGTTCTGCCTGGGAGTCCAGCAGGATGGCAGACCCGAGCTGCTTTCCTTTTGTGTCCACAGATGATGGCCCTGGGCTGAGTAACCAGGAGCAAATGTGAAATATTCCTTCTGCTGCTGGGGCTTGGGCTTAGCAGGGCTGGAGACAGTCAGGATCAGGAGGTTTTGGAGACCAGGAGCTTTCCAGGGTTGTTAACTCTGAAATATTTGGTGTGATCTATCTGAGGGTCCTGCTAGTTAAGGTTTATGTGTTTATTTTATACATGCTCTTATTTGAAGCCAAGCTTTTCTTTTTGTTGTGTCTGGTGCAATGTCAGGGCCTGAGTTTCGTGGAGAGGAACTTCCTGATGCCCTTCCCTGGGGATTGGTCCATTCTTGCTGGAGCTGAGGGGTCCCAGAGGCTCAGGAGCCTCTGGGGTTTTCTGAGACATCTCCTGAGGGTGCTGGGATCTTGTCAAGCCCTTCCTCCATCACTGAATCTGTGATCTGAGTGCTTCTTTCCCAGCTCCCTGGCCATGGGGCCGCTGGAGGGATCCATTTGGGATCAGCCTGGTGTCCCTTTGCACTCTGCTGATGTCAGGAGGGGCAGAGCAAATCCATCTCTTCTGCCATTTCCCTGTCATTTCTGAGGTGGAACAAGTCCAAGCTGAAATTGCTGCAGAATTATTTTTTGTTGTTTATTGCACATTACACTGCAAAACCCATGACCTGCCTCTGCCTTTCAGCACCCTTAAAAATCCCTGCACTGAAAGCACACAAAAACCTGGCAGTGCAGCTTGGCAGAAGTGTCTGTAAGCACAGAGGTCCTGCCTTTGGCACACGAGGTGATGAACAAGCTGTCTCATGTACTAATTATTCCCACAGATAACGAGGACATCTTCTGGCAGTTGGACTGGGAGAATTCTTGGTGAAGCAAAAGCTGCTCTGCCACAGCTTATTTCTCTTTTCCTAAAATGGTGTTACCTGCAGGGACAGACTGGGAGGGTTTAATAGGAATTTGTGGCCAATTTGGTGCTAATATTGTAAAATTGTAAAATTTGGTGACATCACTGATGGGCAGAGAGGGACTGGTGCCTCCTGCTGACCCCCTGCCTGGAGTGGCATTAAAGCAGCAGAAGGTTTCCTGAGGCAGCTGCAGGGGGGTGATGGCCAAGCTTTCCTGCCCCAGGAGGGCAAGCACAGAACAGAAAATCAGAATTGGGAATGTAAATGAGGAGTGTGGGAGCCAATCCCTCCTGCAGCCCCTTCCCAAGGCAGCAGAGAGCTCAGGAACAGAACATTTCCAGCCTTGGGAATGGCAGCTGCTGGGAGCAGCAGGGAGGGGAGGGTCCTGGCAGCAGAGAGAGGAGGGTCCCTGACTCTCTCTGGGGGTCCCTGGCTCTCTCTGGGGTCCCTGGCTCTCTCTGGGGTCCCTGGCTCTCTCTGGGGGTCCCTGGCTCTCTCTGGGGGTCCCCATCTCTCTCTGGGGTCCCTGGCTCTCTCTGGGGGTCCTGGCTCTCTCTGGGGTCCCTGGCTCTCTCTGGGGGTTCCCGTCTCTCTCTGGGGGTCCCTGGCTCTCTCTGGGGGTCCCTGGTCTCTCTCTGGGGTCCCTGGTCTCTCTCTGGGGTCCCTGGCTCTCTCTGGGGGTTCCCGTCTCTCTCTGGGGGTCCCTGGCTCTCTCTGGGGGTCCCTGGCTCTCTCTGGGGGTCCCCGGCTCTCTCTGGGGTCCCTGGTCTCTCTCTGGGGTCCCCATCTCTCTCTGGGGTCCCTGGTCTCTCTCTGGGGTCCCTGGCTCTCTCTGGGGGTTCCCGTCTCTCTCTGGGGGTCCCTGGCTCTCTCTGGGGGTCCCTGGCTCTCTCTGGGGGTCCCTGGCTCTCTCTGGGGTCCCTGGCTTTGTGGGATCCCTGGCTCTCTCTGGGGGTCCCTGGCTCTCTCTGGGTTCCCTGGCTCTCTCTGGGGGTCCCTGGCTCTCTCTGGGGGTCCCTGGCCCTCTCTGGGGGTCCCTGGCCCTCTCTGGGGTCCCTGTTCTCTCTGGGGGTCCGTGGCTCTCTCTGGGGGTCCCTGGCTCTCTCTGGGGGTCCGTGGCTCTCTCTGGGGGTCCCTGGCTCTCTCTGGGGGTCCGTGGCTCTCTCTGGGGGTCCGTGGCTCTCTCTGGGGTCCCTGGCCCTCTCTGGGGTCCCTGGCTCTCTCTGGGGGTCCCTGTTCTCTCTGGGGGTCCGTGGCTCTCTCTGGGGGTCCCTGGCCCTCTCTGGGGGTCCCTGGCTCTCTGGGAGTGCAAGCTGCTCCCAGGAGCTGCAGGCAGAGCCTGTCAGTCCCAGCAGGGGCACAGTGGCAGCTTCCCTGCAGGAGCTGCTGGTGCCAGGCAGAGCTGGGGATTTTGGAGAGCATCTCAGGGCCCTGTGGGTACTTTAAAATGATAATTTTTATGTAAACAGTGTTTTATTCGAGTGCAGTTGCCAGGTGATTATGGGATGGAGTAAACTGAGCACCCAGACATCAGTGCTGGGGAGCATTAAAGCTGAGCTGAGATGTCTTGAGGTTCATCCATCAATCTCCCCCAAGGCTTCTGGGAAAATGCTCCCTCTCCAAGGTGATCCCTGATGAATTCTCCCCACCAGGAGTGGCAGGAGGTGCTGCTCAGCAAAGGAAATGGGTAAATCTGCAGTCAGAGCAGTGACAAGCTGAAGGAATTGACCTGGCTTGTATAAACAGCAGAACATAATCTGCAACTAAAGCCTGGTTTAACAGCAGTTCTGTGTCACAGTGGGTGCTGCTGTGTGCAGCAGCAGGGAAAACATCTTCCAGAACTCGGGTTGCCTTTGCTCCCCCTCCTCTGAAAATCATTTTCTCCAAGAAGAGACTTAAGCAGCAAATGAAATGAGAGTAAGAATAACAGTGATGTGAAACCTGCTGGTTTAGGGGTCATTTATCACTGTGGCAGCAGTGCAGGCTGTTCCAGAGGGGAGGAGGCCTGCCCTGCTCCCTGCCCTGCTCCCTGCCCTGCTCCCTGCCCTGCTCCCTGCCCTGCTCCCTGCCTGCAGCAGGGATTCTTTATGCCTTGGCATTGGTTCAGCTTAGTGAGGTTTTATTCTGGATGGTTGTTAATGTCCTCGTGGGAGAGGTGACCTCTGGGACAGTGCAGGGAGCACCTCTGGGTCTGAGGGGTAGCTCCCTGCTTGTTTTCTCCTCCTTAATGAACTTGTGTCTGCCTAATTGGGGCAGCTCTGGGACAGAAACAGCCCAGGCAGGCTTTGCATGGTGGTGGATTGTGATCTTCCTCTGGTTTTAGGGACACAGGAGCCTGCAATTGCTCTGGAATTGGCAGAAAAGAGATGTTCTCTGCTCTGGTGTTTCAAGCTGCAGCAAAACCCTCAAAGTAATGAAAAGGGGTAATTAAAGCCTGTTGAAATCTTACTGTAAAACCTCATTCCAAACAAGCCCACTGATAAAGCAGTTTCCAGTGGTTCTGTGTGGCATTGACAGAGAGGAATTTCCTGTGTTGGTTTTTCTGGTCCCTTTGGGGTGATGTCTCCACCGTGGATGTTGCACCCTCCCTGAGCCCCAACCCCACAAATTGCACAGCCAGAGCAGGGAGGGCTGTGCCTGTGGCCTCACCTCTGCTGCAGGTCTGGAGGGCTGGCTCCTGTCTGCTCCCAGGATCCTGCAGCTTTCTTCCAGCCCACTCAGGTGCAGGAATGGCAGCAGCCAGATGGCTGCACAGCCCTGAGCTCACCTTGCCAAAAATACAAATGCAGCCTGGCCTGTGCCAGCAGCTGGGGGCTGCTCAGGGCTCCTTTCCCTGGAATACTCAATACCCAAAATAAATCTGGGGTGCCTGAGTTGGGCACAGCCTGAGCTACAGGTAGAAGCTGTTTACAGTTCTTATCTTCAGTCATCACTTCATTGTAGCCATGGATATTGAAGATGTTTCTGGGTCAGTGTAAAGTGGCATTCAGGTGCATTTCTCTATTGAAACAGCATTTTCCCACCTGTTCATGAAAACCTGGATTAAATCCAGCAGCTGTTGGCACAGCCCAGTCTGGTGGTGGTTCCTACAGCTTCTTACTCCCTTGAATGAAAACCTTTGCTCTCTCTAAAACAATGGGCTGCTGCTTTTTTGGCAGATGAAATGAAACTGATTTCTTTGCCCAGCAACTGCCCTGTCCATCATTTAACACTGCACAGGGTGGCACCACTCCCCCAAAGCCAGCTGCTGCTGTTCCCATTTTGGGGCTGAGGTTGGAATATTTGGTCAGGTTTGCAAATTCTTTCCCTCAGCAGAGCACCAAGTGATTTGTGCACTTCCCTTTGAGGGGGGTGTTTGCTTTGTGCTGTCACTACTTGCCTGTAAGTTGATTTTTTTTTGTTTTCTTGCTGTCTGAGGGTGCTTTTGACCATTTCTGGAGCACTGAAGGAGTTAATCTTCCCAGGAGGGCACTTCCATGGACCTGCAGAGGCAGCTGGGGCAGGAGGGGCTGAGGCTGGAGTGGGCTGAGGTGTCCCAGCCCAGCCCTGCTCCCCTGGGGCTGCTCCTGGCTCCTCATTCCCCCTCTCACCTCTCTGGGTGTCTGAGCTGTTCCAGACCCACCTCTCTGGATTTCCTCAGCCTCAGGGATCCCACACTTCCCCCCAGCAGTCAGTGGCACAGGATGTTCTCCCTGCTCATCTCTCAGTGCCTTGTAGGCTGAATTTCCCTGCCCTGAAGCCCAAAAAGGTTTCATTAAGAAATCAGAAGGCCCCAGCCATTCATCTGCACTGCTGGGTGTCACTAAGGGCAGCTCTTCTTGGCTTTTGTGCTTGCTGTCCTCATTTAATGTCCCACTGCCACCAATTCAGAATGGAAACCTAGGAAATAAAACCACCTTCATCTTCTTTATGGACACTTAAAAACTCTCAGATCAATAGCTGGCAGAGCAAAGGAGGGTTGTGTGAGAATGGCTGGGGTGTATTGCTTTCAGTAAGTGTGTGACAGAGTTTAAAAGGGTTGATTATTCACCTGTGATGTGTTTTTATTCTAAGGATCAATAACCTTATTTGTGGGGGAAGATGAAAGTGAGCTGAGTGCCTCTCCTCTGAAACGTGTGTTTTATTTAACAATATTTTAATTAATAAGATTACATGAATCTTCAAGAATTTTCCAAAGCTACAATTTCAAGTGTAGAGCAGATGGTCTCTGTTCAAGAGCAATTAAAACTAAATTTACTGACTCCTGAGCTGGGGCTGACTTAACACATCCTCTTACTCGGCATGCACATCATGTGCTGCAGGAAAACACCAACTCGGTGAGGTGACAATTCCCAGCTCAGCTCTGGCTGCCAAATCAAGCTCAGCATTTGTGGACAGGATGAAATCCCTGTGTGGGGGTCTGGCCTGCTCTGGAGCTTCTCAGACTGGAGGGGAAATGTGATTCCATGGGATTGGTTTGAGTGAATTCCCGTGGGAGGCTCTGAGGTGTGTGTGGAGTTAGAGCAAAGCTGATCATTTAGCAAGGACACAACCAGGAAATTGAGAGTTGGTTGTTTGGAGGCTGCAGCTTTGAGGGGCTGGCAGAGGGTGCAGGGTTTGTCCTGCTGCTTCTGTGCAGCGTGCCTGAGCCTTGGGGTGAGAGTGTCCTGAGGAATTGCCTTTGCCACTGTGAGAAACCAAGTCCACTCTTCAGGATTGTTAACAGCTTCATAAGGGATAAAAAGGGACAAATACCCAGCACTGGTGATGCTGGGGTAAAACAATATTCTCTAGGTACTGGTCCTTTCCAGGGGCACATACATATCCATGTTTTATACATGGGTCAGACATTCCTGTGAGTTGGGCTGTTCCAGGGATTTTCTTGCTTGGTTTGAACCTTTGGTCATTAGATCAATAGATTTTATTTCTTCTTGTTGTTTTTACACTCCCTGATCACAAAGAGTCAATAACTTCTTCCTCTAGGTGTTCTGGTTTTTGTCCCCATTACCTTGTCTTTCAGGTAAGATAGCCCACAAATGTGGGGGATCATTTAACTATTTTACACCATTCTCTGAGTTAGAGAATGAAAATGCCTCATGAAAGAGGTACTTTAGCATCCCACAGTCTGTATTTTAATACAGAATACAAATTATTCTTGTATTATTTAATACAGAACACAAATTCTGCTATTTGTCTAGAATACATTTATCACATTGGTGTTTCTGTGAGCTGTAGGGTGCATGCACAAACTGACAGGTTATACTCCACCAAAAGCAAGTGTAAATTGTACCACATCAAAGCACAGAAGCAGATAACAGATAAATGCAAAGCCAGTGTGTGATAGGTTTTTCTTTGAGCTAGGTTTTATGAGAACTTATTACACTGGAGACAGCCTGGCTACCTCAGTGGCATAAAATTACTAGGATGGGTTTTGAGGTAGGGTTGGAAACAGAAAAGTTTTGATAAAAGGCAAAATAACAAAGCTCTTTACAGAGAACACTTGAGTTAGGGTTGTTCTGGGTGAAATCCCCTACAAAAGCAATTACTTTTTCTGTTCTTTTTCTAGTGAGGTGCTATTGGCTTCTGTCTGGTTGGGCATCCTCAGGTTTGAGGTGAAGTCCCCAAGGTCCTATGAGGTGTCTTTTTACTAAATTGAGGAGAGAAACTTGTGGGCTTTTTTCCTTTTTAAGGAGACAAAGGATAATTTGGTCACTCCTGTGGCATTCACATTCTCTGGAAAGATTCCTTCGCCCAGGATTTTCTCTTGGGAAGCTGAAAGGCAGGGGGAGAGGCCTCAGAGAAAAGGAAAACAATTCTCACCTCATCTGCTTCTCCTGTCCTGTGCTCTGTGGATGTGTTTGGAGATTGTTTACCCACAGGTGATTGTTCCATTGGACTCTGGTGTGAGTTGGTTTGGCTCTTTGGCCAACTGGGGCCAAGCTGAGTCCCGAGTTTTCATTATTCTCTTTTAGCCTTCAGTAAGTATCCTTGCTGTATCCTTCAATATAATACAGTATAATAATAGTATTCTTTAATAGAATATGGCATAATGATAGTATTCTTTAATACAGTGTAATAAAGTGATAAATGAGCCTTGGGAACACGGAGTCCGCTGCATCCTCCTGCCTTGGTGGGGCTCCTTGTTTCCATCAGCAGGGAGCCCAGCCCCACGCAGTGCTGCTGTCCCTGTGCCCCCAGGTTGGAGCAGGACATCAAGAAGCTGAAGGCTGACCTGCAGGCCAGCAGGCAGGTGGAGCAGGAGCTGCGCAGCCAGGTGAGCTCGCTGAGCTCCGCCGAGCGCGGCGCGCGCGCCGAGACCGGCCAGCTGCGCCAGGAGAACGAGCTGCTGCAGAACAAGTACGTGGGCACTGCCCGGGCCACGGGCACCCCCTGCCACTGCACTGCGGGCATTCGGGCTGCCCAGGCAGGGGTGGGGGGTGGGAAGGGCAGCTTGTTATTAGGAATTGGAATTTGGACATTAGGGGGTGCTCAGGTAGGGATGTGGGGGTGGGAATGGCAGCTTGTTATTAGGAATTGTAATCTGGACATTAGGGGTGCCCAGGTAGAGATATGGGAGTAGGAATAACATTTGTTATTAAGAATTGTAATCTGGACATTAGGAGGTTCTCAGGTAGAGATATGGGAGTAGGAATAACAGTTTGTTAATAGGAATGGCAGTTCCTTAATAGGAATTGTAGTCTGGACATTAGGGGTGCCCAGGCAGGGATATGGGGGTGGGAATGGGAGTTTGTTATTAGGAATTGGAATCTGGACATTAGGGGGTGTCCAGGCAGGGATATGGGGGTGGGAATGGCAGTTTGTTATTAGGAATTGGAATCTGGACATTAGGGGGTGCCCAGGCAGGGATATGGGGGTGGGAATGGCAGTTCGTTATTAGGAATTGGAATCTGGACATTAGGGGGTGCTCAGGCAGGGATATGGAGGTGGGAATGGCAGTTTGTTGTTAGGAATAGCAGTTCATTAATAGGAATTGTAATCTGGACATTAGGGCTGCCCAGGTAGGGATATGGGGGTGGGAATGGCAGTTTGTTGTTAGGAATTGGAATCTGGACATTAGGGGTGCCCAGGGGGTGGGAATGGCAGTTTATTATTAGGAATTGTAATCTGGACATTATGGGGTGCTCAGGTAGAGATATGGGAGTAGGAATAACAGTTTGTTATTAGGAATAGCAGTTCATTATTAGGAATTGTAATCTGGACATTAGGGCTGCCCAGGCAGGGATGTGGGGGTGGGAATGGCAGCTTGTTATTAGGAATTGGAATCTGGACATTAGGGGTGCCCAGGGGGTGGGAATGGCAGTTTGTTATTAGGAATTGGAATCTGGACATTAGGGGGTGCTCAGGTAGGGATGTGGGGGTGGGAATGGCAATTTGTTATTAGGAATTGTAATCTGGAAATTAGGGGGTGCCCAGGTAGGGATATGGGGGTAGGAATGGCAGTTCCTTAATAGGAATTGTAATCTGGACATTAGGGGGTGCCCAGGGGGTGGGAATGGCAGTTTGTTATTAGGAATTGGAATCTGGACATTAGGGCTGCCCAGGCAGGGATATGGGGGTAGGAATGGCAGTTTGTTATTAGGAATAACAGTTTGTTATTAGGAATTGTAATCTGGAAGTTAAGGGGTTCTCAGGGATTTGGGAGTAGGAATAACAGTTTGTTATTAGGAATTGTTGTAATCTGGAAATTAAGGGGTGCTCAGGCAGGGATATGGGGGTGGGAATGGCAGTTTGTTATTAGGAATAACAGTTCATTATTAGGAATTGTAATCTGGAAATTAAGGGGTGCTCAGGGATATGGGAGCAGGAATGACAGTTTGATTTTTGTGTTAAATAATCCTAAAATGAGAGGCAAATCCAGGCAGATTTTAAGCTCACTCCCGTCCCTGTCCCCCTGCAGATTGCACAACGCTGTACAGATGAAACAAAAAGACAAACAAATGATCAGCCAGCTGGAGAAGAAGCTAAAGGCAGAGCAGGAGGCACGAACCTTTGTAGAAAAACAGTTAATGGAAGAAAAGAAGAGGAAGAAGTTGGAAGAAGCAACTGCAGCACGAGCTGTGGCCTTTGCTGCTGCCACCAGGTGCTCTGCCCTTGGGAGCCTTTGGGGTGGGAAGGAGGAGCCTGTGTTTGGTCTTTTATTTAAAAAAACAACAGCTTTATTTGCATTGAGAGGCTCATTTGTGTTAAAACAAGGCAGGACTGGGAGATGCCTTCCCTGCAGCTGAGCCTCAGTGCCTACATGGCATTTACACATGGGAAGGATGAGTGGGCTCTCAATTACCTGCTCTTCCTGCACTGTGCTCTCAGAGCTGTTGGGTCCTGCTCAAAGGAGCATCTCCCTTCACATGGGAGCTGGGAATCAAGGATTTGTGCAGTGACACTGGCCATAATTCTGGAATATTCCTGCTGGAAACCCATCCCAGTGGGGTTCTGCAGTCCCACAGCAGCACAAGTTGGGATCACTTTAACCTGCAGGGCTCCAGATGTCTAAAAGGAATTATTCCTGCTTTTCTGCCCTCCCCAGAAAGGAATGACTCTCTCATCAATTGGAGCATGGAGTATTTCATCAATATTCCCAATCTCCCAGCCCCTGAGGTGTGGCACTCTGTCACTGCCCTGCCGGGCGGGAATCGCTTGGCTGAGCACACCAAAGTTGGCTCCTTCTTTTCAAGGCTCAGTGTGTATTTTATTTTAATGGCTGGTGCTGCCAGCAGCTGAGGAGGGGCAGGCTGGCTGCTGTCTCTGGGGGCTGCTGTTCCCTCAGCTGCTGAGCTGTGCTGTGTCCCTGCAGAGGGGAGTGCACCGAGAGCCTGCGCGGCCGCATCCGCGAGCTGGAGGGCGAGTGCAAGAAGCTCAGCATCGACATCAAACTGAAGGAGGACCAGATCAGAGAGCTGGAAATCAAAGTGCAGGTAATGCACGGCCCCAGGGGCTCAGGGCAGCACCCAGGAGAGCTCCCAGCCCTCCCACATCCCTGCATCTGCAGCACAGCCATGCCCAGGCACTGCAGCTCCTGCAGCTCCTGCCCCGGGCTGGGCAGGGTGAGGCCAGCAGGGACCACAGGCTCCTTCCAGACCCTTCCATGGCTCCAGCAGGGACCACAGGCTCCTTCCAGACCTTTCCATGGCTCCAGCAGGGACCACAGGCTCCTTCCAGACCCTTCCATGGCTCCAGGAGGGACCACAGGCTCCTTCCAGACCCTTCCATGGCTCCAGCAGGGACCACAGGCTCCTTCCAGACCCTTCCATGGCTCCAGGAGGGACCACAGGCTCCTTCCAGACCTTTCCATGGCTCCAGGAGGGACCACAGGCTCCTTCCAGACCTTTCCATGGCTCCAGCAGGGACCACAGGCTCCTTCCAGACCTTTCCATGGCTCCAGGAGGGACCACAGGCTCCTTCCAGACCCTTCCATGGCTCCAGCAGGGCCAGAGGCTCCTTTCAAACCCTTCCATGGCTGCAGGAGGGCCAGAGCTCCTTCCAGACCTTTCCATGGCTCCAGGAGGGACCACAGGCTCCTTTCAAACCCTTCCATGGCTGCAGGAGGGCCAGAGCTCCTTCCAGACCTTTCCATGGCTCCAGCAGGGCCAGAGGCTCCATCCACACTATTCCATGGTTAAATGGGGATTTTTTCCCCCAAACCCACTGGTCTGTGTAGGCTGAGGGTAGAATCCCCTCAACAGCATTCTTCTCCTCATGCAGGGAGCCTGTGGCCACTCTCATTGTAATAAATCACAAATTTCACTAAAGGTTGCTGATTCAGGGCACTCTGGAGCACTGGCCAGGCTATTTTTTTTTTGGTGCCTGAATATTGAAAATACTTTGTGGCAGATGTGCAGCAGTCAGGGCTGGGTTTGTTACAGCTAAAGAGCTCAAATGTGTGCCCTTCTTCCTGTCCTAAAGATGTGCTCAGACTGACAATCTGCATGAAAATGGATTTTTAATGCCTCTTCAAAACCCACCTGGTGCTGCTGTGGACTTGTTTCCCATCACAGGTGCAGCCTCCTTGTCCCTGGATTTACCAAACCCTTGACAACAAGTGTGGCTTAGCCCTGGAGTGTTTGAGCGTGGCTTTCAGATAATTAAACCCAGCTCTAATTAAGCTTTTTAATTTTATGAGCATCTTCAAGCTGTTAGAGAAGCTTTTGGTTGCAGCCATTAATACTCCCCCCTTTGCACTGTTGTCCCTCCAGCTGAAGGTACAGAATGCTGTTGTATTTTTCCCCCAGGCACAGGCTGCCAGGATCATTGCTCCCTGGTTTTCCCTTTCCCTAATTTCTGGCACTGCAGCTCACTGAGGTTTGTGAGATCCAACCAATCCCTTTATTCAGCCACTTGGACTGGGGCTTAGGGAATCTTCTCCCACCTTTTTGTGCAGCAGGGGCTGCCCAGGGATGGAATCCTCATCCCTGGAATGTCCAAAACCACGGATGTGGCCCTTGGGGATGTGTTTCAGATGGATTGGATGCTCTCAGAGGCCTTTTCCAACATGAGCCTTTTCCTCAGGGAAGTGTTCCCACACCCAGCCTGCCCCAGCTGCCCCTTGGGAAGGGATTTGGGGTGGAGGGTTTTTTTTTGGGGTTTTTGGGTGGAGGGCTGGGGCCCAGAGCAAATGTGCTCCAGTCACAGCTTTAATCACCTGCAGGGTGGCCACGTGTAATCACTGCAGTAACCTTAATTAGCCAGCATTTTAATTAATGCCAGCCCAGGCTGGGGAAGGGGAAAGGCTCCTGGCTCTGCCTGCTCTGTGAACTCCCTCAGATGGCATTTTGGCATTTTTTGCTCCTCAGATGACATTCTTGCCCCCTAGGCTGACTATTTTTGCCCCCAAGGGTGACATTTTTGCCCCCAGGACAGGATGTTTTACCCCATAGGCTGACATTTTATTTGCCCCCAAATGACATTTTTTACCCCATAGGCTGACATTTTTTTTGCCCCTAGAATGACATTTTTTACCCCATAGGCTGACATTTTTTTTGCCCCTAGAATGACATTTTTTGCCCTTAGGCTGACATTTTTTTGCCCCCCAGGATGGCATTTTTTTGCCTCTAGGCTGACATTTTTGCCCCCTAGGATAACATTTGTGCCCCCCAGGCTGAGATTTCTGCCCCCCTAGGCTGACATTCATCCCCCAGGATGGCATTTCTGCCCCCCTAGGCTGAGACTCGTGCCCCCAGGCTGGCATTTCTGCCCCCCCAGGTTGAGATTTCTGCCCCCCAGGCTGAGATTCGTGCTCTGTAGGCTGGCATTTCTGCCCCCCAGGCTGAGACTCGTGCCCCCAGGCTGGCATTTCTGCCCCTCTAGGCTGACATTCATGTCCCCAGGCTGAGGTCATGCCCCCCAGACTGAGATCGTGCCCCCAGGCTGAGATTTCTGCCCCCCAGGCTGAGATCATGCCCCCCCAGGCTGGCATTCATGCCCCCCAGGCTGAGGTCATGCCCCCCAGGCTGAGGTCATGCCCCCAGGCTGGCATTTCTGCCCCCAGGCTGGCATTTCTGATCCTCAGGCTGGCATTCATGCCCCCAGGTTGACATTCATGCCCCCAGCCTGGCATTTCTGCCCCCCAGACTGAGATCGTGCCCCCAGGCTGCCATTTCTGCCCCCCCAGGCTGAGGTCATGCCCCCCAGGCTGGCATTCATGCCCCCCAGGCTGAGGTCATGCCCCCCCAGGCTGGCATTTCTGCCCCCCAGGCTGAGATTTGTGCCCCCAGGCTGGCATTTCTGCCCCTCTAGGCTGACATTCATGTCCCCAGGCTGAGGTCATGCCCGCCCAGGCTGGCATTCATGCCCCCCAGGCTGAGGTCATGCCCCCCCAGGCTGAGGTCATGCCCCCCCAGGCTGAGGTCATGCCCCCCAGGCTGAGATCATGCCCGCCCAGGCTGGCATTCATGCCCCCCAGGCTGAGATCATGCCCCCCAGGCTGAGATCATGCCCCCCCAGGCTGAGGTCATGCCCCCCAGGCTGAGATCATGCCCCCCCAGGCTGGCATTTCTGCCCCCCCAGGCTGAGGTCATGCCCCCCCAGGCTGGCATTCATGCCCCCCCGGGCTGCCATTTCTGCCCCCCCCAGGCTGAGATCGTGCCCCCAGGCTGCCATTTCTGCCCCCCCAGGCTGAGATCGTGCCCCCCAGGCTGAGGTCATGCCCCCCAGGCTGGCACTGCCCCGTGTGACCCTGCTTGTCCCTGCAGGAGCTGAGGAAGTACAAGGAGAACGAGAAGGACACCGAGGTGCTCATGTCGGCGCTCTCGGCCATGCAGGACAAGACCCAGCACCTGGAGAACAGCCTGAGTGCAGAGACCAGGATCAAGCTGGACCTCTTCTCTGCCCTGGGGGATGCCAAAAGGCAGCTGGAGATTGCCCAAGGTACCTGGGGGCTTCCCTTCCACCCACTCCTGGGGTTCCTCAGAGGGAACTGGGCATTTCCAGCTTTGGGAGTGAGGAGCTGGAGCCATCTGAGCTCACCTTCCCAGCCCATCGTGATGATGGACATTAAAATCGGTGTTTCAATTAATTCCTGATGGTTTTCTGCATTTTATAAAGCATTGCAAGGAGCTGGAGATCTTTTGAAGCTCTGCAAAGACTCTCTCTTTAAAAGAGAAATTCAGTTTAGCCTGTTATTAAGCTGCTCTCTTGCCATCCTAATAATAATATTTTATTACTCCTCAAGTAAATAAAACTTAAATTTGAGGAGAATCCAACCTGTTTTAACCCTGAGCAGGTGAGGGGAGTGTGGGCACTGCTGGTGATGCCACCAGAGGGAGCAGAAAACCAACATAAAACCCAGCCCAGGCTTTGTGCAGCTGTGCAAACCACGGAGCCACCCTCAATAACTCTGCTTTTAATTTCCCTGTTTGATTGCAGGAATATTTAATTAGAGGGAGAAATTGTTTTGTTTTGTCTCAGCAGAGGGTTTTTTCATCACCTGGCTGCAGGGATTGCTGTGGTGGTGGTGTGAAAGCTCAGAGAGGAATGAGGGGAGTGGGACAGTTTGGAAAATTCACAGCTTTTATGACCAAATATTTGGGCTTTGTGAGGAGTTTGGAGAAGGGGAATGGAAAAAGGCAGAAAAAATGGCAGAAAAATGAGATTAAACAGAATTAATCTTGAGGGGTGGTGCAGCTGTGAATCCAAATAATGCAGAATTATAATGGGGGAGGGCTGAGATAATCAAAACCTGAGCACAGATCAGGGGGTGATCTCAGGAGGGTGATCTCAGGGCAGGCTCTGAGCTGCTGGGTGCTGATCTCAGGAGTGTCAGCCTGGGGAGGGGAAGCTCTGAGCTCCTGGGTGCTGATCTCAGGGCAGGCTCTGAGCTCCTGGGTGCTGATTTCAGGGCTCCTGGGTGCTGATTTCAGGGCTCCTGGGTGCTGATTTCAGGGCTCCTGGGTGCTGATTTCAGGGCTCTCAGGCAGGGCTGGCAGGCTCTGAGCTGCACAGAGGGTGATTTCAGGACTCTCAGGCTCTGAGCTCTGCTGAGTGCTGATCTCAGGGCTCCTGGGTGCTGATTTCAGGACTCTCACGCTCTGAGCTCCTGGGTGCTGATTTCAGGCTGGCAGGCTCTGAGCTCTGCTGAGTGCTGATTTCAGGGCAGGCTCTGAGCTCCTGGGTGCTGATTTCAGGGCTCCTGGGTGCTGATTTCAGGGCTCTGAGGCTCTGAGCTCTGCTGAGTGCTGATTTCAGGGCAGGCTCTGAGCTCCTGGGTGCTGATTTCAGGGCTCTGAGGCTCTGAGCTGCTGGGTGCTGATTTCAGGGCTCCTGGGTGCTGATTTCAGGGCTCCTGGGTGCTGATTTCAGGGCTCCTGGGTGCTGATTTCAGGGCTCTCAGGCTCTGAGCTGCACAGGGGGTGATTTCAGGGCTGGCAGGCTCTGAGCTCCTGGGTGCTGATTTCAGGGCTCTGAGGCTCTGAGCTCTGCTGAGTGCTGATTTCAGGGCAGGCTCTGAGCTCCTGGGTGCTGATTTCAGGACTCTTGGGTGCTGATTTCAGGACTCCTGGGTGCTGATTTCAGGGCTCTGAGGCTCTGAGCTCTGCTGAGTGCTGTGCTTTGCCTTTCGCAGGGCAGATCCTGCAGAAGGATCAGGAGATCAAGGACCTCAAGCAGAAGATTGCAGAGGTGATGGCAGTGATGCCCAGCATCACCTACACTGCAGCCACCAGCACTCTGAGCCCCGTGTCCCCACATTATTCTTCCAAATTTGTGGAGCCCAGCCCCTCTGGACTCGACCCCAACGCCTCTGTGTACCAGCCCCTGAAGAAATGAGGGAATGCCACGGTTCTCTGTGCCCCCAGGGGTCTCTTGCAGTCGAGATGAAATTGTTTCGTGTGGGACTGTGTTTGTTGTCATTTCCAGCAGGAGAAAAGAGCATTGACTAGAACTGCCCATCGGTTTTTCTTGTAAATTTTTAGGAAACCTCACAGAACTTTGCCATTTGTTTTCCTCGGCCAACGCATTAAAAACAATTCTTGGTTTTCAAGTAGCCAATTTTGCCTTTTTATGTACTCTTGCATGGTTTCCTCTTGAAAAAACAAAACCAAACCACAGGCCTTTGCTTGGTTTTGAACCCTTTCTCCTCAGTTTTTTATTTCCTGATCAGATTGGATTTGGGATTCACCCAGTGAGGAAAACCCCTCAGTTTTCCCGTGGAAGGGTTAAACAGCCCAACAAAGCTTTGATTTATTGATGTGTTCAATACAAACACGTGGATGTTGCAGAAGATAATTTGATTTCCCCCCCTCAAAGGACCAAACAAATTCCAGGGGCGTTGTTTAAGGAAGGAATAAAGAATAGCTGCTGATGTGATGGTGGTTGTGGTGTGAAATATTTCTCTCCCCCTTGGTGTTTTTTCAGTCATGGAGAATTGCTAAACAGTCTTGCTCACAGTGCCTTGGGAAAAGACATTTCAAGAGGAAACTTGATGGTTCAAACTGGTTTTTTTTGTCCCCTTCACTGTCATCCAGCTTCTGCTCATGGCAGAGCCTGCTGCAGGCTGCTGCTGCTGCTCTGGCTGCTGCTCAGGTTCCATGCTCTGATTGATTTCCCCCCTCAGCACCTGCCCTGGCCTCGGAGTTCTGCCCTGGGAGAGCGAAGGTGGAGCTGTGCTGTGGTCTGTACACGAGACACTGTCAAGCTGCCCAATAAAAGCTGCAGTTCTGGGGTTTTTCATTGGATTCAGCTCTCATTTACACTTGCTCTCCCCTTCTGGCTGAGTGCTCCCAGCCCTGCTGCCCCTCCCTGGGGGGGTTATTCAGGGGGTTTCAAGGAAACCCTCAAATGGAACACAAATTCAAAATGTGAGTGTGGGGTTTTTATTGAGGAGGTTTCAAGGAAACATTCAAATTTAGCACAAATTCAAAATGTGAGTGTGGGGTTTTATGGAGGGGGTTTCAAGGAAACCTTCAAATTTAGCACAAATTCAAAATGTGAGTGTGGGGTTTTATTAAGGAGTTTTCAAGGAAACCCTCAAATTGCACCACACAAATTAAAAATGTGAATTTGGGGTTTTTATTAAGGAGTTTTCAAGGAAACCTTCACATTTAGCACAAATTCAAAATGTGAGTGTGGGGTTTTTATTGAGACATTTTCAAGGAAACTCAGAAATTGCACCAAACCCTCAAATTGAACACAAATTAAAAATGTGAGTTTGGGGTCCTTATTGAGAAGTTTTCAAGGAAACCTTCAAATTTAACTCATTAAAAATGTGGTTTTGGGGTTCCTATTGAGGAGTTTTCAAGGAAACCTTCAAATTGCACTAAACACTCAAATTTAACACAAAAAATGTTTATTTGGGATTTTTATTAAGGAGTTTTCAAGGAAACTTCAAATTGCACAAATTAAAAATGTGAGTTTGGGGTTCTTATTGAGGAGTTTTCAAGGAAACCCTCAAACTGCACCAAACCCTCAAATTTAACACAAATTAAAACTGTGAGTTTGCATCCATAGCAAGGGTTTTTAAAATTTATTTTATTTTTATTTATCTTAGTTTAAATGTAATTTTAAGTATATTTTAATTTAATTTTATTTTTATTTTACTTTTTAAATTTTTACTTTAATATTTTTTATCATTATTATTATTATTATTTACCATTATTTGATAGGATGAGGTCCTGCCACTCCCGTGGCCAGGAGCTGCTCCCAACATTTTATTTTGAGGACCTTTGTGTGCAGCAGCTGCATTTTCTGCACTCAGACCCCAAAACCTCCTTCAATAGCACGATCTGGCTTTGGGAGAAAATCCAAGGAAATTCCTTCTGTCCTGTCCCCAGCAGCCACGAGAGGGCCCAGGAGCCTCGGGTGAGCCTGGAACAAACCCTGAGCTTTTCCCCTGGAAAAATCCCTTTTTTCCTAAATTTCACTCTGAATGGGAGGGACTCCATCACTTTGGGGTTCCTGGGCTCCCAGCACCAGCCCCCCCGATATAATTATTATTATATTATTTTAATTATTTTATTTTAATTCTTTTTGGATTCTCAGCACCAGCCCCCCCCCTGATACTGGGGGTTTTAATTATTTTATTTCTTTTTTTTAATTATTCTTTTAATTATTTTATTTTCATTAATTTTGGATTCTCAGCACCACTCACAAGATTTTATTCTCATTCCTTTCTATCCCTTTCAAGCCTTCTGATGAAATATTTTCTTCTTGTAGTACAGTTTTAATATATCATTTTCTTTTAATATAATATATTTCATAAAATAATCAATCAGCTTCTGAGACACGGAGTGAAGATTCTCCTCTCCTCCCTGCTCCTGGGACCCCTGAGAGCAGCAGCACACCGGGCATGTCCCAGCAGCCAGAGCTCCCCCAGTCCCAGGCTGGGCTGAGGAGATGATCAGGATTAAGCAGGCTGCTCTGAGATGTTTACAATTATTATTAGCTGCCAAATCTGCCCGGGCAGAGCAGCCCAGGCCCTGCCCATCTGCTGCTGCTCCTGCCTGCGCCTCAGATCCGTGTTCTGGCTGGGAGTGACACCAGCAGCAGCAAAATCTGCCCCTGGGGATGCAGGGCTGGGAAAGGGACAAAAATCAGCTGGGAGGGAGGGAGGGAGGGAGGGAAATCCCATCCCAACTGCAGGAGCACGGCAGGGCAGCCCAGCTGGGGAAGGAAGGCAGCCCCAGGGGTTCTGGCTGGCATCGAGGGGTGCTGGCACCCCAGGGGCAGCTCGTGGCTCTCACAGGGGTCAGGAGAACCCCCCTGGCACCCCGGAAAGTCCCTGTGCCCCAGCCTGGCAGGGAAACCTTGCCAGGGCTGCCCCAGCAGCACAGGAGGGCAGGGCAGGGGTGGGGAAGGTGCAGCAGCTCCCGAGGGGATGGGAGCGGGCTGAAACCTTCTGGAATCCACAAACCCCGAGAGATGGGGCTTGCAGGGTCTCCCCAAGAAAGCTCAGCTCTTTATTTTAACATTTCCCTGCCTGCTGGGGCTGCCCGGGCTCCTGCCCTGCCCCGGGGCTGCCCTGGCTGTGAGCAGAGTGTGACACGGGGGAAGGAAATCAGGATTTGTGCCCAGCTTGGACAGGCTGGGACAGGAGATGCCCTGGGCACTCCAGCACGGGGGTTTCTCCCCCCCTTTTTTGGGATGCATTAAAAGTGTGGGTGCTCCAGTTATTTCCTCTCCCAGCTGATGTTTTACCCGGCTGTATTTTTATCTTTGCTGCATTATATAACGAGCTGTGCTGGTGTCAGTCTGGGAGCTCCAGCACTGCCAGTAAAACTAATCCAGTTTACCACAGGCCTGCATTCCTCGTGATAAAGAGCAGAATTAACCCAAATAAGTGACTGAACTCCTGGTCCCTCTCTTCTGACCCTGGGAGAAGAAGTTCCAGCCAGCACAGAACTGTCCAGCCAGCTTTCCCTCATCCTTGGAGTGTGCCAGGGGAGTTTGCAGCCTGGGCTGTGACTCTGTGACTCCCTGGGAGCTTTGGGAGCAGCTGCAGGAGGAACGAGCCTCTCTCAGGGCTGAGCTCCCCTTTCCCAGACTGTTCCCCTTTCCTTTGGGGTTTAACCTCCTCATTATTATCCTTTAATTTGGGAAAGCCTGCGCGGGCTTTAATCTTCCATCCAAGGATGTTCAGAGGAGCTGGTGACACGTTGGTGACACCGGGGTGACTGCTCAGACAGGATATCCCGATATGCCACCCCAGCCCGGGGGCACCAAACCCCTCCTGGGGCAAACCCCCCTTTTTGGGGTCACCTGGGCAGAGGGGGTTCCTTACCCTCACTTTGAGTGGGGAAGGGGGGGATCCCTGAGGAGCTGCACCCCACAGGCGTGTGGAGGAGGGATCCGGGGGAGGATCCGTGGGGAGAAGCAGCTCCTGATTTTGGGGGGCACCCACAGCCCCCGGGTGTGGCCGGGTCACGCTGTCCCCGCAGTGCTGTCAGAGCCGGGGGACCCCGAGGAACTTTTGGGTCCCCGCGGAGCTTTGGGGACCCTCCACAGCTTTAGGGTCCCTGCGGAGCTTTGGGAACTCTGCCGAGTTCTGGGGACCCTGCTGGGCTTTTGGGTGTCCCGAGGAGCTTTGGGGACCCCGCACAGTTTTGGGGACCCCTCACAGCTTCGGGGACCCCGCAGCGCTCCGGGGCGCGGGGCGGGCATGGGCGTGGCACAGGGCGTGGTGCGCTGACGTCACTCTCATTTGCATGGCCCCGCCCCCGGACGCGGTCAGCGCTGGCGCCGCAGGAAAAGTTTGCGGCGGGGCCGGGCCGGGATGGACGCGCTCAAGTCCGCGGGCCGGGCCCTGCTGAGGAGCCCCAGCGTGCACAAACCGTCCTGGGCCGGCGGGCGGCACAAGAGTGAGAGCCGAGCCCCGCTCCCTGCCCCTGCCCCGGCCGAGCCCCGCTCCCTGCCCCGGGCCCCGCTCCCTGCCCCGCACCCCGCACTCCGCGTCCCGCCCGGGCCCCGCTCCCTCCCTGCCCCTTCCCCTCTGTCCCCTGTCCCCTCTCTCCCGGCCCCCCGCGCTCTCTCCGCCTTCGCTTTCGTTCTCTCGGGGCTCTTCTCTCACTTTCAGCCCCACTTTTTGCCGCGCCGTTTGCTCCGCCCCGCTGCGCTCCGCGTTCCTGCGTCCCTTCCCCGGGAGCGCCGGGGCTGGCTGGGGGTGTCCCCCTGTCCCCGTGTCCCCCTGTCCCCGTGTCCCCCTGTCCCCGTGTCCCCCCGTCCCCCAGCCCGGGACAGGGGCCGGAGCCCGGCGGGCACGCTGTGACCTCGTCCCGCTCACACGATCGATGGCTCCGTGGCCAGCGGCCACCGGGCCCTGCCGGGGGGGCCACCGGGCCCGGGGGGGACACCCCGCACCCCCCGGTGACACCGAACCTGTGGCTGTCGCTGATCCCGTGGGACCGACCCGGCCCGCGTTACCCCGGGACCGGGGTTGGGCAGCGGGGGGACACGAACGGGCTGGCCTGGGGACACCTGGGGGGGCTGTGTGACACCTGAGGGGGGACAAAGCCCTCCCCCAGCCCGAGCTGCCCGTCCCAGGTGGCTCCTGGGTGGAATTCCAGGCTTAGGAGCCCCCACCCGACTTTCACCTTGGCCCCACACCCATCCTGTGTTTAGAACCCTCCTCCCCCCAGCCCTTCAGGGAGCGGTTCCGTGCTGGCTTCCAGGGGAGAGCAGAGCCCTCTCCTCCCGGGGGGCTCCTCGGGGCTGGGGGTGATCACTCACCTCACCTGGGTCCCTGCAGCTGCCCGGGCTCAGCACAAATCCCATCTTATCCTCCTTGTGCAGGTGGAGCTTTGCAGGGTCAGGGCACGGGGTGGCTCCCAGTTAAACTGGTGCCTCCTCGAGGGTTTCTTGTGGCTCATGGAAAACGTTTTGGGGTTTGTTTTGCTGCCTGGGAGAGCTGCAGGGGAGGCTCCCAGGTGAGCACCTGGTGGCTGAAGTGCTGCTGCCTCCCCTCCCAGCCGGGTGTGCCCCATCTCCTGCAGGAGCTGAAGCCTCGGGGGTGCTGCTGTGAGTTTGTGACTCCAGAGCCTTCCCTGTGTCCCCAGAGCTGCCTGAGAACTGGACAGACACGAGGGAGACGCTGCTGGAGGGGATGCTCTTCAGCCTCAAGTACCTGGGCATGACCCTGGTGGAGCAGCCCAAGGGAGAGGAGCTCTCTGCAGCCGCTGTCAAAAGGATCGTGGCCACCGTGAGTGTCCCCAGGTGTCCCCAGGTGGCCCTTGGGGGGTCCCACAGGGAGGAGTTTCAGAGCTGTAGCTGGGGGGAGCCAGGATTTGCAGCTCCATGGGGTTGGGATTGCAGCTCCAGGGGAAATTGGGATTCCATCTCCAGGGGAAGTTGGGATTTGCAGCTCCATGGGAAGTTGGGGTTGCAGCTCCATCCCCTCCAGGGGTGTGGGTGGCACTGCAGACCCTTCCAGGCACTGGAAGCCCCTGGGCCAGCCCAGGCTGTGGGATGGGGCACTCTGGGCAAGGCTGGTGTGTGCTGAGCTCTGGCTCCTGTGATAAGCCCGGGTGTGAGGGGGCTCTGACCTGCTGCAGTCAGCCTGCCCCGGGGCTGGGTCAGGGCAGGGACAGGGTTTGGAGTGTGGCCAGGGCTGTTCTGGGCTTTCCTTCCAGGATTTGGGGGGCAGAGAGGCGAAGGGAGCAGGACAGCTTGCTGCAGGTCCCACCGTGACCTCAGAGGGGTGCATTTCCTGAATCCCCCAATTCCCAGCACATTCCCAGCCTTCCCCCAGTTCCCAGCCCTCCTCCAGCTCGGAGCCTCCCAGCTCACCAGGCTCTGGGTGAAATGAAGGCTCCTGTAAGGCCCTGTAAAAGGGGGGCAGAGCCCTGGCCGTGCCCTAAAGCTCAGTGGGGTGGGCAGTGCTGGATCCTGTGCTGAGCTGCACCAGGGAATTGCAGAGCCCTTCCCCCCTGCCCCGATGGATGGGGAGTGCAGCCCTTAAATAAAGCCCTGGGCTGGGGCAGGACTGCTCTGGGCAGGGCTTTGGGGTTCCCAAGGGACGTGGAATCCCCCAGGGAGAGGGGCTGAGGGTTCCAGCCTGGCTCTAGCTGGATGTGAGCTGCAGGCTGAAAGCACCAGGCCAGTAAAGGAGAGCCAGTGCCTGCTGAAATCTGGGTGGAAGCTGATGTCCTGTCCCTTTGCCACCGGAGTGGGGCTTGGGAGCCCACGTGTGCCAGGCCCATCCTGCCCCTGTGGCCCTGGGGACAGCCCTGTGGAGGTGCTGGCAGTGCCTGAGCACCCTGCTGAGGTGTGTCCCTGCCTGCTGAGCGCCAGCACAAACCTGCTGCAGGGAGGGGAGGGAAGGGTTAACCAGTGCTGTGCCCTCCTGGCAGCAGAGGCAGCCCTGGTGAGAGCAGGGTGCATCCCCAGGCTGCTCTCACACCTCTGGGGGTGCCAGGGTTCAAAGCCTGGGGCTTCCCCTCCCTCTCTCCCTCCCCAAGGCAAAGGCAAGTGGGAAGAAGCTGCAGAAGGTGACCCTGAAAGTGTCACCCCGGGGGATTGTGCTCAGGGACAGCAGGACCAACGAGCTCATCGAGAACATCTCCATTTACAGGTGGGTGCTGGGGCTCTGCTGTGCCCCAGGGCTGCTGCTCAGCCCCCCTGGCTGCTGCACAGCTGTGGGGAGGCTCAGGGAGGAGGCTGAGCCTCCCTCCCACATCCCCTGAGCTCGGGGAGCATCCTGAGCATCTGCTGCTGCACAGCCCAGCCCATCCTGGGCACCCCTGCATCCCCTCCTGCCCCTGCCCTGAGCCTGAAGATGAAATGCCAGGCTGGGAAGCTCCTGGCATTTCCTTTCTCCTTCCTCACCCTGCAAGGAAAACCTTCTGAGCCTCTCTCCTGAAGGCAGGGCACTGTGAGGTGCTGCTCTGGAATCTTCCCCTTCTCCCTTTTCCCTTCTCTCCTTGTGGTGCCCATGGATCCCACCCACCCAGCCACCCTTGTCCCCCTGCCCAGCCCAGCCTGTGCCCCCCCTGCTGCAGCCCCAGGAGGCTCTGGAGGCTGTCCCAGAGCCCAGCCCGGGGTGTTGGGTGTTTTCCAGGATCTCCTACTGCACAGCAGACAAGGCCCACGACAAAGTGTTTGCCTACATAGCCCAGAGCCAGCAGAGTGAGAGCCTGGAGTGCCACGCCTTCCTGTGCCCCAAGAGGAAAATGGTCAGTGCAGGGAGGAGGAGGAGGAGGAAGAGGGGCTGGGAGGAGGGCTCAGCACGGCTCCTGCTGCTGCCAGCAGCTCATCCCAGCTGGAGTGGGCTGGCTCTGGGAGAGTCTGGGCTGGGCTCAGAGCACAGACCTGGATCTGGGAGAGTCTGGGCCAGGCTCAGAGCACAGACCCAGCTCTGGGCCAGGCTCAGAGCACAGACCCAGCTCTGGGAGAGTCTGGGCCGGGCTCAGAGCCCTCCTGGGATCCTTCCCTGCTCACTCAGTGCTCCAGGAGGGGAAGGGACCTGGAGACCAGAGAGAGGAGAGGGGCAAGGAGAGCCCTGGGGTCTGTGGTGAGGCCAGAGCTGGCACTGAGCCCCCTCCCCGTGCCAGGAAGGGGCTGTGGGGCAGAGGAGGGGCAGCTCAGACCCCTCTGCCCCCAGCAGTCCTCCCCTGGTGGCCCTTGCACGGGCACAGGATGTCCCAGCTCCCCCCTAGGGCCATTCCCACCCCAGCCTGGTCCCCAGCAGCATCCCCCAGCCTGGAGCTGGGCCACCACAGCTCTGTTCATATTCCCTGCCTCTCCCAGCTCCTTCTTTTCCCTTGGAGGGAATAATGGGAGCTACAAGTTGTCTCTCCTGGGCTCCCATCCTGGCATGGCTGAGATGAGCCTCGCTCTGCAAATTAAAATTTAAATCTTCCTGCTGCTAAAGGAATTATCTCAGTGCATCCCCCTCCAAGTAAAGTTCTCCAAAGCCTTTTGTGGCAAAAACTGGGAATAATTTCCTTTTTCCTGCCCTGTAAAATGCAGGAACATCCTGCTGCTGAGGTGACCCCTGCTCCCAGGCTGCAGCCAGCCCTCCCCAGGGCAGGGGCTCTGGGTGCACCACAGCTCCCAGGCACAGCCATATCATTAGTCCATATTTTTAGTTCCTGGGTGATTCTCAACAGTAGCTGGGTCTATTAAACTTGATTCAGATGTGACAGCTTAAATTGTAAACAGCTGTGAGGAGTTCCATTCTTGATTACCATCTTTAAGGGGTTTTTGCCATGCAGCATTTGCACTCCCCCCGAGGATGTGAAGAGCTCAGCCCTGCTGCCAGCCTGGACTGGCACTGCTGCCCCTGGGGTGCCCCTGGGGTGCCCCTGGGGTGCCCCTGCCTGCCCTTGGGGTGTGTGCCCTGCCTGTGTCCCCCCCTGTCCCTGGGGGCTGCCAGGGCTTCAGAAATCTCAGTGACTGATCTCAGAGATTGAGCTCAGTGATTGATTTCATTGATCTCAGAGGTTTCAGTGATTGATCTCAGTGGTATAATTGATTTCAGAGATCTCAGAGATTGATCTCAGTAATTTCAGTGGTTTCAGTGATTGAGCTCAGTGATCTCAGTGATCTCAGTCATTTCAGTGATTGAACTCAGTGATTGATTTCATTGATCTCAGAAATCTCAGTGATTGATCTCAGAGATTGAGCTCAGTGATTGATTTCATTGATCTCAGAGGTTTCAGTGATTGATCTCAGTGGTATAATTGATTTCAGAGATCTCAGAGATTGATCTCAGTAATTTCAGTGGTTTCAGTGATTGAGCTCAGTGATCTCAGTGATCTCAGTCATTTCAGTGATTGAACTCAGTGATTGATTTCATTGATCTCAGAAATCTCAGTGATTGATCTCAGAGATTGAGCTCAGTGATTGATTTCATTGATCTCAGAGGTTTCAGTGATTGATCTCAGTGGTATAATTGATCTCAGTAATTTCAGAGTTCTCAGTGATTGATCTCAGTGGTATAATTGATATCAGAGATCTCAGAGATTGATCTCAGTAATTTCAGTGATCTCAGAGGTCTCAGTGATTGATCTCCTTGATTTCAGTAATTTCAGTGATCTCAGTCATTTCAGTGATTGATCTCAGAGATTGATCTCAGTGATTGATTTCATTGATTTCAGAGGTTTCAGTGATTGATCTCAGTGGTATAATTGATTTCAGAGATCTCAGTGATTGATCTCAGTGGTTTCAGTGATCTCAGTGATGTCATTGATCTCAGTAATTTCAGAGATTTCAGTGATTGATCTCATTGATCTCAGTAATTTCAGTGATTGATCTCATTGATATCAGTAATTTCAGTGATTGATCTCATTGATGTCAGTAATTTCACTGCTCTCAGTGGTTTCATTGATTTCAGAGGTGTCAGTGATTGACCTCAGTGATATAATTGATCTCAGTAATTTCACTGATCTCAGCAATCTCATTGATTTCAGTAATTTCAGTGATCTCAGTGATCTCAGAGGTGTCAGTGATTGATCTCAGTGCTCTCACTGATATCAGTAATTTCAGTGCTCTCATTGATCTCAGTAATTTCAGTGATCTCAGAGGTGTCAGTGATTGACCTCAGTGATATAATTGATATCAGTAATTTCAGTGCTCTCAGTAATTTCAGTGATCTCAGTGATCTCAGAGGTGTCAGTGATTGATCTCAGTGCTCTCAGAGGTGTGTCCTGCTGTCTGTCCCCAGGCCCAGGCTGTCACCCTGACCGTGGCCCAGGCCTTCAGGCTGGCCTTTGAGTTCTGGCAGGCAGCCAAGGAAGGTGAGTTGGTTCCCCTGCCCTGCTCCCCCCAGGTGTTCCCCTGCCCTCCTCCCACATTTCCAGGTGTCTCTGGGCTCTGCTCCTGGGTGGGATTTGCAGGCAAGCCCAGCAAGGGCAGAGAGGGGAATCTTGACTCCGTGTTTCAGAAGGCTGATTGGTGATTTTGTGATATAAATGATATGAAAAGAAAATGCTGTACTAAAGAAGGAGAAAGGAGACATCAGAGGGCTGGAAAAGAATGAGAATAAAATCTCATGACAGCCACAGCTGGCTGGGATTGGCCTTTAATTAAAAACAATTCTCCTGCTGGGTAAACAGTTCTCCAGCTCACATTCCAGAGGAGCCAAACGGGAGAGGCTGAAGTGTCCCAGCAGAAGAAATCCTGGCAAAGGCATTTTTCAGGGAATCTGGCAGTGACCCTCCTGCCCTGCAGGGCCTGGGGTGCCTCAGAGCCCCTGGGCTTTCTGCTGTCACCTTCCCTGAGGTGGCTGGAGCAGCCCAGGTGGCCTGGCTGTCCCTGTCCCTGTCCCTCCTCCCTGCAGCCTTGCAGGCAGTGATGGCATCTCCCCTTCTGCAGAGAAGGAGAAGAGGGAAAGGTCCATCCTGGCAGCAGAAGGGACCAGCAGCCCCAGCTCAGGAGCTCCTGCCCACCCTGTCACAGGTGAGTGAGCCACCTGAGCAGAGCCTGGGGGTGGGGGACTGTCCCCGAGGGGTGGGGGATTGTCCCTGAGGGATGGGGATTGTCCCTGAACAGGGCAGGGAACAGCTAGAAGGATGGTGAGATGTCCCTGAAGGGTGGGGGACTGTCCCTGAGGGATGGGAATTGGCCCTGAACAGCACAGGGATGTCCCTGGGGGAATTGGGGATGTCCCTGGGGGAATTGGGGATGTCCCTGGGGGATTGGGGATGTCCCTGAGCAGGGAAGGGGACTGTCCCTGGGGGGTTGGGGAGGTCCCTGGGGGATTGGGGATGTCCCTGGGGGATTGGGGATGTCCCTGGGGGATTGGGGATGTCCCTGAGCAGGGAAGGGGACTGTCCCTGGGGGGTTGGGGAGGTCCCTGGGGGATTGGGGATGTCCCTGGGGGATTGGGGATGTCCCTGGGGGATTGGGGATGTCCCTGAGCAGGGAAGGGGACTGTCCCTGGGGGGTTGGGGAGGTCCCTGGGGGATTGGGGATGTCCCTGGGGGATTGGGGATGTCCCTGGGGGATTGGGGATGTCCCTGAGCAGGGAAGGGGACTGTCCCTGGGGGACTGGGGATGTCCCTGGGGGATTGGGGAGGTCCCTGGGGGATTGGGGATGTCCCTGAGCAGGGAAGGGGACTGTCCCTGGGGGACTGGGGATGTCCCTGAGCAGGGAAGGGGACTGTCCCTGGGGGATTGGGGATGTCCCTGGGGGATTGGGGATGTCCCTGGGGGATTGGGGATGTCCCCTCACAGTTCAGGGCCTGGCTCTGAAGAGCAGGGCAGGGAGAAGTGGGACAAAAGGCTCATCCCTGCCCATGCTGGCCACGAGATAAGAGGATTTGGCACAGAGAGAAACAGCCCTGAGCTGGGCTCCCTTCCAGGCTGGCACCTCCTGCCTGGCCTGGGAGGGCTCAGGGCTGCAGGGATCTCCTCTCCCAAGGGTGGCACCTTGGGCTCAGCCCAGCCTGGGGCTGCCAGGGCTCTGGGGCTGAGCTCCAGCCAGAGCTGGGCTGCTCCTGCCCCAGCCCAGGGCAGGCTTTGCCCTCAGTCCATAAAACACTCTGTGGGTGAGCTGAGGGTGCTGCCCAGGGCTGCTCTGGCCCGGGGCTCACCCTGAGCAGCAGTGGGCACCAGGAGCCTTCCCAGAGCTCCTCAGTGGGGTGGGTGCAGCTCCTCAGCTCAGATTTGGGGCCATCCTGCAGGAGTTGGATCAGGGGAGAGATTCCTGCAGGGAGCTTTGGCTGTGCCTGTTCTCTCCCCTCACTCCCCCCCTGCTCTGCCCACAGCAGCAGCCCTGGGGAACCTGCTGGACCTGGAGGAGCCTGGCAGGGCCCCCCTGGGCAGCAGCACCGAGAGCCCAGGGCTGGACAACAGCAGCTTTGGGCCCAGCCCCTCGGTGAACAACAATGTGGAGTGGGTAAGGGACAGCTGGGGGGCCCAAACTGGGCCAGACTGGGAGCTCTGGGGGCCTGGGCTGCTCAGGGAGGGGCCACAGCCCAGAGGGATCCAGGGATAAATGGACAGGGTGGCAGAGGCAGGGAATGGGGCATTCCAGGGGTCTGCCACTCAGCTGGCACCACCCCAGGGCTCTGCTCGGGGCAGGAACCAGAGCCAGCTCAGAGCTGATGGCTGGTCCTGGTTTCCCTGCTGGGGGAGCTGGGCTGGGCTCTGGGAGCTCCTCAGTGCCTGGTGAATGGGTGTGGGATTGATCCCTGGGTCTCAGAGGGAGGGAGGGCCCCTGCAGCCCTGGGGCTGCCTCCATCAGGGCTCCACCATCCCATCAGGGCTCCACCATCCCATCTGGGAGAGGCTGGGGCTAGCTGGGGTCTTGGGAGGGAATTCCTGGCTGGGAGGGTGGGCAGGCCCTGGCACAGGTGCCCAGGGAGCTGGGGCTGGTCCCTGGCAGTGCCCCAGGCCAGGCTGGAAGGTGTCCAGGGGTGGGAATGGGATGGATTTAAGGGATTTCCTTCCCCCCAAACCCTTCCATGGCTCCCTGACCCCCAGGCAGGCTGGGGCTGAGCCCTGGAGCCCCTCTTGCCCCTCTCTGGATTTTGGGGAGCTGCAGGGGAAATGCCTTTGCCTGGAGCCTGAGGATCAGCCCCGAGGCTGAATCAAATCCTGGAGGCTCCTCAGCAATCTCCAGTCCCTCCCTGCTTGCAGACTCTTCATACCTCACTTATTCATTGCATTAGGTCTGTGGGTGCATGGCAGGATTTGGGAGCAGCTCTGGCTGGGCAGGGCCCTCACAGAGCATGGAAAAGCTTCCTCCCTGTGCTTGCCTGGGAAAACCTGGGAGCAGGGCACACACAGAGGGTCCCAGAGCTGCTTCTGCTGTCCCTGCTGTGCCAGTGCAGAGCTGCTCCCCTGACCCTGACCCTGACCCTGAGCAGCCCCAGGGGCTCCTGAGCTGTGCCAGGCCCCTCCTGGCAGCAGGACAGGCAGGGCTGGGAGGGTCAGGGGGGATTTCCAGCCCTGTGCTGCCCTCCTGGATGGGGCTGGGGCAGGCTCAGCCCTTTTTGGGGTGCAGGGGGGATTTCCAGCCCTGTGCTACCCTCCTGGATGGGGCTGGGGCAGGCTCAGCCCTTTTTGGGGTGCAGGGAAGGGCCAAGCCCGGCAGCACTGGAGCTCACCTTTCCCCTGCAGAGGAGGCAGAGTGCAGAGGAGGTGGCTGAGGCACTCTGGAGCCAATAGACAGAGATATTAGACAGAGATATTTCTGTGTCTGAGTGCAGAGCCTGGTCTCTAAACACACTTTTGTGCAGTTCTCTTAGCAACTACTTGTCTCTCTTTTGATCTCTTCACAAAGGAGATGGATGATGGTCTGGACGAGGCGTTCTCAAGGTAATTCTCAGATTCTCATCCCTCCCTGGAGTTCAGCAGGGGAGCAGCCCCAGAGCCTGGCTGTTAATAATGGCTGTTAATAATGGCTGTTAGTTAATAATGCTCCTTAATCTCACCAGGGCTCTGACCCGACCTGGCCCCACCAGTGCCTCAGCTGGTGATGGAAGGCCAGGCTGTAGGGCTGCCTGAGCAGCCAAACATTTGCAGAACCTTTTCAGGGTGGAGAGAGGCTGTGTGTGATGGGCAGTTTAATTCCCCAAGCAGTTCCCGGGTCTGCTCCCACTTGCTGAGGCTTTTCCAGGCTGCTGGTCCCAGCTTCTGGCCCTGGGGGCTTTGCTCTTCCTCAGCCCCCAGGTTGAGGCTGTGTGGCCATCACTTCATGGGGTTCATTCCCCTTGCCACTCCAAATTAAAGGCTGCCCTGCCCTGAGCACTCCAGCAAAGCCAAACCAGCCCTTTTCCTCTCAGGTGGCTTTTCCTGCCTGTCCTGGCAGGGCTGCTGTGGTTTTATGTGGGTCCCATCTTCCTCCTCCTCCTCCTCCTCCTGCCCCTGGGGCCGGGGAGGTGCTGGAGGAGGGAGTGAGTCAGGAGAAGGGTTTGCAGCAGTTCCTGCTCAGCCCTTGGGGTCCTGTCTGGCTCCCAGGGATGATTTACAGCTTCCCCTTCCCCAGCAGCCTCGTGGCAGGCTGGGGCTGATAACCAGGACATAAATCAGCCCCGTGTCTCCTGTCCCTGCCCCCTGCTGCAGCAGCTGGGGTTGGGTTCTGCTCCCTGCTGAGCTCCCCCTGCAGCCTCCCCAGGCCCTTCCTGCCCCAGCAGCACCACTGCAGGTGTCTCTGCTTCCCTGAGAGCTGGGGCTGCCTCCAGGCTGGCTTTGGCCTTGTGCCCCCCAGGATGGAGCCCCCAGTGCCTGAGGGAACCCCCAGCCTTGGTGCTGCAGGGGTGCCTGAATCCCACAACACCCAAAGGGGCTGCTGGGCTGTGGGAGACATCTGGGTGAGAGGCTGTCCCAGCTGCTCTGGGGCTGTGACACATCAGCAGAGCTGAGTCACTGCAGGGCTGGCACAGAGGGCACCCCTGCCCTGTCCAGCTGCAGGGCAGGGAGAGGGCAGCAGCAGGGCTGCAGCACACCCCAGGGGCTGGAGTGCTCCGGGCCAGCTCCCCTGATGGCTTCTCCCCTTCCTGAGGGTCTCCATTCCATGGGAGGTGCTGGAACAGGGGGCTGCAGCAGGAGGGGAACCTCTGCTCCGTGCTCTGCTCCCTTTGTTTTTCGCTGTGCTTTACTTTGTACATTACTCTGTCTTTATTTTACTCTGTGCTTTACTCTGTGCTTTACTCTGTGCATTACTCTGTGCATTACTCTGTGCATTACTCTGTGCATTACTCTGTGCATTACTCTGTGCTTTACTCTGTGCTTTACTCTGTGCTTTACTCTGTGCTTTACTCTGTGCTTTACTCTGTGAATTACTCTCTGTATGTTTTACTCTGTGCTTTCCTCTGTGTTTGTTTTACTCTGTGCTTTACTCTGTTTTTCTCTGTGCGTTACTCTGTGTTTATTTTTCTCTGTGCTTTACTCTGTGTTTATTTTTCTCTGTGCTTTACTCTGTGCATATTTCACTCAGTGTTTTACTCTGTGTTTTCCTCTGTGCATATTTCACTCAGTGTTTTACTCTGTGTTTTCCTCTGTGTTTATTTTACTCTGTGCATTACTCTGTGCAATACTCTGTATTTATTTTACTCAGTGCATTACTCTGTGCATATTTCCCTCAGTGCTTTATTCTGTGCATATTTCACTCAATGCATTACTCTGTGCATTACTCTGTATTTATTTTACCCTGTGCATTACTCAGTGCATGTTTCCCTCAGTGCTTTACTCTGTGTTTATTTTACTCTGTGCATTACACTACGCATTACTCTGTGTTTATTTTACTCTGTGCATTACTCTGTGTTTATTTTACTCTGTGCTTTACTCTGTGCATATTTCACTCAGTGCATTACTCTGTGCATTACTCTGCATTTATTTTACCCTGTGCATTACTCTGTGTTTATTTTACCCTGTGCATTCCTCTGTGCACGTTCCCCTCAGTGCTTTACTCTGTGTTTATTTTACTCTGTGCATTACTCTTTGCATTACTCTGTGTTTATTTTACTCTGTGCATTACACTATGCATTACTCTGTGTTTATTTTACCCTGTGCACGTTCCCCTCAGTGCTTTACTCTGTGTTTATTTTACTCTGTGCATTACTCTGTGCTTTACTCTGTGCTTTACTCTGTGCTTTACTCTGTGAATTACTGTCTGTATGTTTTACTCTGTGCTTTCCTCTGTGTTTGTTTTACTCTGTGCTTTACTCTGTTTTTCTCTGTGCATTACTCTGTGTTTATTTTTCTCTGTGCATTCCTCTGTGCATATTTCACTCAGTGTTTTACTCTGTGTTTTCCTCTGTGTTTATTTTACTCTGTGCATTACTCTGTGCAATACTCTGTATTTATTTTACTCTGTGCATTACTCTGTGCTTTACTCTGTGTTTATTTTACTCCGTGCTTTACTCTGTGCACGTTTCCCTCAGTGCATTACTCTGTGCATATTTCCCTCAGTGCTTTATTCTGTGCATATTTCACTCAATGCATTACTCTGTGCATTACTCTGTATTTATTTTACCCTGTGCATTACTCAGTGCATGTTTCCCTCAGTGCTTTACTCTGTGCATATTTCACTCAGTGCATTACTCTGTGCATTACTCTGCATTTATTTTACCCTGTGCATTACTCTGTGTTTATTTTACCCTGTGCATTCCTCTGTGCATGTTCCCCTCAGTGCTTTACTCTGTGTTTATTTTACCCTGTGCATTACTCTGTGTTTATTTTACTCTGTGCATTACTCTGTGCATTACTCTGTGTTTATTTTACTCTGTGCAATACTCTGTGCATTACTCTGTGTTTATTTTACTCTGTGCATTACTCTGTGTTTATTTTACTCTGTGCTTTACTCTGTGCATATTTCACTCAGTGCATTACTCTGTGCATTACTCTGCATTTATTTTACCCTGTGCATTACTCTGTGTTTATTTTACTCTGTGCATTACTCTGTGTTTATTTTACTCTGTGCTTTACTCTGTGTACGTTTCCCTCAGTGCTTTACTCTGTGTTTATTTTACTCTGTGCATTACCCTGTGTTTATTTTACTCTGTGCATTACTCTGTGCATTACCCTGTGTTTATTTTACCCTGTGCATTACTCTGTGTTTATTTTACTCTGTGCATTACTCTGTGCATTACTCTGTGTTTATTTTACTCTGTGCATTACTCTGTGTTTATTTTACTCTGTGCATTACTCTGTGCATTACTCTGTGTTTATTTTACTCTGTGCATTACTCTGTGTTTATTTTACTCTGTGCTTTACTCTGTGTACGTTTCCCTCAGTGCTTTACTCTGTGTTTATTTTACTCTGTGCATTACCCTGTGTTTATTTTACTCTGTGCATTACTCTGTGCATTACCCTGTGTTTATTTTACCCTGTGCATTACTCTGTGTTTATTTTACTCTGTGCATTACTCTGTGCATTACTCTGTGTTTATTTTACCCTGTGCACGCTCCCCTCAGTGCTTTACCCTGTGTCCCTGTGTGTGCCCCAGGCTGGCCCAGTCCAGGACCAACCCTCAGGATCTGGACACGGGGCTGTCGGCGCAGGAGCTGCAGAGTGCACAGGCTCTGTCCCCCGTGCACTGGAGCCAGCTGGAGCCCAGCCCAGCTGAGCAGGACGATCTCTTCATGTTCTGAGGGCAGAGAAGACCCCTCGGAGCCCTGCCTGGATGCTGCTGGGAGCAGGGAGCTGCCCAGGGCTCCTCACAGCTCCCAGGGTGCTGCAGCCCAGTTCAGACCAAAGCTTCAGACACCTGATGTGGATTTTTGTACCTTGCTTTCACCTAAACCACAGGATGCTCTGGGACATCTTTGTTCAAAGTTTACAAGTGTTCCTGGGAGGTGTGGAGAGCACCTGCAGGGCCTGTCGCTCCTGCAGGCACCACCAGAGCCCCCTGGAGCATCCCCCAGGCCAGGCTGGAGGCAGGCACAGCTCTGTGTCACTGACCCAGCCAGCCTGGAACAGCACAGCACCTGCCTGGCCTGGGAGGGGATCTGCAGCAGCTGCTGAGGCTGAAATCCAGGAGGGAGCAGAGCTGGTGCTTTGTGCAGTGTCTGTGGCACCCTCACAGCTGTCACTCACTCTGTGGCTCCCAGCTCCTTTCTAACCCAAAGACTTTTTTAACTCAAAGAAGTTTTGCACTTTAAAACTCGAACTGAAAGCAGTGGTCCGGATTGTCAAGGTAAGCAGTGCCTGGCAGCTCTCCTCAGAAGCTATTCACCCAAAAAGAGCCACCCTGGCAGTGCTGCAGCTCTGACCCTCACCTCTGATGGCACTGCAGGTCCCAAAGCCCCAAAGTAGCTTTAAAAGCAAAACCACCAGGGAGGAAGGGTTGGTTTGCTGATTTCTGCTGGAAAGGGCAGCTTGGGAGGACCAGCAGGACCACAGATCCACGTTCCCAGCTTGGCCCAGCAGCTGTGCCTGGCCAGGACCTGCTCCTGCCCCAAAGCCAGGTGGCTGTTGCCCCGTGCATGGGATGGGGTCAGGCAGGAGCAATACCTGGCTGCCCAGTGGTGCTCCCACCCTTCTCCCTGACAGCTCCCAGGGGGCTCAGGAAGCTCCATCTTCCCCTGGGACTGAAAAGCAGCCATGGAGGTACAACTTGTGCTAACTAAAGGCTGGGTTTAACCATCCTAAACAGTCTGACTGACACTCGCAGTGTTCGTGGCCTTATGTGAAGTGTACTAATCTGTTTTATAGATTTGGAACTTGGGTTTGAAGCACTAATTCATTCCCCAGATAGCTCTTTAGAACTCCCTTAGAACTGCTCACAGAAAGGAGAAAACCCCTCAGTCAGCTCTAAGGCTTCATTAGGAAGCAGCTGAGTGGCTCTGCCTTAGATTTATTTTCCCCCCCAAGTGTGAGTGTGAGGAGGTGTTGAGGACTCGTGGAGCTGACTCAGCAGGTCTCTGATGGAACCTGTGCTCTGTGGGCTCTGCAGAGTGGGCTTAGAGCAGTTCCACATCCTGGAAGGGCTGTGCCCAGGAGTGCCTCACTCCTGTGTGCAGCACCAGCTCCTGGCCTGGGGGAACCAGCAGGGCTGCTGCAGGCACAGGGCTCAGCCAGGGAGCTGTGCCCGAGCCCAGCAGGGGCCCTGGGAGCCCAGGGAGCTCTGCTCTGCCAGGAGCCTGGGATGGAGTGAGAGGGACACATCCTGCTCTGCCAGGAGCCTGGGATGGAGTGAGAGGGACACATCCTGCTCTGCCAGGAGCCTGGGATGGAGTGAGAGGGACACATCCTGCTCTGCCAGGAGCCTGGGATGGAGTGAGGGACACATCCTGCTCTGCCACGAGCTTGGGATGTGTGAGGGACACATCCTGCTCTGCCAGGAGCCTGGGATGGAGTGAGAGGGACACATCCTGCTCTGCCAGGAGCCTGGGATGGAGTGAGGGACACATCCTGCTCTGCCAGGAGCCTGGGATGGAGTGAGAGGGACACATCCTGCTCTGCCAGGAGCCTGGGATGGAGTGAGAGGGACACATCCTGCTCTGCCAGGAGCCTGGGATGGACTGAGGGACACATCCTGCTCTGCCAGGGGCCTGGGATGGAGTGAGAGGGACACATCCTGCTCTGCCAGGAGCCTGGGATGGAGTGAGAGGGACACATCCTGCTCTGCCAGGAGCCTGGGATGGAGTGAGGGACACATCCTGCTCTGCCAGGAGCCTGGGATGGAGTGAGGGACACATCCTGCTCTGCCAGGAGCCTGGGATGGAGTGAGAGGGACACATCCTGCTCTGCCAGGAGCCTGGGATGGAGTGAGGGACACATCCTGCTCTGCCAGGAGCCTGGGATGGAGTGAGGGACGCATCCTGCTCTGCCAGGAGCCTGGGATGGAGTGTGAGCATTCCCCTGAGCACTGACCTCTCTCCTTTCCTGGAGCAGCAGATCCTGACATTCACAACACTATCTATGTGTGTCCAGAGTGGTTTTTTTTTGTTTGTTTGTTTGTTTGGGGTTTTTTTAAGAAAACCTGATGCTGTAAAGAATAAAAACTGCCATTTTTTGGAGGCTCTGTGCTGGGTGACTTTATTTCCCCTGTGGTTCCTGTGGTAGCTTTTGTGTCTGGGTGGTGCCTGGGTTCTGCCTGGCCCTGGTGCATGGCAGGATGTGGTCAGAAAGGTCCTGGGGGCTGATTCCAAGGGGGCTCAGCTGGACTCTGCCCCCAGGGGCTGCTGTGGGACTGGAGGTGGCACAGAGGGACACAGGACCTGTCCCTGTGTGGCTGCTTTGGCCTCCAGGTGAGGCTGTGAGGAGGGGGGGAAAGAGTGAGGTGGAAGCTTCAGGCTCACCTGCACACGAAGAGCAACATCAAACCCCAAATCTCACTGGCAGTTTCTGAGTCACAAACTGCTTTTCTCTTCAGCTGAGTTTGTGCAGCTGGTGGTGGCTAAAGAGAGCCCAGCACAGCCCTGTGTGCTCGGCCCTGCTGCCCACACCTTGCCTGGGAGGCACCTGGAGAATGAAATCAGCCCCTCTGGGGTGCTGACACACAGAGCTGTTCCCTCAGCAGAGCCACCTCCCCTGCCGTGGTGCTGGCAGAAATAAACCCACCCGGAGCTCCTTTCCAGCTGGATCTGCCTGTTCCAGGCTGAGCTGTCCCAGCTGATGAGGGCTGAGCCCTCGTGCAGAACTGATGGCCCTGCTGAGGAACACACTGCTCCCTCAGCTCTGATGTGACCTCTTTTTAGCTGCCACTTTGGGAACTTCCAGCATCCATTCCCCGTTTTTAGCTGCCAGTTAAGGAACTTCCAGCATCCTTTCCCTTCTCCTGCGAGGGAGGGCAGGAGGAATTCACTGCTGAATTCACTGCTGAGAGGTGGCACACGCCAGTGTCACTGCCCTGCTCCCAGGGTGACATCCCAGTGTCAAATCCCAGTTCCCAGTGTCCCATGCCCAATCCCAGTGTCCCATCCCCTCTCCCAGTGTCACATCCCAGTTCCCAGTGTCACATCCCCACTCCCAGTGTCACATCCCAGTGTCCCATTCCCAATCCCAGTGTCCCATCCCCTCTCCAGTGTCCCATTCCCAATCCCAGTGTCCCATCCCCTCTCCCAGTGTCACATCCCAGTTCCCAGTGTCACATCCCCACTCCCAGTGTCACATCCCAGTGTCCCATTCCCTCTCCCAGTGTCCCATCCCCTCTCCCAGTGTCACATCCCAGTTCCCAGTGTCACATCCTCACTCCCAGTGTTGTATCCCAGTGTCCCATTCCCTCTCCCAGTGTCACATCCTCACTCCCAGTGTCCCATCCTCATTCCCAGTGTCATATCCCAGTGTCCCATTCCCAATCCCAGTGTCCCATTCCCTCTCCCAGTGTCCCATCCCCTCTCCCAGTGTCACATCCCAGTTCCCAGTGTCACATCCTCACTCCCAGTGTTGTATCCCAGTGTCCCATCCCCTCTCCCAGTGTCCCATCCTCACTCCCAGTGTCACATCCTCATTCCCAGTGTCATATCCCAGTGTCCCATTCCCAATCCCAGTGTCCCATCTCCTCTCCCAGTGTCCCATCCTCACTCCCAGTGTCACATCCCAATGTCCCATCCCCTCTCCCAGTGTCCCATCCTCACTCCCAGTGTCACACCCAGTGTCCCATCCCCTCTCCCAGTGTCCCATCCCCACTCCCAGTGTCACACCCAGTGTCCCATCCCCTCTCCCAGTGTCCCATCCTCACTCCCAGTGTCACATCCCAGTGTCCCATCCCCTCTCCCAGCTGTCACCAAGCCCTGCCTCGATCACAGCCACGAGCCCCAGGTCTAATTAATGGAATAAATGAGTAAAGACTGAAATCTGCTCCCAGTGCCAATTTTATCACTTCTCCAGCGCTGTCACAGCCCTGGTGAAACTGACAGCAAGGAATCAAACAGTTGCGTCTCTGGCATTTTTTATTACTTTTAATGTGCTTTTTTTTTCTGGTGACTTACTGGAAATTTAAATTATAATGGTATGCTTCACTTAAAGAAAGTATCCATAGCAACAGGAACATCTAAATTATTGCAGGCTGATCACTTCCCTGCTGGAGTCACATCTCACTCCTTTCACAGGCACTCCCAGAGGTGCAGCATTTTAATAGACCTTTTTTTTTTTAAACCTTTTTTTTGCAAATAAACAAGAGAATACAAAGCACTTTCTCCATCAGTGCAATACCTACAGAGATCCAAAGTGAGCAAGTGCCAGCTCCCTTTGCTACCCAGACAGGAGGGGCTCCAGCCTTGCTCTTGAGTCAGACTTTCTCCTCTGAGTCAGGGGTTATTCCCTGTCAAACTGGGGGATTTCTGTCCACTGCAGCTGCTGGGAATTCTCTTGGACCAGGAGAAAGCAGCACGGGAAGATTGTTCCCAGAAAATCTGACTGTGACAATCCCTTCGCCCAGGATTTTTCTCCTGGGAGGCTGAGAAGCCTCAGAGAAAAAGGAAAACAATAATTATCTGACTTACCCCTCCTGTGCTGTGCTGCTTTGGAATGTGTTTGGGGATTGTTTACCCACAGGTGATTGTTTCATTGGTTTCATGTGAGTTGGTTTGACTTAATGACCAGTCAGGGCCAGGCTGTGTCAGGACTCTGGAGAGAGTCACGAGTTTTCATTATTATCTTTTCAGCCTTCTGTCTGTATCCTTTAGTACAGTTTAGTTTAGTATTCTTTAGTATAATATAGCCACTTAAATAATAAATTAACCTTCTGAGAACATGAGTCAGGTTCATCATTCCTGCCTTCATGGGGGCACCCTGCAAATACAACAGAAGGTCACTGAGCCTGCAGCATCAGAACATCCTTGTCTGATTCTCAGCTGGGTTTATGGGTTTATTTCTGTTCTATTCCTTCCAAATTCCTGCTTGCCAGGACAAAGGGGAATGGGTGAAAGCTCAAAGAAAGGGGGATTAGATGAAATATGAGGGAGAAACCCCTCAGCCCCAGGGTCCCTGGCAGTGCCCAGGCCAGGCTGGAGCACCCTGGGACAGTGGGAGGTGTCCCTGCCCACCCAGGGCTGGGAATGAGAAGATTTTTAAGGTCCCTTCCCACCCCAACCATTCCATGAGCCCCAGAAAAAAACAACTTCAGCAGCTGCTTGACATTTGAAAGGCGATGGGGGAGAGAACTCCCAGGTGTTTTGCTCCCACCATCGCTGAATTTGGGCTGGAGCAGTCCCAGCTTTCCACTCCTAAAAAATTCCCTCACTTTAAGCCCGAGTGCTGCACGCTCTGAGTGCCACACGTGAGAAACAAACTGGCTGGGAGAAACAGAAATGCTGTTTTTTCTATTCCAATCTCAATTATAGGAATCAAATGCGTCATGTGGATCAATAGTAGGTTGAGATTGCTCAGCCAGAAAGAGTTCAGATATAAAAAGCTGCAGCTGAGAGGCTTCCTGTAAGCTCATGCTTTATTGCAAGTGAAATGGTGACAGGGAGCAGGGCCTGCAGTGTCCCCTGGACAGCTCAGGGGGAGAGCAGAGCTTTCCTCAGTGTCCTGTGTGTAGGAGCAGCATCCTGAGCCCAGGCAGATCTGATCCTGCCCAGGAGCAGCAGGGATCTGCCTTTGATGTCCTTTGGTTCCCCCTGCCCTGTGGAGCACTGCCAGGTCATCGTGTCCTGCAGTTCCTGCAGCCCTGTCTGCAGAGAACCTGCAAACTGCAGGGCAGGGAGGCAGCCTGGAGATCCATGAAATATTTCTAATCACTCAAACCTGCCTAGGACAAGAGCTGGTGTGCAGGGAAGTGGCTGTGGCTCGGCCAGCCCAAAGGACAATGTTAAAAAGGCAGGAAAAGGTGTCAGAATTCTTTGGGTGATGGGGTTTGTTTGTGAGGGAGGCTGGAGGAGGCTCCATGCCCATGGAAAAGGAGGGGCTGCAGCTTTTGGGGTGATCAGGGTGACAGCAGGGAGCAGTGACAGGAGCCAGGGGCATCTTCTGCCAGCGCCTCTCAGACCAACTTGGCTTCAGGTGTGAGTTAAAAACAGAGCACAGAAGGTGGGTGGTGGAAGAGGGATGAGAATGATGCAAAAAATCTGCTGGACCTGCAGATCCAGCTCAGGTTTGGGAATCTCAGCTCCTGTGAAATCACCTGCTCATAAAGGGCCTGGAACAGGAACCTGTAATTGGGTGGTTGGTGCAGGAGCCAGAGGATGATCCAGCTGACTCTGGCAGAGCTTTATTGGAGCTCTGGTCCAGCTGGAGTCAGGGATTTTTACTGAGCATGGATCACCAGGAGCTCCCAGCCCTGCCCTGCAGAGCCAGGCACAGAGCTGGGGCTGGCACTGGCTCAGCTCCCTCCCAGCTCAGGTCTCCCTGGCCACAGCTCCCCCAAATCCACCTTCCCACCCCTCAGAGGAGCCAAATAAATGCCAAAGCCACGGCTGCAGGCTCTGGGGAGGATCTGTCTTCTGTGGTGTGTTTGTGGGATGGGGCTGTGCTGGGAATTTGCTTCTTGAGTGGGGCCAGGTTTGATCCTTGGCATTTATGCCTGAGGCTTTGATGGATCCTGAGACCCATCAAATGAGAGTTTAGGGGGCAGTGGCTTGGCCAAATGCGATGGTGTGTGGAAAGAGCCAGTGCTGGGCAGGCAGGAGCTTTGCTTTCAGGGGATGTCAGAGGCTGGACTTTGTTTTTTCATGCTGGTTAAACACGGTGACCCAGCCGGCAGCTGGTGGTGTATATCAAGATTAAATTGGGGAAGGTCTGGCAGAATCTGGGTCACCTGTTCCTCTGTGGTCTCCCGTTTATATTTCGAGCTGGGCTGACTCACGTCTGCGGAATGCCATGGGAGAAGTGGGAGCGCTCCTGGTGCAGTAATTCACGGGCAGGAACGGTGGAGCTCTGACAGGAGAGGCTCGGCCGCCACACCGGCTGTGCATCACCTCGCTTCCCCTGCCCTCGGAGCTCCGCTTTTCCATCTGCCGGGAGCGGAGCGAGGGCTCTGAGCCCGAGCAGCCCCGGCCGGAGCGGCTCCGGGCAGGGAGAGCTCCGTGCCCCGAAAGCCCCAGGGAGGGAGAGCTCTGTGCCCCATCTGAAAACCCCGGGCAGGATAGAGCTCTGTGCTCCATCTGAGAGCCCCGGGCAGGATAGAGCTCCGTGCCCCGAGAGCCCCGGGCAGGGAGAGCTCCGTGCCCCGGGCAGAGAGAGCTCCGTGCCCCGAGAGCCCCGGGCAGGGAGAGCTCCGTGCCCAGGGCAGGGAGAGCTCCGTGCCCCGGGCAGAGAGAGCTCTGTGCCCCGAGAGCCCAGGGCAGGGAGAGCTCCGTGCCCAGGGCAGGGAGAGCTCCGTGCCCCGGGCAGAGAGAGCTCTGTGCCCCGAGAGCCCAGGGCAGGGAGAGCTCCGTGCCCCGAGAGCCCCGGGCAGGGAGAGCTCTGAGCCCCGGGCAGGGAGAGCTCTGTGCCCCGAGAGCCCCGGGCAGGGGGAGCTCCGTGCCCCGAGAGCCCCGGGCAGGGGGAGCTCCGTGCCCCGAGAGCCCCGGGCAGGGGGAGCTCCGTGCCCCGGGCAGAGAGAGCTCTGTGCCCTGAGAGCCCCGGGCAGGGGGAGCTCCGTGCTCCATCTGAGAGCCCCGAGCAGGGGGAGCTCCGTGCTCCAGCCGAGAGCTCTGTGCTCCAGCCGAGAGCTCTGTGCTCCGACAGCCCCGCTGTGTCACAGGACGTGTTTTGCCTGAGGATGCCACACGAACGTGGGACAGCAGACTGGCACAATGACAACAACTCAGTGCTGGCCTCCCCAGGCTGGGTTTAAATATAGAGCAGACAGTGATTCATCCCAGCCAGGCTGGGAGTGACCTGTTCCTCAGGTTGGGACAGATGAACTTCACCCTCAAGGTGACTGGAAAGTTCTTTTGGGCTGCAGAGAGCCCTCTCCTTGTCTCAGGGCTTGCCAGGGAGCTGCTGCACTTCAGCAGAAGCAGCTGAAGGGGATTTGGGCACCCAGGGAGAATCTGGGCTCGTTTTGCTTTCGCCAAGTTCCTCCCTGATTTATCTTCAGGTCTGGTTTGCCTGAGCTGCATTTCCTGCCAGGTGAAGTCTTTGGCTGAAAATTATTCTTAGACCTTTCCCACTTGGGATCTTCTTTCTGAAGGCATCTAAAATGGGCTGGTGCTCCACATTCACAGGAGCAAATTCACAGCATTCCTCTGGCCCTCTCCTTATTCGAGCAGGGCAAAATGGAGCACGGGAGTTCTGATGATGCTGATTTTAATGAAAAACCAGGGGAAAAAGCTGCAGCCTGCTCCACTAGTCACCTGGTGTTACAGGGAGAAATAAAATGGGAATGTTCCTGCTCTCTCCTCCATGCACCTTATGTTGTGTTTCTGCTTTTGTGCTGTTTTTCAGCGTCTTTGATATTTTCCCTGGCACACAGGAGGTAAGACTGCTGAGATGCAGACCTTTACCATAATTAAGCAAGATTCCTCCTCTTGTGAGTGCTTGTTCCTACACAATTTTGGGGTCAGGGACTCAGATTGGGTTGTTATCTCAGATGTGAATGGCTTTTCCCCCCCTCTTCTAGGATGGAACACGAGTCTGGCTGAGGTGGTGGGGTTTACATCGTGCAAATGTCTCCCTCCTGCCTGCAGAGAGCTGTTGGAATTCTCAGCAAGGCTCCTGTGCATCCCTAAGTGTGACTCTTAATTCAGATAATTAATATCTTGTATGTAGGAATGTAGAGTGAAAAGCAAAGCAGGCAGAGCTGCAGATCAGTGTGTGATGGTGCCCCTGAACTCAGAGCTCTGGGGGACCACACACCCCATTTTCTGTGGTCTGGATGTGGCTGCAGCTCTTCTGTAGCTTTAGGTGAGGCAGCTGCTTTCTCTGCACTGTGCATTCACTGCTGACTGGCACAGAGGGGCTCAGAACCCCTTTTTTTGCAGGTTTAACTCCCTGAAATTCTCTACACGAAATCAGGGCAAGCCCCACTGCCAGCTTCTCCATTTCTGTAACTTCCAGCCTGGAAAAGTCCTCCTTGGCAACACAAGAGATGCTGAGGGGATCATCTGGAGGAGGAGGAGAGAGATGTTCTTTGGAGCAGCCTGTCTTCACCTCTATCCTTTCCCTCCCTTGCCTCTCCATCAGTTCTCCCTCAGCTCCTGCGGGTCGGTGCCCCAGGCTGTGCTGGCTGAATTCCCTGCACAGGTGACGCTGCCCTGGCCAGATTCCCATCACAATTCAGCCTTTCTGGTGTTTGTTGGAACCATTCCTCCCCAAAGAACCCCGGCAGCCCCTCAGCCCGTGCTTTAACGTGCCAGGCAGTGCTGCCCCTCACTCCCTGCAGCACTGCAATCCATGCCCAGGGAGCAGGTAACGAGCTGCCTTAATTAGCCGGGCTCCTCCGCAGCCTCCTGCCCTCTGCTCGTGTTCCTAAAGCCTCCAAGCAATCGATACCACACAGATTCTCCTGTCCTGAGTCATTACAGGTCAGCAGGGCCTGTTTTGCTCACTCTCCCCACTGCAGAGACGAGCCCTGCTCTGAGTTCAGGGCTGGTGTTTGCAGAACGCCTCAGCCAGGTTGAAATGTCTGGGTTTGCCCTGATCTGATCCCAAGCAGATAAACCAGGGGCAGCTGCAGGGAAGGAACACCAGGGGAGGAACAGCAGCCTTGGAAGCTTCATCCTCCCCCAAACCCTCCCTGCTGAACCAGGTGAGGCAGAGCCAGGTGAGGACAGCCAGGATCCATCCCCTCATCCCCCAAACCCTCCCTGCTGAACCAGGTGAGGCAGAGCCAGATGAGGACAGCCAGGATCCATCCCCTCATTCCCCAAACCCTCTCTGCTGCACCACAGGTGAGACAGAGCCAGGTGAGGACAGCCAGGATCCATCCCCTCATCCCCCAAATCCTCTCTGCTGCACCACAGGTGAGGCAGAGCCAGGTGAGAACAGCCAGGATTCATCCCCTCATCCCCCAGGTGAGGCAGAGCAGGGTGGGAGCAGCCAGGATCCATCCCCCCAGGTGAGGCAGGGCAGGGTGAGAGCAGCCAGGATCCATCCCCCCAGGTGAGGCAGGGCAGGGTGGGAGCAGCCAGGATCCATCCCCCCAGGTGAGGCAGGGCAGGGTGGGAGCAGCCAGGCCCCACCCCAGCGGCAGGAGCTCTGTTCCCAGCAGGATGCCGAGCTCGGGCTGCAGAGCTGAGGCACAGATCGGGCTGTGCAGTGTCACAGCTGCTCCAGGGAGACAGCTCCTTGTTCTGTCAGCCGAGCTTGTTCCCCGGGAGGGAGGGAGGGAGGGGATCCCTTCCCGTCACGGCTGGCAGCCCCAGCAGGGTTTGTTGTCACTGCCTTCACTTTGTAGTAGCTATCAGCAGAGATTCTGTGTCTGCTCTACACGCTGGGGCTGCCCTGTTCTGGGGACATGCTCAGATCTACGATCCCTTCCCACCACAGGGGAGCAAGGCTGCCTTCTTGGCTTGGTTTCCTTTCCCCCCCCCCATTTCCTTTTTCCCCTCCTTCCTTCCTTTCCCCTCTCCACATTTTTCCCTCGCTGTTGGGTTGGTTTCCTTTCCCTCCCTCCCTTTTCCCTCTTTTCCCCCCCTTCCTGGCTCTGCCCCTGAGCCTCTCTCCCTCTGCCTGCTCCATCCTTTCAGGGCTGTGATGCCCAAAAATCCCTGGCTGGAGCAATCCTGGGAGCCAGAGAGGCTTTCTGGATCCGTGTTCCAGCCCTGGGATTCACCCCACAGCCAGCACCAGAGATGTTTTCTGCTCTGGGAGAGGAATGAACATCGAGGCTCTCTAAAGCACAGTCTGGAGGCTCGAGTGCAATAACTGGGCCAAACTCCTTTGCCCTGGGTGTTATCACTCACTCTGTAGTTTGTTTCCTCACAGAAAGGTGGATATTAAATTCTATTTTTCTTATGCCCATAAAAAAAAAAAAAAAGTAATTTTCTTTAAATTATTTCTTCCAGAGCTGCTAAAAAGCCAAGAATCATAGTGCAGCAGGACCCCCATTTCCCCAGTAATTACACTCTGCCTCCTAACTCCTTCAACAGCAATTTCTCAATTTATTTGGCTTCTGTCTGGAATTGCAGTCACGGGCAGAGCTGGGCTCTGTCTTATTATTGCACAGACAAAATTGTTTTTAAAATGTAATTAAACATTTACCTTGAAGACAATGCTTTGTCTTCTTTAAGAAGCATAATATCTTAATTTAACCTAATCTGGAGAACCTTCCATTTCCAAGCTTTTACCTCCAAGACAATGTTATGCTAAACACAAAAAAAAGAAAAACAAAAAGATTTCCTAATTTAACCTAATTAAAAGATAAGCCTCCAACTTTTCCACTGCTGCTGCCTGGAATGAGGAGCGAGGCGTAGCCCTTTGCTTTGCTCACAACTGTTTGGTTTATCCTCCCTCTGCTTTGCTCTCTGCTGTTGATTTTTATTTATTATCCTCCTTGATGCCCCCAAATCCTCTTAGGAAGCAGAGCCGTCCAACCTTTCCCATCCTGGGGCCTTCCCTAAGAAGATCAAGGGACCACCACGGGAACAGAGGAGCTTTGGTTTGGGGGGTTTTGTTGGCTTGGTTTAGGGTTGTTATTTTCAGTAATAATGAGACAAAATGCTGCCTTGCCTGCTGTGTGAGGCTTCCCCAGGAGAGGAGGTTTAAAGGAGGTGAAGGATTATTTCTGTTCAGTCTGAGCTGAGGCGTGGGGAGCCCACGGAGCGATGCTCTCTGGCTGGTGCTGGTCCCTGGGGGCTGCCCGAGGTACAAAATGCCAAAATCCATCTGTGCTCAGGGTAATGGCAGTGGCAGCTGGCTCACAGGGCTCTCCCTGTGCTGAGCAGGACCAAAGCTTCCTTTGGAGCTGCTCCCAGGGGCTGAGAGGAGCCTGCCAACCTGCCAAGGAGGAGCAGCCCCATCCCTCCCTCCCTCCCTACCTCCCTCAGGGAGTCTCAAGCTGCACCAAGGGAAATACAGGTTGGATATTAGGAAAAAGGTTTTCATAGAAAGGGTGACAAAGTACTGGAGTTGTCTGCCTGGGGAGGTGCTGGAGTCACCATCCCTGGATGGGTTTCCAAAGGACTGGGTGTGGCACTGGGGGCCAGGGTTTAGCTGAGGTGTTGGGGCTGGGCTCGATGATCTCGAGTCAACCAAGACTCCAACCTGGTGATTCTGTGATTCCTGTTCCTCGTGGTGCAGCCACAGGGAATGAGGGAGAGCAGCTGTGCCAGGCTGGCTCCAGTTCTGCTCAAAGCAGAGCCTGCCATGGGGGCCATGGTGGCCACGGTGCCCTGTGGGCCGTGGTGCCCACAGCTCCTTCACGCTCAGCAGGCCCTGCCTCCAACTGCAGGGGGGAAATAAGCAATTTCAAACCCAAACCATCGAGATGCAAATCCATGGTGGCCATGGGCCGTGGTGCCATGTGGGCCGTGGTGGCCATGGGCCGTGGTGCCCTGTGGGCCGTGGTGCCCTGTGGGCCGTGGAGGCCATGGTGCCCTGTGGGCCGTGGTGCCCACAGCTCCTTCACGCTCAGCAGGCCCTGCCTCCAACTACAGGGAGGAAAAAAGCGATTTCAAACCCAAACCATTGAGATACAAATCCGTGGTGGCCATGGGCCGTGGTGCCCTGTGGGCCGTGGAGGCCATGGGCCGTGGTGCCCTGTGGGCCGTGGAGGCCATGGTGACCACAGGCCGTGGTGCCCACAGCTCCTTCACGCTCAGCAGGCCCTGCCTCCAACTACAGGGGGGAAATAAGCAATTTCAAACCCAAACCATCAAGATGCAAATCCCCTCGGAGAGTGGACACCTTCAAGGTCCGTGGGGCAGCCACTGGAGCTGAAAGCATCACGATTGTTTGGGTTTATTTGGGCTAAACATGCAGCAGCTGTGGGGAAGGTGAAGTGGGAGGATGGCCAGCCTAGGGTCAAGGGCAGCTCCACAATCCCGTTGTGCTGCCTGCTTTACACCCCTTAAAGCAGTTTTCACGGGAAAATGACAATATTAGTGTGTGTGACTCACAATATTAGCGTGTCTCTGACTCTCAGAGATGTGGGGCCCTGCAGCAATCAGCTCAGGTACCTGTCCCCCGCGGTGCTGGTTATTGTGCAGGAGGCACACACTGAGCACACAAACAGCAGATGATTTCTTTCCTTTCCTCGCAGCTCCAGCTCCTTTCCAGCCTACAAAATGTTCCCTTTTAGCTCTTCCAAGTTTAGTCACAGATGTTCTCTGGTGGCTGCGTTTACCCTTTTCTGGGAGCCTCATCCTGCCGCCTTCCCCCACCCAGTTATTCCTGAGGGGTTCCAGATGCCTCCGGGTGTGGGTGATGCCCTTTTCTCCCTTTCATTGCTAATTCTGCCGGGTTGAGGGCATTTTTTGTAACATTTATGAACAGAAACCCTGATTCACCATCTTCCCCTCTGGTACAGTATTAGCTCACAGGGTCACTCAAATCTAGCCGGTGATAAATTGAAGGTTAAAGTGTAGATGTAACGATTTGGGATTGAGAAGTGTTTCACGACACTTGAACATGGGCTCGTATAAATCAGAAAAGGGGTTCCCAAGGCACCTCCAGCCCCTCTCTAAAACTCCCGCTCCTCTCCTCGTGCCAGGCAGCGCCCCCAGGGCCGTGGCACACGCAGAGTACGGAGCCCCTCATGGGGGATCTGTGGGTAAATCGGTCCCTTAGAGTCCTCATAGTGCGAGACGATCGGAATTGGTGACAGCAGCAACAGACAGCCCCAGCGAGCCCTCACAGCCTCTGGGGCCGCCGCGTGCCCGCAGCCCCTTTTTAAAGTAGCGGCGCCCCCCCTCCACCAATCTCAGCGCGGACGGGGCGTTCCTCGCAGCCAATGGGAGGCGGTGACTGGAGGAAAGGGGCGGGGCATCCCTCGCTGAGCTCGAGCCGGGCGACTGTGGTAAACAAGGAGGCGGAGCCCACGACTTCCCTGTCGCGGGCAGCAGCCAATGGGCCATGGCAGGAGGGGACAACCAGCCAATAGCGCTCGAGGGCGGGCAGAGCCGCGCGCGCTGATTGGCTGGCGCGGCGGCGGAGTGACCGTTGGCGGGAGGGGGCGCGGCGGGGGCGGGGCCGGGCGCTGTCGCAGTGAGCGGCGGCGCGGGCGGGGCTCCGTGCGGGCACCGGGCAGCGCTGCCCCGCCGGTCCCCGCGCCCGGCACGGGGGCGGGCAAAATCCCAGCCTGGCAAGGGGCTCGGTGCAGTGAGGCGCTTTCCTCGTGTGTGCTCGGATGGGCAGGGAGAGGAGCTGTCCCCTGGAGAGCGCAGCATCTTCCCTCTCCTACTTGAGCGGGCACCCGTGAGCGCTGGCAGCAGCGAGGGGCTGTCGCTTTTGGGATGAGCGGGCAGGACTGAGAAGATTTTGCTTACTGTAGGAGCCAGAGAGGCTTGGATTTGTCCGAGGGGTGAGTAAACAGCGCTGGGGATAGGAGAGCGTCCGCCCCAGCGGGTGTGACGGCGCTCGGGGGCAGCGCTGTCCCTGCCCGCAGGAGAAGGAGCGATTTGGGGATCGCACGTAGGGGTTTAAGCCGTGTCCTGCCGGCTTGCGGGGTCTGAAAGTTGAGCTCTGGCTCTTCGGCAAAGAGAGGATTTGTGGGGGTGTATGGATAACTCTAGCAGGCAGAGATTTGGGATAAATTTGCCGGGATCTATTAGGCAAAACCAAACCAGGTAGATTCTTTTTTTTTTTTTTATTACTATTTTTTGCCTCGGGAAGCTCAGCCCAAGCCTAGCTTTCCGCATGGCTGGTTTGCAGCCCCATCGTCCCCAGCCCGGCGCGGGCGATGGCAGCTCCTGGCAGAGGAGCGGAGCAGCCTCGTCCCTGTCTGCTCTCCCAGGGCACCCTGCCCCTCCTGGGGTGTCCCAGAGCATCTCGTTCCCCCGGGATTCTCCCCTTGTCCCCCGGGCTGCCCCGCCAGCAGAGCCTGGCATCCCGGCACTGGATGGGAGATGGTGCAGAGCTCAGAGCTGCTCGCAGACCGGAGAGTTGATGCCAAGTCCGGACAGAGGGAACCGAACTAGTGCTGCTGGAGGGTGGGGGACCGGCCGGGGACAAAGGCTCGTCTCGCCGGCCGCATCCTCGGCGGTGCTGAGTGACCGCGCTCTTGTCTCCCCCCCGCCCCGCAGAAATGCTGCAGCATGAACCCACCGCCGCCTAGAGAGACGGGCTCACGCCGCCTCGGCGCCGCTGCCTGAGCCAGCCCCGGAGCACCGTCCGGCCGGGAGCCCGCACCGGGAGCAGCCCAGCCCAGCCCCGCGCCGCCCGGCCCCGGCGGGATGCGCTCGCCGCCGCCTTCATGCCGGCAGGGGGGACGCTGAACCGCCGCTCCGCCCGGCCCGCAGCCACCCACGTGCGGTCCCCGGTGAAGGCGGCCGGTGGTGCCCAGGGCGGGCCCCGTTGAGCGTTTCGCCGCAGGAGCCAGCGGCAGCCCCCGGCGTGGCGGCGGGTCCCGCCCGGCGGCCGCGATCCGGTGCCCCATGGTGGTGCTGCGGAAGCTGCCGGGCATGCCGGGCTGGCCGGCGGCGCTGGGGCTGCGGCTGCCGCAGAAGTTCCTGTTCCTGCTCTTCCTCTCGGGCCTGCTCACGCTCTGCTTCGGGGCCCTGTTCCTCCTGCCCGATTCCTCCCGCTTCAAGCGCCTCTTCCTACCCCGCCGGGCCACCGCCTCCGCCTCCTCTTCATCCTCCGCCTCCTCGTCCTCCGCCTCCTCCTCCTCCACCCGCGACACCGACCTGCCCCGCAGCCCCCCCGCCGCCGCCGAGCCCCGCCACGCCAGCCCCGCGGCCCCGCGCCGCCTGCGGGAGAAGCTCCGCACGGCCGCCCGCATGGCCGGGCCGCCGGCCCGCACCGCGCCCGGCTCCCGGCAGCAGGTGCAGGGCGGAGAGAGCCGAGCCCAGCCCGCCAGCGGCGCGCCCCCGGCCCGGGAGACGCGGGCCCCGTTCCGCTTCGACTACGAGCGGTTCCGCCGGAGCCTCCGGCACCCGGTGCGGGGCGGGCGGAGCGGAGAGGACCCCGAGACCCGCGCCCGCAGGATGAAGATCAAAGAGGTGGGTGAGGAGCGCAGGCAGCGCTCCCGGCCGAGTGCCCGCTCGGTGCTGCCTCAGTCCCTCCATGGCCCCCTCAGGCAGCCCTCGCCTCACCTCAGTGCTCACATCCCCCTCAGGCGGCCTTCACCTTGCTTCTCCTCACAGCATCGGCTCCCCTCAGGTGTGTGTCCCCTCAGTCATGGCCCCATCCGACATCCCCTCCCCTCTCAGGTGTGTGTCCCCTCAGTCCTCACCTGCCATCCGCGACTGCATTTCCCTCTCAGTCAGTCCCTGCCTCCCCTCACAGCCATATCGCCCTCAGTCAAGCCTTGCCCCCTCTCACGGCCATGACCACCCTCAGTTTTCGGGGCCTTGTCCACCTTAGCCCTCATGTCTGGGTCCCCCTCATCTGTCACCTCCCCTCACAGCCATGTCCCCCCTCAGTCAGCCATCACTGCCCCTCACAGCCATGTCCCCCTCAGTCAGCCATCACTGCCCCTCACAGCCATGTCCCCGCTCACAGCCATGTCCCCCCTCAATCAGCTGTCACCTCCCCTCACAGCCATGTCCCCCCTCAATCAGCTGTCACCTCCCCTCACAGCCATGTCCCCCCTCAATCAGCTGTCACCTCCCCTCACAGCCATGTCCCCCCTCAATCAGCTGTCACCTCCCCTCACAGCCATGTTCCCCCTCATTGCTGCCACCCCTCACCTCCCCACCCTTGCCCCTATTTCTCACACAAGGTCCCTTGCTCCCTCCTTTTCCCAAGGAGGGTGGCAGGAATTGGGGTGTCCCTTTCCAGGGGAGTGTCCGTGTCACTGAGCACACACCTCCACTCGCCCGGTGTGACTGAAATTGACGAAATGTAATTTTCGGCTTGGTTATTCAGGGAAAAAAGGGTTATGGGGGAAAAAGCCACACTTGGTGGGAGATGTGTTTGCTTCTGCAAGAGTCTCCATCCCGGGGGGCTCAGATTGGCACAAAAACCAGGAGATGACAGAACTTGGCTGGTGCAGGGGGATGGAGGGATGGGATGCAGGAGCTGGGGAGGAGCAGGAGGCTCTGTCCCTGCAGGTCCCTGTGGGACTGGCACTGGAATTGCCACCCTCTGCGGGGAGCTGACCCCTGTGAGCCGGGGTAGCCCGGCTGGGGGGGCTGCCAGGCGAGGGGAGGGTTTGGCCCCGTGCCTCCAGCTCGTGCTCAAGCCTGGCAGCCTGGCACACACGTGGAGCAGGCTGTGACCCAGTTAACCGGGTTTGTGTGGGATTCCATCGTGGCTGTCGGATCCCTCGCCCTGATGGATAACCAACTTGGAGGGAATTCTGCTCTCGGAAGAGGTGCCAATAAGTAAAAAGCACAGGTTTAATTAAGCAGAGTGTAAATTTCCTGGGTCTGTGCTCTCGCAGAGGTGCAGGCATCCAGCGACGATGCTGCCCCGGATTGAAGAGAGAATCAAGTCGGGAATAACACACCGAGGGCTTTCATCCTCTCCAACCTGCTTCTGAAAAACAGTTTTTAAAGCTCCCCTCCCGCTGTCTTTGTCAGGCACTAAAACAAAGGCTGCACGCTGGTGAAATTCCAATTCCTCTGCCAGGCAGCCAGGCACAGCACCCCCGGGGCTGCTGGGTTCCTTCATGGTCCCAGGAGGGATCCAGCCATCCTTTCCTGCTGCAGGGTGTTTGGAATGTTCCAGTGCCCAGCCCTCACGTGTGCCTGGGTCTCTGCAGATTGCCACCTCCAAGGTGTGCCAGGGAGCACGACACACACAGGAATAACCCAGCTCCCACTCCGTGCAAACAAATCAAATTGAAAAATCAAATTTAGGGGAAGTGAGTGGCATTCAGTCCTTCATTTGGAGTTAATTATTTTTTAAATATAGCATTATTTCAAGCTGTATGGATTCAGCCCCATCTGTTTCTAACAGCCATAATCAGTGCTGGGTAGCAGAGTTAGAGTTTTCAAGGATGAGAATCCATAAATATTAGTTTTATGCTGACAGCTAATTACTCTTCAAACAGAGCCCTTATTTCTTAAAAGTGCCTACGCTTCTATTTATTCAGAGAGAGAGAAACAAATATGGTGCTGAGATATGAGGCTGAACACGCAAAACAAGGGAGGGTGGTGCAGCCTGGGGAAGAGATAAGGTGTGTCTCTTTTTGTTAATCAAAAAGACAAGAGGAGAACAAACCAGGAAGGTTAGAAGACAAATGCTGCATAAAAAGAAACAGATGGAGAAAAAAAGAATTGCAAGGAAGAAGTGATGATACAGCCTTTGGATTAGCAAATATTGCTCACATGATGTGAGATGCCAGCAGGGCAGGTGGTGGCTGTGCTGGCTGCTCTGAGTTGCTTTTCCCTCCTTCCTTCAGAGCTTTCAGTCCTGTAGCTTGCTAGGAGTGCCCAGCTGTCCTTGCACTGGCAGTTTTGTTCTTTTCTCTGCCTTCCCTCAGGCCATCCTCCCAGGTCAGCACCTCTGTAACAGGGAGGATGGGATTTGTGGATATTTTTTCCCCCATCTGCCTGCCAGATGAAAGCCAGGAGGAAAAACTGGTGCGTGCCCACAGATGCCCAGAGGTGATGCCCAGCCTGGAGACTGGAACTTTCTGTTTTCCCCAGGACCTTCCAGTGTGAGGAATTGCAGCCAGGAATCCGAGCTGGTGTCTGTTGTTTCCCACCACCTCTGAGCCGCCTGGTGCTTCAGCTGAAGAAGAGGCAGTGCCATGGCTTTCCTGTAGCCCTGCTAGACCTTCCCTGCTTAAAAACCAGAGTTCAGAGTGGAAAGCCCCATGGCCTCTCCCATTTTATTGCTGTTTGGGAAAGCCTTTGGGGCGTGAGGAGCCCTGGGGCTGTTGGCAGAGTGAGGAGCCAGGCTGGGCTGCATCTGCTGGGCTGACGTGTGTGTGCAGGTACCTTCACCTGTAAAGATATGTCCAGGGTCAGTTAACAGTTGTTTTCTTGGAAATAAAAAAGGAGAGCAGCTGTATTGCACAGCTTTTGCTGCTAAAGGTCGTTGGTCACCTGGAGAACAGTCTGGGACCCACTGCTGTGTGTTCCTGTGGGCAGCCCAGGGCTGGGGCACTCTGACCTTTCCAGGAAAGCTGCAGAAAGCCAAAGAACAAATGTCCCCATGCTGCAGGTTGGGAAATTTTGGAAGGGATTATTCATCTCTTAAGATGACCTCTGGAAAAGGTATTAGTTGTGTAATTGATCAGTCAGGCATGGCTTTGGGGATTAGCTGATTTTTTACATGTGCCAAATACAAATCACTGATGCTCAGGAAAAAAAAAAGAGAAATGGTTGTAGCTGGAGAGTGACTGCAGAAATTCCACGGTGGGATTCCATATTTATTCGCTCTCAACAATTTCCAGATCAAATTGGCTCAGGGAAAAGTCAAAATTATTTCCCCTCTAACTGCTGCCTCTGCAAACTCAGCCTCAGATCTGAGGAAATCAGACCGTGTGGTTCCTGCCTTCTGCATCATAACCAGTAATAAAGATTTTGCTGGTGGAGCTGAGCTGACAGTTTTGCTGATGATGGATGGAGCCAAACAGGCTGCTCCTTGCTGCACTCCTGGGTCTCACAGGTGGGGAGACAGGGAAGAGCATTTCTTTCAAGTATTTTTATACCAACCGGTGCTTAAAGACAACCACTGGAGCCAGGCAGAGCAGAAAGTTCATCATTAAATACTCCAGCTCAGTCATGGGATGTGAGAAAAATGTGAACAGAGGGAGAGATTTATTCATTTTTCTCCTCTTTTTTTGGGTGCAAAAGGCACGTTTCCATGCCTGAAGGGTGGGAATGCATCGTGCCTGAGCCTGGCAGTGCCTTTTGTCCCTTTCAAAGGAGGGAATGTGTCACATCCAGGCAGGGATTGTCCCCTTGGGTCTGACACCCGCGTTTCCTCTGGATTAATGATACCAAAGCCTGTTTGTTTCACAGTGCAGTTCTCTTCATCCTGGCTTTTCCTCCCATCTCCACCTCTACCTGCCTCACCTGGCTGTCCCCTGTCCTCTTCTAACACAGCTCTAAAGATGTATTTGCTCTCAAAAATCAGCCCCTGGGGGGAAGGAGGCACCAGCTCCCACAGTTATCCTGCATCACTCTGCACCAGGTGGATCAGTCTTTGGAACACAAATATCTTGACAGTTTACCACTAAAAGGCAATTAGCAGGAGACAGGAATGTTATCAGGAGCTCAGCCTCTGCTGAAGGCCCCTTGGTGTTGGTTGCTGAGTTCCCTTTGTGTGGTTTTTGACTGTTATGACTGCAGTGAAAAAACTGCCCATTTTAGGGGCAGGGCTGGGGAAATGCTGCAGGTTCTGAATTTTTTTTTTTGCCACAGCCCTGACCCCTGCCAGGAGAGCTCTCAGCCCTGGTGCTGCTTGCCTCTGGTACACCTGTGTGGGTTTGGGTGGTCTCCTGGAGCTCAGAAGTGCCCTGGGGTTGGGCTGTGACCACCAGTTTGCCAAAAGCAGAGCTCAGAGCAGCTCTCAGGCTGAGCTGGGCTGTGAATCCCATCACTGGTCATTTCTGACCATCTCCTTTCCACAGCCAGCAGGAAAAACATGTCAGACCTCTCCCTTTGCCTGCACTGTGCAACTTTCTGTCCATCCATTTGGAGCAAATGCCTTTCAGTGCTGTGCTCTGGGGCTGAGCAGCACTCCAGGCCAGCCGTGAAATCCGTCCGTGGTTCGGTACGTGAGGAGCGCCACGCTCAGTTCAGCTGGAAATGCTCCTCCCGTGCCCATCTCCTCACTGAGGCACGTGGGGACGGTCCAATCCTGTGTGCTGGGCAGATGGAGACCCAGGGACTTCCAACAGACTTGCTCTGGCTGCTGGGGGTAAGGAAACCAGTTCTCTGTAAAATATTTACTATGGTGCAGTGGAATTATGATCTCAAACCAGTCAGTTGTGCTGTGATTGTAATTCTTTCTCTGGGGTAGAAATACCTCTGCAAGAGAGAATTTCTCTGCAGTTTGAAGCACTGGCTGACTCCAGCCTTGCTGGAATTTTCCTTTGCTCCACACTCCTCATGCATTTATTTACTGAACCTGTGAAAGGGGTACTGTAGTGTAAATCCCACAAATGGTGCGTGCAGTGGGTTTTTTGCTTCAGTAGCCTCCGGTGGATTCATGCAAACAGAATTTAGACCTGACCTCGAGCCTGTTTTAGCTGTAGGGGATACAGTTAATTGACTAAAAATGTATTTGTTCTGCTGGTGGAGTGCACAGCACAGGAGTCTGAGCTGTGATCAGTGCTGCAGAGCTGCTTGCCTCAGTGATACCTCAGAGCTCGCTCTGACCCAGCTCTCCCGCGCTGAGGGCACTCTGGAATTTGGGAGTGCTCTGCAATTTGCAGTCATTTGCTCTTCTCTGCCCAAGTCTAGCAGTGAAAGCACTTGTTCCACAACAACTAAATTTGATGCTAGACTGGTTTCTGAACTGCCACTTACAGCCAGCACACGGCTCCAGCACTGCAGAGCTGTTGGCGGGCGGGTGATGAGTGACTGCGAGTGCTGGGTGGGGGGAAACGACTCTCTAGGATGCCCACAGATCTGTGGTGCTGAAGGACCTGCACGCTCCTCAGTCACTTCAGGAAATGCACATCAGCTCCTTGAAATGCTTTGGATGGGAAGATGGGGTTAGGGCAGGGGGATGGAGCCTGGCTGTGAGCTGTCAGTAACATCCTGCTGTAACCTCCCTGCTCCTCCATCAGGCTGGGGCCCGTGCACATCCAGGTCTTCAAATATTTACTGAAAAGCAGTCACCTGCATTAAGATTCTATCTTCCCAGCCAAAATTTTTATGGAGTCATGATTAACTTTTAATCAATGATTAAATCTGCCCCTTAATGGGAGAAAGATTTTCGTGCTAAATGTTCTTTCCTTTGATTCTGTATGCAAGGCTTTGCCAGATGAGGCTAATCCATCATGTTTGGTTTACTCTGTGATTCTGTTGTTGTACAGATTGTTTGTCATTTTGATGTTTTTGAATATGTTCTCCAGTATTGAAAACAATTCGGATTTTAGATGGGGCAGCTGAGAGGGAGAAAGGGAAATGTACCTTAGTACTAAATGAGAGACTGACCTGAATATAAAACTGACATGGACCTGTCAGAAGGAGAAGGCAGGAAGGAAAATTCACTCCAGTGGTGGCAAGAGGAGATCTTAGTGCTGGGAGCATTCTGATTTTTAAACTTAAGGAAGAGACTACATTTACATTCCCCAGAAAAATACTTTTCAGTGGATGCTGTGATTGGATTTGGCATGAGGAGCACACGCTGCCATGATTGCTGTCTTTACTCTGGGTCCCCTGGCGCTTGAGTTCATCATCTGACACCACATTTTGGAAGGGCTCCAGAGGAGCTGTCGTGGGCAGCAGTGTCTGTGAGCCACACATAATGTGAGGGCTTTGTGCACGATGCACCCAGAGCATGGCAGGAGACAGAGCACACTGGGAGCTGTGCTGCAGGGCTGGATAATGAACATGCCCTCTTTATGGGACAGGATGGCACTCATTTGTACCCTGGCTAACGGGGCAGAGCACCCTCTGGGAATTAAAGCAGGACACTTGGTGTTCTGCTCCTGAGGGCAGATCCGTGGTGGCACCTCTGTGAAATGGGCACAGGCTGCTCAATCCCTGATCCAGCAGGAAAATGTGCAGCAGAGCTGTTCCTCCTGGGCACTCCAGCACTCCCCAGGAGGACACTGGAGCGTGAGTAAAGCACGAGGCTGCACTAAACTGAAGTGACTGCTGTGCTTCCCTCCTGCATCTCCTGCTGCTGACTGCAGAGCTGCAGAGTCCCCTGTGAGTGTAGAGTCCAGGGAGGGATCTCCAGAGGGTTTGGAAAGGGGAGTTGTGTTCCTCAGGCTTCTTCCCTGGGCTGGAAGGTAACAGAGCTTTCTAGGAATGGGAGCCCTCTGTGCTGGAACCTCCTTAGAGCCATCAGGCAGCTTGGGGCTCCCCATCCTTGTGTCCCTCTGTGTCCCCCACCCCTGCCCTGTGTCCCCTGTGTGAGCCACAGAGCCCATCCTGACCCCAGTGCCTGTTCCTCAATGCAGCAGCAGGATCCCTGCACTGACCACCCCCTCCATGGGGCACCCTGGGGGTCTCCCCATGCTGGCAGCTTGCACTGAACTTTGGTTCCTCTGTGACCTCTCCCCTCTGTCAAAGCCAGCTGAAGTTTTCCAGCTCAGGAGGTACCAGGGAGGACGGGCAGGCGACAGCGGAGCAGAAAACAGTTCCTGGGTTTATTTGAGCTAATTGTTCTAAAGGCTGGGATTGAGTGGGAGCCAGGAGCTCATTAGTTCTAATCTGGCCTCCAATACTTGCCTTGCATGGCCCTAGAGCTGTTGTTAGATTTCCTCTCAGATATTGCAAGAATAAGGCTGCAGAGAATATGAAATGCAAGAGATGGAGAAATCCTGCAGCGTCTCGTGCCAGCAGCACTAGCTCAGGATGATGATATACAGTGAGTGTTCCTCCTAGAGAGTGTCCCTTCCCTTCAGAGGGACTCGGTGACAGAGCTCCTGCTGATTTATGGAGCAGGATGGCTCTGCAGACTGTCTGTGCTGAGAATTGGAGCCGTGTTAGCAGCGTCCGAGCAGCCGTGTTTAAAGCAGGGCTCTTGCTCTAATTGTGTTAACATGATTTCCCTGGGCAGGGAGGGAAGTGCAGAACCGTGTACTTTGAGAAGTAACAAAGGATAATTATAAAATAATCACGTTTCATCCATCCTGAAACCCTCCTGCTGCCTGGGTTAGCCAGCAGGATCAAATACAAATAAAATACTTCCAGTGGAAAAGGGATGTTTCTGGCTCTCCTTCCATCTGAGCCTCGTTTTGCTCTGGAGTTTTCTAGGAAGGACATGTATTTGTGTTGGAATGCAGTGCTGATGGACCCAAACAAACCCTTGGCTGATTTCTGGTGCTGTTTTGGCTTTCCTGAAGGCCCTTCTCCAGCACCAAGACAGTGTCAGGATTGCTGAACCACCGCGGCTGTGCTTGATTATCTTATCTCTCAGAGGTTTGTGCTGCTGAGCCCAAACAACCAGAACACCATTGCTGCTGGCTGTGGCTCTGCCCACCCTCACTGGTGGCTGCACAGCAAAATAATTCCAAAGGCTGATTTCAGCCCTGGCTGGCATAGGACGAAGACACAGGCAGCTCTCTTCTCTTGGTTCTTTCATTTCTGGCTTTCAAAGGCTTAAATCAAGTTTTGAGTTGAGTGCTAGGGTGGGATTTGAGTGGAGGCTCGTTCCCTAGGCCTGAGCATTCTCTGGGTGCCACTTGTGCACAGATGTGGAGTCTGTGAGCAAGGAGCTGCTCCTGCCTCTAATTTTGATGAACCTTTATGGCTGTTTTCTGTAGTTTATTACCCGGATGCCCGAAGCTGCCATTCCCTGCTTTATTCTGTCAGCAGCCCATTAGTCACTGCTGTGTGATGGCAGTGCTGGAGCAGTGCCAGGGCCCAGCCTTGATCCCTCTGGGGGTGGGAGGTCAGGCCCAGGGAGGGCCAGGCCCCTCCATCCTGCCAGCTGAATCCTGACATTGTTCCCACACCCACCCCACCAACCTCATTTTCATCAGGGATCCGGTGTTTGTAACCAGGTCTGTAATGATTTATGGTGGGTTTGGGGACTCTTGGAAGGGTTTATCAGCCTCTGGCTAATGAATTTGCTACTGTGGTCCAAGAATTTCTTGCACCACTTTTGTAAGGTGACAGCTCTGACACGTGGCTCTAGGAAGGCTCTGAGTGAGTTTCTCGTGTCTGTTATTAGCTATTACCTGTGATAAATTATTGGACTAATCTCAGCTGACTACTTAATACTTGAGAATTGCTCTGTTCCTCTCTTCAGAAGTTCCAATCACGAGGAACCCTGGAAAAGGGAGAGGACAGCAGTGCTCCAATCTGTCCCTCTGAGCAAGGACTACAAAGACAGATGGGGAGCAGGTGAACCAGCAAGAAATCATTAAACTAAACTCATCCTCCCAGATCTCTCCTGCTAAGCCATCCAAGTGTGAGATGAAGCACAAGGTGTGCTGGCAGTCCTCAGCCTCCCTCTTTCTCCTGTTCCAGCATTTGGACTGAGACAAAGCTAGTTTCCAAACAGATGTTCCTCCTGCTCCCTAAATCCGTTCTCACAGTGCAGAACAGGAGCGATGCAGGATGACTCTTGGCCTGTATTTACATTTTTTCCTTCCCTTCTCCCTTTCTTTCAGCTCTCCCATCTGCTTCTGCTGTGTTTTGGGCCCCTGAGCCATCCATGTGTCAGAAGCAATTCACACCTTGTGGGTGCTGGGGGGAGAGGCAGCTCAGCTGCTGGAGTGGGGGAGTGAGGCTGAAATGGGGAGAGGGAGAGAGCTGAGCCTCTGGGGGAGCCTGGCACGGGGCTGCTCCTTTTGTCTCTGGCAGCTGTGGTGGGTGTGAGGCTGATCCTCACTTTCTGTCTCTGAGGATGCTCTGGAAACCTTCCCTTGGCTGAACAGAGCTCTTGGCTGTGCCCCTGCTGGGGTGGGAGCCCCCCAGAAGCTCTGGTGCACTCACTTGATCTCCATCCCACCCAGGACAGGCAGGGAGCTCAAAAATGCACTCCTGCTCTGGGCAGGGAGGCTCTGCTGCCCTGCCTGGGGGTGGCTCCCTGGCAGATCTGCACACAGAAGCTCTGGAGCCTGTTTACTCTCCCCAGCCCTCTGAGGATTCCTGCCATGCTCCCTCACCCAAGGCTCGGGAGTACAAATCCTCCTCTCCTCTCCTCTCCTCTCCTCTCCTCTCCTCTCCTCTCCTCTCCTCTCCTCTCCTCTCCTCTCCTCTCCTCTCCTCTCCTCTCCTCTCCTCTCCTCTCCTCTCCTCTCCTCTCCTCTCCTCTCCTCTCCTCTCCTCTCCTCTCCTCTCCTCTCCTCTCCTCTCCTCTCCTCTCCTCTCCTCTCCTCTCCTCTCCTCTCCTCTCCTCTCCTCTCCTCTCCTCTCCTCTCCTCTCCTCTCCTCTCCTCTCCTCTCCTCTCCTCTCCTCTCCTCTCCTCTCCTCTCCTCTCCTCTCCTCTCCTCTCCTCTCCGGTTTGTTTCTTTTCATTATTGATCTGTTTGACATTTGTCCTACAGGCTGTCAAACAGACAGGCCCAATATGTTCTAGAGACTTGGTTTTTCTTTTTTTATTTTCCTTGAAAAAGAAAAGCAAAATATTTCCACACCTTTTCCTTTTCTTCCTTCTCCTTACAGCGTTTTGGGTTACTTATGGCTACAGCTCCTTTTGAGCATCCCCTTGGGCTGTGGCTCTCCAGAAATGAGAATTCTGTGCAGATGGTATCTGTAGGGAAATGGAAAAAACCTTCCCTTGCCATAATGCAGGTCTGTAAAAACAATCCTGCTTCGTGTTTGTGTTTCCATCCTCCTTCCCATCCAGCGTGGGGGGATTCTGGGGAGGAGCTGATGGATTCTGCCTGCCTGTTCAGCTGTTGCTCATGCTCACCTGGAATGCTGGGCACTTTCAAGGAGAATTTGTAGTCTGTGTGTAATTAGGGATTTACAAAGCCCTGTGCTGTACATGCTTGAAGGGAAGTAGCTGAAATGGAAGAGCCCTCAAGGCAGCCTGCAGGAATGAGACAGTGCCCAAAATCTTAAGAGCTCAGGGAATTTCCTGTGTGGTTTGTGCTGCAGGCTCAAAACCCAGGAGGGGACTCGGAGGTGACATTTGAAGGAGCATCATTACTAGGGAAGTAATTTTTTCCCCCACTTTCCTTCCTTAAGGTGTGCTGGAATGCAATAGTAGTCACTAAGAAAAGCCAGACTGTCCAGCCTGGAGTGAAATGGAGTTGAAAAAATGCAAATAGCAGTGGGTGCTGGTGGCTTTCTGGTCCTCCTGCTGTCCTGTGTGCCTGCAGCCCTGGCAGCAGCTCAGGAATTGTGTTTGACCCTCAGATTTAACAGGGTCAGCTCCCCTGGCCAGGTGCAACCTGGAGCTCAGGGTTTGCCTTTTGCTGCCATCTCCCTACACGCAGTGACAGCAGTGCCTGAGTGGTGACAAGCTTAGGACAGGAGTATTTATTGTGTTTATTGCTGCTGAGGCTGCAGTGCCAGCCTGGCCGTGCTCTGGAATATCCTGAGCCTGATCAGCCCTAGGGGCTCACAGGGAACATGAAACTGAGGTGTCGGGGTGGCCAGGAACACAAATTCCTTTTGTTCCCATCAGAATTTTCCCCGAGCTTTGATTCTGGGAGGCAAAGGAAGAGGAGGCTGCAGTTTCCCTCCTCTCTCCACTAAATCACCCCGTGCTTTGGTCTAGACTTGCAAATTTGTTCTCAAAACCATTGTCAGCCTCTTCCAGGCCAGCATCTCATTACAGAGCTAACTGCAAAATCAACTGCTCTTGCTGACATGTTTCCTGATTTAGATGCAGCTGGATCCAGCTGGGGTTTAGTGCCTCAGATAGCCCTAGAAGGGTTTTATTTTTTCCCCCTCTTGACACGGTTAAATCCAGTTGCATTAGGAATTTAATTAGGTGTTAGTTTAATTGTGGTTTGAGCTGTTTTCTCCCATTCAGCTTTCCTAGCAGGGACTGAGGCAGGGAGACTCTTGAGTTCTATTTCTGTCCTTGCCACTAACACTGACAACCTTGGGCTGCTCTGTGCTGGGCATTTTTCTGTCTTCCCAGTGCTTTTTTCTGTCCTCCCAGTGCTTCTTGTCCTGCTTTTCCCTGATTGTGGAGGGCAGGGAGTGCTTGGCTCTGCAGGTCTGTGCTGGAGAGCTCACGGTGACCTGGCTGCCTGGGAACAGCAAGGAGAGCTTAAAACTTATTTTTTTTATATTGTGACTGGCTGGAAATTGATTTCTGACTTCCTAAAGAATTCCCCCATTGTTCCAGTGATGGAGATCAGTTTTCTGAGCAATGGCTTTGGCTGTTGTGCAAGAGAGGGTGAGCTGTGGTAGCAGCTGATGGCAGAAAAATCCACCCGTGCAGCTTTGAGAAGGAGCTGCCAGGAGTTTGCCAGAAAGAAATCAAAGCAAAGCCCCACTCACCTGTTGCTGGAATTGCTCTGTTACATTTGCTTCCAGACAAAGCTGCCTGTAGGAAGCAATTCCTCTTTCTGCCATCTCCCTCTGAACTCTCAGCTGATGTGTTTGCAGGCAGGAGCTGACAGGGGTGGAAATTTTGGGTGAGAATCCTCCAGGAAGAGTGGAGCCCCAGGGAGGAGTTCTGTGCCCAGGCTGCTGCTTTAGATGTGGAAAATGAGCCTTTATCTCGTGTTTTAGGAGAACCTGAGCAGCACAGTGGCAAGTGTCAGGAAGGTGAGGCTTTCCTGAGCTTTGGGGGCCATTCCAAAGAGTGTGTTTGGAGAAATCTGCTTTTGAGGGAGCTGGGACCTGTGCTGTCTGAGAGGCCAGTCAGCCTGGAAAGGATGAAATCCCAATGCTCCAAGGACACCTTCCACTGTCCCAGGCTGCTCCAAGCCCTGTCCAACCTGGCCTTGGGCATTTCCAGGGCTGCAGGGGCGGCCACAGCTGCTCTGGGCACCCTGATGGACCAAGTGAGCTCAGGCTCACAGTGTCCAGAGTCCTCTGGGTGTTTCTGTGTCCAGAGCCCTCTGGGTGTTTCTGTGTCCAGAGCCCTCTGGGTGTTTCTGTGTCCAGTTCCTTCAGGATATTTCTGTGTCCAGAGCCCTCTGGGTGTTTCTGTGTCCAGTTCCTTCAGGATATTTCTGTGTCCAGAGCCCTCTGGATGTTTCCACCCTGCCCAGTCTCTGGGAGAAAAGGGCTGAGTGTGCTTTAGCTGGAGGAGCTGAGGCACAGTGGATGTGTCAGTCACCAGTGGAGAGGAAATAGCTGGAGCTGGAGTTGGGCTCGTGCTCTCCTGGCTTTCCTTTGGAGTGACAGGCTCAGGTTTTACCCCTTTGCCATCAGTTAAAGGGATGAGTTTGATTTAAAGTGGGAGGAGGGAGGGGGTGTTGGATTACCACGTCCCAAGGTGCTGGCAGCGTTTGAGGGCCCATTAAATGGAAATCTCTGCAGTTCCTGAGTGCTCCATGCCAGCAGGAGAGAACATGGCTGCTGGAAAACAGGCAGCTTAGCCAGGGTGCCTTTAAACTGCTGGAGTTCCTGTTGGGATCTATTGGATTTCCTGTAATCTTTAATTATAAAGTGTAATTACTTTAGGATGGATTATCAATGTTGGTGTCCATCTGCAGGAGTTGCTTGGTAACGTCCCTGGAGCTGCAGCTCCTCCTGCTCTGCACTCCCAGGCTTTTAGAGGCAGCCAGAGGGAGGCTCTGGCTATCAGTGTCTGCCTAAATGGAACATCTCCATGCACTGGAGTGAGCACACGGCCTTTTTGTTATCATTTTGCTGTTACATAAAAGCATTACCGGGGACACGGGCCCAGAGAAGGAACCTGAGAAGTTGCTCAGCTTTCTGTTCAAGGTTTTCAAATGAATTCCAGCCTTTTTATAGCATTCTGCCCTGCTGTTTGCCTGGGTATTTATATCTCCATGTGATAATACTAAAGGCAGCAACACAAAATAAACATGATGCTGTTTCATTACCTTTTCTGCAGATCCTGAATTATACAGGTTTATGCAAGTCTGAGAAGGGAAAAATGCATCCATTATTCCAAACAGAAATGAGTTATCCCAATGTGTTCAGGCAGAATTCTTCCTAAAGACTGACAGTTCCTCTTTTTCTTTCTTTCTTCTCATCTGGCAAATTATGTTTTATACAGCAGGAGAAAATAAATGGCATTATTGCAACTTAAAGACCCAAAGTGGCACAGAGCTACTATGGGGCAAGGAGGTTAAAGGTGGGAAAGAACTGGTCCTACTTTGGAAACTGTCAGCACAAATAATCTGCTTCCAGCTGCAGGAAGAGAGGTGGGGAAAAAACAAGTTAGGAATACAATAGGGAAAGAAAGATTTAAATTCCACTCACCCCCCTGCCCTCCTGTTGTTTTTTTTTTTTTTAACCCTACTGGAAATTTCTTTGATATTTTATAGGGAAATGTTTGAAGGGAAGTTGAAGGAAGGAGGCTAAAGAGCCACGGAAGTGGTTATCTTGTGAAGATAATGGCTTTGTGTAATGTTCCTTGGAAGTGCTTGAAAGGGGCTGATTGGTTGGTATATTTAGATTTCATCTTTTAAGCATTTACTAATTATCCCAGTCTAGATGGATAAAACTAATCAAATGGCTGTTTGGGAATGCTCTGCCTTTGGAAATCTTCCCTGTTAACAAAAGGAGGGCAAGTGATGGTGGGGGGAGCTTTTTCTTCTTTTCTTCCCCTCTCATCTCTCTGCTTTTGCAAGTCCATAAACCCAGAGATTTGGAGTGGTTTAGTTATTAAATGTGCTAAAGATTTGCACATCTCTTCAAAGTGAAAGCACTTTCTTGGTCAAGTTTTTATCCCGAGACCCATTTCCTCATTACCTGGATCACAGCATCCTCTAAATGCTTTTTGTTCTGCTGCTGCCTCTGTGAAACACAGGTGGGCTTGAAAGCCAGGTCCTTTTTGGGTTTGGGTGGAGAAAAGCATAGGAAAAGATGGGGATCTAAACGGTGAAAATGATAGTGCAGGTTTTCAGAGGTCAGTTTTGTCATTTCTAATTGATTTTAATACAGACTTGTCTGGCTGGGCAGCTGAAACTCTCCAGAGTAACAAGTGACTTACAGGTGAAAGGAAAGAAAGAGCAATCTGACAAATTAAATTATAAATTTGGAAGTCTCTGCTATAAATCAGTTGAGACCCAGAGTGCTTAGAATACAGGCCCAAATAGATAATTGTCTGTTAGGTGGCAGATGGCTCAGTGGTGAGAACAAAATCTGAAATTATGGATCTATTTCCATAATTTTTGTGGTTCTGGTGCCATTTTTCAAATGCAAAATGGCACAATGTTAACACTGATGTATTGTAACGTGTCAGGACCAGAATTCATAAAATATTCACTTCTAATCCTGGTGGCTCATCAGAAATGAGCCTGGAACAGGCTCACCACACACGTTCCCCTCCCTCCTGCATCCCTCCCTTCCCTTCCAGCCTGGAATTTGGAGCCTCTGCTCAGAGGAAGCTGCTGTGAATGTGGAGCCCCCACTTTCAGGACCTTGCTGCATCCCTCCAGTGCTTTGGAAGCTGAGGTGCTAAATTTGGGCTGGAGAGGCAGCTGCAGGGAGCCAGAACGGGCAGAGTGGTGCAGATGCTTTTTTGGCTCTTCACCTTTTCCAGTTGCTGCTTTTTGGAGCTGTCAGAGGAGAGAGGCAAGCTCTGGGATGCTGGGAGATGAAAAGCTGCCACGTTCTGCATCCTGCCTCCCAAACCTGCAGGGTTTAAAGGCAGCCAGCACAGTGTGCTTCACCTAAAGGGAGCCTGGCAGCTCCATGAGGCAGCACTGCCATCCCCCGAGGATCATCTCAGGGCTGAGCAGAGGCAGAGTTTGGGACAGAAATTTGTGCTGGTGACCTTCTCACAGCAGTGGGACAAAGGCAGCTGAAATGGCTGAAGAGGCAGATGAGGGATGCACGTGTTGGCCCCATCAGCACTCAGAGCCCTGGGGGAAGTGGGGCACTTTGGGGAGCCTCAGGCTGCCCCTCCTTGATGAGGAGACAGGAGAAGAGGAGATTTTCCCTGTGGGAGATGTGGCTGGTGGAGGCTGAAGGGAAGCCCGGGTGGTTTCCATGCCCTCCCTGGGATGGGGTGTCTGCAGGCTCTGGGTCCCAGCACAGCTGGGTTCACCCTGGACCTTCTGCACTGGAGGGGTTAAAGAAGTTGAGGGAAGGAAATAACTTAAAATTTCATACTCAGCTCAAAATGCAGCTGACTCAGAATTACAGCATTAGAAGATCTAGGGAACAAACCAGAACCATCTCCACATCCTCTGCATGTCCAGGCTCCCCGTGTGCCAGGAGGGAGGGTCCCCATCCTCAGCCCTGACTGAGAGGAGCCCAGGAGGTGCCTGGCTGTTTCCTTTTGGTGCAGGAGCTCTGCTGCTCGCTGTGGGAATGCTGCCTTGACAAACACCATCCTTCCTGCTGCCAGCTTCAGGAGCAAGCTCTGACACACAGAATTGCTCTGCATTGCCCAGAGAGAGGCCAGAGCTCCTCAAAGCTTCACCCTGTTATGTTCATGGAGAATGAGAGATTCCCATTTAAAACCTGCTGCCACTGGCAAAAAAACCCAAACCAAAACAAAAAGAGATTTGGCAAAAATAAAGTGAGCACCCCGAGTCATGTGCCTGGGACATGTTTGAGTGCATTTTGTGGAGGGTTTCTTCCCCCACCCTGGGTCATTATTTAGTTTCCTCAGCAGAGCTCTCCCCTGACTAATTCATCCCACACTGAGTTTTTAAACCCCAAATTGGCTTTATTTGTTTGTCCAGCATTCCATCTCCTGGTGGTGTTGGAGCCTGAGTGTTAACAATCAGTTCAGCAAATGTTTATCCTCCTCCATTTGAACAGCTCCAGGAAACTTTACTTTGGAAGCTTGATGTTTAAAAAGGAGGGGGGAATCTGGGGATGTGGCTTTTTGCTAATTAAGGAGGATACTGCCGGGGGCTTGTGATGTTGGGTTTGTGAAACACACAGCTGGAGGGAAGAGTAAGAGCTGAGATGACAGGAGGAATTTCAGACCAAGGGAACCTGCTGATTCCGATGCTGAAGCAGAGCAGCCAGTGCTGCTGCAGACACAGGACAGGAGTGCTCTGTGCAGGAAGGATTTCCTTTAAACTGCCGTTTTCCCTCAAAAGCCTGGTCTGAGGGAAGCCTTTCAGACTTCTCTTATCTTTGTTGGAGAACATGGCTGATTCTCTGAAGCCCCTTCTTCCCCTTTGTTATCTCTTTTTGCCAGGGATTGAATCAAAGGATGTTCAGGTCGGTGTGATGCTGGGGCTGGAGCTGCTCAGAGCCAGGCTGGGGGTTAGAAAAGGCAGCTTGATTTAAGGCACTCCTTGGGAGCTGACAAGTCCCAGTCTCTCCCAGGTGAAGAAAGGACACTTGCATGTTTAATTTGTCCTCCCAGAGGGGCAGGAGGACAGAAGAAGCTGCTCTGGTGTGTGTGTGTGTTGGAACTTGCACAAGCACTGCCCCGCAGCCCTCAGGGGAAGGTCAGGGTGCTGGGCCCGGGCAGGACAGCTCAAACATCCCAAAAGGAATTGTTTGAGTTGGAAAGGGTTGCTCAGAAATCACCCAGCCCCTGTGCAGAGCTCTCTGAAGAAAGCACTGTGGAGTTCTGATAGAATATAACAAAATGTCATGGATTTGGTCTTTGTGAATGTATTCTGTCAATTAACAGAGTGAAAACCTCTGTGCAGTCCCCAAGATCAGCTCCTCCCTGTACTTAGGCACAGATCAGCTTTGGCCTTGCATTCTGAAATACTGCTGCTCTCTGAAAAAGGTTGGAAATTCAGAGATGGAGACAGCTTTCTACAAATCCCACGTGGTTTGCAGGGCCAAGGTGAAACGTGGGGCTTTGGTGGGAGATGTGCCAGACTCTTGCCCAGAAATGATGAGCTGGAGACTTCCCAACCTCTGGATGCAGCCCCACTCCTCGTGTTCGGTGGGAATTCAGATTTTATCATTGACAGGCCATGGGTTCAGCAGTGAGTGGGAAACTGCCATGGATTCCCAGAGCTCAGGTTTGGAAAGTCTCACTGGTTCTGACTGTTTTCACTGCCTTTCCCCTCCCAGATGATGAAGTTTGCCTGGGATAACTACAAGCAGTATGCCCTGGGGAAGAACGAGCTGCGCCCGCTGACCAAGAACGGCCACATCGGGAACATGTTCGGTGAGTGGGGCCCAGCTGGCTGCAGTTCCACTTTTCCTGAGCTTTGGAAGTCACGTGTGCAGGGCAGCTCCTGTCTCTGCAGGGCAGAGAGGTGTCTGTCTCAGCTTTGACCCCGTCCCTCTTGCTGGTGGTGAGCAGCAAGGTTTGAATCCGTGTGCTGTGCGTGTCCCAGGGCTGGGAGCTCATCCCTCCAGGCAGCTCCCAGTCCCAGCCTGGGGCACCTCTCTGTGCACAGCCAGCACCAAATGTGCTAAAATGAAAGTGTCTTTATTAAAACATGAAGCCAGCCCAGAGCTGACAATGCTGCTATTTGTCTGGGCTTGTAGGCTTCAGGACCTGACCAAATTGAGCATTTTCTCTCTCGTTTCTCCACTGTTGAGCAAGATGTGAATTCCATGAAATACTGAGTGAATCAATATTAAAAGCTCTTTATACTCTGTGCTAACTGGCTTGTATAATTTTACTCTTTAGCAGATTAGCTTTTTTTATGTGAGCCACTTTCAGTGCTGTTCCCCTGCTCGTTCTGGTGGGATACTTGGTGTGGCTTTGGGGTATTTGTTATCTTTTGGGGATATAAATTGTCTTTTTGCTGCTCTGCACTCAGAGCATTTCCCTGCTCTGCTCCCTGAGCCCCTGCCTGTGCCATGAGGAGCCCTTCCTTCCCTTCCCATCCCTGGGGAGTTGCTGCTGTGCAGAGGGCTCTGGGCTCCTTTCCAGGGGATGTGTGTGCAGAGATTATCTCCTGGAGTTCTCACCCAGCTCGGGGCAGAGCAGAGTTCCTCCGTGGGCAGGTCACCCGTGAGCTGATTGCCTCAGTGCAGAGGGTGGCACTGAGGGTTTGGAGAACACTCCCATCCTGTTTTGCACTCTGTAGGTGCCCAGGTCCTTCTCCACATCAGCTCCAGGACCTGGGGGGAGCTTTCAGCCTGTGGAGATGTGCTCTGTGTGGACCCAACCCTGCTCCTGCTCAGCTTTGGGGCCTGAGGTGTGGGGAAGGGAAGTGTGAAGGTGGAAATGGCATCAGGTGTCTCTGACACCATCAGAGAAGAGAAGGCTTGGGGTGACCTGGTTATGGCCTTCCAGGACCTGAAGGGAGGACAGGAAAGATGGAGAGACCATTGTCGAGGGTCTGGAGTGACAGGAGTGGCATCAAAGGGACAGAGGGCAGCTTAGATGGGACATTAGGGACAGCCACATCTGACTCACAGCTGGCTGTGCAGGGCTGGGCTGCCAAGGAGCCCCATTAACCCTTGTGGAGGCTCAGGGAAGGAGGTTTGGGGTTGTCACAGGCTGGGTGTGAGCAGCCCCTGCCCCTGGCCAGCCCCTCTCTGCCAGGAGCACTGATTTGGGTGGGTTTGGCCTTTGCTTTGCTCTCTCAGCCCCCTCCAGCAACAGCCAGGTTCTTTACTGGAGAATCTGCATGGAGTTCAGCAGCAAGCTGAAGCATTTTGCAGCTCTTCCACTCTGGCAAGCTTGTCAAAATTCCTCAAGGAGTGTGCCAGTAAACAGACAAAAATATTGAAAGCTTTAAAATGCATTTATCATGCTAAAACAATTGACAGTTCTTATGCTTGTTTGCAGTGTGCCTGTGAGCACTCTCAAGAAAAATGCTTTGGAGCACGAGGATTTGCAGACAATTGCAGAAAAGCAGCTACATGGTACATTTCAGCCTTTTAATAGGCTTTTCCTCCTCCTAGCTGTGCCTCTAAAGGTGGGCAGCATCAGGCAATCCCTTGGTGCAGCCCTCTGTCCCTGCAGCCTTCAGAGACTCTGAGGAGCCAGGACAGGGCACTGTAGCCCTGCACTGCTGCCCATTCCCCCTCCTGTCACACCAAGTGGCTTTTTATCCCAAACTCCAGCTGGAAAGGAGGCAAACTGGGTGCTCTCCAGGCTGGAAATGTCAATATTAAGCTGACATTTCTCTGCAGCTGCTTCCATGTGGGAGGGGAGGAACCTCTTTGGGGCTATTTTCGAGTGTGTTTGCATGCATGGGAAGCAATCAAGTTCCTGAAGGGTGATTTTGCTGTGGTGGATGTGCTGCTGCTCACTTGGAGCCTCCAGTTTGGCAGCCTCAGCCTGGGGGGAGCTGCTCTGGATCAAATATTCCCTCTAGTCCAAGTGGAAATAAAAATGAACTCTAAATTCTGCTCCTGCAGAGTGTCCTGCTTCTGGCAGCCAGGAGAGAGCACCCCTCCCCATTTTCCTGCCCAGCTAGGAAAACTTGGCTCCCCAGCCCCATTAATCTCTCCAGAGATCACACTCTGCCATTTCCCAGGTGTTTCAGCACTCCCCCTCTCTCTGGAGAGCTGGCCTCACGTTCCTGCTGGTGCTTGGTGCTCTCCAGCTCCTGTTTCTCTCATCAAGCCTCTGCCACGTTTCTGGACAGAGTTTATTTGCACAGAACTCCTGAGATTGCTGTCATTTACAATCACTGCAGCTCGAGAGCCCTCTCCTTAAACCCACAAGCTGTGCTCCTTTCATCAGCATTAATTATTCATCAGTGATGCTTGTGATAAGAAGTGCCACGCTGAGCAGCCCAGCCCATGCCCTCCAGTGGGGTAAACATGGTTTAGGCTTTCAGGTGGCATGGTTTCCCTGGAAATGGTGCCATGGGAAGGGGCACAGTGCCCCACAGAGGGTGGGGGATGATCTCTGCTGGAGCAAACCCCACAGCACGAGGTTCCAGATGCTCCTAAAGGCTGTACAGCTTGGGGGGGTTAATTATTAATTAATTTTATTATTATAATAGATTGATATATTTATTATTTATGTTTATTAGAAGAATTATTATTCATTACCTTTAGGTTCAGGATTGTCTGCAGGATTTCTCAGGGAAGAGCTGCAGGATGCCAGGCCCCAAATGAGCTGGTTTAGGAACATTGAAGGAAAATGGCACAGCTGAGCTTGGGGCTGAGGGTGAGACTGGAGACTGCAGGTACAAACTCTGCTCCCAGTGCTGATGCAGGTGTTTTAACCCCTCTCAACACCTCAGCCCTGCTGCCTTGGGGGCTGTAGGGATTAAATTCAGTGGTGTTTGCAGAGGTGGCTCCCTGGGAGCAGGGCTGCTGGAGGGGGCAGCAGCTCTGTGTGCCACAGCCCCTGAAATGCACCTGTCACCACCCTGAGCTCCAGAGCACTGGATTATTATTCTGCCCACTCCCCAGCTCTGTCAGAGCCACTTATTTTTCTGACAAAATGTTTTTAAAATCCTGATAGCTTTACAGAGCTTCTGTAGCTACGGGAGAGTGAGCTGGCATCTCGTTCTGCTCGTGCATCAGCTGAATTGTCAGTTACATTTTGATTGCACAGTCTTTTAACAATGATAAGGTGAGAAGCCTGATTTTCAGATATCTCTTGAAGTGTGCAGTGCTGGCAGCAGAAGAATCTTTCTTTGACTTATACCCTGAGCCAATTTGCTCTGAAATCAGTGACAGCAAGTAAATATGGAACCCTGCTGTGCTGTTAGGCGTTTCCCACCACCTAAATGCACGTTGGTTTATTAATTTTAGTTTAAAAATAGCAAACCTTAACCAGGTTTCTCCCCTTTTTTCCCTCTTTCCCCACTCGATATCATGCCTGAGATCATGAATTGCCTCGTTGCAGCCATTGCTCTCTCAGCATATGCTGAATTTCTGCAGCACAGTGAGGCTGTGCAGCTCCAGCTGATAGCAGTCCAAGTGCCAACTGCCACAGCCAGGACACTGCCAGGCCAGCAGAGGGGTGGCACAGCTCTGCCAGCAGCTGGGCTGAAAGGACAGCAGGTGTTTGCACCTCATCCTGCAGCAGGGCTCTCCTGTGCTGGATTGCCTGGTGACAGGGCCCAGGCTGGAGGAATTCCTGGGAAATCCATGGCTGTGTTTGTGTGCTGGGCTCAGACTCTGGCTGAGCTGTTTGCTTTGAGGACAGGAGGTCACTGGCCTCAGCTGCCTGGAAATGGGGCTGGTTTGGCTCTAAGGAAAACAAAAGGGATGAAATGGCTGGGGAAGAAAAGCAGTGACCACAGGAATATATCCAGAGAGGCCTCTGGAAAGGACCCAGATGAGGTCCAGAACCTTCAGGTTTGTTTTGCCTGGCAAATTCCTCCAGATTTTGTCACTGCCCTGTGGCACTGTGACCTGCCAGGCTCAGATCTGGGTGGAGATTCCAGGAATCCCACTGGAAATCCCAGGAGTCCCCAGTGGATTTAACACCCCCAAGCTCCTGTGACAGCAGTTTTTTTACAGCAGCTGCTCTGGGGCTGCCAGCTCAGGTGCTGGCCCCCAAAATCTCCACGTGCCAGGGTGAGTGCCCCCAGGCTGGCCAGCTGAGCCAAACATTTCCCAGAGGGCTGCTTCCTTCTCCAGGATTTAGCAGGCAGCAAACACACCCAGCTCAGTTAGAAGCAACAGGAGTTGGTCTGTGAATATATAACAGAGATAATTGAATGAAAATATTAATGCAGCAACATCCCAGCTGCCAGAAGAGAAATGGGAACCTCCAATTGTGCAATCACTTCCTGCACCTTTTCTCTTCTGTCTCTGGGTCTCTTTCCCTGTGATCACAAAATTGCAAAACCCTGGAGAGTCCTTTTATGTGATTAAAATAATAATAATAATACTAATGGCTCTCTTAATTTCTATGCTGAATGATGCCTGCTGCCTGTTGCACATGACATTGGATGCTTGGCTCCACGAGCTCTTTAAAGAGAAAAAATACCTTGTAATGAAGATGTTGCTGGAACTCTGTTGCTCCCTGGCATCATGATCTTTTTTGTCTTTTTCATGTAGAATGTTCCCCAGATGAATAATTTTCAGGAGGGCATTTTGAGTTGACTTTGGCTTTTGATGTCAGTGAAATCTGCAGCAACAAACTTATTTCCTGGCAGCAGGAAGCAGGGAATCAGGATGTCCTCCAAATCCCAAACTCACTGGAGTCTGGCTGTGTGTTGGAGCTGACATTAATCCCTGTTTTGGGGGTTTTTTCCCCCTCTTTTGAGATCACTCCCAAGCTAATTAATCCTTCAGGAGATCTGTCCCCACTCCACTCTCACCTTGGGTTCTGCTGGCAGTGGTGGCTCAAACTTCAGGGCTCTGCTGGGTCCTAAACCCCCCTAAGCAGGGGTTTAATCTGATTTCAGAGGCTCAGCTGACTTCTCAGCTTGAAATATTCATTTAAAAAGTTTAACCAGAAAAAATCCCCAATGTCTCAAGAGTGGCCTCCAAATGAGGCCACCTTGGCATCACACCCTGGCTGGGCAGTGACTGCTGAAATAATGTCCCTTGAACAGAGTGGGTTCATCTTAGATTTGCATTTCAGCAGAGAAATAAAGTCAGGAAGGAGAAGGGGGTGGAGAGGCTGGGATGGGAGACCCCAGCCTGCCCTAGCAGCAAGCTGGGCGAGCTCCACCTCATCTCCCCAACCCCATCCATCAGCCCAGCTTCCTCAGCAGCTTCCTGAACTTTCCACTGACCCCAAGCTGAGGCTGGAGCTTAATGAGGCCTGGGAGCAGCAGAGAGTGCCGTGGGATTTGTCAGGAGTGCTTCGCGCAGCAAAACGGGGCAGGAGGAAACAAAACAAGGAACAGAAAAACAGCATTAGAGCAGCAAATGGGAGCAGGAAAAGGGGGAAAACTGCACTGGGCTGGGAGTGGAGAGGGTTCTGTGGGGCCTCTGTGGGCTGCTGAGAGAGGAGCAGGCAGAGATGAGCAGGAAGCCACACGTGAGCAGCCCCGTGGCACAGCACGCAGGGAACAATCAGGCTGGAGCTATTTTTTAATCCTTTTTTCAGGCTCTGGGTGTATTTTAAAACACAGTGAGCTCATCTTTAAGATTTTTCCTTCTTTCCTTTTAATATTTCCTTTAAGCACCCCATTATGGATGTTGCCTGTGCCTCATTCTGGACACTAATTATGCGGAAATAATTGTCTAATCTTCAGAGATATTGAGCGTGTGATTAAAAGGCAGCCAGCTGAGGGTGGGTGGAGTTGGACTGCTCACAGATCCAGCTCTGGATTAGGAGGCTTTGGTGGCAGCTCCACAGCAAAAGCTGAGTTGGAGGCTTGGCACTTCCAGCTGGTTTGAACAAACATCCAGCACCTGCTGCAGGGAGCTGGGCACAGCTTGGGAGTCACTGGGAACCTGGGATGGGATGGGGTGGGATGGGATGGGATGGGGTGGGATGGGCTTGGCTTTGAGGGCCCTTCCCACCCAAACCAGCCTGGGATTCCTTAGGGAGGTAAATGCCCCACCTGGGGCTCCTGCCTGCCCTGCCTGGGCTGCAGGTGGATTTTGGGATGCTCAGGGCCAGGTGTCTCTGGCCACTGCTTGCAGTCAGGTTCTTGATGAGGTTCTTGCCAGAATCACAGAATGAAGGTTGGGAAGGACCTTTAAATCCAAGCACTGACCCAGCACCAGCCCTGAGTTCACCACTAACCCACATCCAGACCTTCCTGAGCACTTCAGGGCTGTGACTCCAGCACTTCCCTGAGCAGCCAGTTCCAAGGCTTGATAACCCAGTCAGGGAAGAAATTTTCCCTCTATCCAACCTAAACCTCCCTGGCACACCTTGAGGCCGTTTCTTGTCCTGTCCCTGTTCCCTGGGAGCAGAGCCTGACCCCCCTCTGGCTCCAGCTCTATTCCAGGAGGAGTTTGCAGCCACAGCCTCCCCTGCACTACCAGGAGCTACATAAAACCCAGAGCAGGTTAAGAAAATTTTAAAAATACACTTTTGGTTATGCCTTTTAAAGTTGGAAATATCTCGAGACTCGTGGGTTTCTACCTTTATCCCTGTATGTTTTAGTTTTCCCTTGTTTATTCAGAGGAGATGGAAATTGTTCAGCAGAAAAACCCACTTACTTTGGCTTTAATTCACTTGGTTCCTACTGCTGAAACTTCTGAAGAGATTAAGCAGGTTCCAAACTGGCTTTGCTGTGTTGGATTTCACATTTAGAACTTAACTGCTCTATCACATCATTTTGTGCTGCTGCTGAGGTTTCTTTCCACCCTCATTATGGATCTCATTGGATATTCATCTGGATTAGTGTTAGATTTTGACATTTTTCTGTTCACCTCCAGGAGATCATATATCAAATGGGTCCTGCTACTGAATTCCTTCCTCTGTAATTTCTCCAGGTGCTTGTTTCTGATTTTTTGTTTTTCATCTCTGCTGCCTTTTTGGGGGAGAGGAGTCCCTTATCTCACTTAATCAGTGGGTTTAACTTCCTCCCTCAGGACATCAGCTCTCAGATTTGTCACTGCTCAGGGCTGCCTCTGTGTGCTCAGAATGCTGTGGCAGGCATTTGTCCCTCCAAGACCTTTATGCTTTCACAAAATGCTTCCTTTTAGCCTCCCAGGATTGTTCCTGTCTCTAGAGAGGATTTTTTTGGAGGTTCAAGGAAATCCCTCAGCCTTTGCTTGAGGCATCAGTGTGAGACACGGTGAGGATTTTTTTTGGACTGACTAAAATTGTTCATCCTTCTTGTGATGTTTTATTCCCAACACCACTTCTGCACCCTAGCACACTTTGTATGCAGCTCCAAAAGGGGGGGAAAAAAGGGAAGAAAAAGTTCAGTGCAGGAAAATGAAAGCATTTCAAGAGAAAGTTCTGAAGGCAGAGGTTGTTTCCTACTAATTTCAATATACCCAGAATTTACCTCTCAGATACAGACACAGGGTTAAGAACACCAAATTTATTCCTGTTTCTCTCCACAGTGCTTTCCTCTGAGCACAGGATTGCTCTGGGGTGGTTTCCTCGCAGAGCTGGGGGAGGGAAAACACCAACCCTGAGTTCTGAAGTGGAGGATCCCAGCATTCAGGGCTGGGTTTGCAGCAGGTTTACAGCTCTGGTTCACCTCCATTTCCAAGCTCCAGTCTGTGCTGTGTCTGCCAGGAAGAGAGGGAGTTCAGGAACAAAGACCTGAGCATCAGGGTCTGCCCGTGCAGGAGTGCAGAGCTTTCATGGACCTCTCCTTCAGGCAGCTGGAAGTGGAAGTCACCTTCAGGCATTAAAATTGACACCTTGTGCCTAGGCTAGAACATTCCTTCTCTCTTGGCAGGCTCCATCCTGGTTGCTGTGGGAACCAGCATTTTTAATTTCCTGACTTTTGTGTGTACATCCCAAATTGTAGCTGTGATGTTCTCTGTCACTAAGGCAGCTCTGGGGAAGGTTTGCAGGGGATGGAGCCAGCAGGAAATGTTTCATGGAGCTCTTCCTTCCCTCAGCATCACTCTGCTGCCTCTCCAGGGCATCTTTTTGGAGACCTGCAGTTCCCACTGATCCCAGGGAGCAGCAAAACACAGAAGCAGCAGCCAGGGCTCTTTCAGTGCTTCCCTAAAAGCTGCAAGGTCCTGGCAGGCAGTTCTGCCTCAGTGCTTTCAAGCTGGTCCTGGTGCCTGACCCCTCTCTCCTGCAGAGTTCAGCTGTGACTCCTTGGCTCTCCCTGGGGATGTGCTGAGTGCTTTTACCCTCTCCTTCTTTGCAGCATCTCCAAAACGTGGTCAGGCTTCCTCCAGCCTTTTCCCCTGGAGGCTGAGCAGCCTCAGACCTACCCAGCTTTAATTGCAGGTCACAATCCTCCTGCTGGGCCCTCCGGAATCTCCAGATGCTGCTGGAGGGAGACTCTGTGCCCTTTCTTGTGTGAGACATTAGTGCTCTTGCTGGGGTGGGCTTTGCTCCTTTTTCCAACATTCCAGCGTCTTGGTTTGAGCTGGAAATCCTGGGTTTGAGCTGGAAATTGCTGATTTGAGCTGGAAATCCTGGGTTTGAGCTGGAAATTGCTGATTTGAGCTGGAAGTCATTGCTTTGAGCTGGAAATGGTTGATCTGAGCTGCATTTCCTGGGCATGCTTTCCAGAGTGCTGCCTCACCATTTCCTCCTTCTGCTTCGTGGTTCATTGTGCTTCCCCGGGCAGGACGCGCCCTCGCTGAATTGCATCCCGCCTGCTCCTGGCTGTTTCCCCAATTTGCTGAGATTATTTTCATATCTGATCCTGTCAAGCAGCATACTGGAGAGCATTTGGAGGCTTTCAGCTGGGGTCTTGTTGGTGTGGCTTTAACAATATGGGAGAGAAAGGGAGGAACGGGGACAGATGGTCCCAAGTGATGGAGTTCTGTGGCTTAATGTGTTTGTGCTGGTGGTAATAGAGCATTTGCATTCTCCTGACCCTCTGCATTCACAGAGAAAATGTGTTCAGATTCTTCCATGGATGATTATGAGGGTTCCAAGCTCAGCTCATGAGTTCTCAGCAGGTGGCCAGGCCTCATACTGAACAGCACAATTAATCTGTTTATTCATTTTTGAGGCAAAGGGTGGTTTGGTTTCTTCATCTCTGAATTCTCTCCCACCTGGGCTGGTGTTAAGGGGCAGATAATTTCTGGGAGGTGATGTTTGCTGGGCTGTGGGTAAAACCAGGACAGGGATGAGTGGTTTTACAGCCCCAGCTCCAACGTGGTGCCTGTTCTGCAGGGCCCATCCAGATCAGATCTGAGGGAAAATCACTGTCAGGAGTTCCAGGCTGTGCTGTCATAACACATCTGCCACTTTTGGGAAGCGTGTTTGAGAGGCAGAAGGGCACCTTCTTCTGATTGTTGTAATGAAGCATCTCCCCTTTGAATTGTGAGGTGAATTAGCAGCTCTGCTCATTAACTGCTACCTGTGGCTCTGGCAGAGCAGGGTAATAGTTGCAGGTAGGACGTGTGTGTTTGCTTTAATGGGCCTGTTGGGACCCCTCACATTAAATGCTGCAGGTCCTCCAGGAGGTCTGTGGAGGAGCAATAAATTGAATATAATCAGATTACCTTTAACCACTCCAAAATTAATTTCAAACACCCAGAACAGGGAGGCACCAGCAGTGCTTTGCCCCAGCTGTTGTCTTGTGCTTAACCTCCTTGAACTGCTCCTCCCAGCAGTGCTCCTGCCTTGTCAAATGACCCATCTTTGTCAGAAGTAATTACCTCTGCTGGCCAGCATCTGAGCCCCACTGCCCAAGAGCAGGAGGGAAGCTCTTTCCCAGAGGAGCATTTGAACGATTATCACTTCCAATTTCCTGCTGAGCTCTCCCTGGCCCACAGAGCTGCCCGTGTGTCACGGGAGACAGATGGGAGGCACGTGGAGAGTGGATTCGCAGTGTCTGCTGTATCAGGGATTGTGTTCCCAGCCTCAGGCAAGCCTCCCCTCCTCGCTGGCACTCTGGAACAGGCACAGTTTGATTTGAGCTCCAGGAGGTGTTGGAGTCGTGCAGGGATGAAGCAGAGCTGCTTGTTGGAGGATCACTAAATGTTGAAAGATGGTTGGAGGAACTGGGGGAAAGAGGATTAAACTGGGGAGTGCTGCCAAGTATTAAATATTTAAGAATCAGTTGGCAAAAGGTGCTTATCACATGTCTGCTCTCCCATTCCTCTGAAGGAAGTAACTTATCTGAGGGGCTGGTGCTGTGACAAGCGATTCAGTTTTGTGCTGAACACCTTTCTTCTCCTTTTTCCCAGTGCTTAATAAGGATATTGCTAACCTGTTCCCCCCAGCCTGCTCTCTCCCAGACTCTCACATCCCTAAATGAGCCAAGCTCTCTTTTGTGTCTCCCACCCATCACTGGATCAGGGCAGAGCTGCCACTGCTGCTCCAGCTTGAAGGATAGCCTTAATTCTCCAGGGGAAATTGATATTTGAAAAACATGAGTGGTTTGTAATCCAAAAAAGCCATTTCTTCCCCAGCTGGAACACACTCTCTATTAAATTTGATCATGCAGCCTAAAAGGCAGCACTTGAAGCTGCCTGTCTGCTGCCAGCTTTACCTGTGCAGCCCATGTGCTGAGGCTGCTCCGTGCTGCAGGTGGAGCTGGCATTCATTAGCACTTCCCAGGAGCCTGGGAGATCTCTCCTGCTGACAGCCAGGAGCAGACTCAGCTGTCCTGTGAGCCAGATGTTTGGGTATTTCCCCCATGCCAGCCTTCAGAGTTCCTGTGCTGTGGGTGGGAGGCTCAGCCCGGGCTGGCAGGGGAGCTTTGGGGGCTCTGCTCCCTCCCAGCCTGGGGCAGGATTGATTGCTCTGCTGTTCTGAGCATCTTTTCAGGCAGTGATCAGCCCCTGACCTTTCTTTGGCCGGGGGAAATGTGGCTTTAGCACCCTGCATGCACAGGATGGGGGCTGGAGCTGTTTGCTGTGAAGCTCAGAGGGGACGTGACCTCGGCATGGTGTGAGTGATGTCCTGTGGCTCATAAATGCATGGGATTCCAGTGGATCCCTGTTTCCTCTGGAGCTCTGGGAATCCACTCTCCAGGGCCAGGGCTGATTCCTGAAGAGTTGGTAACTGCAAAGCAGGGCCAGCATCCTGGGAATGCTGAATCTGCCAGGGTGGGGAAGGGGAAGAGACCAGAACAGAGGCTGAAATTGGGGGGAAATTGTCTTTTGGGCTGCTGGGGGCTGGTTTGGGGGGAAATTGTGGTTTGGGCTGCTGGGGGCTGGTTTGTTGGGGTGTGGGGTGGGGCCTGGCACAGGGTGTGACCCCGAGACCCCCACGGATGGCAGCTCCCAGCTCAGGGACAGGGACAGAGCTGCCCGTGACCCTGCCTGGTGGCCTTTGCTGCCCATCAGGGCACAGAGAGCACTCAGGGGTGACCCTTTAACCAGTACCTGCAGAGGAGAGTGAGGAAGATTAATGAGAGGAAGATGGGAAAATAACCTTGGCCATGGAGTGGTTTTTGATGAGGTCCCTGAAGTGTAGGTGCAGTGGTTTATTTGGAAAGCAGAGAAAAATGAGGTTGCTCAAAAGCTAATGGACTTTTTTTTTCCCTAACTCTGCAAGACAATGTGCTGATACAAAAAGAAATAGATCTTTTCTAATTCTTGGACTACTTCTTTGTCCCCTCCATCTCTGGCTTCTGCTACCTTGTTGCTCAGATGTAATTTGTTTAGTTTCCCTTAAATAAAGGGAATGTAGTTACTCTGTGGTACAGCTATCAGGTTCCCAGACAAAAACTCAATAAATAAGGCACTGGCAGGGCTGTAGCTCAGGTCTGGTGTTTCTGCCTTCATCTGCAGTAGGCACCACTCACAGGCAGCTGAAGCACTGTAATGAGGTGATTGTGGATTTAACGGAGCAGTTTTCTTTCTTCCTGCAAAGCAAACCCATTTCCCAGTTCCATTTGGATTTTCTGTTTAATTTCTGTCAGCTGGACCAGTGGTACCAGCCCTGTCCTGGGGATCTCTGACATCTGATCCTCACAATGGGAGCAGAGGGATTTTCCACTGGAGAGCTCCTCCTGGAGCTGGAGTTCATCTTCAGTGCCCATCCCCGGGGTGAGGCGTGTGTGCTGGAGGAAATGTTAAGAAACCAGCAGGTGGGGAGTGTTCCTGCACCCTTCCAGAGGGGAGGTGGATGGATGGATGGATGGATGGATGGATGGATGGATGGATGGATGGATGGATGGATGGATGGTGCTGCAAAGAGCAGAGACACCAGGGCGGACGTGGATAAATTCATTCTTATTTCTCTAACCAGCACGTTCTCTTGCTTTAAACCCTCTTCCTCTGCATGTTTTGAGGAAAATTCCTCCTGCTTTTTTGGCTGGCAGGAGAAGCTAAAGGCCAGACAGGGAGCTCTGGCCTAAGCCCAGATCCCAGCTCAGGAGCTGCAGGCTCCCAGCCGCTGGCTCTGCCTGACCTGGAGCGCTCGGCACAGGGACTGGCAAATCTTGGCTGCAGGGCAGATTTTCCAGGGAGCTGCAGTGATTTTCACAGTTTACTTGGTTGCCAAGATAATCCTGAGCTGTGTAAAACGCCTCTGTGTGGATTTCTCCCAGAATTGGACAGTTTGCCACCAGGCAGGAGCTGTGTGGTGATGCAGTCCCAGGCAGCTCCCAGGCTTCTCACACACGTTTGGGATAAATGTCAGGAGTTCAGGCTGCTCTCCAAGCCCTGTCATGGAGAAAAAGGACCAAAAAGAACAGGAAAAGCAGCACTTGGAGATGGTAATTTTTCAGACTCCTGCTGTACCAGGGCACTGATTTTAATTGAAGCCTTCAGACCAGAAGCAGGGGAAGGGATCTCGTGTTTTCCCCCCCGTACCCCAGGAGCTGAAGGTAAACAACCAGTGACAACCAGAGCCCCTTGTGCCTTGGCAGTTAACAAGTTCATCGTGTTTCATAGAAACTGCATCCTAATTTTTATTCCAAACAGGGTTTCAGCACTAATTTCTGTTTTGACAAACACGATCTGACATAAGAACAGTGGGAGTCAAGACCTTTCATTTTTGATCTGGGTTTACATTGCGCTGATCTAAATTCCTCCCCCTTCTGCTCTTGCTTTTCAGTTGTAAACTCTGTTATTAAAGTTAGCAAAGAGCTGTTTAAACCCCCTGTTCTGTGGCATTTAAACAGTCCTGCTGCATGCAAGATTAAGTCTGATATCTTCCTAATGGCTCGTGCTGTTCATCTGAGGCGTTGGCGCACAGCGTCACTGTACGGATTGGAGCGGCTTTGTTGGGAGGGAAGGATTTGGTTTCTGTTCACTGAGTCACTTCATCAGGGGCTCTTTGCCAAATGGCAGCACCAGGCCCCCTGGGGCTCAGGGCATTAGAGATGACATTCCCCAAGCTCTCTGCCTGCTGCAGGGCTGGCTGGGGTCAGGGTGGGCTTCCATCCCTCCCTGGGGCAGGCAGTGATGGCAGTCCCAGGGGAGCATGGCTCCAAACAGGGGGGACACAGCACAAGGAATTTTCTAGTGGAATGTTGGAATGGGATGATCTTTAAGGCCCCTTCCAACCCAAACCAGCCTGTGAAAGGATGATTTTATTTGAGCTGAACCCTGACATCAGGGAGTGCTGGAAAGCTGCTGGAGATCCTGGTGAGGATGCTCCCATCTCCTGCTGCTTGGGCATCCTGGAGTTCACCTCCCCAAAGGCACACCCTGAACTCCTCCTTGGTCCCTGGAGCCCAGAGCAGAGCTGGTGGGACAGGAGAGTCCAGCCTGTGGTTTGGGGGCTTTGCAGGGTGCTTGCTCTCCATGCCCAGGCGCAGAGAGCGTGGTGGATCCAGAGAGCCTTTGGAAGGAGCTCTCCTTCCTGAGGAAAGGCTATTTCAGACCCACTCAGAGCTACTTGGCTGCTGAAGCATCACTTTGGTGGCTTTTTTTGAGCCTCTCAAGGGACAGACTTGCAGCTGGGAGCCCTTCAAGTCTGTCTGGCCTGTGATACTCCATGGTGGCTATTTTGGGAGAGGGGGCTGAGGGAAGACAGTGCTCTCCATCCCTCCCATCACAGCTGCTCCCCTCTGGAAAATCAGACTTCTGCTAAGCTCTGGGGGCTGGATGGGTGCTGGGGTTAGGCCACTTGTTCAGGTGTTTGGAGTCTGGGCTAAAAAAAAAAATAAAAATAAGAAAAGAAGAAACAAAACAAGGCAAAGGCACCAATGGCAGCTCCTTTCCAGCCAGCACCTTTCCCCAGTGCTGTGTTAATGAAGTTAACACTGGCTGGTGCTCTGTGTGGCAGGGTTCAGCTCCTGGGGTGGGTGGCAGCAGGAACAGAGCAGCCTTGTTGCCCACACTCCTCTCTCCATTCTTCTGCTGCACAAAAGAGCAAATCCAGGGTGGCACAGCTCCTTCAGCTCAGGGAGAGATGAACCTTTGTCTGCTCCATCAGCTGCTGCTTCTCCTCCCCAGTCACCACTCAGGGACAGCTCTGGCAGAGGCCCTGTCACCAGAGCTGCTGTGACACTCAGAAATGTCCCCAGACCCCCTGGACTCCTCCTGAGGTCCCTGTTCTTCTCCCTGGTGAAGGTGTCCCAGCCCAGGCAGTCTGGGGCAGGATCAGGAGGGGTTTTCATTGCACACGTGGGTTTGGGACACACAGTCTCAGATGTGGGTCCTGCTCAGAGCCACTGCTCCCAGCCCTGGGACTGCCAGCAGGGTTTCTGTCAGGGGTTTCTTGTGAAGGTTTCTTGGTTCCTGCTTTAACACTCCCCCAGAGCAAGTAGAGTCAGGCTGAAACCAGCAATTTGCAGATGAGGGTGCCAGCAAGAGTCAGAAGTGACAGAGAGGGGTTTGATTTGGTTTTGAGCTGCCTCCCCTTTGATTGCAGCCCTCCCACCCTAATGTGCAGGTGCAGAGAGGTGCTGGTGGTGTGACAGAGCTGGCAGGAGGTGGCAGGAGGTGTCACCACCCTGCCAGGTGGGTGTGTTGGTGCTGCAGGGAACTGCTGGGGTGTGCACACACCAAATTCTGACAGCTGCCCCTGCAGCTCCCTCCTGCTCTGGGGAAGCCAAGCCCAAGCAGGAAGGAGGGAAGATGCTGCCCTGGCACAGAAGGCACAGGCTGGGCTCAGGGACTCTCTGGGTGCCCTCTGTCCTGGCCAGGGACAGGCACAGCCAGGCCCTGGTTTGCTCTGTGCTCAGGAGGGGCAGGAGCTGCCTTTTCATCCCTCCCCTGGGGCTGGAGCTGACACAGCCCCTCCTGGCCTGGGGAGGGCTCTGGGGCTGCAGGAGGGGAGTCACTGAGCATCTGCAGCTCTTCAAAGCTGCTGCAGAAGAAAGGGAACACGGCCCAGCCCCTGGTACAGAACACACAGCCCCAGGTTCTTCTGATGCAGAGGGTGAGGGAATATTTAAAACAAATGTTTAATGTGACACAAAGACAAAGCAGCAGGGAGTGAGGTTTGCCCTGCACTTTGTCAAACACAGGCAGCAGAGCTGAGCCACTCCAAGCAGAGAGCTCCCAGTCCCCAGAGCTATTCCCTGAGTTAAAGGCCTGACTTGCTAAAAACATAAAAGGCTCTGTCAATTCCAGCAATATTCCTCACTTCAATTAATCATCCCAGAAAATGGTGAGTTTGTTGTCTCTTTGTCTCCATTTAGCTTGAGCAAATCCAACTTTCCTCATTGTCTCTCTGCAGATTATGAAAAGCTTTTGTTGATTATATCATCAAATTAAGGCAAGCCCAGCAGTGTGATTTTCCTCTCAGAATATCACAGCAGCAGCTGTGCCTCAGGTGCCACTGCCCTTCCTTCCCTGCTGAAATGCTCTCCCTGCCTCCCTGTCACGTCTCTCCTTGCCAACAGGAAAGTGTATAAAAATCACATCATCATTAATATTGAAGAATCATTAGGGCTGATGAAAGCAGCCCTGCCTGCCATGGGGTTGTTTTCCATGCTCGGTGCTTTTGGCAAACATGCCAGGCCCACTTCAGCCCAGCTGATTTTTAGAGCCCACCAGTTGATCCAGTGCCTGTTGGACTCCATCCACCCTTTGCTCCTGGAGATGGCTCCTTCAGGTGGTCATTTCCCAGACCTGCAGGAATAAATGGATTTCTGGAGGCTCTTTCTGCCTCCCTCCTCTCCCCCAGCCCCTGCTTTTGATGCAGACAGCATCCAAAGGCAGCAATCCGTGGTGGAGCAGCAAAGTCCTGCTTGGGTTTGTATTAAAGCAGTGATGTGCTGGCTGGCTGAGAAGTGTCAAAACTGCAATCTTTAGCATCAAAAGGGTAAGGCAGGATCCTTCCCTAGGGCAGAGGAACTCTGAGAGGACCTGAGCACTTCTCTGGGCTGCACACCTGAGTCAGACACGGCCCCTGTGTGCCTTGGTGAGAGCACAAACACTGCTGAGCCACTCTGGCCAAGGCAGGGCTGGAACAAGGCCAGGGCTTGCACTTGTGCCTGGGGGCTTCAGGGGTGGACCCTGAGCTGTTCCCTGGGGAGTTCTTCCAGAAGTCAGCACTCTTTCAGGCCTGTGGAAATTGTGGGTGCAGAGCTGAGCAGCCCTGGTGGAAGATGCCACCCAGACACCCCCAGCACTGGGACTGGGAGCTGCTGCTGCCTGTGCCAGCCCCCAGGCTGACTCAGAGCTGTGGCTTCAGCTCTCTGCTGTGTTTTTGCCACACAGGAGGCCTTCGAGGAGCAACTGTGATCGATGCCTTGGATACCCTGTACATCATGGAGCTCGAGGAGGAATTCCAAGAAGCCAAGCAGTGGGTGGAGAAGAGCTTTGACTTGAACGTGGTGAGTCAGCTGCTGGGAATGCCTGCCTGTGCCACCTCAGCTGCCAGTCCTGATCACAATCTTCCCCAGGAGCTCTGGGGGGGAAGAAGCCACTCGCTGATTTTCTTTCTAAGGCCAAAGGGAGCAGGGCAGGGATTCACCCCAGGTTTTGCTGGCTGCAGCAGGGGCCAGCAGATCAGCCTCAGCTGGCTGACAGGAAGGTTCAGTGTTTAGTGGTTCTGCTCTGGGTTAGGGAAACAGACAATCACTATTAGACACTCCTAGGAAATGTTGCTCATCAAAGAACAAGTTCTGTTTCATCTCAGGTAAATGTCTGCCTGTGATAAAACAAGGTTTTCTTATTAAATTTCCTTATTAAATTAGATTCAGGTTGTAAACCCAGCTCCCCTTGTTGGTGTCACTGCTGGGACCTGTGTGACACCTCAGCAGCAGAGGGGGAGCACAGAGGAGCCAGGGTTTGGAAGGAAGGGCAGGAAACAGCCAGGGATGCTTCTGCCTGGGGCTGCTGGAGCTGTCCTGGACACGTGGGCTGTGCTGGGGCTCTGGGTGCAGGGCTGGCAGCTGAAGGGTGCTGTCCCTCCTCTGTCCCAGCTCCTGCCTCCCTCACCCCCAGCTGATGGCATCTCATCAGTGGCACACACAGAGAATGGTAAAACCAAAGTGCAGCTTAAACTTGTATTTGTTTAATGCCAGTCTGGTGGTTGTGAGGAATGGTTCTCCCACAGGAACAATGCCTGCAGCTGCCTTTATAGAGAAGCATCATTTGGGAGGGCACCACTGGCATTCATGGATTCATAAAAGGCAGCCCACATCTGATAAATCTGGTGAATGGTCTCAGTCTGTTACTGAATCGATAAACAAGGGACAAAATCAACTGGGAGATAATTTATCTGGATTTCATAAAAGCTTTTAATCTTGGCCTGCAGAATAGATTGATCTGTAAAGACAAGAGTGAATGCTATGGATTGATCTGTGGAGTCAGGGAGCACAGCAAGGGAGGCAGGGGAAAATTAATTCAATATTGCCTCTGTACAAGGAGCTCTCACAGTCCAGGAAGGCAGGACAGGGACTGCAGGACCCACGAGCTCTGCTGGAAACTGAGTGCTGTGATCTGTCTGAAGTTGTGTCGGGGGAAGTTTAGGCTGGATCTTGGGCAAAGGCTCTTCCCCAGAGGGTGCTGGCACTGCCCAGGGAATGGGCACAGCCCCGAGGCTGCCAGAGCTCCAGGAGCTCTTGGACAGTGCCCAGGGATGCCCAGGGTGGGGTTGTTGAGGGGTCTGGGCAGGGCCAGGCTGATGCTGGTGGGTCCCTTCCAGCTCAGGAGGTTCTGTGCTTGTGTGATCTGCCCCAGGTGCTGCCTCAGGTGATAAATGGGGCAGTTTGGGTGTTTCTGTTCCCTCCAGGCTCACCCTGTCCCTGCAGGGTGCTGGGAGATGGGCACAGGGCTGAGGGCTGTGCTGCACTCAGGGCTGTCCTTGTGTCTTTGCAGAATGGAGAAGCTTCCCTGTTCGAGGTGAACATCCGCTACATCGGGGGGCTCCTGGCCACCTACTACCTGACTGGAGAGGAGGTGTGTCCCCACCGAGTGTCCCCACAGCACCTGGAGTGTCCCCACAGCACCTGGAACCAGCTGAGAGCCCTGCCCTGAGCATCAGCTAATCGCCCTTAACAACAGGCTAAACCCATCCTTTTTGTGAATATGGAAATGCCACTAATGTTCCTTTAATTAAGCCTCCAATAATTACCTTGCACACACCGTGCATGGCTCATTTGCCAGAGATCTTTCCTCCTGTGGGCAATTGTAGCAAGACACGTTTGCAGTTGGACACATTGCTCCCCGGGGAAATGCCATTTGCAGGGGATCTTTGTCTTTGTGCTTGTTCCTCTCTCTTCCAAGTCGGGTGAGATTTCATCAGACATCATCCCAGATCCTGCCTCGGGCTAAGGAGGGCAGCTGGGAGGGGCAGGGGCTCCCCACATCCCTGTGGAGCAGGAATTCCTGGGCTGGAGTGGCCTGGGGTGCAGAGCTGCTGTCACAGCCCCTGGGGTGGATGCTGGAGCCCTGGGTGAGGCAGGAGATCTCATCTCCACTGCCCTCCCTCCTCCCCAGCCTGGGCCACAATGCCATCATCTGTGTGCTGGTGTGCCTGGGCTGGAATTCTGCATCTGCAGGGGGGTGAGGAGATTATTAATTATTCCTCTGCCCTGGCAGTCTGAAACTCTGGTTCAGGGGGAGCTGTGTGAGGACTGGCCCCAAATGAGAGCTCAGCTCTGGTGCTGCCCCAGCACAGAGGGTGGGGTGGCTCCTGCACAGTGACACCACTGATCCAGGAGCAGCTCTCTTACTTCAGCTGCATGTTAAATGTGTTCCAGGAGTGCCTTCCCTCTGGGATTTCCCTCCAGGGAAAACTCTCAAAGACTCAGTGCCCCGACTCAGAGTCTGCCTCAGTGACAACTTCAACAGGTTTCAGATCAACAGAGCAAAGAGGAACCACATTAAACCATAAAACTCCAGCAGTGACCTCTTGAAGTCCCATCAGCAGCTGGGGCAGTGCCTGTCACTTCCCAGTCAGTGTCACTGAAAGGCAAAACCCAGTCCCCGCTCTTGCTTTCCCTTCTGAGCCACCCCCTGGTTCCTTGTGAGAGTATCAAAGGTCTGTGAGCCCACAGGAGAGCTCAGGTTTCCTCAGTGCTGTATTTTTAGAGCAATGAATTCCTCTTTCTGAGAGCCACCACCACAGGGCTAGAGGTAAAAGGCTTGTGCTTTATCTCCTAAGTCACTTAGAGGCTTCTCTTGATCAGGACTAATCTCTGCAGCGAAGATTAGTGCTGCTATCAGTCTGTCCCAAAATAATTGTGTGTGCTTGCTTTGTGCTGCAAGGCTCCATAAGCTGCAATCTGACTGGAAAGCCCAAAACTGAGGCATTGCCAGTGGAAAAGGAGCAGCTTAGCCATGAAACCACCAATCCTTCTTGGCCAAGAGCTGCAAGGAGAGGATGGTTGGTTGCAAATCATGGTTTTTACAACAGGAGATGAAAACAAAATCTGGGCAAGCCCACGCTGTAAATCTAGCAGGGCTTCAGCCCAGAAGGATTTCTTCTGATTTCAGCTCAGGCCCTGCAGCTCCTGGTGTTCTCTGCCATCCTGGGAATGGGAAGGATTTGGGGAGCACCCTGGACCAGCTCAGATCACAGGGTGCTGGTGTGAGCTGCTCTGGTCCAGGCTGAGGCTTTGGCAGGGCCTGGGTGCTGGTTTAGTGCAGCTTTGAGAGGCAATTTAGAGATGCCCAAGTTCAGTGAGATTTTTGGTTCAGAGTTTTTGTGCAGGGGAACCAGGGCACAGCACACCTGGAGCAGGGGTTCTGCAGCACCTCCAGTGTTTTATAACAGGGGTTGGAGAAGGGGATGTGGGGGAATCCTCTGTGACTCATCCATCAAATATCTATCCTCCCTTTTAACAGGTGTTCAAGAGCAAAGCCCTGGAACTTGGAGAGAAACTTCTGCCAGCCTTCAACACCCCCACTGGAATCCCACGTGGAGTCATCAACCTGGGCAGGCAAGGCCTCAGCAGCATTTCCTGTAGTGCTGGGAGGTGGGAAGGACCAGGAGCAACAGCAGCTCCTCAGAGCTGTCCCCTCTAGAGCAGATTCCTCCAGGTCACTTGCTTTGCCAGCTCAGACCCTGGCACAGATTGCAGGTGGCTCAGGTCAAACCCAGCTGTGTTTTATTAATTTGGGGCTCTCCACAGTTTCTTCCTCTGCCCCCTGACAGGGCTCCCTGCTGCAAGAGCATTTTCCTCACTCTCATGTTCTGTGAAAGGTGATTTTCTACCCTGCTCATAGCATGGATTTTTGCAGTGTGCCCAGCTAGGTGCATGCGGATTCATCCAGGAAAAATGGATTTAAAAAATTGGAAAAACCGGGCAGGGGAGTGGATGGGACTGGCTGACAGTTTAGGTGCTGGAAAAGGGCAGGACACAGCACACAGCCCTCAGCCAGGCTCTGTCCTTCCCCAGACCCCAGCATTCAGGTTGGTGGTGTTCTCGTGGCCAGGGAGGCAGCTGAGTGCAGTCAATCCCTGCAGAAGGTCTGGCAGCAAACAGAGCAGAGCTGGGGCTGCCCTCCTGCTCCTGGCTCTCCTGGCAGACAATTCCCTGCCAGCCAGGCAGGGATTTGGATCTGCTGCTTCTGATGCATCCAAACAAATCCACGGGTGAGAGCTGCAGGAAATGTGGGTTAACAAAGCCTTTCATCCTCACCTCTTGCGAAACCCTCAGAGTCATTTTCCAGCCCTTAGCCCAAATCTCCTCCTTGGCTCTGCAAGCAAAAGACTTCCAAACGTTTGGCTCACGCTGCTGCGCTGCTCAAATATCACTGTCAGCCCTCAGCTGTCTGATGAGCTCCTGATCCCGGGGAAAATTGGAGCCACCAGCAGCACTGTAATTGTCCTTTTTTGCAGCACAGACATCCTGCTTCCTCTGTGGCTGATAAAGGCTCTGCATGGACTAACCTTTCACAGAAATGCCAAACCCTCCCCTGCCCTTTGTGAAGACAACTGAAGCAGCCTCTGTCTGCCCAGACATTCCCAAAATGTTTTGCTGATGACCTTGAGTGAGAGCAGAGAAAATCGACAGAACACCCAGGCCATAGGCAGAGCCCCCACTGCTGCCTGGAGCTCTGGGGCTGCTGAGAGGGCTGGAGTGGCAGCTGATTTAGGGGCAGGCTGGAGGGAGCTGCATCCACAGCCTGAGCAGCCCAAGGCTGCAAACCCCAGGGAATGGGAATTGCTCAGTGTGCAAGTGGAGGCAGAGGAGGGCGAGGTGAGGCTGTGAGACCACGCTGACCCAAACACCAGGGCCAGAGCAAAGCCCAGAAGAGTTTTGCAATGAGGAATTCTCTCTCCAATTCTGTTTTTGCAAGGATGTGCTAATTCCAGAGAGACCTCAGCATCCCAGGAGGAGGAGGAGGGTCCTGCAGCGTGTGTGGGCCCCTGCTGGTGGCAGCTTGGGGGGTGGGTTAAGAAGGACGTTCAGAAATTTGAAACCAAAAAAAACCCCCTGGCATTGAGTCAATTCTGCACATTCATTTTCGAGGGCCCAAGCACAGCCAGCCCCCCCAGCTCTCCCAAAACCAGCTGCCTTTATCTCTTGCTGTCACCTTTTCCTCTGGGGTCCTCTCTCTGCTGAAGAGCTTCCTGTGGCTGCCTGCTGTCCCCTGGCTCTGTGTCCCATCTCTCACTCCTGCTTTGCTGTGTCCCATCTCTCACTCCTGCTTTCCATCCTGCTGCTCCACGCTGGCCCTGGAGTGCTCTGTGTGCTCCAGCTGCTCTGTGCTCTGCTCTGTGAGCTCTCCCTGTGCTGCAGCTTTTTCCTTCACATGTCCCTAAACCCTCTGTACCTCCAGATTTTCCCTCAGCATCCTCTCCTGGCCTCTCTCCTGACCTGCCACTGGTTTTGCTGCTTTTGCTGCTTTCCCATGAGGGAAGGCAATAATTCAGCATTTCAGACCCACTTATCTGGGAGATAAAGGAGGTTCTGGGATGTTCCTTTCCCTTGGAGGCCAAGGTCCTTTAAACAGTAGCTTCCTCTGAGCTGCTAGAGAGCAGAGCAGCTGTGGAGGCCCAGTTTTGAGGCTGACAAAACGTTTTCCTGCAGGGGGTCACTGCAGGCTGCTCTCTCCCCCAGACACGCTGCAGATGGGCTCTGTTCCCTCCCTCCCCTCCCAGCAGCTCAGCTGCGCTGTCTGACCCGAGGCTCAGCTGCAGCAGCACATCCCGTGCTGTGCTCTTGGGGAGGGCAGGCTTGTCCTGGTCTCTGGGACCCCTCAGAGCTGCTGGGACAACAAACACGGCCCCTCTTGGCAGCTGCAACCCTGCTGAGCTGAGCCGAGCCGAGCTGAGCCAAGCTGAGCTGAGCCGAGCCGAGCTGTTTGTGGGGCTGTGTTTGGTGCAGCCTCCCTCCAGGGCAGTAAATCCAGGCCAGGAATGCACTCCTGGCAGTGTCTCCATGTCCCCAGAGCAGGGGAGCTGCTGCAGGCTGTGGCCCTGCAGGGCACTGTGACCGCACTGCCTCTCTGCCTCTCTTGGTCAGACAGCCAGCTCGGCACCTGCCACGTTTTCCTCTCCATCACAGCGAGGGAAACTTCTTTTTTTTCTGTTCATGCTCAGAAGGATCATTAGTTTTAAGGTCCTGTAAACAACAAACCCTTCTCTCTCCCAGCCAAGCTTCCCGGCGCCATCTAGTGTCACCCCCACCCTTCCCTGTCCCTGGAGCTGTCCCCTCCCCGGGACTCACTGCCAGGAGATGCCAAACGGGAGCCTCCACACCTCTGAGGCAGCACCCACAGAGGCTGCCATGGTTACATCCAGCCCTGCATCCTCCAGGATTGTCCTGTCTGGAGGGGTCCAGGGACACCCAGCGCTCTGGGGTACCACAGGGATATTTTATCCCACAGTGTCTGTCTAGGGCAGGGTGGCAGTGCTCCTCCAAAGCTGTTTGTCAGCTGAGCTGTCCAGCAGGGAGTCCTCTCCCACAAAGAAATGCAGCTTGTGCAGTCTGTGTGTTAGCCCAGTCCTAAAGAATCTCTGGAAAATCCCAGCTCAGTGCCACTGGAACTGCTGCTGAAAATCTGTGTGTGTGTCCCAAATCTGTGTGTGTGTCCCTTCCATGCCCCACAACACCTGGCAAAGGCAGGGCTGCCCTGGCAGGGCCACCCCAGGCTCTGGCAGTGCTTCCTGGCAGTGAGGGCTCCCTTTTCTCTCCTTGCAGTGGCATGAGCTGGAGCTGGGGCTGGGCATCTGCTGGCAGCAGCATCCTGGCAGAATTTGGGACCCTGCACCTGGAGTTCCTGCACCTCTCCGAGCTCTCTGGCAACCCAGTGTTTGCAGAAAAGGCAAGTGAGCCCAGCCTGGCTTCTGTGGGCTGGCTCTTCATCCTTCTGGGGTTTTTCCCAGGGTGGATTTTACCCAGAGAAGGGCACAGCCATCCGGGGCATGCAGATCCCTCAGGAGCCTGCTTTGAGGGACACAGATCCTTCCAGGCAGAACCCAAACTGCCCCCACAGAGCCCAAGGGAATTGGGGTGGTCCAGAGTGCCACAGTGGGGCAAAACCAGGCAGGATTGCCAAAAAAAACACCCAGAAATTCTGCTTTTCCAGGATGTGTCCAGTGCAGGTGTGTCAGCTGTGAAACAAGGAGGGGATTTGGAGGAGAGACAGGAAAAAAAGAGGAGGAAGAAGGTGGGAGAGCAAAGTGGAGCTAGGATGGAGTGGATGGAGAGCAGTGAGGGTGGGATGAGCAATGAGTGTCACAAAGGAGGGAAAAGAGAGGGTGAAGGGAAACAGGAAACCAGGAAAGTCTGTGGGAAGATGAAGAGAGGCTGGTGCTGTGAGATAGAGCCAAGGCTGAGGTTCCTGAGGACAGGGATAATGATAAATTGCTCCCAGGGAGGGGGAGCTGAGGAGAGGCCAGGAAAGGGAGCAGTGCTGTGGAGAGAATGTGTGAGGAAATGAAGGGAGGGGAGAGATGAGGAAACACTGGGGATGCACTGCTAAAAACCAGAGTTGCATCCTCATTCTGGGTTCAAACTGTGGCATTTTGAGCCAGGGTCAAACCTCTGTCCCCAGCCTAAGAGATTTTCCTCTTCTCCTCCTAAGCCTGTGGAGGGAAAATGGCAAAACCTTTCTGAGGGACTTTCCTGGGCTGGTGTGTGCACAGAAAATGGATCAGAGCCACCCTGAGAGGGAAAATATGAGATGGTGGGGGCTCTAACAGCCCAGCCTGGGGGAAATTCCTGCAGGGGAGCAGATCAACTCATGAGCTCCCAGCCTGGGACCTGGATGTTAGCAGGAATTAAAGCCCATCTGTGTCTTTTATCCAAACCTGTCATGAATATGCCAAGCTCCTAAACTCCAGGAAATATTATGGAGCCTGACCCCTTCCTTGGAAGCACTGGCTCAAGGCTGTAGCCAGCTTTTGGCGTGCAAATTGTCTGATTTTGTAAAAGGTTTAGGGCAAATTAGCTGCTCTGTAGGTTATAATAGAATATTTATGCTGCATGGAATTTAACTGGGTCCCTTAAGGGAAAGGCCTATTGGATTTAATGGGGGTGAAACCAAGGGAGGCTTTAGAGAGTTAAGTGCTGGCTGTTCTGGGGTATTAAAGGAACTGTCTCTTGTTGAAATTAAAGGCCCCAATTCATCACATTAAGTGACCACATGGTGAATTTAAGTGCTGTGTGAGTCACTCATCCCTGCCACTCCTTTCCCTTCGGATCATGGAAAAAATCACCCCTGGCAATGCTCACATCTCCCATTTCCACCCAGATCCCCCAGCACAGAATCAGATTTGGGTTTGGAAGGGACCTCAAGGCCCCTCCAGTGCCACCCCTGCCGTGGCAGGTACACCTCCCACTGACCCAGGTGCTCCAAGCCCCAGTGTCCAACCTGGCCAGGGATCCAGGGGCAGCCCCAGCTGCTCTGGGCACCCTGTGCCAGGGCCTGCCCACCCTCCCAGGGAGGAATTTCTTCCCAATATCCCACCTAACCCTGCCCTCCTTTACCTTGAGGCCATTCCCCCTTGTCCTGCCACTCCACACCCTTGGGAAAAGTCTCTCTCCAGTTGCCTGTAGCCCCTTCAGGTGCTGGAAGGACAAGGTCTCCCAGGATCCCTTCTGGGCCATGGCAGTGAGCTGACCTGGGGCTTTGCAGGGTTTCCAGAGCCACGTCTGAGATAAGGATTGGGCTGAGCCCAGAGCCTCTCCCTCCCCAGCTGTGTCCAGGCTGCTGGGCAGGGGCTGGGCAGGGCTGGAGGGAGGGCAGCCCTGGCAGCAGAGCATTAACCCAGGCTGTCTGTGCTCTCTCACAGGTGAGGAACATCCGCAGGGTGCTCAGCAGAGTGGAGAAGCCCCAGGGCCTGTACCCCAACTTCCTGAGCCCGGTGACGGGGAGCTGGGTGCAGCGTAGGTATCCCTGCCTCCCCCCTGCCTGCAGCATGCCAGCCTCCCCTCCTCCCCTCCTCCCCTCCTTCCCCAGGGGGCACCTGGCACAGCAGCCAGACAGACAGGCTGTGGGACAGGAGATAAGCCAGGCTTTGCAGGGGGCAGGGCAGGAATGTGCCCTTAGCCCAGATGTGTGTCCAGCTGTGTGTGCCAGCTGCAGAGAGACAACCAGCCAGGTTGAATGTGCCAGCTGCAGAGAGAGAACTGGGGCCTGGCTGAGTGTGCCAGCTGCAGAGAGAGAACCAGCCTGGCTGAGTGTGCCAGCTGCAGAGGGAGAACCAGCCTGGCTGAGTGTGCCAGCTGCAGAGGGAGAACCAGCCTGGCTGAGTGTGCCAGCTGCAGAGAGAGAACTGGGGCCTGGCTGAGTGTGCCAGCTGCAGAGGTAGAACCAGCCTGGCTGAGTGTGCCAGCTGCAGAGGTAGAACCAGCCTGGCTGAGTGTGCCAGCTGCAGAGAGAGAACCAGCCTGGCTGAGTGTGCCAGCTGCAGAGAGAGAACCAGCCTGGCTGAGGTTGCCAGCTGCAGAGGTAGAACCAGCCTGGCTGAGTGTGCCAGCTGCAGAGAGAGAACCAGCCTGGCTGAGTGTGCCAGCTGCAGAGAGAGAACCAGCCTGGCTGAGTGTGCCAGCTGCAGAGAGAGAACCAGCCTGGCTGAGTGTGCCAGCTGCAGAGAGAGAACTGGGGCCTGGCTGAGTGTGCCAGCTGCAGAGAGAGAACCAGCCTGGCTGAGTGTGCCAGCTGCAGAGAGAGAACCAGCCTGGCTGAGTGTGCCAGCTGCAGAGGGAGAACTGGGGCCTGGCTGAGTGTGCCAGCTGCAGAGAGAGAACCAGCCTGGCTGAGTGTGCCAGCTGCAGAGTGTCCCTCTGAGTGCTCTCAGAGACAGAATCAGGGCCTTCCCTGCACAGGGGCTCGTCCCACAGGTGTTGGGAGCCAGCCCAGGCTGGGATCCTGCAGTCAGCACAGGGAGCTGCATGGGGAGCACAGTGAGGTTCCCTCCAGAGTGCAGGAACCACCTGGAGAGGCCGAGGGCTTGGAAGAGCCCTGGATCCCCCTCGGATCCAGGGAGGAATTCTCCTGTGCATTCCTGTTCCTGTTACCATGGCAGCTCTGCAGAGCCATTTGGGAAGGAAGGATGAGATGAGGATGTTTGCTCCTCTCCTGTTGGGAGCCCAGCACTGGAGCAATAATCAGGGAAGGTCTTGGAGAGGGCAGGGGAATTGTGGAGGCACCCAGGGGAAGGTGACACGCAGGGAGGAGGTTGTGCCTCTCCTCAGGAGTTTGCCCTGTGGTAGGAGCAGGAGGTGCCACTTCTGCAGCTGGGCCCTGAGCTCTGACCTCCCCTCTCTGCTCTGTTATTGATCTGCTTGTTCTGCCTGCTGGATTTGATGCTGCCAAAGAAAAGTCTCTTTCAGAGACTGGTTTGAACCTGTCAGTGGGTGACATTTATTATCTGGGCAGGTTACTCTGAGTCCTGCAGCTCCTGATGTCCCCATGCTCTGCTGCACTTTTTGCTGGGCTGGATCACTCCAGACCTCTCCCAGTGCTGTTTTTGTGGCTCTGGTGGCAACAGGCAGGGACAGAGCTCTGGCTGTGAGCAATCCCTGACCTGTAACTGGAAGGGCTGGTCCCAGCAAAGTGTCTGGGATGGTCACAGCTGTCCCACAGTTAAACCAGAGCTGCCCTTTGGTGCTGGGAGGAAGCTCTCATCTCTTCTGCCACGAATTTAATTCTGTTTCCAGAGAGGGGCCTGGTGGTGCTTTCCAGAGCACATTAAAAGCAGCCTCTGATTGCTTGTGTGGGACAGGCAGATGCCTGGAGATTTCCTGACTCCAGACAGACTTTCCCAGGCTGTTTGTGGCTGTTGCTCAGGATGTGACCTTGGGATCTGACCCCATATTCCAGGGAGGGAGAAGAGTGATCAGCCCCTTCTGCATGCCCAGTGCTGCTGGGGAGAAACAGATGAGGACCAGAGCAGGGAGGCATCTGCAGCCTGCTCCCCAGAGAGGCCAGGCTCTCATTTTCTCTCTTGCCATTAAAGCTCTTTGCAGGAAGCTGTTTTCCTTGAAATTGCTGTGATTTTCTTAAAAGGCACATCTTTGACCTGGCTGAATGAGCAGATCTCCTCAGTGGAGAGGCTGAGCTGCACCTGTGGGAGGGCAGCTGCTACCTGGGGCAGTGGCAGCCCAGCCCCTGCTGCAGGCAGGGATTTATTGGTGCAGGGTGCCTGGGAGGCAAAGGCTGCCATATGGGGAGCAGTCCTGTACCAGGGCTGCAGCTCTGGTGAGTTTCTGAATGACACACTCGGGATCACAGAGCTGCTCTTTAAAGGCAGCCTGTGTTTGCAAATCCCCTGCCCTCCCTGCTGGCACGGCAGCCGGGTGTTTAATCTCATTGTTTTGCTAGGGATTATTCCCTGGATCACTGGACACACTGTGTCAGGGATGTTTGCTCTTCAGGTCAGGAGAATGATGCATGGCTGTTGGTTCGTGCTGCTGGGAGGATTCAGCATTTGGAATAAGCCTCGGGACTTTATCTGTGTACAAGGAGAGGGGAAACAAAAATCTGAGCAGCTCTAACACCTGCTGCATGAGCTTAGCTGGGAAATGAGGGTGGGGCAGAGCCAGGGGGGGACACTGTTAATTTGTTAATTAACAGGGATGGCTCAGTCCAGGGAGGGCCATTTGTCTTGCTCTCCTAAAAATGGGAGTGCTTTGGAGAGTGAGAACGCTGCTGTTCCCCCTGTGGTGGAGTTTGAAGCTGTAAATGCATCCAGCAGCTCCCCCCAGGCACAAACCTGCAGCTGTCAGGCCCATTTCACTCTGCAATCCCTCAGCACCTCCTGTGAGGTCAGAGCAGGGGGTGCTCTGAGCAGACAGCCTGGGAAATTTCATTTCTGCAGAGGAAAACGTGCAGTGCACATCCCTATACCTGACTTTATCATTTTAATGTGCCAGCAACCCCCAGCCTCCCCCAGGGCTCAGAGTCCCTTTGTGAGGCAGGAATGCAAATGGCAAAACCCAGGAGAGTGTCCACAGCCCCTTGCTGGCAGCTCTGTGGGATCCAAACACCTCTCCTTCCTTTCCTGAGGCAGGGAGACAGCTCCCAGGGGCTCCATCCAGATGGAAATCTCTCAATACCCACCACTGCTTTTGGTTTATGAGGCTGGATTTATGATGATGGCTCCATAAACAGGAAGCATCTTCACATTGCAGGATAAATAACTTGTAAAATAAGGCCTCTGAATGGTTCTGGTAAGGGATACTAATGCTCTGGAAAATGACAGAACATTTTTCTCCTGATTGCACTTTCCACCTTTCTTCCTTTCTGAAAAGCAACGCTGCAAGCTCTCCCCAGGAAGCTGGGAAGGGGAAGGAGAGAACAAGGGCACTAAATAGGAGGAGATTGTTTCCCCTTTGTCAGGCAGCTGCTCACTGTCTGTCATGAACCTGAAGCTCTTTCCTGGCTTTCCCACCACAGACCACGTCTCCATCGGGGGGCTCGGGGACAGCTTTTATGAATATCTCATCAAATCCTGGCTGATGTCAGACAAGAAGGACTCTGAAGCTAAAAAGATGTACGACGATGCCTTGGAGGTGAGGAGCCTGGTGCTGCTCTCTGGTTCTTGGGGGGACATGGTTCATGAGAAGGGTTCAGACCTTCAGAATGAGTCTCTGGGTGTCCTTGGTACTCACTCCTGGCACTAACTAACACCAAGTTTTACTCACTGTCCACTCTGTTGAGATCCTGATTTTCATCCCTCTAGGCAATAGAAAAGCATTTGGTGAAGAAGTCTGCAGGAGGCTTGACCTACATTGCTGAGTGGAGGGGTGGCATCCTGGACCACAAGATGGGCCACCTGGCCTGCTTCTCTGGTGGCATGATTGCCCTGGGGGCCGAGCACAGCACGGGGGACAGGAGGCAGAGGCACATGGAGCTGGCAGCAGAGATCACCAGCACCTGCCACGAGTCCTACACACGCTCAGGTACCTGGGGATTGCCTGCCAGGGTGGTTCTGTGCCTCAGGGGTTTGGGCTGGAAGGGACCTTAAATTCCATCCCATCCCTCCCCTGCCATGGCAGGGACACCTCCCACTGTGCCAGGTGCTCCCAGCCCCAGTGTCCAGCCTGGCCTGGGACACTGCCAGGGATCCAGGGGCAGCCACAGCTGCTCTGGGCCCCCTCATGAACCAGTTTTTTCCAGCAGGGAGAGGGTTGGTGTTGAAAGCAGGCATCTGAGTGCTGGAGAGTGCTTGCAGGAGACTGGGATTCCTCACCACAGACCAACATCGCCCTGATGTTCTGTTTATAAATCCAGTGCAGTTGGTTTTATCACCATCCTGATCCCTTCTCTCCAAGGCACTGCAGGAAAAAAGGCTCAACAAAGCCTTAGGCAAACCCTGGCATGCTGAGCAGCCCGAAGGCACCTGGCTGGTGTCCTGCTGGTGCTGGCCTGGCAGTGACAGTGACAGTGCTGTGTGTTGTCCCCAGACACCAAGCTGGGCCCCGAGGCGTTCCGCTTCGACGCGGGCAGCGAGGCCACGGCCACGCGGCTCAGCGAGCGCTACTACATCCTGCGGCCCGAGGTGGTGGAGAGCTACATGTACCTCTGGAGGCTCACCCACCAGCCCAAGTACAGGCACTGGGGCTGGGAGGTGGTCCAGGTAAGGCTGCACAGGGCTCTGGGGGTTCCTGCATTCCTATGGAAATCTTGGCTTCGGTCGGAGGAAGGAGCGGAAATTATTGAAATTAAATGCTGAGATGGGTCAGGAACGCTCCAGGCTGGGCTGGATGGGGCTCTGGGGAGCTTGGTCTAGAGGGAAGTGACCCTGTCCATGGCAGGGGGGTGGAACTGGGTGATTTTTAAGGTTCCTTTCAACACAGATTGTTCTCAAACTCACGAGCAATGGGGCAGGATCTCAAACCTGTGAGCAATGGGGCAGGAATACACAAAGTGCCTCAGTTCAGGGTTATCTCCACTGTGGATGTTTGCTTCTCCCCACACTGCTGGGGGTGGCTGAGGGTTCTGTTCCCCCCCAGGCCCTGGAGAAGCACTGCAGGGTGGAAGCTGGCTTCTCTGGCATCCGAGACGTGTACACCACCACGCCCACCCACGACAACATGCAGCAGAGCTTCTTCCTCGCAGAGACCCTGAAGTGAGTCTGGGCTCACAGGGGCCTTCCAGAGCAGCACAGCTCCTGCAGCAGCTGCTTGAGGAGCCTCAGATGATGAGGGGGAAGTCTTCTCTTCCCAGGGGAGGTGTCCCTGCCCAGGGAGGGGGCTGGAGCCAGAGGAGCTTCCAGGATCTTTCCAAGCCAGCCCGTTCCGGGGGGAAACTGGGCAAGGCTGCAAATCTTTGGGAATTTCCTGCAGCAGAAGCTCTGCTGCCCTTGGCTCCCTGCAGGCTCCTGCTCAGGGGCTGGGGCTGAAGGGCTCTGCTTGCTGTGATCCAGAGCTGGGTTACCTGGGAAGGGTGGGGATGTTCAGGGAGGTGGGGATGTGTCACACGCTGCTGCCCGTGCCTGCCTGGAGCCCTGCCGAGCTCCTGCAAGCCGTGTGTCCCTCTCCTGTGGCTGCAGGTACCTCTATCTTCTGTTCTGTGAAGATGACGTGCTGTCCCTGGAGGATTGGGTGTTCAACACCGAGGCTCACCCCCTGCCCATCAACCACACGGACTTGAAAGCAGCAGGGCAGCCCTGAGGGCCCTGCCCAGCTCCTGCTGCCCCAGCCTGGGCAGACTCTGCTTTTCCTTTCCATTGAAGGAATTCCTGTTGTTCCTGAGATGGTGTTTTGGGGCACTAGTCCAATTGCGGACAGTATTTTCTTGGGAAGATGAACCATGACTAAGCACCTTCTTTTCCTCTGTGAGGAGCTCTTTTAGGCTGACGATGAGATGTTTATTCTGGGCCATACTGTACACAGTTCATAGACATTCCTTTATACAGAGAATTTATATGAAATCCACTGATTTTGCTTTATAGTGGCCAAAGGACTGGAAGTTTGCCATAAAATAGACTTTACACACACACACAGACACCCTCCTTTCCTTTCCCTGGTTCCTTTCTGCCTTTTATCTGCTCTTGGATTTATCACCTTTCTAGTGAAAGCTCTCAGTATTCTGGGCTTCTGGTGCTGGGCTCTGGGGGCTCTTCAGGAGAAGGAGGAAGGGGAGTTGTCCTTGCTGTGGGACAGCAGCTGGAGTTCTTGGGGATGGCTGAGGAGGCAGCTGAGAGCTCAGGAGTGAAGGGAGGACAGGGAGAGGTGATGTTTTAGTGGGGAAAGGAGAGGATCAGACCCTCCACAGGCAGGAGCAGCCTCAGGCTGGAATTTGGAGATTTCAGGGGGGAACTTGAACCACCCTGATCCCTGCTGGAGGGGTAACTCAGCAATCCAGGAGGCTCCTGGAGGGGGCTGGTGGTAAATTCCTCCTGCAAGGGACACAGGAGCCAACAGAGGGGCTCTGCTGAGCCCAAAACGAGGTCCAAGGCTGCAGAGGCCACGGATGGTGAGGGGGGAAAGCTCCAGCCTGGGCTGCCACAGAGCACACCTGGACCTCTCCAGGGGACAGGTGACACAGCCCAGGTGGCCCTGCCTGAGCAGGGACTGGGACAGGGCCACCCCAGAGGTCCCCTCCAGCCTCAGCCATTCTGTGACTCTGTGCTGTCACAACTGTAACTAAACCAAAACTGGGCTGCAAAATCCTTGCTCCTGATGTATTTTTATATACTTTTTTCTGTGCTCTTAAAACACATCTCATTTAACTTTCCTTTATTGGTTTTTTTTTTGTGTTTTTCTACTTTTATTTGGAACTAAGTGTTACGAGTCACTTGTAATAATTTTACTGCTGTAATAGTCAGATCTGTGAAACAGAATAAAAGTCTTGTAAAATAAAAAGCCTGTTGGGGTTGATCCTGTAAAAGACCAGTCACTCCATGCTTGGAATGAGACAACACTGGATTTAAAGCGTGGATTTAAAGAGTTTTGTGCAGTAGAAGCTGATTTTTGGGGGAATCTAGGCAGTGGTTGACAGCAATTCCCAGCTCTGTTAAACTGCTGGATCTGGGATCAGCATTCCCTCAGATCACTGCAGAGCTCTGTGGCCCTGGGGGATGGAACATTTTTGTTCATTCTTGTGACAGCCTCGTGACAATTGGTTCATTCAGCAACTTGGGGGAAAATAAAGTTGCTTTGAGCAAGCTGTGAAAACAGAAAATGTTGTTTCTAAATTCCTGCCTTTGTAATTCCCCGAGAGAAATAAGATTGTCAGATGGGGACTTAGCATTATCCCAGGGATAAAGCTGCTGCCTGCTAAGCCTGGCCTAGAGGAATGGGTGTTGGTAAATAAACATCTTGGGAGTGAGCTGTGTTATCCAGGAGATTTGGGGCTCGGGCAGCTCTTGTAGCTCAAAGGATTTTGATAATGGATTAAGGGAATTTCTTAAATAAGAATGACCTGCTCTTGGAGTAACATGGAACACTTTGCCTGGCAGAATTTAACCCTCAAAATAAACAGATCCGTGGCTGGTTTCCATTTCACACAGGTGAGTGGGACCATCCCAGACCCTCCCAAGGAAGTTTCCTGCAGCTCGGTGGCCACACCACAAACCAGGAGGTGTTCTGGCCAAGGGGAAATCTGGGATCGTTTTTCCTGCTGGGTGGAAATCTTCCCTGTTATTACTTTTAGGATTCCCTTTGATCCAGGTGTGCCTGGGTGGGCCCCACAGCAGATGTGTGGATATTTAACATTCTTCCTGAGTGCTGTAATCCCAGCACCCGGCAGTGGAGAGCCAGGAGTTGTTGGGTTTGTTCTCTTTCAAGGAGCAGCAGCCACCCTGAATTATTTCACCTTTTGTCTCTCATTCTCTTTCCCATCAAATAATCCCCCTGTTTTTCATTTTTTGTGGTGGCTGGAAATGGTTTGGGTGCAAAATGAGCCCTTGTGCCTCTCCTCATCCAAACAGAACCACCTCAGCTCTGCCACCACCCTGCCAGGCCCCCTCCTGCTCATTTCCCAGACCACCCAGGACCTTTATCCTGCTCAAACCCACCCCATCCCATCACACTCTGTGCCCGTGCTGGGTTATTCCAGGGAAGCAGCAGCTCTGCAGGTTTTAGAGCACATCTGCTCCAGGTGCTGAGCTCATCCCTGCTCCCAGACATCATTTCCACACTCTGCTAATCCCACAGCCACGACTGGGTTCTTCATGGAGCAGAGCTCCAGGCAGGTTTGCTGCTGTGCTGCAGAAGGAACTTTCACTGCATGAATCACAAATATTCCCCCTGGTTCCACTGCTGGGCTCCTCTGCCTGGTCCCATCCTCATCCTCCCTCCTCCCTTAATGGCCTGGTCATGCTCTCGCCCATCTCCATCTCGAGAGTTCTTTAAACCTAAAACAAAAACGATTAGGCAGGCTTAGGGTACAGCAGAGCTTCAAAGGATTAAAGGCTGATGCTTCCTGCTACCCTCGGAGAGATCAAACACTCGGCGCTGGCCCTGCAGCAGAAATCTTCGATGGCTGTGGGGGGACTGGAGGAGGAGGATGTGGTGTAGGGAGGGGTTAAAATAATAAATTTGTGTGTCTAAATAATAAATTCGTGTGTCTTGGCCCAGCCACCGCTAAGGAACAATGTGACAGCAATGGGCGGCCGTGGAAGGACACTGAAAATAAATGGGAGGTTTAAAAGCTTGGGGTGGAAATGGCCCAAAATGTGACCCATGGTGGTAAAAATGACCCAAAATGTGGCATGGTGATAAAAATGACCCAAAATGTGGGGATGATGTTGGAGAAAGGAGGCTGAGCACCATCACCCCAGGGCTGCCAAGTCATTCCCATCCCCTAATTCCCATCCCTAGGGCTCAGACCTCAGCGGAATCAGTGCAAGGGAACCCAGCCATGCCTGCTCTGTTAATAAATACCCATTTGGGCCAGCTGGAACCGAGGAGAAGTGCAGGATACGGCTTTGGGGAGTGCAGAACAAGTTCAGGGTTTTGTTCTTTCTGGGAAAAGCTGAATTAAGGACAAAATGGGAATGCAGGGGATGGACACACACCCCTGTCTCCCATGGATAATAAAGTCCTTGGAGACAGAGGAGGAGGGGGCCCTCACAGAGCCCTCACAGCAGAGATGTTTCAGCCTAAAAAGCGCTTTTTCCTGAACAAGTGCCACTCATTTACCATTAAAACGTGGTTTTATCCTGACAAGTGCCGCTCAGTTAACACTAAAAAGAGCTTTTCCCTAACCGGGCGACAGGGCTTTAACACTAAAACACATTTTTTTCCTTTGCGGGTGTCGGTCGCTAACACTAACAGGATCTTTTCCCAGACGGACCGACGCCCATTTAACACTAAAACACACTTTTCTCTGACCGGGTGCCGTTGATTTAACACTACAAAGCCCCTTCCCGTGACGGAGCGGAGGTGATTTAACACCAAAAAGGTTTTTCTTCCCCGCGGGGCCCGCGGCCCCTCCTCGCCCGCCTGACGCCTCCCCCGGCCGGGCGGCCATGGCGGCTCCGCGGCGCGGGCCCGGCGCGATGGCGGGGCCGGGGCCCGGGCCGGCCCCTCCGCGCCTGGCGCTGGCCCTGGCGCTGCTGGCCGCGCTGGTGGCCGTCAAGTACTACCGGGACGCGGAGGCGGCGCGGCAGCAGGTACCGGGTACCGGGTACCGGGCAGCGGGCAGGGGCGGGGACGGGCCGGGCGGAGCGAGGGGGAATGGCGGGCGCGGCCGGGCCGGGCGGCGTGAGGGGAGGCGGCGGCACCGGGAGGGCAGCGGGGCTGAGGGGGACCTAACCCAGCTGAGGGGGCACCAGGCATCGATGGGGGCTGAGGGGGCACCAGGAGCCTGTGGGCACCGGGGCTGAGGGGGCACCAGACATCGATGGGGGCTGAGGGGCACCAGGAGCCTGTGGGCACCGGGGCTGAGGGGGCACCAGGCATCGATGGGGGCTGAGGGAGCACCAGGAGCCTGTGGGCACCGGGGCTGAGGGGGCTGCAGCGGGGCTGAGGGGGCACCAGGCATTGATGGGGGCTGAGAGGGCCATAGCCAGGCTGGAGTGACCACCTGGCATTGACAGGGGTTGAGGTGGCCATAGTCGGGCTGGGCTGACCACCAGGCATCCATTGCCAGGGTGATTAGGGTGGTCACAGCTGGACTAAGAGGAGCATAGGCATTGTGGCTAATGGGGCTGAGGTGGCCGTAGCCAGGCTGGAGTGACCGCCAGGCTTGGGATGGCCATTGGGGTTGAGGTGACCACCAGGCATCAGAGGCCGTGGGGGTTAAGGTGTCACTGGTGTTAGGGCACTGCCAGGCATCGGTGGCTGCTGTGGCTGAGGTGGCCACCAGGCATTGAGGGGGTTAAGGTGGACACAAGGCTGAGGTGACCAGCGGGCATCAGTGGGTGTTAAGGTGGACACCGGGTTGAGGGAGATGTGTCAGCACCTGCAGCCAGGTGCTCAGCAGAGCTGTTACCTGTTTCCAGAGCCCAGGATGCTCATCCCCATTCTTTCAGGGAATAAAAGCAGGTTAACTGGGGGCAGTCCACCGTGCATTGTCCCTGTGCACAAAAAACCATCTCCCTTCATTTTTTCATGTCCTTGGCCATGTCCTCATCCAGATCTTCGTTTTGAGTTCCAGTTTATTTCAGTCTCAGCCCTGGAAGTGCCCTGGAAGGCTCTTAAGTGCTTTTGTAGCTGCAGTTGATGGGAGCAAAGCCTTCCAGGCTGCATTAGTGCTGCTTCAGGCTGGCAGGCAACAGATGGAAAATAAACTGGCTCAGGAGCTCTGGGGATGGTGCTGCAGGCAATGGAGAGCAGGCACGGGTGAGCAGCAGAATGCAGAGTGTTTGTGCTCCCAGCTCCAGGCTTCTCCAGGGTGGCAGGGCAAGCTGCTGGATCCTGGGGCATGTGCCAAGGGCTGGCTGGCACTGAGGGCTTGGTCCTGCCTGCTCTGTGTCTCTCCCTCCTCTCACACCAACCTGGAGCTCTTGCTCTCCCTCCAAGTTGTCCCTTTCCCTTCAGACTGCGGAGTGGAAATGTCTGGAAGCTTCCAGAGCCCTTCTGGGGCTGCTCCAAGGGAAATATCACCTTGGTGAGCCCTGTGGGGGCTTGGCAGAGGGAGAAACTGAGGCACAGAGAAGCTGGGATCCTGTGGAAGATTCTAGAGAAGGCTGTGGGTTCTGTGACTCCCTGATGATGACTGAGGGAGCAGGGAGCTGAACTATTCCGTGAGCTCCAAGGATGGAGGTTTGGAGGGGCACTGACCAGAGCAGGGCAGTGATGCTGGAGTAGATCCCACCACGAGTGGAAGTTTCTGATTCCAAGGGCTCAGCTCACTCCCTCTGTGCTTTTGGAGTGTGGTACTCACATATTTGACTGCCTTTGTTTGAGTGCACATCAGTTTAACCCAGCAGCCACCGCCTCCAGGTGCTCCCAAGAGCTGCAGGTTTAGGAGTAACTAGCTGGAAAAAGTGGGGAATTTTCCTGGCCAAAGACACTGAACGTGAGCAAATGGTTCAGTTGGAATTACTCAGGCAGATGTAGGTTCAATATCCTCGTGCCAGCAGTTCTGGACACGTGTCACATAGCACCAAATCCTGCCAAGGGCCGTTAGTCTTTCCCCTGGATGTGCTGGGAAGAATGGAATTAACTCCAGAGGGGCCAGAGTGAATTCCTGCAGGAGGTTCCAATGAAATCTCTCTTGCCTCTTCTTCCCAAACCAGGAGCTGGCTCTGAAGTCCTTGGGGAGTGAGGGGCTGTTCCTCTTCTCCTCCCTGGACACCAACAAGGACCTGTACCTGAGCCCAGAGGAGTTCAAACCCATCGCTGAGAAGCTCACAGGTGGGTTCCTGTCTGCCTCCCTGCACAGAGCCAAACATAATGACCCCACAGCTTGAATTCACTGTTTTATTCACTGTATTGTTTTCTGGGTGCTGGTTTGGGTGTTATTTACATGAAGAGAGGCTGTGAAGCTTTCCATGTTGTTGGAAAGGCTTAAGCAGCAGACATCACTTTGACAAAGTGCAGTTTTTACAAGGTGGAGGATCCCGTTGCTGGACTAGCAAAGTACATAAGTTACTTTGTGTGGAGCTTAAAGGGGATTTGGGATGGGTGAATGCAGCAAATCCAGCACAGCCCAGGCCAGGCCAAAGGCATCAGTGAGGGCTCCATTCAGCTGGGGCAGCTCTCCTGGATGGCAGCTGTGGGAGATCATCTGGGGGCTGTGTCAGCACAGAGCAAGTGGCTCTGCTGGTGCCAGCCAGGGAGGAGTGGGGATGACAATGGACAGTGGGGACACAGACAGGGTTTGCTGTGCTCTCCTGGACTGGCTCCAGCATGTGCTGGGATTGCTCAGAAGGGCTGTGAGTCTGCCTGGCCTTTGCAGCCAGGGAAACAGGGAATCATGGAGTGGTTTGGGCTGGGAGGGACCTTGAAGCCCATCCAGTGCCACCCCTGCCATGGCAGGGACAGCTTCCACTGCCCCACGCTGCTCCAAGCTCCATCCAGCCTGGCCCTGGACACTTCCAGGGATCCAGGGGCAGCCACAGCTTCTGTGGGCACCCTGTGCCAGGGCCTGCCCACCCTCACAGGAAACAATTCCTTCTCAATGTCCAACCTAAACCCACCCCCTCCCACTTTAAAGCCATTGAGTTCATCCCCTTCCTCTTCCGTTTGTTGTGAGGATGGGTCTGAGTTCTGCTGTGTGGGGACAGCTGGGAGACTCCCAGTGCTCCTGGATTTGCCAGGATAAACGTGTGATCATTTCACAATTGCTTCAAAGGGGAGGGAGGGGAAGCAGCTGCTTGAATTCCTGTCCTTCTGTCCAGGGGTTGCTCCAGTCTCAGAATCTGAAGAGGAGGAGACGCCGGATCCAGACGGGGAGACTTTGTCCATCGTGGCCAAGTTCCAGCCCTTGCTCATGGAAACAATGACGAAGAGCAAGGATGGTTTCTTGGGAGTAGGTGTCCTGCAGGCCCCAGATTCTGGGATAAACACATCTGGGGGGCTGGGAACAGCACCAGGAATTCGCTGGGAGGGGACAGGGTCCTGCTGAATCCCGTGGGCTTTGCTGTGACAGGGACCTCACTGCCCCCCTCAGCTTTTCAGGGTTTCAGCACACTCAGCAGTGCCCTGCCCCAATAGAGCACCCTTCCTGGGGAGCTGGGAGCAGGAATAGAGCTGGCTCTGCTCAGCTGAGTGCAGCAGCACTGGGGTTACATGGCGTGTTCCCCTCTGCTCTGTTACTCACATTCTTGAAGGCTGACAGAAGTGTTTGGTGGGATAAGAAGAATTTGGGATGTGATATTACATTTTCCCCCCCTTTCCCAAAGCCTCCCTGCATCCATGACATCACACTGGGAGACTCCATTGTGGGCTCTGACAGCATCTTTTGTTCCCAGATTTCTCACGTGGCTCTGTCTGGGCTCAGGAACTGGACAGCCCCAGCAGCCCCTATGAGTGTCCTGCTTGCCAGGCAGTTCAAAGCCTTTCTCCCTCCCAAGGAAAATCTGGATCTTGGGGATCCCTGGTGGATAATTCCCAGTGAACTGAACATCTTCACTGGCTATCTCTCCAACAACAGGTTTTACCCTCCGCCTCCCAAGGGCAAAGAGGTGAGAGATGACACTCAGATTTTGTATGTGTATCCCTGGATTTTCTAGGGAAGCAGGAATTGTGCAGTGTATAACCAGGAGCACCTAAACTGGAGGCAAAACTGAGAGCAGGCAAAAGCTCTGTGTGTCTGTGACAGCAGATGAGGCTGACTCGAGTGACTTCATCTTGTTTGTTGATTGTGTGGGATTGGAGGATAGTTGTTCCCAGAGAGGGTTATTCAGAAAGGACTGGGATCATTCCTGGTGGAACAGTGGCCACGTGAGCCCTTAGGTGCCAGCTGGGACTCTGTGTGTGCTCAGCAGGTAAAGCCTGGCTGTGCATCCCCTCCCCTGCGTGCAGGCAGGTGCTGCTGGCATCAGTGCCTGCACTCCCACCCCTTCAAAGGCTGAAGCATTGGTGGAGGCAGCCTTGCACATCAGTTTGCTGTTGTGCCTGGGCTGATGGAAAGCTGCAGACCACGGGAATGGCACAGGAGCTGTGGAAGATGGATTTATTTGTGACAGCAGTGCCTTGCTTTGTCTCCTTGCTGTGTGATTGGGTCGGTCTCTGAGCTGGGTGTTAAATCACAGCCATTCTCTGGCCTTGCTGCTCAGGCGGGGGCTGCTTTGGAGCTGTGTGGAGGGACAGTTCTCAGTGCTGTCCTCAGTCCTCCTCCTGTGTGAGGAGCAGTTCTCATGCTGCTCTTGCCCTTTCCTGCCAGGTGATCATCCACAAGCTGCTGAGCATGTTCCACCCGCGGCCCTTCGTCAGGACGCGCTTCGCCCCGCAGGGAGCCGTGGCCTGCCTCCAGGCCAGCAGCAGCTTCTACTACACCGTAGCATTCCGGTGAGCCCCGGGGGCTGGGGACACCCCCGGGGGCTGGGGACACTCCCAGCCTGTCCCCTGGCCCAGGCAGGGTAGCAGCTGCTGGGAGCCCTGGCACAGGGCTCATGGCATGTGCAGAGTGTTCCCAAGGGACACCGGGTGGTGTGGCTGGGAGGGAGGTACAAGCTGAAGGTCACCAAGCCAGTGTCACTGTGTCCTCATGCAGGGCATCACCCTTGGACTACCCCTGGCTGAAAGGGGAGAATGTGGCTAGCAAGAATTTTGTTTGATTTAGGTTAATCAGACTGTCTTTCCAAGGGGGAGAATCCACAGAATTGTTTTGCTGGCAGTGTTACACACAGCTTTGATATGTCTGAGCAAGCTGGAGCAGGGGCTAAAGGGACCTTGTTCTGTCCTTGTGTTTCAAGGAATGATAAAGTATTTCATCCTTCCTGGCTGCCCAATTCCAGAAGGCATGGATGCTGGAGATGCTCCTGACCCAGGGCATCTGTTCCAGTCTTTCACCCTCTTCACTGTGTGACATGAAAAGCTTTTTAAGCTCTGCCTCTCCTGCCCAGTTTCAGGTGCCTGGAGACAGCTTTTCCCTGCTGTCACTGCAGTGCAGGATCCCAGCTGATGGCTCCTCTCTCCTTTCAGGATCCACGCTGAATTCCAGCTGAACGAGCCACCAAACTTCCCCTTCTGGTTTTCCCCGGGGCAGTTCACAGGTTACATTGTCCTGTCCAAGGACTCTTCCCACATCAGGGACTTCAGGCTCTTTGTTCCTAACAACAGGTACAGCTATTTCCCTCTCATTTCTGGGAAAATCTGAGAGATTTGAGCTCTGCAGTTGCCTGTAAATGCATTTCTGCATCACTGAGGATCCCTGAGCCATCCAGGGCTGATTCACACCCCAGTAACTGTCCCTTGGTGCTGGGAGGATGGGAGGGACAGGCAGGGTGTGGCAGGACTGGCAGTCCCGGTGCCTGGCTGCAGGCACTCAAGTTCAGCAAGGCCTGGTGCTCCTCCTCCAAACGATTTTTTGCTTGGAGTCTCAGAGGTTAAGGTTTTGTGTGCAGAGCTTTGCACCAGCTCATTCCTGCTCTCTGGCAAGGAGCTGGAAGTGTTTCAGGGGGAAGAAGCTTCAAATCTCTTTGCCCATGACAAGAGTGAAAATTCTATTACAACGTTACCCTGGCGACTCAACCCCAGTGGCTCTGTCAGCACATTTCTTACAGCCAGCAGCCACTTTGGGCTCTGCCAGCAGCCTTTTGCTTCCAAAAAAACACTTTTAAAAGTTCAGCAGGATCAGAATGTGCGAGCGAAGTGCTGGGAAGGAAGAGGGAGCAAAGACATCTCTCTTTCCTGTCATTTGACAGAGCTCAGAGGTGTTGAGTGTTTTTTCCAGAGTGCTGAGTGGGTGCCTGGGCCCTGCTCCAGCAGGATCTGGTGTTCCTGGGCTGCTGCAGGGAGCACAGAGATCTCCAGAGGCTCTGGGTCCAGTGCTGACCCTGCAGGAGGATGTTCCCATCAGTTTGGGGTTTCCCTTGCTCAGCTTTAGCCCGGGCTGACTGGTGGGTTCCCCTGCAGGTCCCTGAACGTGGACATGGAGTGGCTGTACGGGGCAAGCGAGAGCAGCAACATGGAAGTGGACATTGGATACCTGCCTCAGGTCTGTGCCCTCACCTGTGCAGCTTCTCCTCAGGGGTTTGTGCTGCCCCGGCCCTGAGCTGTGGAACCTCTGTGACCCCATTCCTTGGAGCTTTCCCTTGATCATTTCAGTACAACAGCACAATTTCCATTTATCTCTCTCTGTCCTCTGCAGCCCCCTTGGCAGCTCTTCTGATATTTTCCTTTTTCCCTCAGTGTGGGTTGAATCCTAAGCTTTTGGAGACTTTTTCCTTTTTTAAAACATTGCCTGACAGGTAGGAGGGAAGATGAGGAGCTGAACCCAGGCCCTGAGCCCAGAGCAGGGTATGAATAACTGTGGGTCTGGATTTAGAAAGTGCACGAGGTTGTTCCCCTTTTTTGTGGTAATCCCAGCTCTCGGGACAGGAAACATAAGGCAGAATTCTGAATGCCTGGATTCAACAGGCCCATGTTCTCCTAAACTAGAGTCATGATTATTTTTAATTGGCAGAAGTCAGGAAGGCAGATTTAGCAGAACATTTCAGCTGTACCAGAACCTGAACCACAGGGAAGCTCCTGGGCAGCTTTTCCTGCTGCTCCCTCTCGTGGCTTCCCAGGGCTGAGCTGGTGACAGAGCAAGAGCTTCCAATGAGCCCTGCTGATCCTAATGGCTGAAAGGATCTGGTGTCCCCCAGTCAGCAGACTGCACTGGGAAGGTGGGAACGTGGAGTCTGTGCATTTCCAGTCCAGAGAGTGCAGCCACACTGAGGGAAATGAAGTTCCTCTCCTGGTATTTCACTGGAAAAGTGCGGCTCCAGGCTGTAGGAGATCTTCCTGAGGAGCTGCACGGTGTTATTTTGGATCTGTGTCCTGCCCTGCAGAGGCAGGAGAGGGCTGAGAGCAGGTCCAAGCCAGCCTGTTCCCCTGCAGATGGAGCTGGAATCCACAGGGCCCTCGGTGCCCACCGTGATCCACGATGAGGATGGGAAGGTCCTGGCCAGCAGGGACCCCTCGGGGGAGCCCATCCAGTTTGTGTTTGAGGAGATCACCTGGCAGCAGGAGATCCCCTGGCAGGAGGCAGCCCACAGGCTGGAGGTGGCCATGTATCCATTTAAGAAGGTGAGGAAGGGGCTGGGCTCTCCTTGGCACATTGATTTGGGGCAGATTGTCCTCACTGAGCCATCCAGTGACCTGGAGGGCCAGCAGAGTCCAGAGGCCACAGGCTGAGCAGCATCCAGGGCACTGGGAGGGTGTCCCAGGGTGTTTGGGGACACACAGCAGCACAGGCAGGAGCAAATTCTCCATGTCAGGTGTCCCCAGGATGGTACTGTGGGTGTAGGCTCATCCTTCCTGCCTCTTATCAGTGGCTGCTGCTGTGATTTTGGAGCAGGCAGGTAATTGTGCTGCTTACAAATGGTTTTTCTCTGGCTTCACTTCCACAGCAGCCAAGTGCCTCTGGACCAAGCTTTCCTTATCAGCAGAGCACACACGATGTGCCTGTGCCTCTGCAGCCTGCAGCCAGACACAGATTTATAGCTCTGGGTGACCCAAACTATTTAACATGCCAGCAGGCTGTGGAGCAGATGGCTACTGCCTGTCACTGCTGCCTTGGCTGAAGGGACACGTTTTGGTGGCTGCCTCCTTGTGCCTGAGCTTACAAATGTCCCTTCAGGCTGCCAGGATGTTAATATCAGTTCTTTTCGTTGGAGTGATTGGAGCAGCTCTGTGCAGGCTCCCTCAGCCAGAGCTCGGGCTGTTTCAGGAGGTTTTGTAATAAATACCTCAAGGCCACATTTCCCAGCAGCTGAGGTGGGGTTGCAGACAGCCTGGCCACCCGGGTGCAGATGTTCTCTGCAGTGTGTGAGGTCAGGGCTCTGCAGGTGCCAGGGACAGAGGGACCACAGCCTCCCCAGGAGGTGTCCCCTCCCCTGGGGACACCACCACAGTTGTCACTCGTTTAAATCTGCAGGTCCTGCTGCAGACTGAGCTCTGTGTGTGTCCCCCCTGGGTCTGGCTCCTTCAGAGCTGCTCCTGTTGGAGCTGGGCTGTTGTGTGCCTGTCCCTCACGCTGTCCCTCTGCCCCCAGATCTCCTACCTGCCCTTCACAGAAGCCTTTGAGAGAGCACAAGCAGAGAAGAAGCTGGTGCACTCCATCCTGCTGTGGGGTGCCCTGGATGACCAGTCCTGCTGAGGTGAGGCTGGAGGGATGGGGCTCAGGGGGCTGGCCAGGGGCCAGCAGGAAACCTTGTGCCACTTGTTTGGGCTCTGGAGGTGCTGAACAGACAAAGGCTGGGAGTGGGAATCCCTGCTGGGAGCTGGGAGTGGGAATCCCTGCTGGGAGCTGGGAGTGGGAATCCCTGCTGGGAGCTGGGAGTGGGAATCCCTGCTGGCAGCTCAGCTGCCCAGGGGCAGCCCCAGCTCTGTCTGGGACAAGTTGTGAGTCAGGTGCCTTTGTCAAGGTGGAGACATGGCTCTGGTCTTTCCCCTTCCTCTCTCTCTGAGGAAGAGGCAGCATTGGCAGGCGCCAGGGACACTGCTCTGTGTGCCTTGTCCCTGGCACCTGCACAGGAGAGGCCAGAGCCAGGCCTGGCCTTGGGGCTCTCCTGCTGTGCAGCTTTTCACCCTCAGTGCCTCAGAGCTTCTGTGCCACGTTGGGCAGGAGGGATGGGTGGGAGGGGAAGGGTCTCTGGAGTCCTGTCTGCTCTGAAAAACCCTCAGCATTGGGCTGTGCTTGGCATGAGCAGCAAGTGGCACTCAGGGTGGCTGCCATGGCTCTCCTGGGCCTTCTGTGCCTGGCTTGGGCTCTGCTCTGCTGAGTGCTCTCTGCCAGCAGCACCTGTAGGGAACAAAAGCCATGGAAAGCTGCCAAAAATGGAGCAAAAAGACAGTGGGGAGGGCTGGGGGGACCAGAGTCAGCTGGCACTCAGCAGGTGGCATCGAGCGTGGTGACAGTGACCTGAGGAAACCACAGCAAAGCCTCCTGTGCCTCTTCCTGTGCCAGGTTCGGGGCGAACTCTCCGGGAGACCGTCCTGGAAAGTTCGCCCATCCTCGCCCTGCTCAACGAGAGCTTCATCAGCAGCTGGTCCCTGGTGAAGGAGCTGGAGGAGCTGCAGGTGAGGCTCACACTCTGCTGCAGTGCCAGGGGCAGGGGGAGCTCCCTCCTGTGCCAGGGGGGATCTTTGTTCCCAGCCCTCCCTATCCTCAGCTACTGCAGGGGCCAGGCAGACACCAGATGGAGGCAGGCTGAGAAGTGGCACTGTGACCCCCTTGGCTCTGTCCTGGTGCCAGGTTTAAAGCTAAAACAGATGATTCTCTGTGAGACAGCCCTGCTCAAGGTCTCTGGTGCCATCAACCAGCTGACTCCCCTGCAACCCGGGGGACAACCAAATAACCAAATAACTGTGTGAACCCTGGGGCTCCTGGCTGAGCCTTTCCCCAGCTCTGAGCCTGTGCTGTCAGCTGGGATCAGTCACAGAGCTGGAGACTGGGAAAGGCTGCCATCAGACTGTTGGTGTGCCTGTGATGAGGTGATTTTCTTGTCTGGGGAGAAAATCTGCAGCAGAAATGAGAGAGGGAGCCTGAAAGGGAATGGGAAAGCAGCCTGTGAGAAGGGTACCAGTGACCATTGCAGTGCAGAGCAGCTCTCTGCTCCCTCCCTCCTGCTCTCCTGTGTCCTGTGAGCTCTCCCATGCCATTCTGTCACTTCTGGGGTGTGCCAACGTGTGTTTTTGGTATCTCTCTGCAGAGCAACAGAGAGAATGAGTTCCACAGCAAACTGGCCAAGCTGCACCTGGAGAAATACAACTTCCCTGTGGAGATGATCATCTGCCTCCCCAACGGCACAGTGGTAAGGCTGGGCTCTTCCCATGGAGTCTGTTCTCTGCAGTCTCCCAGACCTGGGACTGCCCCTGAGCCTTTGTCCCTCCACCTAGAAAGCTGAAACAAATGTGTTTTAGTTCTTCATCTTCTTCTTAACCTCAGCAAAGGGTCAGCACCCCTGGGGGAAGATCACACATTCTTCTCTGACTGTGAAATTCAGACCCAAATTCTGGTTCCTGAATTAGCACTTGGAAATAATCAGATACTCTGTGGGAGCTGTTAGAGCCTTGTCTCCTCTGTGCTGGCTGCAGGCCAAGCAGGGGATGGGGAGTTGTTCTGACCCTTAGAAGTCTCCTCTCATCTGTTTTCTTTGCCAGATTCACCACATCAATGCCAACTATTTCCTGGACATTACTTCTATGAAGCCTGAAGATGTTGAAAGCAGCATCTTTAGTTTCTCAACCAATTTTGAAGACCCTTCAACTGCAACTTACCTCCAGTTCCTGAAGGAAGGGCTGCACAGAGCAAAACCATACCTGCAGCCCTAAACCCAGGCACCTGAATGCCCCCCTGAGATGGCCAAAGACTTCAGAGATCTATTTTGGTTACAGCAAATCCTCCTCATCCCCGTGGCAGGCGCTGGTGTTGAACTGCAGGCAGTCCCAGCTGGGGCTGTGCTCTGGATCTGGGTGTGAGCCTGAGTTCCAGTTCCCACAGCCTGCCCTCCTCACTTCAGGCACATTTCTACAGGAGTGCAAATACTTGAATCCATTCCCAGTGCCCCTGCCTGGGTGTGCACCCACCCTCATTCCTTTGCAGCTCCTGTTGAGCCTGGTGAAGCTGGTGCAAGCAGGGAGCAGCACTGCCATTGTGACCAAACACTCGTGCTGAGGACAGAGCCAGCAGCCCTGGGCAGCTCTGGACACTGACAGTGACAATCTGTGTGACAGGACTGTGGCAGCCCTGAGCTCCTGTGTCACCGGTGGCCTGGCTCAGGCAGGGTCTGTGCCCCGAGGGTGGCACGGGGACACCAGGAGTGGGCACCAGGGCATCAGAGGGGTCAGCTGAGGATCAGTCTGAGCCCCCAGGAGCTCCCCCAGGCTGTCCCACCCGTCCATCCCTCCCAGGGCTGCCTCCCCAACAGCTCTGGGAGCTTCTCCCTGTGTCCCCTTGGAGCTGGTGCTCTGTCCCTGTCTGCTTTGAGCTTCCAGGTTGTGCTGGGGGAGGAACCATCAAGTTCCCTCTGGGAGCTGCCCTGGGATCCTCACCTGGCTGAGGACTGGGCAGGTCTAAAAGCCAGTACAAAAAGGTATTTTCAGGAATTTTTTCCAAAGAGATTGTTCAGACATGAAGCCATTATCCCTTACCTGAAGCCACCCTGAGCCGCTGCTCCCACTCTGTGCCAATGCCTGGATACAGAATGAGCATCATTTTGTAATTTGGAGAAGGAAAGGTTAAGTGAAATGGGATTTAAGGCATGTTACTAACAGACATGTGAGGGGACAAAGCATCCTCAGTAGCTGCCTGCAGCCAGCCCTGGCTGGTGATGCTTTTTCTGCTCTCTGAAGCACAATTTTATTGGACCAAATCAAATTAAGGGAAAAAACTTTTTTTTTTTTTTTTTTTTTTTTTTCTGACCAGGTATTTTCAGTCCTGAGAGGAGCCTGGGGGTGGCAATTACCCTGTCCCCACCCTGCCCCAGCTGAACCAGTGGCACTTCACTAATTGCTCTAGTGAGATAGATTAATTAATGACCCCGGGACGTTTCTGTTGGCTTTGTAACTATGCATTAGCTCTGCACCTTCTCACAGCCCGGTGGGACGGGCTGGGTCTGGGCAGCATTGCAGAGTTCTGTCGGCCCTTGGGGCACTTCCATCCCTGCAGGGCTCAGCCTTTGGGATCCTCGTTCCCTCCGTGCGTTCTCTCGGGACCGGCTCCGCTGCCGCCCCTGCCGCGCCTGGTGACGCCCCGGCCCGAAAGCCGCGGCGGGCCCGGGCCGATGTCGGCCGGGAGGGGCGGCGGAGCGGCCGCGGTAAAACATCCGTGCATCGTCAGCTGGCTCCGCTCTCCTTCCTGCGCCGGGGCTGCGGGGGCGAGGGGCGAGCCGGGGCGCGCTGCCCTGCACCGGGGTGTCCCCAGTGTCCCTTGGCACCGGGGTGTCCCCTTGCACCGGGGTGTCCCCAATGTCCCTTGGCACCGGGGTGTCCCCTTGCAGCGGGGTGTCCCCTTGCAGCGGGGTGTCCCTTGGCACCGGGGTGTCCCCAGTATCCCTTCACACCGGGTTGTCCCCAATGTCCCTTTACACCGGGGTGTCCCCCTGCACCAGGATGTTCCCAGTGTCCCCTTTACACCAGGGTGTCCCTGCTGTCCCCGGGCTGTCCCTGTCCCCTCGCTGTCCCCGCTGTCCCCTGTCCGGGCTGTCCCCGGGCTGTCCCTGTCCCTGCTGTCCCCGGGCTGTCCCTGTCCCCGGGCTGTCCCTGCTGTCCCCGGGCTGTCCCTGCTGTCCCCGGGCTGTCCCTGTCCCGGCGCAGGCGCTGCGGCCCCGGAAGGCGCGGGGCGGGTCCCGGTTCTGGTTCCGGGCGATGGCGGCGGAGGGGCCGCGGCGGGCGCTGGCAGCGGGCCCGAGCTGCGCCGCCGGCCCGCAGGTACCGGGGCCGGGCTGGGCCGGGGGGCCGCGCCGGGCCGGGCCGTGCTGAGCCCCCGTTGTGTGTTGCAGTGAGCAGCGGAGCGGGTGCGATGAGCGGCCGGCGCTGAGCCAGCGGAGATGGACGCGGAGGCCGTGAGTGACACGGGCGGGACAGCGGGCACTGCCCCGACACCTCCTCCGAGCCCCGGGCACTGCCCTGGCACTGCCCCGACACCTCCTCCGAGCCCCGGGCACTGCCCCGACACTGCCCCTCCGAGCCCCGGGCACTGCCCCGACACCTCCTCCGAGCCCCGGGCACTGCCCCGACACCTCCTCCGAGCCCCGGGCACTGCCCTGGCACTGCCCCGGCACTGCCCCTCCGAGCCCCGGGCGCTGCACCAGAACCTTCCCCCGGCGCCGCTCCCCAGCAGCAGCTCTCGGGCACTGCCCCCGCCCCTGTCCCCAGGCAGAAAGAGATCTGTCCCCTCCCTGTCCCCAGGCAGAGATCTGTCCCCGGGCAGGGATCTGTCCCCTCCCTTCCCAGCCCCTGTCCCCGGGCAGGGATCTGTCCCCTCCCTTCCCAGCCCCTGTCCCCGGGCAGGGATCTGTCCCCTCCCTGCCACAGCCCAGAGGCTCGGTCTGAAGGGCTCATCAGGGATTTCAGGTGTGTCAGCATGGGGCAGTGCTCAGGCACAGCGCACAGAAGAGCTCCAGCAATAATTCGATTGTTGGGCGTGCTGTGGGCTCAGCTCTGTCACTGTGCTGTTCCCTGTGCAGGGCCTTGGCCGTTCCTGCCACGGGAGCTCTCGTGGGCAGAGCACTTCACCCTTTGGCTGCAGCTCAGAAGTGTCCTGGAGCTCTAAACCAGCTGCTCTGAGAACACTCTCCAGGGCTGCTCCTCGTGGCACTGGGCTGGGACAGGCACTGGATAGAACTGTCACTTGCTGCCACCCAAGCCATGCTCAGCCTTATCCCAGGTCAGCTGGGACCACTGGAGGTCACCTGGGCCAGCCCCTCCTGGAGCAGGTTCCTCAGCACCACGTGCAGTATCTCCAGGGAAGGAGACTCACAGCTGCCCTGGGTATTTAACAATGTTTGTGCTAAAGGTGGTGTGAAGGCAGGAGTGTCCCTTGAAAGACACTTTCTTTTGGTGTCATTTTCCTCCTGGGCCCTTGGTGTGTGGCTGTTTTCCTCCAATTTTGCCAATTTTCCTTTGTGGAAGTGCCTTTTGGCAGTGCCTGTTACTGAGTGCTTTCAGTTTTGAGTCCCACACCCAGGTCCAGAATGCCCCTGCACCTGCCAGGCTGTCACCTGTGCTCAGCTGAACACAGCTCTGGGAGATGGGGACCTCGCTTATCTCCAGGTTCTCAGTTACAAGTGAAGAGACAAGTCAGAGATCAGCCCCTGACAGCTGAGGAGAGTTTCCAGTTGAGGGAATTCCAGGGAGGGCCCGGGGTGAGGTGCTGACTGTGTGCTCTGGTCCCTGCAGACCATCCCCATCTGGCAGAACAAGCCCCATGGCTCAGCTCGCAGCGTGGTCAGGATGATCGGCTCCAACCTCCCCCTGAAGCCCTGTCCCAGGGCCACCTTCGAGGTGAGTGTCCCCTGCCTGGGGCAGCACAGGACACTGCCAGCAGGTGCTGCTTTGCCCCCCCACATCTGCAGAGTTGTAGCCACAAAACCTGCACTGCTACAGTGAAGTTTAAGTTGTTTCTTTTTTTTTTTTTTGTAATTTATTTTTTCTTTAATTCTGTTTTTGTAAAGTGATCGCTGGCAGCTTGGGGAAATCCCTGCTCAGGCAGTGTCTGAGCTGAGGGAGATGGAGAGGTGGAGCTGCTGCCCCAGGGTTTTGCTGTGTGACCTCCAAGGTGCCAGGTGCCCTCTGGGCCTGTGCCCAGGGTTTTGGAGTCCCTGACGTCACCCTTGGAGCTCAGGGCTGGCACTTGGAGTGGCAGAGGGTGGCACGTGGCCTTGGCAGCGCCTGGCCTGGATCAGGTGTCCCCTCCTGCCCCACTCACACAGCAAGAAGGAGCAGCAGCTGGCCCAGGGAAGCACAAGGGATTTATCTCCCAGCTCCAAAACCTCAACCAGTTGTGCAAACAAAGAGAAACTGCTGGAATTGCTGTTGTGTGTGTGCCTGACACAGCTGCCCACGGCCCAGGGGCTCTGGTAGCACAGCTGGGGCAGCTCCAGGAGAACAGACACCCTCTCCTCAGCAGCATTTCCCTCCTGCCAGGTTCTGCCAGGTGTCTCAGATCTGTATCTGGGCGATGTGCCCCCCGTGCCCACCCTGGCTGACATCGTGTGGATCGCAGCGGACGATGAGGAGACCTATGCCAGGGTCAGGTTGGTTTTCCTCTGCTGCTCTCGGGCACAGGGCTCAGGCCACACTCTGCTCACATGGCCACAACTTCAGTCCCCTCAGGGTCTCATGTGGTGCCTCTTGAAAGACATTTTTCCCCAGAGAGGGGAAAAAAAGAATGCAAAGTACCCAGAGAGGAATTCCATAAGAAGTGCCAGGAGCCTGTGCCGTGTCCTGTTCCACTCCCTGGTCTGTGCACAGGAACCTCTGCTCCAGGGGGTTCTGGCCAGGAAAGGGCTGAGCTCTCCCAGGACTGAAATGCCCTGGACACTTGCAGGGGTCCAGGGGCAGCAACAGTTTCCTGTGTTCCTTGTGCTGCAGAGAACACCTCTGCACCTCTGAGGGGCCACAGAGGCTTTGTTTGTTTCCTTGGAGGCTCTGCTGCCCTCAGGGGAGGCCAGGCTTTGTCACAGACAGGTCTGGCCTCGGTGGCTGACAGGTTTGTGTCCCCAGAAGTGACACTCGCCCGCTGAAGCACAAGTGGAAGCCGAGTCCCTTCACGGTGATCCAGAGAAACGCCTCGGTGCCCAACCTGAGGAAGCAGGAGGAGAAGCTGCTGGCCCTGAAGAAGCCTGGATTGCCAGCCCTGAGCAGGACCACGGAGCTGCAGGATGAGCTGAGCCACCTGCGGAGCCAGATCGCCAAGATCGTGGCTGCAGAGTCAGGTGGGGCCAGGTTCCTGCTGGGGCTGAGCCCTGGCTCCTGCAGGCCCCCTCTGGGCTGGTTCCCAGAGCTCCCTGGGTGGGGTGCTGGCTCTGGGGGCACCTCAGGAGCTGTGCTTGGATTTACATCCTGTTGTGCTGGTGAAAAGCTGTCCCACGTGGATTGCTGCGAGCTCATCCATCCCCCTCCTGTTTTCTGTTCCAGCCTCAGCCCAGCTGACCCCGGATCTGTTATCTCCAGGGAGCTCAAATGCCTCCTCTCCCGTCCACTGCTTTGGGCCCTCTTTCCAGTCCACCACGTCCTTCGTGATCAGCGACATCACGGAGGAGGAGGCGGAGCTGGAGAGCCCCGAGGCGCCCTCGGTGGCCGAGCTGCCCCCGCTCTGCTCCGCCCCCGAGGGCCGGCCCGAGCCCCGCGACCCCGACGAGGAGGACTCCGTGTCCCTCTCCAAGGCCAGCAGCTTTGCTGACATGATGGGAATTCTCAAAGACATTCATAGAATGAAGCAGAGCAAAGACTTGTGAGTGCTTCCTGAAATTCTGCTTTGGTTCTGTGTGGGATCCGTGCAGAGCCGGGGCTGGAGCTGCCCCCTGTCCTCCCCTCCTGGGGGAGATGAGAGCAGAGCTTGGCAACTCCTTCCTGGGGTTTTTGCCTTTCTGGGAGAGGAAATGATGGAGAATTTCCATGGGGGAAATACCTCCTTGGGGCAGAACTTGTAACACATTCCTGGGGTTTGTTGGGTTTTTTTCCTGGATAGGAAATAGTGCAGGGGAATTTAAACTGTTTAAATGTTTGGCCATTCCAGCTTGTTCACCTGACAGAAAAGCTGTGTTTGCCCAGGTGCAGGCCAGCCCTGTGTGTGTTGGCAGCTTTCAGGGCTGTCTTACCCAGCTCCCATCCTGGGAAGCTCAGCAGCTTTTCCAGCATGGAATATCCAGGGATTTAACACATGGAGCTTCTCAGCTTCTGTGGTTCTTCATCTGCCTGGACCTCTGCAGAGGTCCAGGCAGAGCTGTGAGGCAGGGATTTGGGTCCTGTCAGGGCTGAGTGCAGTGAGGATTCTGTCCTTTGTGCCCCTCAGGAGCCAGGCAGAGCTGTCAGGCAGGAGTTTGGGTCCTGTCAGGGCTGAGTGCAGTGAGTTTTGTGCTGGCTGCAGTGAGGATTCTGTCCTTTGTGCCCCTCAGGAGCCAGGCAGAGCTGTCAGTGAGGAGTTTGGGTCCTGTCAGGGCTGGCTGCAGTGAGTTTTGTGCTGGCTGCAGTGAGGATTCTGTCCTTTGTGCCCCTCAGGAGCCGCCCTTCCCTGAAGCAGGAGGACCCGGCCGTGCTCATTGCAGAGGTGCTCAGGAGGAAGTTTGCTCTCAAGGATGAAGACCTGGCCCTGAAGGAGAAGTGATGCTGCTGCCCTCAGCTCTGTCAGCAGTTTCTGCTCCCAAAAGCTCCTCCACAGTAGCTGCCTTCTCCCAAGGACGGAGCCTTTTGCCTCTTTTATTAATCATGGTTTGTGCACGGACACTTGGTCAGGAAATTGGATTTGATGTGTTTGCCATGTGTTGTTCTATTTAAGAAAATCCTTTTTAAGAAGATGGAAGCTCTTTCCCACCTGTGTTTTGGTGTTGGTGAGGATCTCCTGGAGTGCTGCTGGATTACCTGCACTTCCCTTAGGTCCCAGTTCAGCACTGAGCTGTAAGGACAGAACCAGTTCCCCTGCCCAGTCTGAACAGGACAAACCCCAGTTCTTTATCTGAGTGTGGCACAGAGCTGCTGAGAGCGAGCTCCTGGCTGCTGCCAGCTCTCCAGGGCTGTGGGATCATGCTGGGAAAAGGGATTTTATTTCCCCAAACCCCCCTGGCTCGGGTCTGAGGGATTTCCTGTGCCCTGGGTGTTCATTCTCTCACAGATCAGCCACAGTTGCATGACAGAATGGCCTTAATTTCCTGCCAGCAATTTACTGTCCCATTCCAGTCCCTGTGCCCCCAGCCTGTGTTTTATTTCACCTCCCCAGGGTCTGTTGATTGACCTGGCACCCATGCAAAGGGCCGAGCACCCCAGGCAGAGCAGGGCAGGAGCTTGGCCTTGGCTGTGGCTGCAGTTCCCCTCACTCAGAGCTCTCCCCAGCTCCACGCTCCCTGCAGTGCCCCCATGGCTGTATTTAAAATGTGATTTTTTTTTTTCCTTTCTATAAAATGGAGCCTTAATAAGACACTGGTGGTCTGTGGGGTTATTGTTGGGCTCAGGGTGGGGCTGCTGGGGGTGGAATCCCAAATATTCAGGTGCCAGAGGCTTTCTCCATCCTGGATGTCCTTGAATAATGAAATCATCATCCCCAGCCCAAAAACCAGAGAGGCTTCTGTGGCAGGGAGGGGGAAGATGTGAGAATGTCCAGTTTTAGGGAGAGCTCCTCCCCTGCTGGGGCAGCCCAGAGCCCCTGGGTGCTTGGTCACTGTCGTGTCCCCACAGGGCCCCTCTGCCCCAGGGTTTGGGGGTTTGTGGAGATGGAGCTGTCAGCAGTGCCTGCTCTGGGAACAGCACAGGGACACAGCCAAACCCTCAGAAACAAACTCCAACCTTTTATTTGGACTAAAGCAGCATCTCAGGGAACAGAGAGGGGCTGGGGGCTGCACCAAGGGGTTCCCCCCCCCTCTGTGAGCTCTGTGAGCAGCCCAGTGCTGCCAGAGCCAGGCTGGGTCACTCACCAGTGCTTAATGACCCTGTTCCCTTCCGAGTCCTGTGTGAACAGGGGCTCAGAGCCCAGCTCGGGGGGCTGCCTGGCCCTGGCCCTGGGGGGGCTGGGGGTGGCTCTGTGGGGGCTGGGGGTGGCTCTGGGGGGGCTGGGACTGGCCCTGTCCCCGTGGGCAGTGGCCCTGCTCCCCTGGCAGCCCTGGAGCTGCCTGCAGGGCCCCTCTGGGACCTGGCCCCACTCCCGCAGGGGCTGGGCTGGCCTCGGGCTCTGGGGAGGGCAGCAAACCCCCCTGGGAGCAGCCCCTGGCCCAGGGTTTGTGTCCCCAGCCCCAGCTCTGCTGCAGGGCTGTGCTCCCCTGCCCCCCGAGCCCGTTCCCCCAGGAGACAGCCAGGGTTTGTCCCTGCCCCAGCACCAGGAGGCCCCCCCAGCCCCAGGGGAGGCTTTGCTCTGCCTCTGAGGCTCCACGCTGAGCTCCAGGGGCTCCTGAGGTGTTTGCCCTGCCTGGGCTGCGCCCTGCAGCCCCTGCTCAGCCCCAGGGGGCTCCTGCAGCTGTGGCAAGGGCAGGATCTTCACGGGCCAGGCAGGCAGAGCAGCCCCCGAGTCCTCCCAGGGGCCGGGCCTGCGGTTCTCTTTGTTCTCTTTGTCTCCTCCATCTGCAAACGACAGGGAGTCGGTGAAAGCAGAGCCAGCTCCCGGGTGAGCCACCCCCACAGCATCCCTGCTGTCCCCTGTGTGTCCCCAGGGGCTGTCCCCAGCACTGCCACCACCCCAGGGATCCCTGCAGCTGCAGAGGCTGCCCTGGCACAGCCCCAGAGCTGCAGCTGCAGCCCAAAGGCACCAAAAAGCCCCAGAACTCCCCAGCTCTGCCCTGGCCTCACACAGGCATCAGGACCCACATTTCCCTCTGAAACCATTCCAGAGAAAATCCGTGGTTTACCTCTGAAACAATTTCATATAAAATCCAAGTTTTCCCTCTGAAACCATTCTATATAAAATCCAAGTTCCCAGGACCATCCAGCCCCTCCTCCCTGGGAGTTCCACCCCTTGCCCTCTGCCCCCCAAAATGCCTTTTCTGCCCAGCCAGGAGAGCAGAGCTGGGTTGGTGAGGCTGAGTCCCTGCCCAGGTACCTGGCCGGGGGCTGAAGAAGCTGAGGATGGAGCTCTGCCTGGGGATGGAGCTGCCAGGCTGTGGGAGCAGCACCGGGCTCTGCTTCCTCCCTGCAGCTCGGCTGGCTGCTCTGAGCGTGAGGGGCTGTGGGGAGAAACACGTGAAAAATATTAAAATAAAAATAAAACCAGCTCTGCCCCTCTCCCAGCGCTGTGGCACAGCTCCCGCCTTCATTATGCAGCATCATAACGCTGAATAAATCATTATCATTTGATAATAATTATTCATTATTAATAATTACCAAAGCATCAGTCATTTGGGCTGGAAATCCCAAATAACTGGGGGTGGAGATGTCCCAGGCCAAGCCCTGCCCAGGCAGGGTCACCTGGAGCAGGTGGCACAGGGACACGGCCAGGTGGGTTTGGGATGTCCCCACAGAGGGAGACTCCAGCCCTCCCTGGGCAGCTGTTCCAGGGCTCTGCCACCCTCACAGAGAGAAATTCTTCCTCAGGTTGAGGTAGAACTCGGTCTGTTTTATTTTACGGCCATGGCTCCTCGTCCTGTCCCTGAGCAGAGCCTGGCACCGTCCCCTGACAGCGCTTGGGGATATTTTATGGGTTCGGGGTCCCCTCTCAGCCTCCCCTGCCCGGGCGATGCTCAGGCCCCGAACGAGTCCCGGTGTTCAACGGCAGCGCCTCGGCCTGACCGGGGGTCCCGGGGCTGGCCCGACCCCCCCGGGTCCCCTCAGGGCCTCACCCGCGCCTGGCCCCGCTTCAGCTCCGCCGTGTCCAGCCACACCCCGCAGGCCTCGGCCGGGGCCGCGCCGCCCCCGCGCCGCCGCCTCATCCCGGGGCTGCCGGGGGCTCCCCGGGCCCGGGCCCGGTTCCGGTTTTCCCGGTTCCCGTTTCCCGGTTCCGGTTCCGGTTCCGGTTGTTCCCGGTTCCCGTTCCCGTTCCCCGGTTCCGGTTCCGGGATTTCCCGGTTCGCGTTTTCCCGCTCGCGCTGGCCCCGCCCCCAACGCGCACTCCGCACGCGCCGCACGCGCGCACGGACCAATGAGAGATGAGAGGAGGAGCCACATATGCCTCGCCCCAGGACGCACTGCGCATCCACAACTCACGGGGACGGGCCAATGGGAGATAAGGGGCAGTGCCATATGTGCTCCGCCCCTAAGAGGCACTGCGCACGCGCTCCCTGAAAGGATGGACCAATGGCAGAGAGGGGCGGTGCCATATATGCCCCTCCTCTAGTCCGCACTGCGCACGCGCCATCCGCAAGGACGGGCCAATGGGGCATGGGGGCGGAGCTGCATGTGGGATAAGACCACGCCCACACGGCCCCCCCTGCCCTATATAATGGGCGCTGGCGGTGGGGCCCACTCAGAGCAGCGGGAGCGGGGTCGGCGGGGTCTCCACTGCCACCTGTTCCCAGCCCTGACCCAGTGCTGGGGCCCCCCATCGCACCAACCCCTCCTCTCCGCTCGCTGCCAGGGCCAGGGCCGTGCCCTTGCTGCTCCCAGCGGGTAAAGGACAGCTCTGAACAACTCCCTCAGCCCTGCAGGAGGGGCCTGACGTGATATTAAATTAATTTGTCACCTTAGTGGCTTAAATAGCCTCCCCTTGGTCTGTTTCCATGGTTTAGAGTCCAACAGGGGCCAGATGGCCTCTCCTTATCGTGCTGGGAGAGCTGGCAGCCACCCAGAGCCTTCCCCAGCCCATCAGGTCACAATGACACTTTGTTCCAACTGTTTATTCTGAGCTGAACTTCATGAACCCTGTACCATTCTGTGAGCAAGCCGGAACTTAGGCTGGATTAAAAAAGCATTAAAAGCATCTCTCATTCCCTATAGAAAGCACTTGCTGAGTAACAGTTCCTGAAGCAGCATCTGGGGGCTTGGTGCTGGGTTTGGGCTGAGCTCACTTTACTCTTCCTTGAGGCCCAGCTTGTTCCTCACCCTGCGGGCCATGTAGGCGGCCGTGAGGACGGAGCAGGTGACGGTGAGCAGGAACAGGGCCGAGAAGTCATGAGCCAGGCCCTGCTGGAGGGAGGAGTAGATCTCCCTCCTGGACTCGTAGTCCAGCACCACGGCCTCGATCTGCGCCAGCGTGCAGAGCACCAGGAACACGTGGAAGATCTGGTGGCTCTGCCCCACGAAGTGGCACCTCCCGGGGAACCACTTCTCGGGGTAGGGATGGGAGAAGAAGAAGGCTCCCAGGAGGAAGAAGAGCACCTGGCACTTGTGGTAGAGCAGGGCGGGGTCGGGGCGCGCGGCCGTGCAGATGCGGTGCAGCACGGGGCTGATGTCCAGCAGGTAGGCCAGCCCCGAGGGCAGCTCCTGGCACAGGCGGCCGGGCAGCGAGCAGCGCGGGTGGAAGTGGAACTTGGCGTAGCAGGAACCGGCGCAGGACAGCCAGGCCAGCGCCGCCGCCAGCGGCAGGAAGAAGCCGCGCACGAGGCGGTGCCAGCCCGGCTCGATGGCGTAGTAGAAGTGGCTCAGGGCGCTGCCGTACTGGTACACGGCCACCCCCACGTAGTCCATGAAGAAGAAGCTGTAGTGCCAGAACTCGGACTTGGCCTGCAGCAGGTGGGCCAGGCTGCTGAAGGTCAGGTAGGTGATGGCGGCGGCCAGGATGATGAGCAGGGGCCGGGCGTGCGCGTCCTGCCCGAAGTCCACGCGCTGCCAGAGGTGCTGCAGGCGCAGCAGCAGCACCAGCGCGGCCGCCAGGTGCGACCACACGTTGACGGCCTCGTTGTGCTGCTGGAAGAGCGTGGAGAAGTAGTAGCGCCAGGTCTGGCGCACGGGCCGGTAGCCGACGTGGATGTAGGGCTTCCAGAACACCGGGGGCACCTCGGCGCTGCTCACCGTGCCCGGGGACAGCGGCCCCAGCAGCCCCGGCAGCTGCCTCACGCTGATGAAGAGCTGGCTCAGCTTCTCCAGCACCACCATGGCCATGGTCAGGCCAAACTCCGCGTCCTTGCTCTGCGAAATTACCTTTGGGAAGGAGAAAAAGTTTTGCTGAGGGGTTTAGGAGGGGTTTTAATGTAATTATCAACAAGTGGGGGGTGTTCAAATGCTCTGGTTGGGGTTTTCCCCATGGAGTCCCCAACAACAGTGACAAAAAGGAGGCTGGATGGAGATTTAGGAACCCCTGAGGTGCCTCTGCTGTGAGGGGAGCCCCGAGGACATGAGGCTGGGGTTTAATGACAATAATGAACACACCAGGACACATCAGTGCGTGGCTCACCCCCTTCCATGTATGGGAACAGCAAAACAAACCAAGCATCCCAAACAAACCTCCCCCTCTGTAAACTGTTTGCAGTCTCTGTCCTTACAAATACCAACAAGTAACAGAAGCTGCAGCTCCTGCGTCTGGAGTTTCACCTCCTTTTTTTAGCTCCTGATTTTCCAAGCAGCTTCCCACATCGTGGCCCGGTTGCACCACCAAAGTCCAGCAGCGCAATCTTTGTGAGCAGGAATTTCCATATTTACCTTTTTGGAAGCTGCTGTCCTTACCTAGGGAAAGGCAGCCCTGCCAGCTTGTTCGGCCTTCTCATAAAAACTTACTGAGATTCTTTACCTGCTCTTGCTCAGACAAGTCCTGAAGAAACCCTGGTTCACGTCCAGCTCCAGTGCTGATCTGTGCCTCAACCCCAGACAAGTGCCCTCATTTCAGGGACAGGAAAAGCTCTTCAAAGTTTGGGACCAGGAGGAGGTGGGGATGGGACTGTTTGTTTTAAAAAGCTCTGTAATTTCCTCATCAAAGTTAGGCTGTAACTTATTCCTGCCAGAATCCAAGGGGCACGGATGCAGAAAGAAAAACAAACCAGGCTCTTTGCTGCTCCATTTCCCTCCCAAGTGCCCTTTGCCCACCTGGCCGGGTTAGAGAGGCCCTGCTGGGGCAGCACCTCACCCCGGCCCGCCCAGCCCTCCCCGGCCCCTGGACCCTCCCGAAAAGCTGCCACCCTCTCGGGCTGCCAGGGGCACTTCACCCCGGGAACTTCCTCCTGCTCGGAACCGCCACAGCCCCGAGCGCTGCCACGGACAGAGGGCAAAAGCAGAACCTGCCAAGGTCGGCTCTTTTGACCTAAATTCCGCGGGCAGCTCGGAGCAAACACTGCCCGGAGAACTTGCCTGGGTGCCGGGGCTGCCGCTGCCTCCGGGCGCAGGGGAGGGGGCTCAGCTCTCAGCTCTCAGCTCTCCTCAGCTCTCAGCTCTCAGCTCACAGCTCACAGCTCACAGCTCACAGCTCACAGCTCACAGCTCACAGCTCTCAGCTCTCAGCTCTCAGCTCACAGCTCGACCCCGCCGCGGCTCCCAGAAGAGAAATTCCTGCGGGAAAGGCGGCCCGGGGAGATGCCGTGTCAGGAGCAGCCGGGGAAAGGGAGCGGTGTTTACTTCGGCTCCTCCAAAACTTGTCGGAGCAGGATTTCATTCGCCGAGCTCTTCCCAACTACGGAGCCTTGAGCAACGCTCCGTTATGAAGGGAGCGCATCCTGGAAATCCTTCATTGCCTCGTACTCCAAATAACAGCCTGCACCTCCGCAAAGCTGGCGGTAACGCTGCCTCGGCCGCCTGGCGTTTCCTCCGCAGCGTTTCCTCTGCCCAGCAGCATCCACCCCACCCGCTGGATTTTTCTGTGATGATAAAGACTCGCCCCCGGCTGTTTACATCGCTGTTTGCTCCCGCCACACAGCGGCACAGCCTCCCAAAGCCTCCGAAAGCACACGCAGCTTTCATTTTCCAACCACCACGGGGTTTCTCCAGCTCCGAGCAGCCCCCGATCCACCTGAGCCCCCGCAGGGCAGCAGCTCCAGCCCGGCCGAGCCTGGGCAGCCCGGGATGCTTCCCCCTCCCCTGGGATGGGGATGAGCCGGGCTTTGGTTCCCCTCCCATCGCGGAGCCCCCCGGGACCCCCGGCCCCGCCCCGGCCCCGCCGCCTCCTCCCGGCCGGGGGGCCCGGGGGTCGCGGCCCCGCAGCCCCCTGGAGCTGCTCCGAGCCGCTGCTCCTCCCTTCGCAGCCCCAACAGGCTCCGCATCCCTCCCTCGGCAGCCGGAAGAAGCTGGGATTATTATTATTATTATTATTATTATTATTATTATTATTATTTTAAGGAACCTGTTTCCAGCCCAGCTCTCCCCAGACGGACCCTGAGTTCTGTTTTCCTGCCCTGATCATTGCCCTCCCTTACCGTGCCCAGGTCACTGCCCTCCTCTCCCTCCCACCCCCCAGAATCCCCCCGGGGCACCCAGAGACCCCAGAGCCGGCCCTGCAGCCCCGGCTGAGCTCAGGCTCGGCAGACACGTGAAGCAGAAGGAAGAGGAGGGAACAGAAGGCCCGCGCCGAGCTCTGACAGCTCTGGCAAGCCTAAACCTCACATTTAGCATGGATTTGGGCTCCAGCACCATTTGGGGTTTGGCAGAGCTGCCATTCTCCTCCCCCACATTTGGAGAGAGGAGAAAAAACCCCACATGGCATTTGGGACACTCTTTCCTCAGCAGGTAACTGCATTAAAATAAAGATCTGAGGGGTTTGATTGCTGATTGTGCCTCATTTTGTACTCGGGAGCTGCTCCAGGGCTCCCTCCAGCCTCCATCATACCGTGCCAGGTGTTCAGCCTCTCTCCTGAGAGCACACACAAGCTTTGTCTCAAAGTTCAGCCCCGTTTTCCTGCCCTCCCCCTGCGGGGCAGACCCTGACCCCATTCTCAGGCACCTTCTGACCCCAGACCCTGACCCCATTTCTGGGCAGACCCTGACCCTATTGTCAGGCAGGCTCTGACCCCATTTCTGGGCAGACCCTGACCCCACACCCCACCAGGCCATGCCGAGGAGCTCCCGAGCCCAGCAGGGAGCAGCACAGCCTCTCCCTTACCTCCAAACCGGCTGGAAATCCCTCAGGGCCGGGAGCACTCCAGGGCTGTGTCCCACCGCTCCTCTCAGGGTAAGAACACCTCGGCAGAGCCCAGGGGGACACGGGAAAAGCTTCCCGAGCTGAGGCTCCTTCTCCACCACGCCCCACACCCCAGTCCCGTGGTCCACGACTCCCAGAGTCCCTTAAAAAAGACAATTCTCTACAGATTTTCCACTTTCAGGTGCTCTGGGTGTGGAGTTAAACTGAAAACAAACCTGGGAGCCAAGGCCAGATCAAGGATGGAGGAAGGAACGAGACCAGTGCCAGCAGTGTCACCTCCAAGGAGCTGTGGCACCCCAGGAGCTCTGCCAGGGTGTTTTTTGGGGAGGTTGGTGGTGCCTGTTCACAGCCCCAGGGCAGCCCAGCCACCTGTGGGTATCCTCAGGGGAAGGGTTTGGGGTACAACAGTGATTTTGTTCCAAATCCACCTAAAACTCATCTTTCTCCCTGAAGAAGGAACAAACGGAGCAGGCTGGGGGCAGGTGCTGCTCCACTCCAGCACAGAAATTATTCTTCTGCCCCTGAGCCCTTCCCCTCGGGGCAGCCCAGCAGGGTCCTGCTGTCCCCTGTGCCACCCGTGTCCCCCCCAGAGCCCTGGCCAACAAGGGCCGTTTGTTGGGATGGCCCAGCAGCACAAACCCTGGGACACAAACAGCCCCAGCAGAGGTGTCACACAAAGCCCTGATTGTCACAGCCCCAGGACAAAGCCAGGCTCTGGCCCTTTCCCTGCACCCAGCCCTGGCTCCTGAGCAAGGCAGGCAGATAACAGCACTGTGCAGCTTTATTGAGTCACTTGTTACAGCAGGATTTTAGCAGACTGGACAGTCAGAGAGATTTGTTTGAAGTGTAACAGATATTCAGCATGGAACAGTTACTAGAGATTCCTTGCACAAAGGTCTTACAGAGCTGATACAGTACTCGCCATCAACCCAGGAGCGAGTGCACTGGCGTAGAAAAGGATGCAACAAGAAGAAAAAGCTACACTGGAAAGACAACACTTTAGAAAAGTGACACATGGAAGGTCTCCCCTCTAGCCCCCAAAGCAAGTGTACAGTTTGGATCTAATCTTACAGTTCTACATCAGTTTCTAAGAAACGTAAAAAAAAAAATATATATATAACCGAACCAAAACCAAAGATAAAACCACTGGCCAGTACAGTCTTTGGATTTTTGGAGGAGGGGGAGAGTCAGTTTCCAGAACGGAGTCAGTCGGTCTCGGCCTCGCCGGGGTCTTTGCCTTCTTTGTTCTTTCGGACCTCTTCCACGTGCTTGTCCTGAAAAACAGCAGCAGGAGCTGTGAGCTCGGGGGCAGGGGGCTCCAGGGAAGGACCCCCACACCACCAAGGGGCACGGGGGGGTACAGAGGCTGCCCCAGCTCCACCCAGCCCTGGCACACAGCTGGAATTCCGCAGATTCCACAACCACACTGTGCCCCCACAGCCCTCCCCACCTGCTCAGGGCACCCTCCTCCTCTGGAGGCTTTTTGGGGGTTTTACCTACTTTTCCCAGCAGGGAGCAGGGACAGCTCCCTTGGCAGGGCTCCACACCCACCTTCTCCCGCAAGCGCTCCAGCTTGGCAGCCATTTGTGCCTCACGGTTCTCTTTGTTGGCTTCCATTTTGTGGGTCAGCTTCTCCTCTGCCATTTTGCTGAAGTTGTTGTTCTCCTCGATGGCTTTCTGCAGCACCTCCTTCTCGTGCTCCCGTTTCTCAGCCAGCTGCTTCAGCACCTCTGCCTCGTGGGACTGGCGGGACAGGGGCCAGGCTGTGAGGGAGCCCCAGGGGCCACCCCGGCCCCGCAGGACACTCGGGGTGCACACGCAGCTCCTGGGGCTGCCCACCCTCCCACAGGACCTGCACTTCACCCCCTCCTCCACCTGCAAAGCTCACTTCCTGGCATTACCTGCACATCTTGTTAAATGGGACTGTTCTGGGGAGGGAACGTGGATTTTTTGGTTTTTGATGTTAATATTGAAAGAACTTTCCTTGAAGATCCTCCCTTCTCAGAGTGGGGAATTGCTGAGATTCAGGTCAGGCTCACTTCAATCAAAGCCTCGCTACCCTCGAGGGCTCCAGGCTGCACCCCCAGCCACATCTTTCATCACTCAGACAATTTATTCCCCAACTTCTCATTACAGATTCACTGCTGCATTTTCTGGGAGAAAATTCATCTGTTCTGGTGTTAAAAGACAAGAAAAACAGCTTCTTCCTGAAAGAGCTGCCCCTCTCAGCTACGTTCCCTCCCAGTTTTTCTTCAGAATCTCTTTGGAACCAAAACCATGGTTTTGCTTCATAAGAGCCCCAGGGATTTCATTAATAAGTTCCATTAATATTCAATTTGCCGTAAAAAATCCCCACTTATCCCAAGAAACAAATGAAAAGAGAGCCCCAAACCCCCAGAACTGGTGGAGCAGAGCTCACTTCAACTGCTCCAGCTTTACCTTGCGTCTCTCCTCAGCTGCTTCCAACTTCTTCTGGATCTCCTCCAGGGACACATCCTTCTTCTTGGGAGGAGACAGAGGGAACTCTGCCACGGCCTCTTTGGAGCGGGGGCTGAGGATCAGCTCAAAGGCCTGCCCAGAGGCTCGCTTCTCCAGCTCCTTCACCTGGATGTCTGGGACACAGGGGAGAAAAGCCAGAAAAACGAGTATTTTGTGCAGCAACTGGCTCAGGTGACATTAAAAGCAGCCTTCCAAAATCCAGCACCACCAAGTTCCCTGAGGAAGGGCAGCCAAGACAGGAGTTTTGTTTTCAGCACAGCAATACTGCTCAAAAATGTGGAAATTTCCTTTGCAACCCTCCCTTGATCCTGCATCACCCAAGCACCTGCTGTTTTAATCTAGCCATCAACATCCCAAGTGGTGAAAACAAGTCCACTAGTTCAAATCAAAAATCATTCTCCCTCCAGTGACAACCTGAGGATGAATTTCCAGGCGGTTGCCTGCAACCTGAGAGAGCCAAGAAGGAAAAAAACCCAGTTTTTGGAGAAATGTGCAGGCAGGGCTCTCTCCCCAGCCCTGCAGGGTGTCAGCTGCACCCGCGTGGTCCCCGAGATGTCTCGGTGACAGCCAGCTCTGCCGAGGGAGCAGATGGCTGCAGGGAGCTGCAGCCCATCTGCTGCCAGACTCCTCTTTTGGGGTGTTTTCACAACCACCCAGCTTCAACAGCCTCGCCCAAGATGGGAGAAAAGCCGCTGACAGCAGCTTATTTCACTAGATTGGGGTTTTAAGTTATTCCTGAAGAAATTAGGAGGCAATAAAAAGAAGACACAACAGCATTTAGCACAGAATTCTACCTACCAGAAGTAGCCATGGCCAAGAAAATCAGACTTCAGAAGCCAAGCCTGGGAGAAGGTCAGTCAGGTGGGTTCCTAGGTAACAAAGAGATGTGCCTTTCAACAGCCAGCACAGGGATCCTGCTCCTTCTAATAAAAACTGCTGAACAGAATTAGAGCTGCTGAACAAAAGGCAGACAAGGTAGGTCACTGCAGTCAGTGATTCCAGGCATTTTGTGGATCTGAGGGACAGTGCTGGGAATACTGGAGAGGTTATGGAGTTACTGGCATTGCAGGATCCGTGTGATATTCGAGCATCTTCAATCTGTTTTATTCCACCTTAAGGTACCCGAACAAAGACCCCCGTATTACCATGGGGCTATGGGGATTTCACTGCTCTCACACATATAAAAGAGCTCGCTGAATAAAAAAATGACGCACCACAGGACAGCACAGCTAGGATTCCTGCCACTCCCGAAGGATCTGAAATGTGCGCAATCGAGCTCATTTAAAATTCGGTTTTAATTGCGCAGCTCAAGTCAGATGCTTCACACCGCGGCAGACAGCGAGGGCGTACACCGCCCAGGACACCTCGTGAAAACCGGGCGCCGTAAAAAAATGCCAGAAAGAGGTCTAGAAGCCGTTTAAAGAAAAATCAACAAAAAAGGGTTTTTTTTTGGGGGGGGGGGTCGAAGGGGCTCGGATCGGGGTCCGGGCGGGGCCGGGGCGCGGAGCGTGAACCGCGCGGCCCCTGCCCCGCCCCCCCCGCGCCCGCAGCCAATCCCCGCCGAGGCGCCAGCAGAGGCCCCGCCCCCGTCCCGCCCCCGCCCCTCCAACCGCACCGAATTCAAACCGCCGGGGAGAGCGCGCGCGCGCCCGCGCGAGGGGGCTCGAGGGAGGGGGCGGGGCCAGCGCTAACATCCGGGCACCTGCCGCCCCCCGCCTCAGGTGCGGGGCCGCCCCCCCCCGCCTCAGCCCCTCAGGGGCGAAGGGGACGGGGAGCGCTGGGCAGCGACACCGGGACAGGGGGCTCCAGCAGGGTCCCCCACGGCTCGATGGCGTCGGGGCGCGGCCGCCCGGATACCGCCCCTTCCCCACTAACAATGGCGGGGAGGGGAGGGGGCGCCGCTGCCGCGGGTAGGGCGTCGCCCCTCGCTCAGGGACAATAGCCACCCCCTTCCCCTCCGCGATCGGGGCGCGGGGGGGACAGGGACACATACGAGGAACACCCCCCCGCATTGTCTCCCTTCCCTTTGTCACCGTAACGCTCCAAAACCGGGCGGCGACGCGATGCCCGCGAGCGCGGACAAAAGTGACCCCCGCCCCGAACGCCCGAGAGCCCCGCGGAGCCCCCCCTCACCTTGACACCCACCCTGGGGACCCCTCCGCCGCCCGTATCAACGGAGCGCCGGACCCCCGTGAAGCACCGACACTTCCCCTCTCCTTCCTCCAGCCCTCTCGAGACGCGGAGGGTGCGGCGGTGGGGCCCCGCGGCCGCGGCCCGCCCGTGCCCGCTCCCCCGCGGCGGCCCCGCCGCGCACCCACCTGCCCGCGCCGCCGCTCCGGCCACACTCCGCTCGCGCCCGCCCCGCCGCGCACAAAAGCGCCAAACAAAGGCACGTGACCCGCCCCGCCCCGCCCCGATTGGCCGAGCCCGCCGGCACGTGCCGCCCGTCGGGGGGGCTGCGGGGGGCTCGCGCCCACCCCCCTCACCAACGCGCCCCCCCCAACCGAGCCCCCCCCGCCCCCGGTCGCGTGGGGCATGCCGGGAGTTGTAGTTCGCCCCCGGCGGGGGGCGGCGGCCCCCGCGCTCGGCCCGGGCCGGACCGGGGGTGCGGGGCCGAACCGCGACGCCCCCCGGCCCTTAGGGACCCTCCGGCCCCCAGAGCCCCGCGCTGGGATCCCGCTCCTGCCCCCGGAGCTGCAGGGATTCCCTTTGTGTCTGGTGGGGCGGACAGGGGTGTCAGGGCCTGTGCTGTGGTCAGGGGTGTCCGGCCCGACGGGGGGAATGGTCAGAGTGGAGCTCTGGCTGGAGTGAGCAGAGCCACGGCCACCTCACAGCCATGGCCACTCAGAGCCACAGCCACCTCATGGCCATGGTCATGTTAGATCCATGGCCACCCAGAGCCATGGTCATCACAAGATCATCGTCACCCCAGAGCCATGGTCACCTCATGGCCATGGTCACCTCATGGCCATGGTTCCCTCAGATCCATGGTCACCTCATGGCCATGGTTCCCTCAGATCCACGGTCACCTCATGGCCATGGTCACCTCATGGGCATGGTCACCTCATGGCCATGGTCACCTCAGATCCACGGTCACCTCATGGGCATGGTTCCCTCAGATCCATGGTCACCTCATGGGCATGGTTCCCTCAGATCCACGGTCACCTCATGGCCATGGTTCCCTCAGATCCACGGTCACCTCATGGCCATGGTCACCCCAGATTCATGGTCACCTCAGAGGCATGGCCACACATCTTCGTGCTGTGGCCACCTCAGAGCCATGGCCACTTGCCTTGAGCCCTCGGTCACCTCAGAGACATGGTCACCTAGGTGAGGGCACGGCCACCTCAGGGCCACCATAACTTCAGGGCTCTTGGTCATCACCAGGACGACCACCAAGTGCCTTCGGTCATCTCGGGGTCACGGCCACCACAGAGCCACCACACCGGCAGCGTCGGGGGGCCAGCCTCTCCTTTGGGGTGACACCAGTGTGCCCAAGGCCGTTTAGAACCATTCCCAGTTGTGCAGACCCCGTGGTACGGGCACGGTGGCTCCGCAGGGACCGTCCCCTCCCCAGGACACCCCTCAGTCCCACAGCTGCTCCCAACAAACTCTCTCCGTGCCCAGGTGTCCCTCACCAATCAGTCCCGTGGTGGTTCCCCTGCTCCGGCCACACCAAGAGTCGATCCACACAAAAGGCAGACGGACACACAGCACCATCCTCCACTGCAGCCTCCACACCCTCAATCCCAAAAAACCGATTTTCTGGGACCCCCCTCACCGAGCACCCTCCTAAACCCGAGGGTTTTGCACCAAAAAGCGAGGGCTCCTACCTTGAGGGAGGTTAATATTGTGACAGAAAGGCAGGGAGCTTTCAAAACAGAGAATATTTTAAACGCTGGCCCTGGTTTTTGCTGATCTGACGTCTATTTCCATGGAAACCACATCCAGCCGCCGAGCTGCTGGAACTGGGAGAGGCACGGTGGCCGTGGGCAGAGCCATTTTCCAGCCGTGTGCTGGAACCCTTTTTTGTTGGGGTCCCAGACCCCAAATCCAAAACCTGAAACCTGCTGGGGATCCTTGCTGGCAGCTCCAGCCCAGGGAAATCCCATCCCTGTCACTCCCAGCACACATGGAAAACACGGAGTGCTTGGGTGGAACGCTGTGGGGGACAAAGCAGCCCCTGCCACCAGGCCCTGTTGGACTTTATTTCAATTTATTCATCATTTATTAATTTAATAAACACTGTGGGGGACAAAGCAGCCCCTGCCACCAGGCCGTGTTGGACTTTAATTTATTAATTATGGCCCGTGCAGCCCAACAGTGGGGTGGAGGCTTTAATATTAATGCTTTCGAGGCAATCGATGAGCTTATCCTGGGATGATCCCTGGATTTCCCAGAGGAAATGAGGATTCCTGGGCTCGGGGTTTTTGGGATGTACCTGTGTGAGGGCCCTGATCAGTGCTCAGCCCCGGGAGGGGAGGAGGAAATTTCCTTTTTGGCCTTGGGAGGGAGGGATGCAGGCTGAGAGAAAGCTACGAGGCATGCCAGCACTTCCCAGATGATTTTCTGGGGGAAAAGAAAAAAGAAAAAAAAGAAAAAAAAAGGGCGGGGGGGGGGGGGAAGAAAGAAAGAAAAAGGGGGGAAAAAAGAAAGAAAAAAAAAGGAGAAAAAAAGGAAAAAAATTTAAAAAGAAGGAAAAAGAAGAAATAAAAAGAGGAAAAAAGGAAATAAAAGGAAAAGAAAAATAAATAAAAAAACTTTAAAATTTTTTTAAAAGACCAGTCTGTAGCTTACCTTCCTTTGCAGACTGGCTTAAAAGCCAAAAATATTTCCTTTGGGTAAGAACTCTCTTATGTAAGAGGAAACTTATTGACAGAGAGGATTTGGGATCTGCTCCCAGCTCTGGGATTTTCCATGCCCTATCTTTTGGGATGAGGCTCTTCCCCAGCCCCTTTAGAGCACCTGCCCCTGCTGGTTCTGCTCTAAACCAAAATCTCTGAGCTCTGCTGTGATACCCAGAGGAACCAGAGCTCCCAGCAGGTGGGAAGACACGGAGGCAATCTCATTTTTTGGCCTTGTTGCAAGAGTGGTTTTATTTTTGGAGCGTTTCATAAACCCCGTTTGTTTTTGTGGCATTTATTTCTGTCTGATCTCGAGGAGAATGGAGTGTATGAAAAGCTTTTATTTAATTTGCATTTGATTTGTGTTTATTGACACATTTACTGCGGTTCCAAACAGACTCTTCCCTCCTCAGCTTGTGGCTGGGGTAGTTTTTATCTACTGGATTCCTTATCACCAACAAATCTTTTTTATTTTTGTTTTAATTCCAGTTTTACCACTAAGAGAGCAGGCAGCAGTGGGAGAAGCATCCCCCAACACGTCACATTTAGCCCCAAAACAGGTTGGAGCAGAAAAACACCACTTCGAGCCCAGATGTACCATCAGAATGAGTTTCTGCCAGATGAATTTCTGCCTTTTGAGGAAAATAAAGGATCCCAGCAGGAGATATTCCCAGAGCAGCCAGGACAAAGGCTCTGTAAATCAGGAATATGAGCAGTGGCCCTGGAGAATCCGAGCTGCTGATGACAGCACCCACCCCAAACGTGTCCCTCAGTGCTCCAGGGGGGCTCAACCCCACCCAAAACCCACCCTGAGCCCCCTCAGCTCCACCCCAGCCCCCCTGCTCAGGGTGGGACCCCAAAATCCAGAGGAATCCTGCTGGGTGTGAATTTGGGCCGTGACGTGAGCAGATTTAGCCCAAAGATTAAAGCCTGTGCTCTGATGTGCTTATCAAAACACCCCACAAAGAGACTGACACAATTAGGTGACAACTCAGCCCACGGCAGCTCTTTTAACTTGCAAAAATATTTAATCTCCAATAGGAAAATGTGGTTTCTGGGTATTAAATTGCCAGCCTAAAGCACTGGTGCTGCTGGAGGGAGTGACAGCTTATTTGTTCATCAGAGGATGTTTCAGAGCACCTTGGTTGGTGATACTGGCAGGCTGGCAGCAGCCCTGAATTAGCAAAGTTCATTGGAAAATTGGAAATCCAGTGTGTTATCTGACCTGAGTGGGTCAGTTGGAGAGATTTAACAACCAGGGGGAAGCAGGATTTTAAAAGGAGCTCAGAGGTGGGGAAGGGCTACAAGATCTCTTCCAATCCACTCAATGATCTCACAGGTTTTTTCCCCAACCTTAAAAATCCTAGATCTTCAGATAAAAATGCATTTTAGTGCAAACACAGCCCAGGAGCCCACGGAACTGCAGAACAAACCAAGATTTTTAGGGAGTGCCTCCCTCACAATGAAAGCTTTTCCACAGGCAGGAAACGTTTAAGGTAATTGATATTTGTTTACTGGAGGTGTTTAGGCTGGTACTATATTTATGCTGAAAAACACCATTAAGAAAACGTTCCCTTCGGAATAAATTTGCACTTCCCAACGCGCTGTTGGAAATAATTGAATTTTTGCGGCTCAGACAGGTTGGGTTTTGGTTTTTTTTTTTTTTTTTTTGAGAAATTCACTCGAAATCTGTTAATTCCTGCCTTAAATGAGAGGAGGAAAAGCGCTGAGCACAGATGGCGACCACGCCTGCAGCGACAGGGACGGAAATATCAATTAATTGCTTTGATATTGGGGCAACAGAGCCCTGAAATGCCACGTTCAGCCACGGGACTGCAGTGCCTGGCACCCAGATCCTGAGGGCACGGGGCTGACAGGGCTCTGGGGCACAAGGAGAACGTCGGGTATTAATGGAATAAAGACAAAGGCAGGAGGAGCACTGCTTCCCTCCTAAAAAATACCCAAGCACTCCAAAAGAGTGACCCTGAAATGAGGGGTTGTCCCCACCAGCAGCTCCCTGCCCTGAACGCCCCTGCCTTTGAGCCAGCCTGGGCAGAATTCCCTTCCAGCTGCCCGTGGGTGTTTTCCATCCTTTAATTCCTGGGAAAAATGGGGTTTTACAGCCCCTGGCCCTGTAGGGGTCTTCAACATCTCCATCCCTGCAGGTGTGTTCAACATCTCCATCCCTGCAGGTGTACTCTGAACATCCCTGTCCCTGCAGGTGTGTTCAACATCTCCATCCCTGCAGGTGTGTTCTCCTGCCTAAATCCAGCACAGGTTGACATTCCCATTCCTGCAGGTTTGTTCTGAACATCCCCATCCCTGCAGGTGTGTTCTTGACATCCCCATCCCTGCAGGTGTTCCCAACATCTCCATCCCTGCAGGTGTGTTCTCCTGCCTCAAACCATCACAGATTGACACCCCCATCCCTGCAGGTGTATCCCCAACATCCCCATCCCTGCAGGTGTGTTCAACATCTCCATCCCTGCAGGTGTGTTCAACATCCCCATCCCTGCAGGTGTGTCCCCAACATCCCCATCCCTGCAGGTGTGTTCTTGACACCCCCATCCCTGCAGGTTTGTTCCCAGCATCCCCATCCCTGCAGGTTTATCCCCAACATCCCCATCCCTGCAGGTTTATCCCCAACATCCCCATTCCTGCAGGTTTATCCCTAACATCCCCATCCCTGCAGGTGTGTTCCCAACATCCCCATCCCTTCAGGTGTGTTCCCAGCATCCCCATCTCTGCAGGTGTGTTCTTGACGTCCCCATCCCTGCAGGTGTATCCCCAACATCCCCATCCCTGCAGGTGCGTTGTCCTGCTGGAGCCAGCAGAGCTCCCCGTGGGTGCTGCCCCCCACCCTCCCCGCGCCCCCAGACCCATTTGGGGAGCCCTCCCGGCCATCTCCTCTCTCCCAGGCACGCCCTGCCCCATTTCTGCGCCCTCCCGCCGCTCCCGCTCCGCAGCCGAGCCCGCAGATTCCCTGCGGTTTCCATGGGGAGCACGGAGCCCTCCTGCTATTCCGGGGAACATCTCAGCCGAAAATACCCGAGCTGTGAGCCCGGCAAGCACCAGGGGCCGGGCGGGAGAGCAGGACAGGGGCAGGGCTCGGGGGCTGAGCCTTTTGCACGCCCTGATCCCATGCCCAGAGTGCCAGGGCCAGCCCCTGCCCCTGGGATGCTGACAAGCACATGGAATAGCAATGCACAGAGGGGCCATGAAATATTCAACAGCCACAGAACATTCCAGCACAGTGGGTCTGTGAAAATGGAGTGGGGGGGAGCTGCAGAAAAGCTGGGTATAGCACTAATTATTCCCCAGCTCCTAATTAGTTGCTTGAATTTAAAATATGGATTGGGCTCCACCAGCAGCTCAGCCAGCCCTTTGTGCTATTAATACTTCCCTGGCGTGACATGGTTAAAAATACTCCCACCCTGTCAAGACAAAATGTGGCTTGGAAGTGTCACGAGGGGAGGAGTGGAGGGATGGAAATCCTCTTAAAGGAGTACCACTGCCCCAGTATCAAATAAACAGAATGAATGGGCTTGTGACAGCCCCACAAAGAGCAAATGTGGGAATAACTCTCAGTGCAGAGCTCCTGGGCCACCCGAAATCAGAGCAGTTCCCCTGGCACAGCCAGTGCACAGCCTAATGGGAGCAGTGATTTGTTTTCCAGGGGCTCTCCTGCCTGGGGAACAGCTGGGTGTGCAGCCCTCAGCTGCCTGGGTGCTGCAGCCTGAAGTTCTGGCCAAAGGGCAGAAATCTGAGGTGCCCACCCCTCCTCACACCCAGGAATGCAGGAGAGCCCAGAGCAGCAGCCAGAGCTGATTTTTCCATGGAATAACTGTAGGTATTTATGGGTGGGATCCACCAGACACCGGGGCCCTCTTCCCACAGGATTTGGGAGCCAAGGAAACCAGTCTGGGGTTTTTTTTGATTTTTGGACTTCAGTCTGGATCTGTTTCCACTTTTCAGATCCTCTCAGGACGAGGTGTGGCTCCCCTCCTGTCTGCACTGACAATTCCAAAGGGGTTAATTGCTGCTCCCTGCCCCTGGAATCTCAGCAATACCAGCACAGAAACAATTCCTGCACTTCACATTTGCCCCGTGCTTTCTCATCCCTTTTTTCCCCCACCAATTTGAGCCCGTGGTAGATCAATACATAAATTAAAGGACAAAAGAACCTGACACATCCACTGTGGCTGGGAGAACAGACCAAGCCAGAGTTTCTGCTGGAAAAACATCCATCTTTTATACAAGAAACCAGCAATCTGCTGCTCCATGCCAAAAGCAACACCCTCAGAGGCACCCTCGTGTGATGGGCAACACAAGGGCTTTGTTTTAATTAAATTAAAAATAAATGATCCCCCAAAACCAGCCCCCAGCCAAGGCTTTGTGTGGTGAATGTTGACAGGAGGGGGTGAGACAGCCTGAACGGGTCTGGGGGCTCTGGAGTCCCTCAGGGAGGGCTGGTGGCAGTCTCAGCACCACGTTCTGGGGTGAAAATATGAACTAAAGGGTTAAAAAGGAGGATTTGGGGTCTCCTGCTCAGCCAGCTCCCCACTTTCCTCTGGGAGGGAAGGCAGGAGCATCCACAGGCTGAGCTCAGCCATCCTCCCTACCATGGGGGAAAGCTGGAGCCCACCCAAAATGCATCATCTCCATCTGTCTCAGGGGCTTTTTCAGAGCACAGCCTCCTCACACGGCCCCTTCTCTGCCTCAGTTTCCCTCCTCAGCCCTTTCCCCCCTGTTTATTCAGGAATCAGCCCTGGGGTAACAAGAGGTGGCTCCAGCCCAAAACGGGGCTGAGGGAGAACTGCTGGAAAGATGAATTGTGCCCCAAAACCCCCTTGGTGCTGCTGGCTGAGGGCACAGGAGCCCTGCTGGGCTGTGGGGGTGAATTTTGGGGGGCAGGGAGTGGGAGAGCCCTGAGCCTGCAGCTCGGAGCTGCTGCAGACCCTGAGGGTCTGTCCTGCCCCAGCTCCCAGCGTGGGAGGAACTCGGGAAGATTTAAATGTGGAGCTGAATCCCTCGTGACTGGGAGCAGGCAGGCTCCTCAGCTCAGGGATGAGATGATAAAAATTCACTTCAGAGAGCAGGAAACTCGGTTTTCCTCTGCCATCTCACCCAGGGCAATGCTGTGATTTTTTTCCAGTGGAAAAAACCCAGCGTGGGAGGGAGTGAATCCCCACCAGCCAAAGGGATTTAGGGAATTCTGCTCCAGGTGCTGCTGCCTGGGGTTGGGGCAGCACTGCACCTGTGTCAGGCTGGTCCCTGGGCTGGACACTGAGCCCCAGAGCTCCCACTGGGCTCAGCTGGGAGGGCCCTGCACCTCCACAGGCTGCTGGGAATTCAAGCCTCACTGTTTTCCTTAAAAACACGAGAAAAAGGGAAAAGAAAAAATGCCCAACAAAAGCCACGAGAGCTGTACGGTAATTACAAGGAGGTTTACCACGAGTCTGGATTTGCATTAATTAAATCAACAGGGGAGCTCCAATTGAGCAAATGAGGTGTTCTGTAGATGGCAGCGAGGCTGGAGCTGGGATTTGGGTTTGCTCAGGGCCGTGCCTGGGAAGGGGCTCCCCGGAGGAGCAGGGGGCTCTGGGCTCTGAGGAGCTGTGCTGACACCCTGCATTTCACATCTCAGGGGTTGGCTTTGGTGGGAGAGCTCAGAGGAGCCCTGGGGAAGAGGAATGTGTCCATTCATGCCCCAGCCATGCTGCAGGCACAGCTGTGAGGGGAATATCAATGGGCAGCAGCGTTTGTTTCGTTTGGGGCTGGGGTTTTTTTTAATTTTTAAAGCCCTGAGTTAGAGTATGGGAGCAGGGCTGGAGTGCTTGGCTGGAAGGGAGCCCTGGGGGCTGCCATCCTGCAGCTGGGGGCTCCCAGGGCTGACCCCCAAAGGAACAGGGCTGGTGTTTCCTCCCCACATCCCTGAGAAACAAAATCCCTCTGGGTTTGGGGCTGTAACACCCCGGAGTTCACATTCAAACCCCAACTGAGCTGGTGCAGGGGGCAGATCACACCCTGGGATAACCTTTAATCCTGCCTTGTGCCACAAAACCTGCCAGGGTGGCTCGGGCAGCCTGCAGCAGCCCAGGACACCCCGAGGGAATGACCCCAGGTCCAGCAGAGCAAGCCCAGCCCCTCCCTCAGCCATCCCCAGGCCCAGCAGAGCAGCTTGGGCTGGGCCAGGGTTAATTTCAGTGCAAGGGCCAGGCTGGGGCAGTGTTTGGGTTCGTGCTGACCGCAGGGTTGGTAACACAAAGATGTTTTGTTGTGTCTGAGCAGCCTTTGAACAGTGCCAAGGCCTTCCCTGCTCCTGTGTCACCCCCGGGGAGCAGGCTGGGGGTGCACGGGGAGCTGGGAGGGGACACAGCTGGGACAGGTGACCCCGACTGACCCCAGGGATGTCCCAGACCGTGCTCAGGATAGAAACCAGGAGGAAGAAGGAGGAAGGGGGGAACAGTGGGAGTGATGGGTTTGTCTTCCCAGCTCACCTTTGGGAGTGGCTGAGCCCCTGGGAATGAATTCCTGTCCATGGGAAGGGGGGAATGAATTCCTGGGAATGAATTCCTGCCCATGGGAAGGGGGGAATGAATTCCTGGGAATGAATTCCTGCCCATGGGAAGGGGGGAATGAATTCCTGGGGGTGAATTCCTGGGGTTGAATCCCTGCCCATGGAAAAGGGAGAATTAATTCCTAGGGGTGAATCCCTGCCCATGAGAAGAGGGGAATGAAATCCTGGGAGTGAATTCCTGGGGATGAATCCCTGCCCATGAGAAGAGGGGAATGAAATCTTGGGAATGAATCCCTGGGAATGAATTCCTGCCTTCCCCTTGCTTGCACACACAGCTTTTCCTTTCCCCATCAAACCGCCTCTGTCTCAGCCCACAGGTTTCCTGGGCTGTGTGGCTCCCTCCCCATCCCTGCGTGGGGCTGGCGCTGGAGCATTCCAGGGAATCCTTCCCGGTGAGCTCCGCCGGGGTCGGTGCCGCATCCTCCCGGCTGGAACGGAGCACAGAGAGCTCGGGAGGAGCCGGCTCCGGGCTGGGTTTCCGAGCCGGTGAGTGAGGAGGATGCTCCTGCACACCCCACAGAACACGGAGAGCAGGGTCCCTGCCCTGCCCAAGCGCCCCCGGCGCTTTTTTCATCTCTTTTCTGGCAGAATTTCTCTTCAGAGAAAACCCGCTGTGGTGGTGGCAGCTCTGGAGGGGGAGCAGAGGGATGCGGGGCCGGACAGGGGGATCCTGCCTGCTCCCCACGGGGACGGGCAGGAGCTCCCCGGGAGCCGAAGGGTTAACGGCAGAGCCCTCCGAGCGGAGTCGGGGGCCGCCAGCCCCTCCCGAACGCCTTTACATAAGAGCCCTGCAGAATTCCCAGCCTGTGCCGGCAGGAAAATGGGATTTGGTTCTGCAGCCGCTGCCTCTCCCTGCTCGGCCGGGACCTGCCGGGCTCTGCGCGTCCCCCCGGCTCAGCAGCACCGTTTGTCACACACAGAGACCTTGACTGTCCCCCGGGCACCCCAGCCAGCCCTGTCCCTGCCACGCCCCGGCCTGAGCCCAGGGCTAGGAGCGCTGCTTTGGGTGTAAAACCCTGGGAAATTCATTTCTGGGAGGCTTAAAAGTGGCAGAATCCCGTGGGTTTGTTCACGTGAGTCCTTTGTGTGTCACTGGGGAGCGGAGGAGACATTGAATGGATGTCGTGTCGGGATGTCCCCTGTGCCGGGGGATGTCCCCTGTGCCGGGGGATGTCCCCTGTGCCGTGCCCCCGAGCATCCCCAGCGCCAGGCTCGTCCTCCCCGCAGTGCCAGGCAGGTGGGGACGCTGCAGTGACAGTGACACCAATAACTCCGGCACTGGCGCTGCTTCCCATCCCCTGCTCCCCCGGGAAGGGGCTCTGCTGGCTCTGTCCCCGCTGTCGCCTGCAGCTCCTCCCCGGGATGGCAGGGACGGAGCCGCCACCGCGGTGTCCCCCGGGAGGGCGGCGGGGACAATGGGGACAGGCGCAGCGGCTGCTCCCGCTCCTCTCCCCGCCCGGTATAAATCCCTGCAGCTCCAGCCCTTCCTCGGGACGGCTGAGGATCAGAGCCCTCTCCAAAAGCACCCCTGACATCCCCGGTGCGGCCCGGGATGTGCTGCAGGTGCTTCCAAAGCTTTATTGTCGCTGCCAGCGCGTCCCTGGTGGCAGCAGTGTCGCACGGCCAGGCTGGGATGCTTCCTTTCCACCCCCGATCCCATCCCATCCCATCCCATCCCCAAATCCATCCCATCCCATCCCCATCCCCATCCCATTCCCACCCCCATCCCCATCCCATCCCCAAATCCATCCCCATCCCATTCCCATCCCCAAACCCATCCCCAAACCCATCCCATCCCCATCCCATCCCCATCCCACCCCCATCCCCATCCCCATCCCCATCCCATCCCCAAATCCATCCCCATCCCATCCCCATCCCCAAACCCATCCCATCCCCATCCCCATCCCCATCCCACAGCTCTGAGGGCTGCTCAGAGACTCCTCCTTCCTTCCTCCCTCCCTTCCTTCCAGCTCGAAGCCATCCTCCTTCCTTCCCCCTGCAGAGTTCGGGCGTGCACTCTGCCATCTGCACGGCTTTGCAGGACAATTATGGGATTTTCCTTACCCTTGTGCTTGAGCCCTGATGCTGCATCTCTCTCAGCCGTAGCTGAACCTCCCCCAACCCACAGTGAAGCTGGGGATGGTCTCTAAAGGCCCCCCCAACCCACCCCCCCCCCGTGGTTTTATTGCTCTGCACAGCCCACTCGGTTTTTATCCCTGGGGATTTTATTCCCTCAGTGCAGGCACGAGCAGGGAGGGCTCTGCTGGCACTGAGCACTGTCCCCAGGTCCTGCTCTCCTCAGGGCTCCTCCTGCCCTTCCTGGCTCCTCCATTCCGGGCAAGGAGGAGTCACTTTGCCATTCCCCAGCTCCAGCAGTGCCCTGGGAGCAGCTACAGGTGAGAGCATCCAAAGGGCACATCCGGAGCCACCGAGTCCCCAACACCTTCCAGGAGCTCGTCCCACTGTCCAAACTGCTCCTGCAGCTCTGCACGGGGCACAGGGGATGGCAGGGTTACCACAGCCTCCCCTCCAGGTGACAGGGCCACCACAGCCTCCTCTCCAGGTGACAGGGTTACCACAGCCCCTCCAGGAGGCACCGAGGGGCAGCCACTGCACCCTGTGCCTTGGCAAGAACCAGCTCCCAGCCCCAGAGCCCCCCCAGCCCAGGAGCTGCCCACCCCCCACGCCCCCCCTGTTCCCCCAGCCCGGGCCATACTGAGGTGCCTCTGCAGGAAGGCCAGAGCTGCCTGGCTGGTGATGGCCAGAGCCCTGCGGGGCTCCAGGGTGCCCCTCCTGCCGAAGATGAGGCTGAAGAGCTTCCCAGGGAGGAAGGCAAAGTCGGTCTGGTCCTCGTGCACGGTTCCCCTGCCAGGGGAGGGATGTGCATCAGGGGGACATGCAGCAGGACCCAGAGGTTTTCCTGCTGGGGCACCCACGGGTGCTCCCTGCAGCGGGGGGTGCCTCCCCTGGCTCACAGCACGGTCACAATCCTCGTCTGGCTGTTTCTGGAGCTCAGCCTCTTCATTTTGGCAGCGCTCTCCGGAGTCTGGAACTTCTCAGTGTTGATGAAGAGCACGGGACTGGGCACCTCCGGGTACAGCAGGTTCTCCAGAGGGAACATCCAGGCATCCAGAGCCACGGCACACCTGGAGCAGGACAGGCACCACCATGGCTCCCCTTCCCACCAGGATGAGCCCCGTGTCCCCAGAGCCTCCGCAGTCCCTGCCACGCCTCACCTGAAGCTGGGCTCCTTCACCAAGGCCAGCACTGCTGTCACCCCCCTGAAGGAATGGCCCATGACGGCCACCTTGGTCAGATCAAGGTTGTCCTGCAAAAGGGAGAGGGCTGAGGGCCTGAGCCCAAACCTCACGGCTGCAGGTCTCTGATTAGGGGAGAAAAAGCCAAGGGAAGGCCAGCAGAGTCCCCCTGGAAGGGGGGAGTGCCGTGTCCCACCGCTGCTGTGAGGGGCTGGGGCTGCCCACAGCAAGGAGGTGCCCAGGGGCGGGAGGCTGGGGCTCTGCACAGACCCCTCTTGTGCCAGCAGGAAAAGCCTCAGGCAGCCAGGAGCGATCCTGGGGCACCCAGGGCCCCCCCAGGCCGAGCCTGGTACCTTCAGCACGGAGAGATCCCAGTCCTGGGGGAGGATGCTGGGGGCAGATCTGCCACTGGCGATGCCCTGGAAGAGCCGCAGCGCCCGCACGCACTCCTGTGCTCTCTGGTGAACCTGGAACCATCAGCCCTTCCCGGGTGAGCCCAGCTCCTCCAACCCACAAATCGGGGTCACACTTTCCCCCCAGTGCCCCCCCAGGCCCGTTCCTCCAGTGCTTCTCCCCTGAACTGAACAAACACCAAACCTCGGCGCTGCGGCTCCCGCGGGATACAGCGTGTTTATTGGGGTGGGGTCTTTTGGGGTTTGCTCTTAATTCAGTTAATCTGGCAGCAGAGAGCTGGAAATGACCTAAAGTCTCTGCTCTGGGGAGAAAGCAGAGGAGGGAGAGCCCGGGATCCTCACCAGCTGTCCCTCACAGGAGGACAAACCACCACAGGGACCCCAGAGCCCCTAACCCAGGAGCAAACCTGGGTGTCCCCTGAAACCCAGCTCAGGGGCACCACCCCGGAGCATCCTAAAATCCAAAATGATTCAGGGAGAGGATGCCCTGACTTGGAGCCACTTTGAGGCCACGTCCTTGGCTGCCCTAAGGACACCAGTGCTGCTGTCTGTGCACATTTAAGGTGACAAGTGACAAAGAACTCCAATGAAAACCTCTCTCCTGCTCCCTGAAACACAGAAAATGCCATAATGGAGATTGACCTGGCAATTATTTCCTTCTATTATAATTTCTTTCTCTTTCTCCCTTACCATTTGTGCTCGTGGGTTCAGGAGAAGTGTTTCCCTTTTCTGTGCAATGTGCCATGAGGCAGAGCACACACAAAAATAACAGGCTGGGAGGTGATTTAAGGCTGCCAAAAGCACCTCCGTTCCTAGAGAGCTTTTCCACAACTAATCTTCACTTGCTGCTGTCCTTTTAAATGAGGCAGAAACAAACAGAGGGGGGGAACTTGGCTCAGCAGGAAACCTTCCTGCTCCCCAGCAAGCAGCTGTCCGGGATAATCCCAGAGAGACAAAAATCCGAGTGGGAACAAACCCAGCAGCTGGTGCAGAGCTGGGCTGGGCACAGAGTCCTGCTCTCCCCAGGGCGTGGGGGACATTATGCAGGGCCATAGCAAAGCCCAGCCTGGCTCCTGCTGGACAGACCGACCCCAGGAAACAGACAGAAACAGGCTGAGCAGATTTTTCTCATCTCTGAGGAGAAAGCTCAGCCCCAGCACCGTGGCAATGCAGGATTGGGAAGAGCATCCCCAGGGATGCAGGGCCAGCCTGGCTTGCAGGAAGAATTCCAGCCCTCCCCTCTGCCCACCCTGAAGCCCCAGCCTGGTACCTGCTTGTTTCTGAAATAAAACTCCTTCTGCCCTTGGGGCACCCGCTGGAAGGGGATCCACTCCTCTGTCCCAGCCTCTGCCGGGCAGAAATAGGTGGTGGCAGCAGAGTGGTCCCTGTGGGGCAGGACAGAAGGGGACACCTGTAGGCGAGACTGGGGGTAGCACGGTCGGGACGGATGGAGACGAGAGATCTCTGAAGCCAGGTCGTGGAACTTGCGGTTTATTGCAAAGGGCGTGGGTACAGGGCCCTGCTGGGAGCTGCCAGCTGCAGCTCAGAGCAGGCCCGAGAGAAGAGAAAGGATGAGAAGGTAATAACGTAAAAAGGCAAGAGCTAAGAGCATAGAAAAGTAAGAGCGCAAGAGTAAAAGCAAGAGCCCAAGAGCAAAAGCAAGAGCATAAGAGAGTGAAGTTCCCGTTACAATGCAATATATCATCTTCTGTGTTGAATATTCTGATTCTCACTAACCAATCTAGTACAGCATACAAATCCTATAGCATTTACATACAGCCTATAAGAATCACTACATTACCATATTGTGCTACATTTTAAACTCTAAAAACTACTCTTCAGACCCCTTCTGCCAAGCTGGCAGGATTTGCTCAGACTCTTGGACCTGCCTGCTTGCAGAGGGTCTTGTATCATCAAAAGGGGATTACCTTCAGCCGGCCACACTATTGTTTTCTTCTTGTTCAGTAACTAAGGGATGTCAAAGCTTGCTTTCATTTCAATCTCGCTTATAGTTTCTATATTCTCAAAATCTTTTGCCAGGCAATCATATTTGTAAGGCTTTCTTGTTTCATCTTCCCCAACATCTCCCCCGTTCTGATGAACAACTAAAATATTTGATACTGTCTTACTCGTAATTTTTTGCACACACTGAAGTATACAGGTTACTGCTACTAAAACTACAATTATTACTATTAGAATAATCAAGCCTATTTTACAGAGTTCCTTTAGCCAAGGTGCAAAGCTCCAACCATCAAACAAACTGTCTAACCAAGATGGGTCATCTACTGTGATTTTGTTAGCTAAATCTTTTAGGTTTTGTAGCTGTTTATGAATGGAAACAGAATGGTCAGATAAGTTCATACAACACAATCCTTCAAAATCTTCACAACCAAGCCCATGTGCTAGTAAAAGAAAATCAATGGCAGCTCTGTTTTGTAAAGTGGCATGTCTGACCGCTTCTTCATCTGTCAACAAGTCACTGATTGCAGTAGAGGTGGCATTTACTTCTTTGCTGAGCCAGCACCCTAACTTGTTTAATTGTGTCAATGCAGCTGAGGAACCCCACTGCGGTAGAAAAATGCTTGCAACAATTGATTTTCCAGAGTTCCAAGGGTGAAAATCACTATCACAGTTGTTTTCATATTGATGTCCCCAGGAGGACCTAATCTTTCTGCTTTTCTTTTTGACTACCTCTTTGACACTGGGAGCAATTATTGTAAGTTGTCCCAAGGCACAAGGGCCACCATCTATTTTTGAGGGTATACCTTGCCAGGCTCTGTCTCCACAGATGAGCCAGATTCCTCTAGGGAATCGAATTGGCAGTTTGTTAAAACGATCTGCTTGAGGTTCATCATATGTAAGAAGCTTAGTTTGATTACACCAAGAAGTCATATTGCTATAAGCTGGGTGATAAGGGGTAACGTTTAAATGAGGGCCGTCTTCTCCTAGGAAATGAAAGAAGTAACAGGTATCCATAGTTAATGAGCCTAGGATTTCTAGCTCTTGAAGGTCAGATTTATCAACTTTAGAATTATCAATATAAGTTTGGTGTTTCTGGCTGGGAGTTGGAGATACATGATGATCATCATATGGCCAATATTTCTCAAAAGTAACATTATCAAAACCTTCTGGGAAAGGTACTCCAACTAAACAGGTTGAAAAAGGTTTGTCAGGGCTTGTGTCAGATAGACAGATGGTATCAGAGCTTGCAGAGTTGGCTAAGGCAACCCAGACATTCGTCTTTGGTTGATTTACAGGTAAAGCTTCTGCTTGTGCTGCCTGTGCAGCTGCTCGCACTGTTTGAGCTGTAAGAGCTTTTTCAATTTTTTCTCCTAGAGTTTTTCCAAGTTCATTTGCCTGGATAGTTGCCACTTGCTGTGGACTCCCAATTTTGTTACAGGCATCAATCATTTCAGGCACTGTGGGTTTTTCTTTTCCTAGGGCTTTGATAACTCTTTTACATTCTGCATTGGCATTATTTTCAACAATGTCCCGTATCATTATTGGGTGAGCTATATCATCACCGCATTGCCTTTCTGCTGCTTGGATTACCCGGTCCACAAATGTGGTAAATGGTTCAGACAACTCTTGGCTAATCAGATTATAGGCTTTTTCAAAACTTCCTGCAGGCTGAATTTGCAAAAAGGCTCTGCGAGCCATCTTTTTAATGTCATCTAACGCTGTTTTGGGTAAATTCACTTGATTATCATTCTGATCATCAGGAGGGTCACCAGTCAGCTTAGACATGACAAGGGTACGAAGGTCTGCATCAGAACTTTGTCTATAAGCGGCTAGTACCCCTGTAAGCAGTCTTTTCCATTTGAGTTCCCACAGCATATATTGTGAGTCTGTGAGAATTATGCTAGCGAGATTTTTACAGTCATTTGGTGTGAGTGTATGTCCTTCCAGGGTACTTTTCAGTAGTTGCTTAAAATATGGGGAGCAGATACCACTATCCCTTATTGCTTTTCGCAATTCTTTTATCTCATGAGGTGGGATAGCCACCCATGTTCTAGACCACCAGCTTGCTGGCTGAATAGCACAGGCATAGCTAAAGGATTTAGACTTTCTTCTTTGCAAATCTGGCGTCTGACTTCATGCCAGTCTGTTAGTTGAAAATTATCAAAAGATTTTTGTGAGTTTTCTAATTTTTGGATTAATGCTAGCGGATTTTCAGGGTTTAGAGTCTCATTTTGCATTGAGAAATCTGTCCCAAGCACTGGGGGGACTTGGGAACAGTTCTTTTTCGAAATTCTTTTGTGTTGGGATCAGAGGGTTGACATTTGCAGGGGCAAAATAATTTTCTGTCTGTTCTGGATTTATTAAAGCAGCTGTCATATTCCACCCTCCCCCTCCTCGTTGCACGGTTTGTGTGCATGGATGTGGCTGTGCGGACGAATCGTGATACAAGGTAGTCCCACTCGGTGCTGGGAGAGTGGAAGGAGAATACGCAGTTGGGTGTTCGAGGAGATGCGGTCGTGATTCGGTGCTGCTTTGGTCGGCTGCGGGATGCGGCGGCGGAGGTGCAGGAGGTGGCAGCGGAGGCATATTAGGCATCGGTTGTGCAGGGTTGCGCGCTGCGGAGGGATCTGTCAGTGATGTGGCTGTGGCCGCGTCCTCAAGGTCCGGCAGAGGGAGCGACGCGGAAGGATACAAGCAAGGCGCTGCAGCGACAGTCGGCTGTGGTGCCGTGTGTAGATCCGGCGGGGGCGGGGCCGTGGAGATGGAACTGTTGAGTGTGGCTGATCCCGGAAGCAGCGCTGTGGTTGGATGAGGCGGCGCGGAGTGATATTGGTGGTGCGGCGGTTGTAGCAACTGCGCATGCGTGCGTTGCGTCACTAGGTCAGCGTGGGGAGTCATGATGGCGGTGGCGGGCGGGCCGGGGAGTGCGGGAGGTGGCAGAGCGGCGGAAACGGGAGACAGGGCTGCAGCTGCGGTCGTGGAAGGGAACGATGGGCCGTCAGTGGTTGCAGTAGGCGGCGGAGCCGCGCCATGCAGTAGCTCGGAAGCGGGAGGCTGCGGTGGGGAAGGCACGGCTTGGCCCGGGGCCGCGGTGGCGAGCGGCGGCGGCAGGAGCGGGAAGGCGGCCACGGGCGGCGGCGGGGCAGCCTCGTCAGCGGGCGATGATCCCGGGGTGGCGGGAGGCAGGAGGAGCGGCATGGAGGCGGCGGGAATCTGCTGCGGGGGGGGGGGGGCATGGCGAGCGGTGGGCTAGTCGGTGGCTGGACCGCGGCATGCATCCGCTGGGAGCTCGTAAGCTGGGCTGGGGTGGCTGCCGCCCCGGCGGGCAGGAGCGCCGCTGACGGGAGGCTGGGCTGCAGCGGCGGCAGGCACGGGAGGGGCTGCAGCCACCGGTTTAGCCGCCGCGGCGCCGGTCCGGGATGGCTTGCGGGGCGGCTTGCGGGACTGGGGCGCCCCGGTCCCAGCGCAAGCGGCGCTGCGCTGGGACTGGGGGATTGCGCCGAAACGCCGGCAGGGACGGGGTCAGCCATAGGCGTCTGCTCTGCCGCGGGGACCGTGGGCAGCTCGGGGTGTGCTGCATGCGCTTGAACGGCAGGATAGGGGGGCAGGGGTCCCGCGGTAACGTGCAGAAGGGGCGCTGGGGACGGCAGCGCGGCCGCGGCGGAGGCGGACGGGGCTTGGACCACCACCGGCGCTGGGTTGGCAGGGGCGAGGGGGACTTGGGGGGCGGGAGGAGCGGCTGTACTCGCAGGTAGCTGGGGGGAAGCGGCGGGCCCAGCGGGGCCAGGGAGGGCTGGGGCCGCGGTGACGCTGGGGGGCGGGGCCGCGAGGATGGCGAAACCGGGGGCGGGGACCGCGGTAGCCGGGACCAACGGGATGGCAAAGGCGGGGACGGCGGGAGCGGTGGGAGGGGCTGGGTGGGCGGGTGTTGGAACCGCGAGGGCGGGGGGCGGGGAGGCAGGGGTGAGCAAGACCGCGGGTACCGGAGCCGAAGGGTCCGACGGGGAGGTGGGGGTCGTGTCCTGTTCTAGACTCGCGGCGGCAAGGGGCGGACTCTCAGCGGGACCAGAGCTTGGCGGGGCGACTGCTGCGGGCATCCCCCGTGCAGCAAACAGCTCAACCAGCGCCCTGCAAGCTGGGACTAGCTCTGTGGCAGCTATATCTCGGCGGGAAATACTATTAAAGAGCTTAATTCTAACTGTGTCTCAAAAGTCTCTGGTAAAGACGGCTGAACGGTCAGCATTTGGGAAATTAATTAAAGTCTATTCTAAGAGGTTTTTTAACTCTTGTTTCGGTAATTGACTTGGCATAGAACTCAATAAATGCTTTAGTTGCTTATAGAGATCTCTATCGTGGGCAGAGTGAGTTTGTCTCATTATTAGACTAGTGTGTTACTAACTTCGATGTCGCAGAAGCAGTGTCTTCAATCAGAGCTCCGTCACGGGGGCCTGGTCAGGCACTCCAGTCGGGACTCAGGACGCTGCGTTCAGGACTTTCTTCAGAGTTCCGGTTTTAAGCGTTGCTTGGCAACGACTTTCCGTGCTCGGGACCTTGCAGGTAGGTCTGCACTCACAGCTCCAGTGCGGGCGGTGCTTTGCCGCGCTCGCCTGAGCTCGCTACTCGTGGTAGAGTCCCTCTTTAGAGCTCCGGTTAGTGCTGCTCAGCAACGTCTTTGTGCTCGAGGGATGTCACGGCAAACTTCTTCAAAGAGCTCTAGGTAGCTGCTGTGCGGCAGCGGCCACTCGTGCTCGAGGACTGCTAGGCAATTTCCTCCGAGAGCTCCAGGTAATCGCTACGTAGTAACGACTCCCCGTGCTCGAGGTTTGCCTCGGCAAAATTTAAGAGCTCCGGCTTTCACGCTGCGCAGCAACGGTACGCCGTGCTCACGGTACCTTTAAGGCGGCTATAACTGGTCATTAGTTACCGTGCATGGAGAAGTCTCTTACAGGTGGAAAAGCTGAACTGGCCTTTCGAACACATCTGGGCGCCAATCTGTAGGCGAGACTGGGGGTAGCACGGTCGGGACGGATGGAGACGAGAGATCTCTGAAGCCAGGTGGTGGAACTTGCGGTTTATTGCAAAGGGCGTGGGTACAGGGCCCTGCTGGGAGCTGCCAGCTGCAGCTCGGAGCAGGCCCGAGAAAAGAGAAAGGATGAGAAGGTAATAATGTAAAAAGGCAAGAGCTAAGAGCATAGAAAAGTAAGAGCGCAAGATTAAAAGCAAGAGAACAAGAGCAAAAGCAAGAGCATAAGAGAGTGAAGTTCCCGTTACAATGCAATATATCATCTTCTGTGTTGAATATTCTGATTCTCACTAACCAATCTAGTACAGCATACAAATCCTATAGCATTTACATACAGCCTATAAGAATCACTACATTACCATATTGTGCTACATTTTAAACTCTAAAAACTACTCTTCGGACCCCTTCTGCCAAGCTGGCAGGATTTGCTCAGACCCTTGGACCTGCCTGCTTGCAGAGGGTCTTGTATCATCAAAAGGGGATTACCTTCAGCCAGCCACACCATTGTTTTCCTCTTGTTCAGTAACTAAGGGATGTCAAAGCTTGCTTTCATTTCAATCTCGCTTATAGTTTCTATATTCTCAAAATCTTTTGCCAGGCAATCATATTTGTAAGGCTTTCTTGTTTCCTCTTCCCCAACAGACACCAGCAGTTCCCCCTGGGGCACCGTGTCCCACCAGCCCCAGCACAAACTTGGTGGGGACCTGGGCACACACCTGTGCTCCAGAGCTGCCACCACGAAGCCCCAGGACGCCAGCTCTGTGCAGATTGATGAGTACAAGGTCCCGCAAGGGAGATGGGAGCAGGGGGCTCAGGGCAGGTCTGAGTGGGGCCAGGGAGGGTCCCCACATCCCCATCCCAGCCCTGCTCAGGGCTCAGGTTACCGAAAGGCTCCCAGGCCATGGGAGAAGATGATCAGGGGGTACCCACTGCTGCGGGGCTTGAGGGGCCCATTCCAGCTGACAGGAACTCTGCAGGAGCCTGCAGGAGGAGAAACCCCCAGGAACGGGGAGGGGGACATGGGCAGTGGGTGCCACAGGTCTGAACAGGATGGGGACATGGGCAGTGGGTGCCACAGGTCTGAACAGGATGGGGACATGGGCAGTGAGTGCCACAGGTCTGAACAGGATGGGGACACAGGCAGTGAGTGCCACAGGTCTGAACAGGATGGGGACAGGGGCAGTGGGTTCCACAGGTCCCTGCTCTGCCCAGCTCTGCCTGCAGCACCCACCCAGGCACAGGGCGGGGGGATTGAACCCCACGAGGGGTCCCTGAGGAGCCCCCAGGGTGGGGATGGGGTGTCCCCCCTCACCGATGGCGATGCCGAGCAGGGCGGAGCACCAGCGGCGACCCAGGGTGACATCGGCCAGCCCCCCGCAGTACTTGGGGTGCGGGACCCAGAACGGCTCCGTGGCCCCCACCCGGGGCAGGCATGGGTAGAACAGGCGGAGGAAGAGCCCCTGAGGGAGACAAGGAACGGGGACACGGAGGGGACGGCACAGAGCGGGGTGGCCGTGTCCAAAACCAGCTGGCTGCAGCCACCTTGCTCTGCAGGGAAGCCTGTCCCTGTGCCCATCCTCATCCCTGTGCCCATCCCCATCCCTGTGCCCATCCCCGTACCTGCCGTGTGTGGCCCACCATGACATCCGTGCAGACCACCTGGTGTGGTCCCTGCCCGGGGGGCAGCGCCAGCATCCCCCCCATGCTGCCGAGCCTGGGCAGAGACACGGGGTCAGTGACTGTCCCCCGCCCCAGGGACCCCAACCCGCTCCCTCCTCCCTTCCCCACCCTTCTCCCATCGCCCAGAGCCCCCCCAGCGACCACAAGTTCCACCCCCTCCCAGGGTACAGCCCCTGGGGGCTGCTCAGGGATGACCCCCCCCGTTCATCCTCCGGGACTGGGATCGCTGAGGGTGCTGTCCCCCCGCGGGAAAAGGGGCTGGGGCACAGGGGTCAGTGCGGGGCTGGCACCGCGGCAGGACGGGAGCCGCACTGCGCAGTACTGCCGAACTACAGCTTCCACCGGGCCTCTCCGTGCCACAGGCCCTGGAACACAAACAACGGCCATTTTCCCAGGTAAGCAAAAGTCACCACCTCAGTTTCATGGTGTCAGTTTGCAGGAGGCACTTGGCACTCTCAAACCAGCCTGACTTGGCACTGGTGCCAGCTTTCCTCTGGGAGGCATCCTGCGCAATATGGATTTTTAGGAGCCAGCCGGCCTCTCCGTGCCACAGGCCCTGGAACACAAACAACGGCCATTTTCCCAGGTAAGCAAAAGTCACCACCTCAGTTTCATGGTGTCACTTTGCAGGAGGCACTTGGCACTCTCAAACCAGCCTGACTTGGCACTGGTGCCAGCTTTCCTCTGGGAGGCATCCTGCGCAATATGGATTTTTAGGAGCCAGCCGGACTCTCCGGGCGACACGCCCTGGAACACAAACAACGGCCATTTTCCCAGGGAAGCAAAAGTCACCACCTCAGTTTCATGGTGTCAGTTTGCAGGAGGTACTTGGCACTCTCAAACCAGCCTGACTTGGCACTGGTGCCAGCTTTCCTCTGGCAGGCATCCTGCGCAATATGGATTTTTAGGAGCCAGACGGCCTCTCCGGGCCACAGGCCCTGGAACACAAACAACGGCCATTTTCCCAGGTAAGCAAAAGTCACCACCTCAGTTTCATGGTGTCAGTTTGCAGGAGGTACTTGGCACTCTCAAACCAGCCTGACTTGGCACTGGTGCCAGCTTTCCTCTGGGAGGCATCCTGCGCAATATGGATTTTTTTGAGCCAGCGGGTCTCTCCGGGCCACCTGCCCTGGAACACAAACAACGGCCATTTTCCCAGGTAAGCAAAAGTCACCACCTCAGTTTCATGGTGTCAGTTTGCAGGAGGTACTTGGCACTCTCAAACCAGCCTGACTTGGCACTGGTGCCAGCTTTCCTCTGGGAGGCATCCTGCGCAATATGGATTTTTAGGAGCCAGCCGGCCTCTCCGGGCCACAGGCCCTGGAACACAAACAACGGCCATTTTCCCAGGTAAGCAAAAGTCACCACCTCAGTTTCATGGTGTCAGTTTGCAGGAGGTACTTGGCACTCTCAAACCAGCCTGACTTGGCACTGGTGCCAGCTTTCCTCTGGGAGGCATCCTGCGCAATATGGATTTTTAGGTGCCAGCAGGCCTCTCCGGGCCACACGCCCTGGAACACAAACAACGGCCATTTTCCCAGGTAAGCAAAAGTCACCACCTCAGTTTCATGGTGTCAGTTTGCAGGAGGTACTTGGCACTCTCAAACCAGCCTGACTTGGCACTGGTGCCAGCTTTCCTCTGGGAGGCATCCTGCGCAATATGGATTTTTTGGTACCAGCCGACCGATCCGCGCCCCAGGTTCCTGGAACACAAACAACAGCCATTTTCCCAGGTAAGCAAAAGTCACCACCTCAGTTTCATGGTGTCAGTTTGCAGGAGGCACTTGGCACTCTCAAACCAGCCTGACTTGGCACTGGTGCCAGCTTTCCTCTGGGAGGCATCCTGCGCAATATGGATTTTTTGGTGCCAGCCGGCCACTCCGGGCCACACGCCCTGGAACACAACGGCCATTTTCCCAGGTAAGCAAAAGTCACCACCTCAGTTTCATGGTGTCAGTTTGCAGGAGGTACTTGGCACTCTCAAACCAGCCTGACTTGGCACTGGTGCCAGCTTTCCTCTGGGAGGCATCCTGCGCAATATGGATTTTTAGGAGCCAGCCGGCCTCTCCGGGCCACAGGCCCTGGAACACAAACAACGGCCATTTTCCCAGGTAAGCAAAAGTCACCACCTCAGTTTCATGGTGTCAGTTTGCAGGAGGTACTTGGCACTCTCAAACCAGCCTGACTTGGCACTGGTGCCAGCTTTCCTCTGGGAGGCATCCTGCGCAATATGGATTTTTTGGTGCCAGCCGGCCTCTCCGGGCGACACGCCCTGGAACACAAACAACGGCCATTTTCCCAGGTAAGCAAAAGTCACCACCTCAGTTTCATGGTGTCACTTTGCAGGAGGTACTTGGCACTCTCAAACCAGCCTGACTTGGCACTGGTGCCAGCTTTCCTCTGGCAGGCATCCTGCGCAATATGGATTTTTAGGAGCCAGACGGCCTCTCCGGGCCACAGGCCCTGGAACACAAACAACGGCCATTTTCCCAGGTAAGCAAAAGTCACCACCTCAGTTTCATGGTGTCAGTTTGCCGGAGGTACTTGGCACTCTCAAACCAGCCTGACTTGGCACTGGTGCCAGCTTTCCTCTGGGAGGCATCCTGCGCAATATGGATTTTTAGGTGCCAGCCGGCCTCTCCGGGCCACACGCCCTGGAACACAAACAACGGCCATTTTCCCAGGTAAGCAAAAGTCACCACCTCAGTTTCATGGTGTCAGTTTGCAGGAGGTACTTGGCACTCTCAAACCAGCCTGACTTGGCACTGGTGCCAGCTTTCCTCTGGGAGGCATCCTGCGCAATATGGATTTTTTGGTACCAGCCGACCGATCCGCGCCCCAGGTTCCTGGAACACAAACAACAGCCATTTTCCCAGGTAAGCAAAAGTCACCACCTCAGTTTCATGGTGTCAGTTTGCAGGAGGTACTTGGCACTCTCAAACCAGCCTGACTTGGCACTGGTGCCAGCTTTCCTCTGGGAGGCATCCTGCGCAATATGGATTTTTAGGAGCCAGCCGGCCTCTCCGGGCGACACGCCCTGGTACACAAACAACGGCCATTTTCCCAGGTAAGCAAAAGTCACCACCTCAGTTTCATGGTGTCAGTTTGCAGGAGGTACTTGGCACTCTCAAACCAGCCTGACTTGGCACTGGTGCCAGCTTTCCTCTGGGAGGCATCCTGCGCAATATGGATTTTTTGGTACCAGCCGGCCTCTTCTGCTACACGCCGTGGAACACAAACAACGGCCATTTTCCCAGGGAAGCAAAAGTCACCACCTCAGTTTCATGGTGTCAGTTTGCAGGAGGTACTTGGCACTCTCAAACCAGCCTGACTTGGTACTGGTGCCAGCTTTCCTCTGGGAGGCATCCTGCGCAATATGGATTTTTTGGTGCCAGCCGGCCTCTCCGGGCGACACGCCCTGGAACACAAACAACAGCCATTTTCCCAGGTAAGCAAAAGTCACCACCTCAGTTTCATGGTGTCAGTTTGCAGGAGGTACTTGGCACTCTCAAACCAGCCTGACTTGGCACTGGTGCCAGCTTTCCTCTGGGAGGCATCCTGAGCAATATGGATTTTTTGGTACCAGCCGGCCTCTCCGGGCCACACGCCGTGGAACACAAACAACGGCCATTTTCCCAGGTAAGCAAAAGTCACCACCTCAGTTTCATGGTGTCAGTTTGCAGGAGGTACTTGGCACTCTCAAACCAGCCTGACTTGGCACTGGTGCCAGCTTTCCTCTGGGAGGCATCCTGCGCAATATGGATTTTTAGGAGCCAGCCGGCCTCTCCGGGCGACACGCCCTGGAACACAAACAACGGCCATTTTCCCAGGTAAGCAAAAGTCACCACCTCAGTTTCATGGTGTCAGTTTGCAGGAGGTACTTGGCACTCTCAAACCAGCCTGACTTGGCACTGGTGCCAGCTTTCCTCTGGGAGGCATCCTGCGCAATATGGTTTTAAGGAGCCAGCCGGCCACTCCGGACCACAGGCCGTGGAACACAAACAACGGCCATTTTCCCACGTAAGCAAAAGTCACCACCTCAGTTTCATGGTGTCAATTTGTAGAAGGTACTTGGCACTCTCAAACCAGCCTGACTTGGCACTGGTGCCAGCTTTCCTCTGGGAGGCATCCTGCGCAATATGGATTTTTTTGTGCCAGCCGGCCTCGCTGGGCGACATGCCCTGGAACACAAACAACGGCCATTTTCCCAGGTAAGCAAAAGTCACCACCTCACTTTCATGGTGTCAGTTTGCAGGAGGTACTTGGCACTCTCAAACCAGCCTGACTTGGCACTGGTGCCAGCTTGCCTCTGGGAGGCATCCTGCGCAATATGGATTTTTAGGAGCCAGCCGGCCTCTCCGGGCCACAGGCCCTGGAACACAAACAACGGCCATTTTCCCAGGTAAGCAAAAGTCACCACCTCAGTTTCATGGTGTCAGTTTGCAGGAGGTACTTGGCACTCTCAAACCAGCCTGACTTGGCACTGGTGCCAGCTTTCCTCTGGGAGGCATCCTGCGCAATATGGATTTTTAAGAGCCAGCCGGTCTCTCCGGGCCACCTGCCCTGGAACACAAACAACGGCCATTTTCCCAGGTAAGCAAAAGTCACCACCTCAGTTTCATGGTGTCAGTTTGCAGGAGGTACTTGGCACTCTCAAACCAGCCTGACTTGGCACTGGTGCCAGCTTTCCTCTGGGAGGCATCCTGCGCAATATGGATTTTTAGGAGCCAGCCGGCCTCTCCGGGCCACAGGCCCTGGAACACAAACAACGGCCATTTTCCCAGGTAAGCAAAAGTCACCACCTCAGTTTCATGGTGTCAGTTTGCAGGAGGTACTTGGCACTCTCAAACCAGCCTGACTTGGCACTGGTGCCAGCTTTCCTCTGGGAGGCATCCTGCGCAATATGGATTTTTAGGTGCCAGCCGGCCTCTCCGGGCCACACGCCCTGGAACACAAACAACGGCCATTTTCCCAGGTAAGCAAAAGTCACCACCTCAGTTTCATGGTGTCAGTTTGCAGGAGGTACTTGGCACTCTCAAACCAGCCTGACTTGGCACTGGTGCCAGCTTTCCTCTGGGAGGCATCCTGCGCAATATGGATTTTTTGGTACCAGCCGACCGATCCGCGCCCCAGGTTCCTGGAACACAAACAACAGCCATTTTCCCAGGTAAGCAAAAGTCACCACCTCAGTTTCATGGTGTCAGTTTGCAGGAGGTACTTGGCACTCTCAAACCAGCCTGACTTGGCACTGGTGCCAGCTTTCCTCTGGGAGGCATCCTGCGCAATATGGATTTTTAGGAGCCAGCCGGCCTCTCCGGGCGACACGCCCTGGAACACAAACAACGGCCATTTTCCCAGGTAAGCAAAAGTCACCACCTCAGTTTCATGGTGTCAGTTTGCAGGAGGTACTTGGCACTCTCAAACCAGCCTGACTTGGCACTGGTGCCAGCTTTCCTCTGGGAGGCATCCTGCGCAATATGGTTTTAAGGAGCCAGCCGGCCACTCCGGACCACAGGCCGTGGAACACAAACAACGGCCATTTTCCCACGTAAGCAAAAGTCACCACCTCAGTTTCATGGTGTCAATTTGTAGAAGGTACTTGGCACTCTCAAACCAGCCTGACTTGGCACTGGTGCCAGCTTTCCTCTGGGAGGCATCCTGCGCAATATGGATTTTTAGGAGCCAGCCGGCCTCTCCGGGCCACCTGCCCTGGACCACAAACAACGGCCATTTTCCCAGGTAAGCAAAAGTCACCACCTCAGTTTCATGGTGTCAGTTTGCAGGAGGTACTTGGCACTCTCAAACCAGCCTGACATGGCAGTGGTGCCAGCTTTCCTCTGGGAGGCATCCTGCGCAATATGGATTTTTAGGAGCCAGCCGGCCTCTCCGGGCCACAGGCCCTGGAACACAAACAACGGCCATTTTCCCAGGTAAGCAAAAGTCACCACCTCAGTTTCATGGTGTCAGTTTGCAGGAGGTACTTGGCACTCTCAAACCAGCCTGACTTGGCACTGGTGCCAGCTTTCCTCTGGGAGGCATCCTGCGCAATATGGATTTTTAGGAGCCAGCCGGCCTCTCCGGGCGACACGCCCTGGAACACAAACAACGGCCATTTTCCCAGGTAAGCAAAAGTCACCACCTCAGTTTCATGGTGTCAGTTTGCAGGAGGTACTTGGCACTCTCAAACCAGCCTGACTTGGCACTGGTGCCAGCTTTCCTCTGGGAGGCATCCTGCGCAATATGGATTTTTTGGTACCAGCCGGCCTCTTCTGCTACACGCCGTGGAACACAAACAACGGCCATTTTCCCAGGGAAGCAAAAGTCACCACCTCAGTTTCATGGTGTCAGTTTGCAGGAGGTACTTGGCACTCTCAAACCAGCCTGACTTGGTACTGGTGCCAGCTTTCCTCTGGGAGGCATCCTGCGCAATATGGATTTTTTGGTGCCAGCCGGCCTCTCCGGGCGACACGCCCTGGAACACAAACAACAGCCATTTTCCCAGGTAAGCAAAAGTCACCACCTCAGTTTCATGGTGTCAGTTTGCAGGAGGTACTTGGCACTCTCAAACCAGCCTGACTTGGCACTGGTGCCAGCTTTCCTCTGGGAGGCATCCTGAGCAATATGGATTTTTTGGTACCAGCCGGCCTCTCCGGGCCACACGCCGTGGAACACAAACAACGGCCATTTTCCCAGGTAAGCAAAAGTCACCACCTCAGTTTCATGGTGTCAGTTTGCAGGAGGTACTTGGCACTCTCAAACCAGCCTGACTTGGCACTGGTGCCAGCTTTCCTCTGGGAGGCATCCTGCGCAATATGGATTTTTAGGAGCCAGCCGGCCTCTCCGGGCGACACGCCCTGGAACACAAACAACGGCCATTTTCCCAGGTAAGCAAAAGTCACCACCTCAGTTTCATGGTGTCAGTTTGCAGGAGGTACTTGGCACTCTCAAACCAGCCTGACTTGGCACTGGTGCCAGCTTTCCTCTGGGAGGCATCCTGCGCAATATGGTTTTAAGGAGCCAGCCGGCCTCTCCGGGCCACAGGCCGTGGAACACAAACAACGGCCATTTTCCCACGTAAGCAAAAGTCACCACCTCAGTTTCATGGTGTCAATTTGTAGAAGGTACTTGGCACTCTCAAACCAGCCTGACTTGGCACTGGTGCCAGCTTTCCTCTGGGAGGCATCCTGCGCAATATGGATTTTTTTGTGCCAGCCGGCCTCGCTGGGCGACATGCCCTGGAACACAAACAACGGCCATTTTCCCAGGTAAGCAAAAGTCACCACCTCACTTTCATGGTGTCAGTTTGCAGGAGGTACTTGGCACTCTCAAACCAGCCTGACTTGGCACTGGTGCCAGCTTTCCTCTGGGAGGCATCCTGCGCAATATGGATTTTTAGGAGCCAGCCGGCCTCTCCGGGCCACCTGCCCTGGACCACAAACAACGGCCATTTTCCCAGGTAAGCAAAAGTCACCACCTCAGTTTCATGGTGTCAGTTTGCAGGAGGTACTTGGCACTCTCAAACCAGCCTGACTTGGCACTGGTGCCAGCTTTCCTCTGGGAGGCATCCTGCGCGATATGGATTTTTTGGTACCAGCCGGCCTCTCCGGGCGACACGCCCTGGAACACAAACTAGGGCCATTTTCCCAGGTAAGCAAAAGTCACCACCTCAGTTTCATGGTGTCAGTTTGCAGGAGGTACTTGGCACTCTCAAACCAGCCTGACTTGGCACTGGTGCCAGCTTTCCTCTGGGAGGCATCCTGCGCAATATGGATTTTTTGGTGCCAGCGTGCCTCTCCAGGCCACAGGGCCTGGAACACAAACAACGGCCATTTTCCCAGGTAAGCAAAAGTCACCACCTCAGTTTCATGGTGTCAGTTTGCAGGAGGTACTTGGCACTCTCAAACCAGCCTGACTTGGCACTGGTGACAGCTTTCCTCTGAGAATCATCCTGCGCAATATGGATTTTTTGGTGCCAGCCGGCCTCTCCGGGCCACAGGCCCTGGAACACAACGGCCATTTTCCCAGGTAAGCAAAAGTCACCACCTCAGTTTCATGGTGTCAGTTTGCAGGAGGTACTTGGCACTCTCAAACCAGCCTGACTTGGAACTGGTGCCAGCTTTCCTTTGGGAGGCATCCTGCGCAATATGGATTTTTTGGTGCCAGCCGGCCTCTCCGGGCCACAGGCCCTGGAACACAAACAACGGCAATTTTCCCAGGTAAGCAAAAGTCACCACCTCAGTTTCATGGTGTCAGTTTGCAGGAGGTACTTGGCACTCTCAAACCAGCCTGACTTGGCACTGGTGCCAGCTTTCCTCTGGGAGGCATCCTGCGCAATATGGATTTTTAGGAGCCAGCCGGCCTCTCCGGGCCACAGGCCCTGGAACACAAACAACGGCCATTTTCCCAGGTAAGCAAAAGTCACCACCTCACTTTCATGGTGTCAGTTTGCAGGAGGCACTTGGCACTCTCAAACCAGCCTGACTTGGCACTGGTGCCAGCTTTCCTCTGGGAGGCATCCTGCGCAATATGGATTTTTTGGTATCAGCCGGCCTCTCCCTGCGACACGCCCTGAAGCACAAACAACGGCCATTTTCCCAGGTAAGCAAAAGTCACCACCTCAGTTTCATGGTGTCAGTTTGCAGGAGGTACTTGGCACTCTCAAACCAGCCTGACTTGGCACTGGTGCCAGCTTTCCTCTGGGAGGCATCCTGCGCAATATGGATTTTTAGGAGCCAGCCGGCCTCTCCGGGCCACAGGCCCTGGAACACAAACAACAGCCATTTTCCCAGGTAAGCAAAAGTCACCACCTCAGTTTCATGGTGTCAGTTTGCAGGAGGTACTTGGCACTCTCAAACCAGCCTGACTTGGCACTGGTGCCAGCTTTCCTCTGGGAGGCATCCTGCGCAATATGGATTTTTAGGAGCCAGCCGGCCTCTCCAGACCCCAGGCCCTGGAACACAAACAACAGCCATTTTCCCAGGTAAGCAAAAGTCACCACCTCAGTTTCATGGTGTCAATTTGTAGAAGGTACTTGGCACTCTCAAAGCAGCCTGACTTGGCACTGGTGCCAGCTTTCCTCTGGGAGGCATCCTGCGCAATATGGATTTTTTGGTGCCAGCCGGCCTCGCTGGGCGACATGCCCTGGAACACAAACAACGGCCATTTTCCCAGGTAAGCAAAAGTCACCACCTCACTTTCATGGTGTCAGTTTGCAGGAGGTACTTGGCACTCTCAAACCAGCCTGACTTGGCACTGGTGCCAGCTTTCCTCTGGGAGGCATCCTGCGCAATATGGATTTTTTGGTGCCAGCCGGCCTCGCTGGGCGACATGCCCTGGAACACAAACAACGGCCATTTTCCCAGGTAAGCAAAAGTCACCACCTCACTTTCATGGTGTCAGTTTGCAGGAGGTACTTGGCACTCTCAAACCAGCTTGACTTGGCACTGGTGCCAGCTTTCCTCTGGGAGGCATCCTGCGCAATATGGATTTTTAGGAGCCAGCCGGCCTCTCCAGACCACAGGCCCTGGAACACAAACAACAGCCATTTTCCCAGGTAAGCAAAAGTCACCACCTCAGTTTCATGGTGTCAGTTTGTAGAAGGTACTTGGCACTCTCAAAGCAGCCTGACTTGGCACTGGTGCCAGCTTTCCTCTGGGAGGCATCCTGCGCAATATGGATTTTTTGGTGCCAGCCGGCCTCGCTGGGCGACATGCCCTGGAACACAAACAACGGCCATTTTCCCAGGTAAGCACAAGTCACCACCTCACTTTCATGGTGTCAGTTTGCAGGAGGCACTTGGCACTCTCAAACCAGCCTGACTTGGCACTGGTGCCAGCTTTCCTCTGGGAGGCATCCTGCGCAATATGGATTTTTTGGTACCAGCCGGCCTCTCCGGGCGACACGCCCTGGAACACAAACAACGGCCATTTTCCCAGGTAAGCAAAAGTCACCACCTCAGTTTCATGGTGTCAGTTTGCAGGAGGCACTTGGCACTCTCAAACCAGCCTGACTTGGCACTGGTGCCAGCTTTCCTCTGGGAGGCATCCTGCGCAATATGGATTTTTAGGAGCCAGCCGGCCTCTCCGGGCCACCTGCCCTGGACCACAAACAACGGCCATTTTCCCAGGTAAGCAAAAGTCACCACCTCAGTTTCATGGTGTCAGTTTGCAGGAGGTACTTGGCACTCTCAAACCAGCCTGACATGGCAGTGGTGCCAGCTTTCCTCTGGGAGGCATCCTGCGCAATATGGATTTTTAGGAGCCAGCCGGCCTCTCCAGACCACAGGCCCTGGAACACAAACAACGGCCATTTTCCCAGGTAAGCAAAAGTCACCACCTCAGTTTCATGGTGTCAGTTTGCAGGAGGTACTTGGCACTCTCAAAGCAGCCTGACTTGGCACTGGTGCCAGCTTTCCTCTGGGAGGCATCCTGCGCAATATGGATTTTTTGGTGCCAGCCGGCCTCGCTGGGCGACAGGCCCTGGAACACAAACAACGGCAATTTTCCCAGGTAAGCACAAGTCACCACCTCACTTTCATGGTGTCAGTTTGCAGGAGGCACTTGGCACTCTCAAACCAGCCTGACTTGGCACTGGTGCCAGCTTTCCTCTGGGAGGCATCCTGCGCAATATGGATTTTTTGGTACCAGCCGGCCTCTCCGGGCGACACGCCCTAGAACACAAACAACGGCCATTTTCCCAGGGAAGCAAAAGTCACCACCTCAGTTTCATGGTGTCAGTTTGCAGGAGGCACTTGGCACTCTCAAACCAGCCTGACTTGGCACTGGTGCCAGCTTTCCTCTGGGAGGCATCCTGCGCAATATGGATTTTTAGGAGCCAGCCGGCCTCTCCGGGCCACCTGCCCTGGACCACAAACAACGGCCATTTTCCCAGGTAAGCAAAAGTCACCACCTCAGTTTCATGGTGTCAGTTTGCAGGAGGTACTTGGCACTCTCAAACCAGCCTGACATGGCAGTGGTGCCAGCTTTCCTCTGGGAGGCATCCTGCGCAATATGGATTTTTAGGAGCCAGCCGGCCTCTCCCTGCGACACGCCCTGAAGCACAAACAACGGCCATTTTCCCAGGTAAGCAAAAGTCACCACCTCAGTTTCATGGTGTCAGTTTGCAGGAGGTACTTGGCACTCTCAAACCAGCCTGACTTGGCACTGGTGCCAGCTTTCCTCTGGGAGGCATCCTGCGCAATATGGATTTTTTGGTACCAGCCGGCCTCTCCGGGCGACACGCCCTGGAACACAAACAACGGCCATTTTCCCAGGTAAGCAAAAGTCACCACCTCAGTTTCATGGTGTCATTTTGCAGGAGGTACTTGGCACTCTCAAACCAGCCTGACTTGGCACTGGTGCCAGCTTTCCTCTGGGAGGCATCCTGCGCAATATGGATTTTTAGGAGCCAGCCGGCCTCTCCGGGCCACAGGCCCTGGAACACAAACAACGGCCATTTTCCCAGGTAAGCAAAAGTCACCACCTCCGTTTCATGGTGTCAGTTTGCAGGAGGTACTTGGCACTCTCAAACCAGCCTGACTTGGCACTGGTGCCAGCTTTCCTCTGGGAGGCATCCTGCGCAATATGGATTTTTAGGAGCCAGCCGGCCTCTCCGGGCGACACGCCCTGGAACACAAACAACGGCCATTTTCCCAGGTAAGCAAAAGTCACCACCTCAGTTTCATGGTGTCAGTTTGCAGGAGGTACTTGGCACTCTCAAACCAGCCTGACTTGGCACTGGTGCCAGCTTTCCTCTGGGAGGCATCCTGCGCAATATGGATTTTTTGGTACCAGCCGGCCTCTCCTGCTACACGCCGTGGAACACAAACAACGGCCATTTTCCCAGGTAAGCAAAAGTCACCACCTCAGTTTCATGGTGTCAGTTTGCAGGATGTACTTGGCACTCTCAAACCAGCCTGACTTGGCACTGGTGCCAGCTTTCCTCTGGGAGGCATCCTGCGTGATATGGATTTTTAGGAGCCAGCCGGACTCTCCGGGCCGCAGGCCCTGGAACACAAACAACAGCCATTTTCCCAGGTAAGCAAAAGTCACCACCTCAGTTTCATGGTGTCAGTTTGCAGGAGGTACTTGGCACTCTCAAACCAGCCTGACTTGGCACTGGTGCCAGCTTTCCTCTGGGAGGCATCCTGCGCAATATGGATTTTTTGGTACCAGCCGGCCTCTCCGGGTGACACGCCGTGGAACACAAACAACGGCCATTTTCCCAGGTGAGCAAAAGTCACCACCTCAGTTTCATGGTGTCAGTTTGCAGGATGGTACTTGGCACTCTCAAACCAGCCTGACTTGGCACTGGTGCCAGCTTTCCTCTGGGAGGCATCCTGCGCAATATGGATTTTTAGGAGCCAGCCGGCCTCTCCGGGCCACCTGCCCTGGAACACAAACAACGGCCATTTTCCCAGGTAAGCAAAAGTCACCACCTCAGTTTCATGGTGTCAGTTTGCAGGAGGAACTTGGCACTCTCAAACCAGCCTGACTTGGCACTGGTGCCAGCTTTCCTCTGGGAGGCATCCTGCGCGATATGGATTTTTAGGAGCCAGCCGGCCTCTCCGGGCCACAGGCCCTGGAACACAAACAACGGCCATTTTCCCAGGTAAGCAAAAGTCACCACCTCAGTTTCATGGTGTCAGTTTGCAGGAGGTACTTGGCACTCTCAAACCAGCCTGACTTGGCACTGGTGCCAGCTTTCCTCTGGGAGGCATCCTGCGCAATATGGATTTTTTGGTGCCAGCCGGCCTCTCCGGGCGACACGCCCTGGAACACAAACAACGGCCATTTTCCCAGGTAAGCAAAAGTTACCACCTCAGTTTCATGGTGTCAGTTTGCAGGAGGTACTTGGCACTCTCAAACCAGCCTGATTTGGCACTGGTGCCAGCTTTCCTCTGGGAGGCATCCTGCGCAATATGGATTTTTTGGTGCCAGCCGGCCTCTCCGGGCGACACGCCCTGGAACACAAACAACGGCCATTTTCCCAGGTAAGAAAAAGTTACCACCTCAGTTTCATGGTGTCAGTTTGCAGGAGGTACTTGGCACTCTCAAACCAGCCTGATTTGGCACTGGTGCCAGCTTTCCTCTGGGAGGCATCCTGCGCAATATGGATTTTTAGGAGCCAGCCGGCCTCTCCATGCCACATGCCCTGGAACACAAACAACAGCCATTTTCCCAGGTAAGCAAAAGTCACCACCTCAGTTTCATGGTGTCAGTTTGCAGGAGGTACTTGGCACTCTCAAACCAGCCTGACTTGGCACTGGTGCCAGCTTTCCTCTGGGAGGCATCCTGCGCGATATGGATTTTTAGGAGCCAGCCGGCCTCTCCGGGCCACAGGCCCTGGAACACAAACAACGGCCATTTTCCCAGGTAAGCAAAAGTCACCACCTCAGTTTCATGGTGTCAGTTTGCAGGAGGTACTTGGCACTCTCAAACCAGCCTGACTTGGCACTGGTGCCAGCTTTCCTCTGGGAGGCATCCTGCGCAATATGGATTTTTTGGTGCCAGCCGGCCTCTCCGGGCGACACGCCCTGGAACACAAACAACGGCCATTTTCCCAGGTAAGCAAAAGTCACCACCTCAGTTTCATGGTGTCAGTTTGCAGGAGGTACTTGGCACTCTCAAACCAGCCTGACTTGGCACTGGTGCCAGCTTTCCTCTGGGAGGCATCCTGCGCAATATGGATTTTTTGGTACCAGCCGGCCTCTCCGGGCGACACGCCCTGGAACACAAACAACGGCCATTTTCCCAGGTAAGCAAAAGTCACCACCTCAGTTTCATGGTGTCATTTTGCAGGAGGTACTTGGCACTCTCAAACCAGCCTGACTTGGCACTGGTGCCAGCTTTCCTCTGGGAGGCATCCTGCGCAATATGGATTTTTAGGAGCCAGCCGGCCTCTCCGGGCCACAGGCCCTGGAACACAAACAACGGCCATTTTCCCAGGGAAGCAAAAGTCACCACCTCAGTTTCATGGTGTCAGTTTGCAGGAGGTACTTGGCACTCTCAAACCAGCCTGACTTGGTACTGGTGCCAGCTTTCCTCTGGGAGGCATCCTGCGCAATATGGATTTTTAGGAGCCAGCCGGCCTCTCCGGGCCACAGGCCCTGGAAAACAAACAACGGCCATTTTCCCAGGTAAGCACAAGTCACCACCTCAGTTTCATGGTGTCAGTTTGCAGGAGGTACTTGGCACTCTCAAACCAGCCTGACTTGGCACTGGTGCCAGCTTTCCTCTGGGAGGCATCCTGCGCAATATGGATTTTTAGGAGCCAGCCGGCCTCTCCGGGCCACAGGCCCTGGAAAACAAACAACGGCCATTTTCCCAGGTAAGCAAAAGTCACCACCTCAGTTTCATGGTGTCAGTTTGCAGGAGGTACTTGGCACTCTCAAACCAGCCTGACTTGGCACTGGTGCCAGCTTTCCTCTGGGAGGCATCCTGCGCAATATGGTTTTTAGGAGCCAGCCGGCCTCTCCGTGCCACATGCCCTGGAACACAAACAACGGCCATTTTCCCAGGTAAGCAAAAGTCACCACCTCAGTTTCATGGTGTCACTTTGCAGGAGGTACTTGGCACTCTCAAACCAGCCTGACTTGGCACTGGTGCCAGCTTTCCTCTGGCAGGCAACCTGCGCAATATGGATTTTTAGGAGCCAGCCGGCCTCTCCGAGCCACAGGCCCTGGAAAACAAACAACGGCCATTTTCCCAGGTAAGCAAAAGTCACCACCTCAGTTTCATGGTGTCAGTTTGCAGGAGGTACTTGGCACTCTCAAACCAGCCTGACTTGGCACTGGTGCCAGCTTTCCTCTGGGAGGCATCCTGCGCAATATGGATTTTTAGGAGCCAGCCGGCCTCTCCGGGCCACAGGCCCTGGAACACAAACAACGGCCATTTTCCCAGGTAAGCAAAAGTCACCACCTCAGTTTCATGGTGTCAGTTTGCAGGAGGTACTTGGCACTCTCAAACCAGCCTGACTTGGCACTGGTGCCAGCTTTCCTCTGGGAGGCATCCTGCGCAATATGGATTTTTAGGAGCCAGCCGGCCTCTCCGGGCCACAGGCCCTGGAAAACAAACAACGGCCATTTTCCCAGGTAAGCACAAGTCACCACCTCAGTTTCATGGTGTCAGTTTGCAGGAGGTACTTGGCACTCTCAAACCAGCCTGACTTGGAACTGGTGCCAGCTTTCCTCTGGGAGGCATCCTGCGCAATATGGATTTTTTGGTACCAGCCGGCCTCTCCGGGCAACACGCCGTGGAACACAAACAACGGCCATTTTCCCAGGTGAGCAAAAGTCACCACCTCAGTTTCATGGTGTCAGTTTGCAGGAGGTACTTGGCACTCTCAAACCAGCCTGACTTGGCACTGGTGCCAGCTTTCCTCTGGGAGGCATCCTGCGCAATATGGATTTTTTGGTACCAGCCGGACTCTCCGGGCCACAGGCCCTGGAAAACAAACAACGGCCATTTTCCCAGGTAAGCACAAGTCACCACCTCAGTTTCATGGTGTCAGTTTGCAGGAGGTACTTGGCACTCTCAAACCAGCCTGACTTGGCACTGGTGCCAGCTTTCCTCTGGGAGGCATCCTGCGCAATATGGATTTTTTGGTACCAGCCGGCCTCTCCGGGCCACACGCCGTGGAACACAAACAACGGCCATTTTCCCAGGTAAGCAAAAGTCACCACCTCAGTTTCATGGTGTCAGTTTGCAGGAGGTACTTGGCACTCTCAAACCAGCCTGACTTGGCACTGGTGCCAGCTTTCCTCTGGGAGGCATCCTGCGCAATATGGATTTTTAGGAGCCAGCCGGCCTCTCCGGGCCACAGGCCCTGGAAAACAAACAACGGCCATTTTCCCAGGTAAGCAAAAGTCACCACCTCAGTTTCATGGTGTCAGTTTGCAGGAGGTACTTGGCACTCTCAAACCAGCCTGACTTGGCACTGGTGCCAGCTTTCCTCTGGGAGGCATCCTGCGCAATATGGATTTTTAGGAGCCAGCCGGCCTCTCCGGGCCACAGGCCCTGGAACACAAACAACGGCCATTTTCCCAGGTAAGCAAAAGTCACCACCTCAGTTTCATGGTGTCAGTTTGCAGGAGGTACTTGGCACTCTCAAACCAGCCTGACTTGGCACTGGTGCCAGCTTTCCTCTGGGAGGCATCCTGCGCAATATGGATTTTTAGGAGCCAGCCGGCCTCTCCGGGCCACAGGCCCTGGAAAACAAACAACGGCCATTTTCCCAGGTAAGCACAAGTCACCACCTCAGTTTCATGGTGTCAGTTTGCAGGAGGTACTTGGCACTCTCAAACCAGCCTGATTTGGCACTGGTGCCAGCTTTCCTCTGGGAGGCATCCTGCGCAATATGGATTTTTAGGAGCCAGCCGGCCTCTCCATGCCACATGCCCTGGAACACAAACAACAGCCATTTTCCCAGGTAAGCAAAAGTCACCACCTCAGTTTCATGGTGTCAGTTTGCAGGAGGTACTTGGCACTCTCAAACCAGCCTGACTTGGCACTGGTGCCAGCTTTCCTCTGGGAGGCATCCTGCGCAATATTGATTTTTTGGTACCAGCCGGCCTCTCCGGGCGACACGCCCTGGAACACAAACAACAGCCATTTTCCCAGGTAAGCAAAAGTCACCACCTCAGTTTCATGGTGTCAGTTTGCAGGAGGTACTTGGCACTCTCAAACCAGCCTGACTTGGCACTGGTGCCAGCTTTCCTCTGGGAGGCATCCTGCGCGATATGGATTTTTAGGAGCCAGCCGGCCTCTCCGGGCCACAGGCCCTGGAACACAAACAACGGCCATTTTCCCAGGTAAGCAAAAGTCACCACCTCAGTTTCATGGTGTCAGTTTGCAGGAGGTACTTGGCACTCTCAAACCAGCCTGACTTGGCACTGGTGCCAGCTTTCCTCTGGGAGGCATCCTGCGCAATATGGATTTTTTGGTGCCAGCCGGCCTCTCCGGGCGACACGCCCTGGAACACAAACAACGGCCATTTTCCCAGGTAAGCAAAAGTTACCACCTCAGTTTCATGGTGTCATTTTGCAGGAGGTACTTGGCACTCTCAAACCAGCCTGATTTGGCACTGGTGCCAGCTTTCCTCTGGGAGGCATCCTGCGCAATATGGATTTTTTGGTGCCAGCCGGCCTCTCCGGGCGACACGCCCTGGAACACAAACAACAGCCATTTTCCCAGGTAAGCAAAAGTCACCACCTCAGTTTCATGGTGTCAGTTTGCAGGAGGTACTTGGCACTCTCAAACCAGCCGGACTTGGCACTGGTGCCAGCTTTCCTCTGGGAGGCATCCTGCGCAATATGGTTTTTAGGAGCCAGCCGGCCTCTCCGGACCACAGGCCGTGGAACACAAACAACGGCCATTTTCCCAGGTAAGCAAAAGTCACCACCTCAGTTTCATGGTGTCAGTTTGCAGGAGGTACTTGGCACTCTCAAACCAGCCTGACTTGGCACTGGTGCCAGCTTTCCTCTGGGAGGCATCCTGCGCAATATGGATTTTTTGGTACCAGCCGGCCTCTCCTGCTACACGCCGTGGAACACAAACAACGGCCATTTTCCCAGGTAAGCAAAAGTCACCACCTCAGTTTCATGGTGTCAGTTTGCAGGAGGTACTTGGCACTCTCAAACCAGCCTGACTTGGCACTGGTGCCAGCTTTCCTCTGGGAGGCATCCTGCGCAATATGGATTTTTTGGTACCAGCCGGCCTCTCCGGGCGACACGCCGTGGAACACAAACAACGGCCTTTTTCCCAGGGAAGCAAAAGTCACCACCTCAGTTTCATGGTGTCAGTTTGCAGGAGGTACTTGGCACTCTCAAACCAGCCTGACTTGGCACTGGTGCCAGCTTTCCTCTGGGAGGCATCCTGCGCAATATGGATTTTTTGGTACCAGCCGGCCTCTCCGGGCGACACGCCCTGGAACACAAACAACGGCCATTTTCCCAGGTAAGCAAAAGTCACCACCTCAGTTTCATGGTGTCATTTTGCAGGAGGTACTTGGCACTCTCAAACCAGCCTGACTTGGCACTGGTGCCAGCTTGCCTCTGGGAGGCATCCTGCGCAATATGGATTTTTAGGAGCCAGCCGGCCTCTCCGGGCGACACGCCCTGGAACACAAACAACGGCCATTTTCCCAGGTAAGCAAAAGTCACCACCTCAGTTTCATGGTGTCAGTTTGCAGGAGGTACTTGGCACTCTCAAACCAGCCTGACTTGGCACTGGTGCCAGCTTTCCTCTGGGAGGCATCCTGCGCAATATGGTTTTTAGGAGCCAGCCGGCCTCTCCGGACCACAGGCCGTGGAACACAAACAACGGCCATTTTCCCAGGTAAGCAAAAGTCACCACCTCAGTTTCATGGTGTCAGTTTGCAGGAGGTACTTGGCACTCTCAAACCAGCCTGACTTGGCACTGGTGCCAGCTTTCCTCTGGGAGGCATCCTGCGCAATATGGATTTTTTGGTACCAGCCGGCCTCTCCGGGCGACACGCCGTGGAACACAAACAATGGCCTTTTTCCCAGGGAAGCAAAAGTCACCACCTCAGTTTCATGGTGTCAGTTTGCAGGAGGTACTTGGCACTCTCAAACCAGCCTGACTTGGCACTGGTGCCAGCTTTCCTCTGGGAGGCATCCTGCGCAATATGGATTTTTAGGTACCAGCCGGCCTCTCTGGGCGACACGCCCTGGAACACAAACAACGGCCATTTTCCCAGGTAAGCAAAAGTCACCACCTCAGTTTCATGGTGTCAGTTTGCAGGAGGTACTTGGCACTCTCAAACCAGCCTGATTTGGCACTGGTGCCAGCTTTCCTCTGGGAGGCATCCTGCGCAATATGGATTTTTAGGAGCCAGCCGGCCTCTCCAGGCCACAGGCCCTGGAACACAAACAACGGCCATTTTCCCAGGTAAGCAAAAGTCACCACCTCAGTTTCATGGTGTCAGTTTGCAGGAGGTACTTGGCACTCTCAAACCAGCCTGACTTGGCACTGGTGCCAGCTTTCCTCTGGGAGGCATCCTGCGCAATATGGATTTTTAGGAGCCAGCCGGCCTCTCTGGGCCACACACCCTGGAACACAAAGAACAGCCATTTTCCCAGGTAAGCAAAAGTCACCACCTCAGTTTCATGGTGTCAGTTTGCAGGAGGTACTTGGCACTCTCAAACTAGCCTGACATGGCACTGGTGCCAGCTTTCCTCTGGGAGGCATCCTGCGCAATATGGATTTTTAGGAGCCAGCCGGCCTCTCCAGACCACAGGCCCTGGAACACAAACAACGGCCATTTTCCCAGGTAAGCAAAAGTCACCACCTCAGTTTCATGGTGTCAGTTTGCAGGAGGTACTTGGCACTCTCAAACCAGCCTGACTTGGCACTGGTGCCAGCTTTCCTCTGGGAGGCATCCTGCGCAATATGGATTTTTGGGAGCCAGCCGGCCTCTCCGGGCCACCTGCCCTGGAACACAAACAACGGCCATTTTCCCAGGTAAGCAAAAGTCACCACCTCAGTTTCATGGTGTCAGTTTGCAGGAGGTACTTGGCACTCTCAAACCAGCCTGACTTGGCACTGGTGCCAGCTTTCCTCTGGGAGGCATCCTGCGCAATATGGATTTTTAGGAGCCAGCCGGCCTTTCCGGGCCACAGGGCCTGGAACACAAACAACGGCCATTTTCCCAGGTAAGCAAAAGTCACCACCTCAGTTTCATGGTGTCAGTTTGCAGGAGGTACTTGGCACTCTCAAACCAGCCTGACTTGGCACTGGTGCCAGCTTTCCTCTGGGAGGCATCCTGCGCAATATGGATTTTTAGGAGCCAGCCGGCCTCTCCGGGCCACAGGGCCTGGAACACAACAACGGCCATTTTCCCAGGTAAGCAAAAGTCACCACCTCAGTTTCATGGTGTCAGTTTGCAGGAGGTACTTGGCACTCTCAAACCAGCCTGACTTGGCACTGGTGCCAGCTTTCCTCTGGGAGGCATCCTGCGCAATATGGATTTTTAGGAGCCAGCCGGCCTCTCCGGGCCACACACCCTGGAACACAAACAACGGCCATTTTCCCAGGTAAGCAAAAGTCACCACCTCAGTTTCATGGTGTCAGTTTGCAGGAGGTACTTGGCACTCTCAAACCAGCCTGACTTGGAACTGGTGCCAGCTTGCCTCTGGGAGGCATCCTGCGCAATATGGATTTTTTGGTGCCAGCCGGCCTCTCCAGACCACAGGCCCTGGAACACAAACAACGGCCATTTTCCCAGGTAAGCAAAAGTTACCACCTCAGTTTCATGGTGTCAGTTTGCAGGAGGTACTTGGCACTCTCAAACCAGCCTGACTTGGCACTGGTGCCAGCTTTCCTCTGGGAGGCATCCTGCGCAATATGGATTTTTAGGAGCCAGCCGGCCTCTCCGGGCCACCTGCTCTGGAACACAAACAACGGCCATTTTCCCAGGTAAGCAAAAGTCACCACCTCAGTTTCATGGTGTCAGTTTGCAGGAGGTACTTGGCACTCTCAAACCAGCCTGACTTGGCACTGGTGCCAGCTTTCCTCTGGGAGGCATCCTGCGCAATATGGATTTTTTGGTACCAGCCGGCCTCTCCCGGCGACACGCCGTGGATCACAAACAACGGCCATTTTCCCAGGTAAGCAAAAGTCACCACCTCAGTTTCATGGTGTCAGTTTGCAGGAGGTACTTGGCACTCTCAAACCAGCCTGACTTGGCACTGGTGCCAGCTTGCCTCTGGGAGGCATCCTGCGCAATATGGATTTTTAGGAGCCAGCCGGCCTCTCCGGGCCACAGGCCCTGGAACACAAAGAACAGCCATTTTCCCAGGTAAGCAAAAGTCACCACCTCAGTTTCATGGTGTCAGTTTGCAGGAGGTACTTGGCACTCTCAAACCAGCCTGATTTGGCACTGGTGCCAGCTTTCCTCTGGGAGGCATCCTGCGCAATATGGATTTTTAGGAGCCAGCCGGCCTCTCCGGGCCACCTGCTCTGGAACACAAACAACGGCCATTTTCCCAGGGAAGCAAAAGTCACCACCTCAGTTTCATGGTGTCAGTTTGCAGGATGGTACTTGGCACTCTCAAACCAGCCTGACTTGGCACTGGTGCCAGCTTGCCTCTGGGAGGCATCCTGCGCAATATGGATTTTTAGGAGCCAGCTGGCCTCTCCAGACCACAGGCCCTGGAACACAAACAACGGCCATTTTCCCAGGTAAGCAAAAGTCACCACCTCAGTTTCATGGTGTCAGTTTGCAGGAGGTACTTGGCACTCTCAAACCAGCCTGACTTGGCACTGGTGCCAGCTTTCCTCTGGGAGGCATCCTGCGCAATATGGATTTTTAGGAGCCAGCCGGCCTCTCCGGGCGACACGCCCTGGAACACAAACAACAGCCATTTTCCCAGGTAAGCAAAAGTCACCACCTCAGTTTCATGGTGTCAGTTTGCAGGAGGTACTTGGCACTCTCAAACCAGCCTGACTTGGCACTGGTGCCAGCTTGCCTCTGGGAGGCATCCTGCGCAATATGGATTTTTAGGAGCCAGCCGGCCTCTCCGGGCCACCTGCCCTGGAACACAAACAACGGCCATTTTCCCAGGTAAGCAAAAGTCACCACCTCAGTTTCATGGTGTCAGTTTGCAGGAGGTATTTGGCACTCTCAAACCAGCCGGACTTGGCACTGGTGCCAGCTTGCCTCTGGGAGGCATCCTGCGCAATATGGATTTTTAGGAGCCAGCCGGCCTCTCCAGACCACAGGCCCTGGAACACAAACAACGGCCATTTTCCCAGGTAAGCAAAAGTCACCACCTCAGTTTCATGGTGTCAGTTTGCAGGAGGTACTTGGCACTCTCAAACCAGCCTGACTTGGCACTGGTGCCAGCTTGCCTCTGGGAGGCATCCTGCGCAATATGGATTTTTAGTAGCCAGCCGGCCTTTCTGTGCCACCGGCCCTGGAACACAAACAACGGCCATTTTCCCAGGTAAGCAAAAGTCACCACCTCAGTTTCATGGTGTCAGTTTGCAGGAGGTACTTGGCACTCTCAAACCAGCCTGACTTGGCACTGGTGCCAGCTTTCCTCTGGGAGGCATCCTGCGCAATATGGATTTTTTGGTACCAGCCGGCCTCTTCTGCTACACGCCGTGGAACACAAACAACGGCCATTTTCCCAGGTAAGCAAAAGTCACCACCTCAGTTTCATGGTGTCAGTTTGCAGGAGGTACTTGGCACTCTCAAACCAGCCTGACTTGGTACTGGTGCCAGCTTTCCTCTGGGAGGCATCCTGCGCAATATGGATTTTTTGGTGCCAGCCGGCCTCTCCGGGCGACACGCCCTGGAACACAAACAACAGCCATTTTCCCAGGTAAGCAAAAGTCACCACCTCAGTTTCATGGTGTCAGTTTGCAGGAGGTACTTGGCACTCTCAAACCAGCCTGACTTGGCACTGGTGCCAGCTTGCCTCTGGGAGGCATCCTGCGCAATATGGATTTTTAGGAGCCAGCCGGCCTCTCCGGGCCACAGGCCCTGGAACACAAACAACAGCCATTTTCCCAGGTAAGCAAAAGTCACCACCTCAGTTTCATGGTGTCAGTTTGCAGGAGGTACTTGGCACTCTCAAACCAGCCTGACTTGGCACTGGTGCCAGCTTTCCTCTGGGAGGCATCCTGCGCAATATGGATTTTTTGGTGCCAGCTGGCCTCTCCGGGCCACAGGGCCTGGAACACAAACAACGGCCATTTTCCCAGGTAAGCAAAAGTCACCACCTCAGTTTCATGGTGTCAGTTTGCAGGAGGTACTTGGCACTCTCAAACCAGCCTGACTTGGCACTGGTGCCAGCTTGCCTCTGGGAGGCATCCTGCGCAATATGGATTTTTAGGAGCCAGCCGGCCTCTCCGGGCCACCTGCTCTGGAACACAAACAACGGCCATTTTCCCAGGGAAGCAAAAGTCACCACCTCAGTTTCATGGTGTCAGTTTGCAGGAGGTACTTGGCACTCTCAAACCAGCCTGACTTGGCACTGGTGCCAGCTTGCCTCTGGGAGGCATCCTGCGCAATATGGATTTTTAGGAGCCAGCCGGCCTCTCCGGGCCACCTGCTCTGGAACACAAACAACGGCCATTTTCCCAGGTAAGCAAAAGTCACCACCTCAGTTTCATGGTGTCAGTTTGCAGGAGGTACTTGGCACTCTCAAACCAGCCTGACTTGGCACTGGTGCCAGCTTTCCTCTGGGAGGCATCCTGCGCAATATGGATTTTTAGGAGCCAGCCGGCCTCTCCAGACCACAGGCCCTGGAACACAAACAACAGCCATTATCCCAGGTAAGCAAAAGTCACCACCTCAGTTTCATGGTGTCAGTTTGCAGGAGGTACTTGGCACTCTCAAACCAGCCTGACTTGGAACTGGTGCCAGCTTTCCTCTGGGAGGCATCCTGCGCAATATGGATTTTTAGGAGCCAGCCGGCCTCTCCGGGCCACAGGGCCTGGAACACAAACAACGGCCATTTTCCCAGGTAAGCAAAAGTCACCACCTCAGTTTCATGGTGTCAGTTTGCAGGAGGTACTTGGCACTCTCAAACCAGCCTGACTTGGCACTGGTGCCAGCTTTCCTCTGGGAGGCATCCTGCGCAATATGGATTTTTAGGAGCCAGCCGGCCTCTCCGGGCCACAGGCCCTGGAACACAAACAACAGCCATTTTCCCAGGTAAGCAAAAGTCACCACCTCAGTTTCATGGTGTCAGTTTGCAGGAGGTACTTGGCACTCTCAAACCAGCCTGACTTGGCACTGGTGCCAGCTTTCCTCTGGGAGGCATCCTGCGCAATATGGATTTTTTGGTGCCAGCCGGCCTCTCCAGACCACAGGCCCTGGAACACAAACAACGGCCATTTTCCCAGGTAAGCAAAAGTCACCACCTCAGTTTCATGGTGTCAGTTTGCAGGAGGTACTTGGCACTCTCAAACCAGCCTGACTTGGCACTGGTGCCAGCTTTCCTCTGGGAGGCATCCTGCGCAATATGGATTTTTTGGTACCAGCCGGCCTCTCCGGGCGACACGCCGTGGATCACAAACAACGGCCATTTTCCCAGGTAAGCAAAAGTCACCGCCTCAGTTTCATGGTGTCAGTTTGCAGGAGGTACTTGGCACTCTCAAACCAGCCTGACTTGGCACTGGTGCCAGCTTTCCTCTGGGAGGCATCCTGCGCAATATGGATTTTTAGGTACCAGCCAGCCTCTCCGGGCCACCGGCCCTGGAACACAAACAACGGCCATTTTCCCAGGTAAGCAAAAGTCACCACCTCAGTTTCATGGTGTCAGTTTGCAGGAGGTACTTGGCACTCTCAAACCAGCCTGACATGGCACTGGTGCCAGTTTTCCTCTGGGAGGCATCCTGCGCAATATGGATTTTTAGGAGCCAGCCGGCCTCTCCGGGCCACATGCCCTGGAACACAAACAACGGCCATTTTCCCAGGGAAGCAAAAGTCACCACCTCAGTTTCATGGTGTCAGTTTGCAGGAGGTACTTGGCACTCTCAAACCAGCCTGACTTGGCACTGGTGCCAGCTTTCCTCTGGGAGGCATCCTGCGCAATATGGATTTTTAGGAGCCAGCCGGCCTCTCCGGGCCACAGGCCCTGGAACACAAACAACAGCCATTATCCCAGGTAAGCAAAAGTCACCACCTCAGTTTCATGGTGTCAGTTTGCAGGAGGTACTTGGCACTCTCAAACCAGCCTGACTTGGCACTGGTGCCAGCTTTCCTCTGGGAGGCATCCTGCGCAATATGGATTTTTTGGTACCAGCCGGCCTCTCCGGGCGACACGCCCTTGGACACAAACAACGGCCATTTTCCCAGGTAAGCAAAAGTCACCACCTCAGTTTCATGGTGTCAGTTTGCAGGAGGTACTTGGCACTCTCAAACCAGCTTGACTTGGCACTGGTGCCAGCTTTCCTCTGGGAGGCATCCTGCGCAATATGGATTTTTAGGAGCCAGCCGGCCTTTCTGTGCCACAGGGCCTGGAACACAAACAACGGCCATTTTCCCAGGTAAGCAAAAGTCACCACCTCAGTTTCATGGTGTCAGTTTGCAGGAGGTACTTGGCACTCTCAAACCAGCCTGACTTGGCACTGGTGCCAGCTTTCCTCTGGGAGGCATCCTGCGCAATATGGATTTTTAGGAGCCAGCCGGCCTCTATGGGCCACAGGGCCTGGAACACAAACAACGGCCATTTTCCCAGGTAAGCAAAAGTCACCACCTCAGTTTCATGGTGTCAGTTTGCAGGAGGTACTTGGCACTCTCAAACCAGCCTGACTTGGCACTGGTGCCAGCTTTCCTCTGGGAGGCATCCTGCGCAATATGGATTTTTAGGAGCCTGCCGGCCTCTCCGGGCCACCTGCTCTGGAACACAAACAACGGCCATTTTCCCAGGGAAGCAAAAGTCACCACCTCAGTTTCATGGTGTCAGTTTGCAGGAGGTACTTGGCACTCTCAAACCAGCCTGACTTGGCACTGGTGCCAGCTTTCCTCTGGGAGGCATCCTGCGCAATATGGATTTTTTGGTACCAGCCGGCCTCTCCAGACCACAGGCCCTGGAACTCAAACAACGGCCATTTTCCCAGGTAAGCAAAAGTCACCACCTCAGTTTCATGGTGTCAGTTTGCAGGAGGTACTTGGCACTCTCAAACCAGCCTGACTTGGCACTGGTGCCAGCTTTCCTCTGGGAGGCATCCTGCGCAATATGGATTTTTAGGAGCCAGCCGGCCTTTCTGTGCCACAGGGCCCGGAACACAAACAACGGCCATTTTCCCAGGTAAGCACAAGTCACCACCTCAGTTTCATGGTGTCAGTTTGCAGGAGGTACTTGGCACTCTCAAACCAGCCTGACTTGGAACTGGTGCCAGCTTTCCTCTGGGAGGCATCCTGCGCAATATGGATTTTTAGGAGCCAGCCGGCCTCTCCCGGCCACATGCCCTGGAACACAAACAACAGCCATTTTCCCAGGTAAGCAAAAGTCACCACCTCAGTTTCATGGTGTCAGTTTGCAGGAGGTACTTGGCACTCTCAAACCAGCCTGACTTGGCACTGGTGCCAGCTTTCCTCTGGGAGGCATCCTGCGCAATATGGATTTTTTGGTACCAGCCGGCCTCTCCGGGCGACACGCCCTGGAACACAAACAACGGCCATTTTCCCAGGTAAGCAAAAGTCACCACCTCAGTTTCATGGTGTCAGTTTGCAGGAGGTACTTGGCACTCTCAAACCAGCCTGACTTGGCACTGGTGCCAGCTTTCCTCTGGGAGGCATCCTGCGCAATATGGATTTTTTGGTACCAGCGTGCCTCTCCGGGCCACAGGCCCTGGAACACAAACAACAGCCATTTTCCCAGGTAAGCAAAAGTCACCACCTCAGTTTCATGGTGTCAGTTTGTAGAAGGTACTTGGCACTCTCAAACCAGCCTGACTTGGCACTGGTGCCAGCTTTCCTCTGGGAGGCATCCTGCGCAATATGGATTTTTAGGAGCCAGCCGGCCTCTCCGGGCCACAGGGCCTGGAACACAAACAACGGCCATTTTCCCAGGTAAGCAAAAGTCACCACCTCAGTTTCATGGTGTCAGTTTGCAGGAGGTACTTGGCACTCTCAAACCAGCCTGACTTGGCACTGGTGCCAGCTTTCCTCTGGGAGGCATCCTGCGCAATATGGATTTTTAGGAGCCAGCCGCGCCCGGGGCTGCAGGACCGCCCTCCCAGTATGGCCCCGGGCCGGGACCACAGCTCCCAGTATGCGCTGGGAGTCCGGACTACAGCTCCCAGCGCATCCCAGTTCCGGAGCCGTGCCGGGAGCTCCCAGCGCTCCCCCAGCTCCCCCCGGCATCATCGCAGCTCCCAGCTGTCCCCAATTCCCAGTGACCCCCCGTTCCCAGCGCTCCTGCAGCTCCCAGTGCTTCTCAGTGCCACCCCAGCTCCCAGTGCCCTCACCCACACAATTCCCAGTGCTCCCCAGAAGCTCCCAGTGTCCCTCCCAAGCTTCCAGGGCTCTCCCAGCTCCGAGTGTCCCTCTGTGCCCTCCCAGCTCCCAGTAAAAACAGCCCAGTGCCACCCAGTATCCCCCTGCCCGCTCACACCAGTACAGCGGGTCACAGCTGCCAGCACGCCCCAGTGAACTCTGCCCTGCAGCTCCCAGTGCCTCCCATGCTCCTGGACTTCAGCTCCCAGTAGACACCAGGACAGGACACGGCTCCTCGTGTCACCAGCACAAAACCACAGTTCCCAGTGACACCAGTAAACGACACAGGTCCCAGTGACACCAGGACAGGACATGGCTCCCAGTGTCACCACCACAAAACCACAGCTCCCAGTGTCACCAGCACAGGTCCCAGTGCCCCCAGTTCAGGACACACCCCCAGTCCCCCCACGGCCCCTCTGCAGGGTGTGGGGGGCTGTGCCCGTGGGCAGCACCCCAAGCCCAGGGCTGCCCTGTCCATGTCTGTACCCAGCCGTGTCCCTGTCCCCAGCACTGTCCCCCTGTCCCCCCCAGAGGCCAGCAGTGCTCTGGGGCTCTCGCTGCCCATCCCCACGTTCCCTGGCCTTTGCTTAATCCTCTTTCTGGAGCTAAAGCGGCCCCAGGTCCCCAGTAATCCCCTCTGCGGCCGGGGATTAATTCCCTGCGGGGCCGAGCCGGCCAGGCTGGCAAATAAATACCCAAAGATTTGGTGACAACCGTCTCTGCCAGGCTCCCGCTCACACAGCCCCACTGGGTGACTGGGGAAACTGAGGCACGCGCTGGGCGCTGGACAGAGCCCTGGGATCGCCACTGCCGGTGTGCCCCGGGGCCGGGGCAGGGAGGGAGAGCGCAGCCCGTGCCCTCGGCCATCGGTGCAGCCGCAGGCGGGGGCCGGCCGGGCTGTCCCGCCCGTGGCCGCCATCCAGCGCTCCGGTCCCGGCTTGCCCGGCCGGCGGGGCAGGGCGAGGGCGGCTGCGGGGCCGCGGATGCCGGGACGGGGTGGGAGAGACGAGCCCCGACCTGTCCGGGCTGCCAGGCCCGGCCCACGCCCGGCTCGGGGAATGGTGTCAGCCCCCCCAGCCCCCCCAGATTACCCCGGCAAAGCCACCCTGAGACACAGGGGGACACGGAGAGGCAGGGGGACATGGGGACAGGGGGTCACAGGGCCAGGGGGACAGGGGTGCATAGGGACACGGGGACACGGGGACAGGGATCCATGGTGACAGGGGGACACCGGGACGGGGGTCCATGGGGACAAGGGGTCCAAGGGGACACGGGGACAGGGGTCCATGGGGACAAGGGGTTCATGGGGATAGGGGGACACAGGGACAGGGGTCCATAGGGACACGGGGACATGTTGACAGGGGTCCATAGGGACAAGGGTCCATGGGGACAAGGGGTTCATGGGGATAGGGGGACACAGGGACAGGGGTCCATGGGGACAGGGGGACAAGGGGTCCATGAGGACAGTGGGACACAGGGACAGGGGGACACGGGCTCGGTCCCCCCTCAGCCCCGGCCCCCCGGGACCCCCCCGGCTCTCGTGGGGATTTTCCCTCCCCCCCGTCCCACGTGGACGCGGCCAATGGGAGAACGCAGCGGGGCGGGGCTCCTCCGGACACGCCCACTCCTGTGAGCGGAGACCCAATGGGAGATCGGGGGCGGGACAAGCCGAGGAGGGGGCGGGGCCAGGACGCCGTGTAACAGATGCGGGCGGGGGGGGCACGTGGAGCGTGGGGGGGACGCGGGACCACCGGGACCGGCCGGACAGGGGGGACGGGGACAGCGACACGGGCAGGGGGACAGCCAGCCCCGCGGGGACTGACCGGCGGACAGCGCGCAGCCAGCTCCCGGAGGGAACAGGGGACAGCCAGCCCTGGGCGGGACAGACACACGGACGGACGAGGGACAGGCCGATCTGGGAGGGGACAGGGGACAGACAGTCCCGGGAGGACAGACGGACAGGGGAGAGCCAGCTCCGAGGGGTGCAGGAAACAGCGACACAGTTAACCCCGGAGGGGACAGACAGACGAACCGGGGACAGGCAGTCCCGGGGCGGGACAGGAGGACAGCGGAGAGCAGCCGGGGTCTCGGACAGGCACCGGGGGGACACGGGAACAGAGAGCCCTGCGCAGGGACAGACGGACAAGGTGACAAGGGGGACTCACACCCAGCGCCCCGGGAGCGGGGCTGTGCGGAGCCTCCCGCAGCGGCTCCTCCGCCCGGCCGCGCACCGGGAGCCCGGCGGGGCTGCTCGGCGGCTGCTCCGCCGCCTTCCCCGGCCGGGGATGCAGCCCGGAGCCGCGGGCAGCCGGCGATCGAGACTCCGGGACGCGGCGGCCCGACACCCACCGGGGGCATCGACCCCCCGAAGGTAACGGGGGGACGGGGGGGAAGGAGCAGGGGAGGGAGGGGGGCTCTGGCGGCCGCGGGAGGGTTTGTTCCCGGGGTTTTATTCCTCAGGGAGCTGGGGAGGGGAGTCCCGCCGCAGGGATGTGTGGAGCCGCTTGTGGTGACACGGTTGGCGGCGACAGGACGGTGACGCCGCGACCTCTCCCTTTCTCCAGGGATTTGAAGCTGGGTCAAGCGATGGAAATGTCATTGTCGCGGCTCGGGGGCCCGGAGAAGTGAGCGGCCGGGGCACCGGGCTCTGCTCTGCAGCCAGACACCGGGAAGGTCCCGAGAAACCAGCACAGCCCTGGGCAGAGCGGGCAGCAAGTGGGGACTGTCACAGACTGCAAGGACACAGGACAGCACCTGGGGCCAGGAGCCGTCCCACCACCCACTCAGGGCTGGGAACATCGGCCTCTTGAACGGACTCTGGCACCCACCTGAGCCCGATGAGGAGCTGGGGCTGCGTGTGAACCTATGCAGACCAGGAAGAAATACATTTTCCTGGCTTTCCTGGCCTCTTGGCTCCTGCTTTTCCTCTTCGGAGGGGATCAGCTGCGCCGTTTCCCTTTCTTTTCCGCGCGGAAAGCAGAAGCCCCGAGGAGCTGGCCCCGCTGGACGGATCGGTCCCTCCTCAAAAGCTTTGCAGACCCCGAGGAGCTGCAGAGGGATGGGGACCCTCCCCTGCTGTCCCCCCGGGAGCGGCGGGCAGGCTGGCTGAGCATCTACAGGAGCAGCAGGTGCCGGATGGAAACCTGCTTCGACCTCTCCAGGTGCGAGAGGAACGGCTTCAAAGTGTTCACCTACCCCCAGGAGCGGGGCCAGCCCGTCTCGGAGACCTACAGCAAAATCCTCAGCTCCATCGAGCGCTCGCGCTACCACACGCCCCGGCCCGAGGAAGCCTGCCTCTTCATCCTCAGCATCGACACGCTGGACCGCGACCGCCTCTCGGGCCACTACGTCCACGACGTGGACGAGAAAATCCGGGGCTCCCCGCTCTGGAACGGCGGCCGCAACCACCTCATCTTCAACCTTTACTCGGGCACCTGGCCCAGCTATGCCGGCGAGCTGGGCTTCGACACCGGCCACGCCATCCTGGCCAGAGCCAGCTTCGACAGCCGCAGCTTCCGGCCCGGCTTCGACGTCTCCATCCCTCTGTTCCCCAGGGAGCACCCGCAGCGCGGCGGGGACGGTGGGTGGCTGCGCCGGGACTCGGTGCCCCCCAAGAAGAAATTCCTGCTGGTGTTCAAGGGGAAGCGGTACCTGACGGGCATCGGCTCCGGCACGCGGAACGCGCTGCACCACATCCACAACGGGAAGGACATCATCTCCCTCACCACCTGCAAGCACGGCAAGGACTGGGAGAAGCACAAGGACACGCGCTGTGACAAGGACAACGTGGACTATGAGAGGTGAGTCAGAGATGGGGGAAAGGGGGGTCTGGGGCGATGGGGCACCCCACGAGTGTCCCTGCCTCTCTGCGGGGTGCAACCGTGAGTGTCTGTGGCGAGAGGGAAGTTTTGGGTTCTCCTGAGAGGGATGAGGGTTTCATTGCACGGTGGGGAGCGAGGCACCGATTGCTCAGGGCTTTCCTGCTCTCTATTAAAGTTGGAGTAATCTGGCGAGAGCAGCTCTTATCTGCAATTGCTGCCACCGCCTCTAATACGATTTCCCTTTTTCCCAACGCTGATGAATGATGCTTTTCTTCTCCCCCCTCCCGCTCTCCCCCAACATAAACGTTTCTCTTGGAGATGAGCCCAAAACATCCCCTTCTCACTGACTCCACTGAAAATCCCACAAAACTGGCGGGTCTGTGGGCGTCCCAGTGTGGGCAGCCCTGAGTTTAATTGGTGGTGGTGCCTGGGGGTCCCCCTGCGTCCCCCATCACAAATGGACACGGTGGCAGCAGTGTGGGATGGACACGGTGGTGGAAAAATTGGGAGTACAAAGTTCTGTGAGTTTGGGGGGTTCCATTCTGCAGGCACACGTGCCAGCTCCTCACCTCCCCATCCAACTCCTTGGGACCCATCACCAGCTGCCGAATCCAGGGCAGGTAAAGGCAAAGCCCATCCCACAGACAATGGGCAGGTGCCCATCCCACTGCCTGGGGACATCCCCCAGGCACCCGGCTGGAGAGCAGATGGGGAGAGGCCACGTTGGGCATCATCCTCAAAGCGTCTTAGGAGGTACTGGGAGGTAAAAGTGGAACTGGGGTGCTGGCACTGGGATTAGCCGGGGCTTTGGGATGGGTCAGGCACCACACGGCCCCGTCTGGAGGGTGCCACCAGCCCAGCAGGGTCAGCACTTGCAGCAAAGGCTCTTTGGGACGGGGCATCTCAGGACGGTGGGGTTGGCAGGACAGGGGGCCCAAGGTCAGCCCCACGCTGTGCCAAGGGGCAGCGGGATGAGAATCCTCCCCCCATCCTCCCACCCAGGTAATCCCCTAATGCTGTTTGCAAACACAGGGAGATTTACACCTCTCCCAGGACGGCTTTGGCCACCGGCTCGATGGAGAACACGGGGCACGGGCAGCGTGCTCGTGTGTGACCCCGAGCCTCCGCCTCCCTGCTCCTCCCTGCGGGACACCGGGCACAAAACCACCGGCGTCGCCACCAGGGTCTTCTCTGCCCGACCTCCCGCGGGGACCGATGCCCTCCCGCCCGGGGAGGTGCTCCCACACGGGCAGGGGCCAAAGTGGGACCTCGGTGGTCCCGTTCACCCGGTGTGGCCGGTGCTGGCACTGTGGAGGCAGCTCGGGGAGCAGAGGAAGGCTCTGCCGGCCGTTCCATCACCCTCCTCATGCCCGAGGGGCTGCCCCGAACAATCCGGTTCTGTTCTGGGATAAAGAGCGGCTTGTGGCAGCGCTGCGGAGCGGCCCCGCTGCCCCGCGCTCGGAGCGCTCGGCGCGGGCTGGGAGCGGCTCTGCGGAGCCGCCGGTGCCGGTGGCACCGTGCCCGGCCGGAGCCACCGAGGGGCCTGGCGAAGGGAGCGCGGCGGGCGCCCGTCCCGGCTCCTGACAAAACAAGGAAGCTCTGACGGCGATTGCCCGGAAACCGCAGCGCGTCGGGAGCGAATATTTCCATCGGGAGCCTTCGGCCCCGCAGCCCGGCCGGCGCCAGCCGCCCCACCGCACCGGCGAGGGCACCCCCCGGGCCGGGTCCCGCTGCCCACCCAGCCCCGGAGCTGCCGGGGGTCACGGCAGGGCCCGGGGTCCCCCGGAGAGGTGACAGCCGGCTCTGGCCCCGGGGATGTGGCTGTCGCTGCTGTGGTTCCGTGGGGGTCTGGGCGCTGTTCGAGCCGCTGTCGCCGCTCCGGCTGCCCGGCCGGGAGTTTGAGTGTTAACGGGTCAAGGGTTTTGGCATCCTTTGGAGACACTGGGGAGGCTCATCCAGAGGCAGATTTTATTGTGAAACTCTCTGCCTTGGCATTGGAGCTGACTTCCCACATCCCAGGGCGCTGGGACGTGCCCGAGTGCTCCGGCACCCGCGGAGGTGACACAGCCTCAGCTCCCAGCCTGGCACCAGCACCGCAGGGACACCCTTCCTCCTGGGACCAGCACATTGCAAGGGCTCTTTTTGGCCTCACAACCTCCCGGCTGGCCCACGCGGGTGCCCCCAGCCCATCCAGGAGCGGCTGCCCCTCCCCGCGGGCAGGAACAGACGGGGTCTGTCCTGACCTAAAGTCAATATTGGATTTTCCGGCGCGGCCGCAGGGACCCGGCAGCGGCCGAGCCTCTCCCAGCACGGCACAGAAGGGGCTTTGAGAGCCCCACGGGCGAGCCCGACCGGGGGGGGCCGTGCTGCCGGCACCCACTGCCCCTCCCGAACACTGCCAGGGCAGGCAGGGCTGGTCCTGCCCAGCAAGTCTGGGCACGGCTCAGGAGTCACTGCAGTTTCGGGCTCGGGGGCTGGGGTGGTGGCCTTGCGTGGGGTGTCATTGCTGGAGGGTGGGAGGAGCTGGCTCGTGCCTTCGAAGGGCACTGGGGTCCCTTCCTGACGCCCCTTCTTTAAGGGATGCCCAGTCCATCCCTTCAGCACCCAGGAGATCTCTGCTCCCACAAAACCAGGGATGTTCAGAGCCAAAATCACTCCAAACTGATCCTAACCCTGCCCTGGCTTGGCTCCACACCTGGCAGGTGCCAGCAGCACCTCCCAGGTGCTCACAGGAGGGGAGGGAGCCGTGCCTGACCCCTGCCCCGTCTCCCATGCCAGGTTTGACTACCAGGAGCTGCTGCACAACTCCACCTTCTGCATCGTGCCCCGCGGCAGGCGCCTGGGCTCCTTCCGCTTCCTCGAGGCTCTGCAGGTACGGGGTGGGCAGGGCGATGGGGGACACCCTCACCGGGGTCTGGGGGCTCTGTCCCAGCCTGCGGGGTCCCTCCACAGGCCGCCTGCATCCCGGTGCTGCTGAGTGATGGCTGGGAGCTGCCCTTCGCCGAGGCCATTGACTGGGGCAAAGCTGCTGTCGTGGGCAGCGAGAGGCTCCTGCTGCAGGTACCGGGTCCAGATCCTGCCCCACGCCAGCACCAGACCCCAATCCCAATGCCAGCCGTGGTGGAGCCCCCAGCCAAGTCTGGGGATGAGCCCCTGGCAGCTGAGCCTGGCAGCAATCCTGTGGGTAGATGCAAGAGGGTCCGAGCCAGCCTGGAAAGGGGGTCCCACCCCAGCTGCAGCCCCTGTGGGTAGATGCAAGAGGGTCCGAGCCAGCCTGGAAAGGGGGTCCCACCCCAGCTGCAGCCCCTGTGGGTAGATGCAGGAGGGTCTGAGCCAGCCTGGAATGGGGGTCCCACCCCAGCTGCAGCCCCTGTGGGCTCTGTTCATCTCGGGGGGAAGCTGGGAAGGACCTTCCTGGGCACAAACCCTTGGGAATCCTGGGCCCGATCCTGCTGCAGGGAGAGGAGATGCAGCCCCACAGGAGGAGGGTGGCACCATGCACAGCAGGGGCTGTCCCCTGGGATGGCTGGGACGGTTGGAGGGGACAGAGGCGAGGAGCCCAGCCCCGAGGAGGGAAGCTGAGGCGAGGACCCCGCTGCCCCCCTGGCACAGATCCCCTCGGCCGTGCGCTGCATCCACCCCGAGCGCGTGCTGGCCTTCCAGCAGCAGACCCAGTTCCTGTGGGAAGCCTACTTCTCCTCCGTGGACAAGATCGTGCACACCACGCTGGAGGTGAGCCCCCCGCCCCGAGCCCCCCTCCCCAGCTGCCGGGGTCTCCGCCGGGGTGCTGGGAGCATCACTCGCGCCTCTGGCAGATCATCAAGGACCGGCTGTCTCCGCACCGCTCCCGCTCCCGCTTCCTCTGGAACGCGCTGCCCGGGGGGCTCCTGGTCCTGCCCGACTTCTCCACCCACCTCGGGGATTTTCCCTTCTACTACCTGCACCACGGTAGGACCCTGCCTGCCCCGGCTGAGCACGGCAAATCCGGGGCGTGCCCAACACCTCTCCTTTCCCTTTCCCACCCTTTTTTCAGGCTACAGCCCCTCCAAGAAGTTCACGGCTTTCATCCGGGCGGTCTCGCAAGCAGAGTCTCTGTCCCAGCCCATCCTCAGGCTCATCCAAGCCGTCTCTGGATCCCAGTACTGTGCCCAGGTGAGAGGAGCTGAGTCCCTCGTCGGCCGGTGCAGCTCCCGGGGATCTGGGGAATGATGGGGCTGGGTCCTGCGGGGGCCCAGGAGAGGGGATGGTGGGTCTAGGGACAGAGGGGGTGGCTGGTGGTGTCCCCTTTGGGTGGGCAGAGCTGTCTCCCAAGCCCTTTGGGATGGAGGCAGGACCACCTGGGGGTTTATCCTGGTCCAAACTGCCACGAGATGGTTTTGGGATGGTCTAGGCTGGAGCAAAGAACCCTCCCAACCCCTCCGGCCACGCCTGTCCTCCCCCTTGCAGATCGTGGTCCTGTGGAGCTGCGAGAAGCCGCCGCCCCCGAGCGGGAAATGGCCCCAGAGCAGCGTGCCCCTGACCATCATCCAGGGCAGGAGGAAGGTGAGGGGACCGGGGACACGGGCAGGGAACAGGGGTACGAGCAGGGGGCTGGGACAGCCACCCCAGGGCACCAACCTGTCCTTCCTCCCCCCACAGCTCAGCGACCGCTTCTTCCCGTTCGGGGCCATTCAGACGGACGCGGTGCTGAGCCTGGACGAGGACACCAGCCTCTCCACCAGCGAGGTGAGGCCGCGGCCCCGGCTCCCTCGGATGCTCAGTGGCCAGCACAGGGCTGTCCCCGTGTCCCCGCGTCCTCCAGGAGCAGCGGCGCTCCCCTGCCGCAGGTCCCCGCGGTGGGTGGCCCTGCGCTGGGTGACACCGTGCCCCTCCCGTGCCAGGTGGACTTTGCCTTCTCGGTGTGGCTCAGCTTCCCCGAGCGCATCGTGGGCTTCCCCACGCAGAGCCACTTCTGGGACGCCGAGCAGGGCCGCTGGGGCTACACCTCCAAATGGACCAACGAGCTCTCCATCGTCCTCACCGCCGCCGCCTTCTACCACCGGTACCGGGCCGGGGCGGGGCCGCGGGGGCCGGAGGGGCTGCGGGGGCCGGGGGTGCTCAGCCCCATCCTGCCCCTCACCCCGTTCTCCCCGCCAGGTACTACCACAGCCTCTTCACCGAGTACCTGCCCGCGGGGCTGCGGGAGCTGGTGGACGGGCTGGCCGCCTGCGAGGACATCCTGATGAACGTCCTGGTGGCCGCTGTCACCAAGCTGCCCCCCATCAAGGTGACCCAGCGCAAGCAGCACAAGGAGGGGGTGGCCCAGCGGGCGGAGTGCGGCGATGGGGCTGCGGGGACCCCCCCGGCCGGGCAGCGGAGCCCCTCGGCCCCGCGCCCTGCTCCTGCCGGGGCGGAGGGCACGGACGGCAGCCAGCGCTTCTCCCAGCGCCAGGACTGCCTCAACCAGTTGGCCGACTGGTTTGGCTACATGCCCCTGGTGCCCTCCCAGCTGCGCCTCGACCCCGTCCTCTTCAAGGACCAGGTCTCGGTCCTGCGCAAGAAATACCCGAGCCTGGAGAAGCCGTGAGGGCTGCCGGGGTAGGGGCGGGCTCCCGGTGCTCGGAGCCCTCCGGGGGCAGGCTCGCTGCTGCTGACGGGGTTTTACTCGTTATTGGGTTTTACCAGTGCAATAAAGGAGGGGGGAGAGGTAGGATCCGAATGGTGGCTGTGGAATTCGGGGGGAGCACTGGGACCACTGGGAGCACCGGCTTTTGGGTGCTCCAACACTTCTGCCATCGGCACTCTGGGAATAACCCGGGCAGCCCCTCCAGCCCTTCGGGCAGGAGAGTCCTTCACCTTCCCGAGAGCAAACAGAGGAGCGATAAGAGCTGTGTGTGACCTCCCTCCCTCGCTCCAGCTGCGTCCCCCTCAGCCCCTGGGCAGCCCAGCCTCCCACTGCCTCGCAGCGCTCCCCGGAGAAGGGAAAAGGGCTGTTTCAGCTGGCTTTCCTCCCAGCTGAACAGAAATACGGAATATTAGGTGGCCTCCAACAGCCACTCTCGGGCTGCCGCAGCCCTGGGTGCGTCCTTGGCTCCTGCAGATAGCGGAGATAACACCCAGACCAGACCCAACATCCCCCCGCACAGCCCCTGTGCTCTGCTTTATTTGCCACACGTGGAAAGCGCCCCGGGCCGCGGGGGCGGGGGTCAGTCGCGGGGGGGCTGGCATTCCCGGCAGTCCCGCATCTCCTCGGAATAGCTCTCCACCTGGATGGTGGTGCTGTGGAAGCGGAAGGCGCCCTGCAGCCGGGAGCTGGCCTCCTCCAGCACCTCCTGCGCGCTGGCAGCCGCGTCTGCCAGGGGAAAAAACCGGGGATGTGGGGGTGCGGGGAAACCCCGACCCTCCCCGCCCGACACTGGGACACTCCCTGGTGGCTCTGGCACCCCTGTCCCCTCGCTGTGACACTCCCTGGTGGCTCTGGCACCCCTGTCTCCCTGCTATGACGCTCCCTGGTGGCTCTGTCCCCCGCTGTGGCACTCACTGATGGCGATGTGCACCGAGAGCAGCGGCTGTGCAGCGGTCAGAGCCCAGATGTGCAGGCTGTGCACGGCCTCCACGCCCCGCACCGCCAGCAGCGTCTCCCGCACGGCGTTGAAATCCATCCCTTTGGGGGTCCCTGCGGGGCAGAGCCACGGGAGCTGCAGGGACGGGGCCCAGGGCACCCCTGGGTGACCCTGTCCCACCCCCGGGGGTCCCTACCCTCCATGAGGACGAGGAGAACGTCCCTCAGGATGGTCAGCGTTGTCCCCAGCACCAGCGCCGAGAAGAGGAAGGTGCAGATGGGATCCACGTACTTGTACTCGGGCTGGGGAGGGGTGACAGGGGGTGAGACCCCTGTGGCACCATCACCGCACCCCAAACCCCCATCGGGACCAGCAGGGCGGGCACACAGTCCTGCCTGTCCCGCCCTGTGCCTGGCCATGGCTGTCTGGAGCCACTGTCCCTTTTGTCCCCAGCACCCCGTTAGCCCCCAGCCCCCCAGACCTTGAAGAAGATGATGTAGGAGGCGATGAGGACGCCGAGGCTCTGCAGCAGGTCCCCCAGGACGTGCACGAAGGCGGCGCGGACGCTGGCGTTGGGCTGCTCGCCGCCTGCCCCGTGGCTGTGCCCGTGCCCCGTCTGGTGCAGAGCCAGCCCCATCCTGCGGGCAGGGCACTGGTGACACCGCGGGGCCCAGCCGGCCCAGGGAGGGGACACCCCGGGACCGTGTGGCAGCACCTACACGATGTTGACGGCCACGGCGCAGGCCGAGGTGATGAGCATGACCCCGCCCTCGATGTCGTAGTCACCCGAGAGCAGGCGCTGGGCCCCCAGGTAGACCAGGACCCCTGTCACCACCCAGATGGAGAGCACGGAGAGCAGAGCCCCCAGGATCTCTGCGGAGAGACCCCCCCGTCGCTGCCTCACTGCCGTGCCACCCCCAGCACCATCCGCGGCAGTGCTGGGCACGGTGCGGGCACCCAGCACCATCCCCGGGATGCTCCTTGCTCAGGGCTGGCAGCGCCTCTGCCTTGCCTTGTTGGCAGTGCCAGGACTTTGCCAAGGCTCCCCAGGCCCCTCAGGGCACCCCAAAACCCCTGGGCCACACGGGGAGGGCACCCTGGGGTGCTCCAATGACACCCCCGGGGCGGTGCCACCGCGTTACCTGCCCGGTGCCATCCGAAGTTCATGGTTTTGGTGGGGGGGCGTGAGGACACCCAGAGGGCAAAGAGGCTGATCATGATGCTGGCAAAGTCCGTCAGCAGGTGGGCAGCGTCCGTCAGGATGGCCAGGCTGTGTGCCAGGTACCCGCCTGCAGACACGGGACATCCGGGGGACATCGAGGGGACGTGGCAGGGGTCCCGCCCCGTGACGGGCACAGATCAGCTCACCCCGTGCCACAGGGGGGTCCCACTGGGTGTTGTGACCCACAGAGAGCCAGCAGGGATCTCTGGCCTCACCCTCAGCAGGGACTCAGGACAAGAGGGGCTCTGGGGTGACCCCACGGGGACCCCGAAGGAGCCGGCACCCCGCACTCACCCACGGCTTCCCCCACCATGAAGAAGAGGCAGATGCCAGCGGCCAGGTAGAGCTTCCTCCGTGCCCGCTGCTGCTGCCCGGGGTGGCCGCCGGTCCCCCGCGTGTGGCAGTGCTGGCCACGCCGTGTCCCCAGCTCCAGGGCGGGCTCCTGTCCCTGCGCCGCGCTCTGTCCATCCTTCCGCGCAGCCCCCACGTAGCACCTGCCGGCCGCGGGCTGCGTGGGGCTGGGCCGCTCTGGCTGGACCCTGAGCGCTGCCCCCAGCCCGTTCCCCGGCCAGACCCCGCTCGGGAGCCGCAGAGCAGAGGGGGCACGGCACCCCCAGCCCCCCCGAGCACCCCCGTACCCGCCGGTGCCCTCGCTCAGCAGGTGCCGCTTCTCGTCGCCGGCTGCCATCCTCCTCCGGGCCGGGGGCTCGGCGCGGGTGACCCCGGCGTGTGGCCGGCGCTGGTGGCAGCCGGTGGCCTTGGCTCGTGTGAAGAGCCGGGATTCGTGTGCAAATCCCGGCTGGAGGAGGGACGGCCAAGCCGGCTGCAAAGCGCCCGCGGGGCCTGCCCCGGGCTGGGCCCCCTCGCCCGCCAGCCGGGGGGCTGCTGCTGGGGGGGGATTGCTCTGGGACCCCCCCAAGCTCTCCCAGGAGCTGCACAGCCGCGTTGGGTGCAGAGGGGCAGGGAACGGCCCCATATCCCCTCCAAAGCACACGGTGACCCTCCCTCCCCGCTTTGGGGAGCCCTCGGACCCCCCCAGTTTGGATCCAGCCCTGTGATGGATAAGCCCGGACCCCCCTCCACAGCAGGGGCTCCTGCCCTCGCCCTGGCTGGGCAGAGTTAATTACCCTGGGCTAATTGCCTTTGTGGCTCAGCTCTGGGTCCCGTCTCGGTTTCCCCTCGGCCCCCTCTGAGCAGGACTCCTGTTTATGCAGGAGAAAAGCATTTATGGGGTACTTTTGCGTTTAGGATGCAGATTAGCATTTATGGTGTATTTTTTCACCCAAGGTGCATTCCTGAGCTCAGTCAGCAGCAAGCCAGCAGCTCGATGCCCACACCATCCCCAATTCGGGGGCTGGCCCAGCCTGGAGCATCCTCAGCCCCCCCGTGCCACATCTCCAGCCCAGGGCAAGCTCTGGGCAGGACATCCCATCCCCAGGAGATAAATCCTGCCGGGTGCCGACCTGTTACATCCCGGGCGGGCGGCCAGGAGCGGCTGCCAGCGCTGCCAGAGGTGCTAATGAGGCTGGAAATTGGGAGCTGGACCGGAGGTGTCCCTGTGCCCCGCCGGCTGCTGGCAGGGACACTTCTGATGGCACCAGCTCGGCAAAGCCACCCCCGGTGCCCACCGCGGGGCTGGAGAGCCGAGAACGAGAGGCGAGGAAGGAAATAACCACCCAAAGCAGCGGTTTTCTTTACAAAATACACAAATTTCAAATCCGTGACAATTATATACAAAACAAGGGAATTATAAAACGTGCGGAATTGTCCTATTTGCACCCGTATAGAAAAGTGTCCTGTGCTGGAGCAGGCGCCGGCTCGCCAGGCTGCCGGTCCCTGCCGTGTGTCCCCCCCATCCCAAAGGCGTCGCCGGACATCCCGCGCCCGGGGGCGTTTCTCCCGCGCCGGCAACGTTGCTGTGGCTACAGGGAAGCTGCCGAGGGAGAGGATGGGGTGATCAAGGAGAGCCCAAGCCCCCAGAGCTCCCCCGTGGGTGCTGGAGGCTCCCGGGGAGGTGGGCTCAGCCGTGCTCTGCCCCTTACCCATCACTGTCCTCTCGGGCGCTGCGTTCTCTTCCACTTCTTCTTCCTCCCCATCAAAGTACTCCTCATCTTCCTCTGCTGCAAACAAGCGGCCAAAGGTCACCAGGAGGCACCAGGAGAAGCAGAGGCTGTCCCCAGCTGGGTGGGGGTCGGTGAGGGGGTGCTGGGGGCTGAATTACCAGGGTCGAAGTCCAGGGCGTGCACGGCCTCGGTGAGGTGCTCCAGGCTCACCGAGAAGGCGTCCATGCTCTCATAGCCCTGCTCGATCTTGTCCAGGCGACCACCCTTGGAGGCCTCCACGATCCTGGGCAGGGAGAGCACGGATGTGTGCGTGTCCCTGTCCCCTGCCTCAGCTGGGGACCGTGGGGCACCAGGGCAGGGGCTCAGGCAGCCCCCACTCCCCAAATCCTGCCTGTGGGGCTTAGATCAGGGAGATCCCCCCAGTTTGAGCACTTACGTTTTTATGAGCTGCTTGGCATTCTGTGGAGAGAGAGAAGGGCAAGGAGGAGGAGGAGGAGGAAGAGGAAGAGAAGAGGAAGGAGGAGGTGAGTTAAGCCACAGCAGCCACCAGGTTGTCCCCAACAGTGGGACCCCACGGGATGGGTCTGGGGGTCTCACCATGAGGAAGGCGGCCCCCCCCGTCTCCTCGGCTGCCTGGATGGCCGTCTCCACCAGCCGGCTCGACTTCTCCAGCTGCTCCTTGTACTGGCAGATGAGGCTCTGGATAAAGGCGGTCTTGTCCGCCTGCTCCTGCGAGATGCGCCGCAGCAGCTCCGCCTTCTTCTCCTCCAGCAGCGCCGCCAGCGCGTCAAAGCGAGCGCAGAGCTCCCGCTTGGCCGCCTCGCTGTTCTCCTGCGGGGACGAGGGACAAGGGATGCCACCCGTGTGTCCCTCCGGCGCCTGCAACATCCCTGCTCCATGGGCTCCACCCCATGCCCTGCTAAGGTTTCACCCCCCGGTTTTTGGGGGGCTCCTTTCCCCCTTTCCTCACCTCGGTGCTCTGGCAGGAGTCCTCCAGCTGGGAGATGATGGTCTGGATCCGGTCATTCCCCGCCACCAGCATGGAGATGCAGTTGTTCAGCTCAGTCTGGTGAGCGACAGAGAGAAGTTTTAACTCCAGTGGGGACAGGAATCTCTCCCCTCCCAGCCTGAGGACGGGCTGGGCATTGCTCGTCCCCAGCTCTGCTCCCCCACACCCCTCACCAGCCACGGCTGCTCTAAATATAGCCTGTCTCCTGGGCGAAGTCACCCGGGGGCTATTAATACCCCGTGAGCCATCCCCGCAGTTATTTGTCACTGTCCCAGCTCAGCACATGCCCCGCAGCCCCCCCGGGTCCCCCCCACGGCACCTTCTGTCCCTGGAAGATGGTTTGCAGAGGGGCCACCTCGCAGTCCTTGTGGGCCCCGAAGACCTTGCACATGGAGCAGGTGGGCACCTCGCAGGTGACACAGTAGATGTTGATCCGCTCGTCCTCGTGCTCCTTGCACATGGGGTGCTCTCCCTTCTTCAGTGGCCTGCTGGAGAGGGTGGCACGGCCACGGTGACGTCCCCATCACGGCGACATCCACACCAGGGTGATGTCCCCGCTACAGGGACACCCCTGCCACCACGGTGTGCCCGCTGCAGCCTCACCCCCACCGTGGTGACACCCTCTCTGTCGCCCCAAAGTCAGGTCCCCAGGAAAGAGGGGAGCTGGCATAATCCCACAGCTGCTCCTCTGGAGCCACCAGCCTCTGTGCCTCTGCAAACCCCAGTGTGCCCCAGTTTAGGCCACCATGGCAGGGGTGGCACTGGGGACGGGGGGGCTGCGATCCAGAGGTGCTGCACCAGTGCCTAATTTTAGCCCTGTGCTGCCCAGATTTATTGTCACCCATCGTGTGACCAGGGTGGGGACACCCAGAAACCCTTGGGGGGTCCCAGACGGGGGCTGCAGCTCAATTGTCCCATCCACAGAGAGGAGGGACATGGGGACAAGGCAGAGCTCTAAAACCGGGACAGGCCTGGGCCCCCCGGCCCCCCCGGCAGCCACGGACACCTGCCACGTGCCATCGTCCCCGTCCCCATGGCTCTCACACAATATTTACAGCGGTTCAGGGGATTTGGCTGGGGCCACCACCCTGCCTCGAGAGCCTGTGTCCCCTCTGTCCCCCCCCAGCTTCATCCTTGTCCCCACTGGGCCCCCCCAAACCGTCCCTGTGCCCCTTATCAGCCCCGCTGCCTGCTGTCACAGCAGAGCCTGGATTCCTTCCCCACACCTCTTATCTGCCACCGAATGTTCCAGCAGGAGCACCGGGGGCAGCAGGACGTGCCACCACCCCCCAGGGACCTGCCATCCCCCTGGGACAGCCAGAGGCACAAACTGCTGGGGAGAATTGGGTTGGGGGAGAAGTTTTGGGTCCGGGGAGGAAGATTTTGGTCGAGGGAGGGAGATTTGAGCCAGGAGAAGATTTGAATCGGGGATCTCTGTGCAGAAAGACCCCCAGTGCAATCCCCTGGGGACTCAGTGCTGCTGCTGGGGAATGGGAGGGGGCCATCCCCGTGTCCCCGCGTCCCCAGTGCCCACCTGGAGCACTCCTGCTTGTAGATGTCGATGATGTTCTCCACCAGCAGGTTCCTCTGCAGCCCGTAGACGCCGTGGCGGTCCAGCAGCACCTCGTGGCGGCACGAGGGGCACCGGAACCGGCCCCCCGAAATCAAACTGCCCCGGCTCTGCCAGTACGGGTTGGCGGCCTGGCAGGGGAAGATGAACACGGGGGGGTCCCTCGGTGTCCCCGCAACACCCCGGTGTCCCCCAGCCCGGGCGCGGGGACCCCGCTCACCTGGAAGACGTCGTTGGCGCACTTGCGGCAGAGGTTGTGCTGGCAGGGCAGGATCACCACGGGCTTGCTGAACATCTCCAGACAGATGGGGCAGATGAGCTGCTTCTCCAGGCTCTCCATGGGGCTGCCATCCTGCAGGATACCGGCTTGGAAATCCATGGGCTCGTCCGTGCTCTCCTCGCAGCGCTCTCGCTGCCGGCGCCCCCCGCCCCGCTATTTATCGGCCGGTGTCACGCGGCCCCGCTCCCGCCGCGGTGTCGGGTGTCCCCGGACCGCACCTGTCACACGGTTCTGAGCCGGGAAGGGCCGGTAAACAAGATGGGCACAGCCTGTCCAGGAGGCGCTGCCCGCCCGTGCCGCGGACGTGCCCGAGCTGGAGCTGCGGGGTAAACAGGGCCACGCGCTGCCCGCGGGCACATCCTGCCACCCCAAAACACCCGGGTGGGGGCACCGAGGGGCACACGCCAGCCCCGTGGTCGTTAGGACATCGTGGCAGTTCCAGAAATCTGTCAGAGCTGGCCCGGGACAGCAGAGGGTGGTTTGTACAGTTTGTCCCTTTCCCCACCCAAAACACGGGGTGCCAACACCTCACCCACGCTCCCCGAGGGCTGGCAGGGGAGAGGCGGCTCTGGGGACACACAGCCCCCGTGCCTGGCACATGCAGGGGGGTGCCCCCTCCCCAGGCAGGGCTGGGGGGCTCCTCCAGGAGCCCAGGCCCAGTGGGGGCTGCTCAGGCTGTTCCCCACAGCCCTGGCACAGCTATGGCACAGGAATGGCACAGCCATGTCACAGAGTGATGGGACAGCCCTGGCACAGCCCTGGCACAGCCCTGGCACAGCCATGACCCAGCTGGCCTCGCTGCTGGGGCTCAAGAGCTGACCCAGAAACAGCTGTGGGGGCAAAGGGTGAGCAGAGCCCTGGATGCAAACAGCCCGGACATGATCCCAGCTGGCTGGCCCGGGGCCAGGGCTGGCCCCAGGGAGAGCTGGCAGCTGCACTGCCCGGGGTAACCCTACCCCTGGCACAGGGGGCATCATGGGGGGACGGGGTGGGGCGGGGTGACCACAGTGACTGCGGGCAGGAGATGGTGCGGGGTGCAGAGGGTACCTGGCTGCACAGGTACGGGGTGCAGGGGGGTAGCCGGCTGCACAGGTGAGCTCCATGAGCACACAGGTGTGCAGGGATGCACGGATACCTGGATAAATGGATGCACAGGTACCCAGATGGGTGACACACGGGCACCTGGGTGCACAGGCACAGAGTGTCGGGGTGCACTGACCCCCCTGTCCCCACCAGGGCAGCCCCTCAGCTGTTTTGGGCTCCTTCCTCCCTGGCTCACATGTGGAGCAAGTGACTGTGCCCAGACCTGCCGGGCACATCTTGCAAAATTGTTCCTGTTCCGGCACTTGGGGCTCTGCCAGCGAGGTGCTGGCAGCAGAACGGGGCTGGCTGGGCACCCGGGAGGGCAGCGCAGGGCTCGGACCCTGCCCGGACCCAGACACGACCCGGCCCTGCCCTGGGTGACATTGATTAATTAATTGCTTCTGGACTCGATTAAGGGGATTCACAGGAACCGAGGGGTTGTAATGCCCTAAGCAGCTTTCCGAACCCACAAGGGGCTCGTTGGCCCCTAATTGGCTTGGGACAGCTTAGGCAGGACCCAGGGCACTAATCACCCTCGGGATCCTTCCCAATTAACCCCCGAGAGCCCACTACAGGAATGAATCTCCCTCTGCTTGGTCTTCGCAGGGCTCTGAGCAGTTGGTGGCCCTGGCTTCCCCCAAAATGTCCCTGTGGTGGCTTTGCAATGGTTGGGGAGACAGCAGGGCCTGTGACAGGAGCCCTGTGCCCCCAGCTCCCGGGCATGGGGGGCACTTCCAGCCCTGCAGCCCAAGGAGGAAAGGAAGCCACGGCACAGAACAGGGACCAGAGAGGGGCGACAGCTCTTGTGTCACTGTCACACCAAGCCAGAGCACAACCAAGGGCGAGGGGGGGCTGCACAGATTTTTTTCTGGACGCCAAGCAATAAATCATAGAGTCCCGGAACTGTTTGTTTTGGAAGGACCTCAGAGCCCACCCAGTGCCACCCTGCCATGGCAGGGACACCTCAAACTGTCCCAGGTGCTCCCGGCCCCAGGGTCCAGCCTGGCTTGGGGAACTGCCAGGGATCCAGGGACAGCCACAGCTTCTCCGGGGACCCTGTGCCAGGGTCTCAGCACCCTCACAGGCAACAATTCCTTCCCAATTAATAAGCAGAAATTTAAGTAATTAATTGATTAATTCATGTAATTAGACATTACCCACTGCGCTCGCCCCGCCCCGCCCCCTCAGCTGACCAATCACAGGACAGTGTGCCAGGAGTGGGCGTGACCACCGGGGTGGGCGTGGCGGATGGGCGTGGCCGCGCTGAGGGAGGCGGGCGGGCGGAGCGCAGCCTAAGATGGCGGCCGGGCGGCGGCGGCGGCGGCGCTGAGGTAACGCGGCTTCTCCGGCCCGGCTCGGCCCGGGGCTGGCCTCTCGTCCTCTCGGGCCCCCGGGGGTTGGAGCGGGAGGAATCCGCGCTGCAGGTTGGGCGGGAGGGGCCGGTATCCACTGCGGCGGGCAGGGCCCAGCGGGCCGGCATCATCCCCCGCTGCGGGGCGAGCGGTGCGCCGGTGCTTCCCTACACAGCCTCAGGTGGGGGCCCGGTGCGGCCACGTCGAGCGCGAGGGGTGCATTTATATTACCTATATTAGTTATCTGCATTATATACATATTTATACTATTCTATAATCGCCGCCTTTAACGCGGCGGGCCGCCCCGGCCCGGTGTCCGCTCGGCCGGGCCGGCCCCGGGGCCCCGCAGCACCGCGGGCCGGAGCGGGGCCGGGGGCGGCCCCGGGGCTCGGGAACAGCTCCCGGCCCGGGGGCGGTTTGTGCCCCCTCGGAACCCGCTGTGCCCGTGCTTGAGGAACGCAGCGCGGTGTTTGCCCCGGAGCTGTTTGGGCGATTACAGCTCCTGCCCTTGTTGGCCCCTGGATCTCGGTTCCGATGGGGAATTACAGCTCCTGCCCTTGCTGGCCCATGGATCTCGGTTCCCATGGGGAATCACAGCTCCTGCCCTTGCTGGCCCCTGGATCTCGGTTCCGATGGGGAATCACAGCTCCTGCCCTTGCTGGCCCATGGATCTCGGTTCCGATGGGGAATTACAGCTCCTGCCCTTGCTGGCCCATGGATCTCGGTTCCCATGGGGAATCACAGCTCCTGCCCTTGCTGGCCCCTGGATCTCGGTTCCGATGGGGAATTACAGCTCCTGCCCTTGCTGGCCCATGGATCTCGGTTCCCATGGGGAATCACAGCTCCTGCCCTTGCTGGCCCCTGGGTCTCGGTGCTCAGGCTCGCACCTGGAGCTGCAGCCCTGCTACAGGGGCAGCCTCGGCCCTTCCCGCGTTCCTCACGCACGGCACATCTCGGTTCAAATCCTTACTGCAAATGTCCCTCGCACAGCTTTGCTGAAAGGTTTAAATATCTCTGTAGCATTGCCTGAGACTGATGATACCTTTTTTCTCTCTCTTTTTCTTTTTTTTTCTTTTTTTTTTCTAAAAAAAAAATATTGCCTAAAGCAGTGGAAATACTTGAAATCGTCCTACTAATAACAGGCCATTTCAATGTGGTCCTTATTGCCTGACATAAAGAAAATTACCTTTATCACTGGCTGTCTTAAAGCTATTGTAGTTCTGATCTATCAGTGTGATTTTATTTATTTATTTACTTTTGGTTTTGCGTTTCATTCTGTTTGACCAGTGATCCTTGGCTAGTCAAGCTCTCATTATTTTTATTTTAATTTATTGCTGTCTCTAGTCAGTGTCCCCTTTTGGTTTGGTTGTGTGAAGGTGGTGCTGGTGTTTGGTTTGTAATCTTGTAGGGCAGCGTGCAGGGAGGGTCATAAATCTGCAGCAGGGTTTGGTGGCTTTTTTTTTTTTCCTCCTTTTTGTGTGTGTGTGTCTCTCTTGTTTTACTTTCAGAGCAATAACTTAACTTTTGTCCTTGCTCTGTTGAGCAAAAGTGAAAGTTAGATGCTGGGTGCAAACTTCTGCAATCCGTTATCCTTTTTAACCTTTCATGGCTGTAGATTCCTCATGCAGAGGAGGCTTGGTGAAAAATCAGTCACCTCAAAAGATAAATGGGGAGCGATTGAAGCTTTCTCTTCTCTGAGTTAAACAACTTAATTATAACAGAACCATTTGCTCCTGCAGCCACCTCCACAAAAAAGGCAGATTAATTAAAATTACAGCCCGACCAGGGGCTTCAGCTGGGACCTGCTGTGCTCTCCAGGCTGGATGGGGAGCATGCCAGCCTCCTGTTATTCCTGCAGATGCTCACGGAAGACACTGAGGGAGAGGAGCAGGAGCACTCTCGATAGCCCTGCCTCGGCACCATACCAGTCTAGGTTTGAATTGTTGCCACCTTGAACACGCCGGGCTGTATTTGAAATTGTAACAAAAAGATGTGATTTCACTTTCACCTGGTCCTGGCAGGCAGGTGCAGGTTTATGGAGCAGCTTCTGGAACGTTCTAGCAGCGAACCCCCATTACTGGCGGGGTCTGGGCAGGCCAGCCCCTAGGGGGGGAAATACAGCCCGGCTCCCGTGCCTAAGTTTTAGCTGTGTGGGTTTCTCCCCCTTCCCCAGAACCTTTGCTCTTGAAGATGGTGAGTAGCCAGCCTAAGTACGATCTAATTCGGGAGGTTGGTCGTGGCAGTTATGGTGTGGTGTACGAAGCGCTCGTCAGGAGGACCTGTGCCCGCGTGGCCGTCAAAAAGATCCAGTGCCACGCTCCCGAGAACGTGGAACTGGCTCTGCGCGAGTTCTGGGCCCTTAGCAGTATCAAGAGCCAGCACCCCAACGTCATTCACCTGGAGGAGTGCATCTTGCAGAAAGATGGCATGGTGCAGAAGATGGCCCATGGCTCCAGCTCCTCCCTGTATCTACAGGTACACGAGGCCGAGGGGACGGGGCGAGCTGGGGGGAAGGAGGTGGGGCAGCCAGGGGTTTGAGCCCTGCTCAGCCAGGCCAGGGGACTGTCTGCATTGCTGACACCCAGAAGGGAATAGAGAGCTTTAAAACAACTGAGCAATCACCTGGATCACAACTGAGCAATCACCTGGATCGTGGGTTTAAAGCTGGAGTCCCGTGGCTCCAGCTCCTCCCTGTATTTACAGGTACACGAGGCCAAGGGGATGGGGTGGGAGCAATTGGTGACAGTGACAGTGAGCTGTGGGGAAGGAGGTGGGGCAGCCCAGGGGTTTGAGCCCTGCTCAGCCAGGCCAGGGGACTGTCTGCATTGCTGACACCCAGAAGGGAATAGAGAGCTTTAAAACAACTGAGCAATCACCTGGATCTTGGGTTTGAAGCTGGAGTCCCGTGGCTCCAGCTCCTCCCTGTATCTACAGGTACACAAGGCCGAGGGGACGGGGTGAGCTGGGGGGAAGGAGGTGGGGCAGCCAGGGGTTTGAGCCCTGCTCAGCCAGGCCAGGGGACTGTCTGCATTGCTGACACCCAGAAGGTAATAGAGAGCTTTAAAACAACTGAGCAATCACCTGGATCTTGGGTTTGAAGCTGTGCTGCTCTGAAAGACTCCAGAATTTGTGTTTCATGCAAATCTGCTGTGATAACTTGAGGAAGCCCTGCAGGTGAAGCCCAGGGGAGGTGCAGGCTGTGGAGTTCTTGGCAGTTGCAGGTTAAAGGACACTCCTGTCCTGGGACAGAGCTTGGAGGAATTCCATCCTGGGTGTCCTTGGAAGAGGAAATCAGATTTATTGGAAGCCAGCGCTTAAAATTATTTCAGAAACAAGGATCAATTGGTAGCACATAATAAAGACATTGGAAGACAATTATTAATTCCCTTCAAGAAGCAGCCCTAAGTGTAAATCACCCCCGGGCAGAAATCAGTGTTTCTGGTCTAAAAAGCCACAGCCTGCTCAGTGTTTGCTGTGCTCTCCCTAGTCAGCTGTTATTATTTCAGTTTTCATTGCCACCCCGCTGTCTGGTGCAGCCCTTTGTGGCTGAGCAGCCCTGCAGGTGCTGGCTGCTGTCTGGGAACCAGGATCCCTGGCTGTGCCAGCTCCCCGTGGCCTGGGAGCTGTTCCTGACTTGTTTTCAGGGGAGGATTAGGCTAAAATGACACTGGCAGCTCACGGGGCAGAAGTCAGAGCCTTCACTTCCTGGTGTGGTGGAGCTGCCAGGGAGGGCAGATGTGCAGGGAGGAGCTTTGAAGGGCCCGGGGTGGGGCTGCGAGGTGGGCAAGAGCTCCCAGCTGCCCCCAGCTCTGGCTGGGGTGGTGGTGCTGGGGAGCAGCTGGCACAGGGCTCTGGGCCCTGCCAGGTGCAAACAGCACGGATTGTTTTGCTGCTCCAGGGAGGAGGGCAAAGGGCAGAGCTGAGCTGGCTGCCAGGGTCACTTGGGAGCAGCCAGAGCCCCTCTGCTCTCCCAGGTGATGACAGAGCTGAGCTGCTGCCGTGTGTGAGGAGCCTGGGGAAGGGCTCTGGGCAGATTCTCAGTGCCAGCTGAACCAAATCTGTAGAGTTTGAGTCCTGAGTCAGCCTTGTCTGCTGTGCTTTGCCGCTGGCACAGATGTGGGGGGTGGATTTTGTTGTCTTAATTCTCACAGTGTCTGCAAGTGCAGCTCCTGTGACCCTGTGTTGGTGCCCTCTTGGCAGGGGAGACTCCCTGCTCTCCTGAGATACCTTAATCTCACACTTGCTGACTACAAACCCTAAATAAGGCATTTTTTAGCTCTAAAATAGATTTACTGTTTAAAGAAGATACCATTTTTTTCTCATGAAAAGGTCACTTTTTAAAAGCATTTCAAAATGCCTGTCTAGATATTAACACACCCCTTGATTTTTGAAAGCCAGTTTGATTCAGTATCCATTGGTTTACTACTAACAGAAATAATTGCAGGACTTTCCTTCCAGAGCCACCTCAGAGGAGCTGAAGAGTCAAATGCAGTTGTGTAAACAGGATTAGTAAAAATGATTGCAGGTTTTACTTTGCTTTCTGTGTGGGGCAGCTGTAAGAACTGGCTGTTCAGCTTGTGTTCCTGAAAATACCCTGTGGATAATGATGGTGGGAAGGGTGCTCCGTGCTCAGCTGTGCCTGCAGATCAGTGTTCTCCTGAGTTCAGGGATCCTGTGTTAACTTGCTGGAATTCATGGATGTGTCAGGAATGGAGACCAGGCTTTAAAAATCTCTCCTGGATAAATACAGCTGTGTGGAGTTCCTTGTGAGACTTTGTTTATCCCGAAAAGCTGTTGGCAAAGTGGGTGGGACAGGCTTTGGCAGGGTGGGACACTGTCCAGCTGGGACAGATGGGAGAGCAATGGCCCCTGGGTATCTTTAAAAACTCTGTTATCAGGGTCGAGCTCTGCTTCTGGGCAGGAGCCTGAGCTTGATACGCTCCACACCAGGGAAGATAAGGAGGCTGGCAAATATATTGTGATTTTTTTTTTTTTCTCTCTCTTTTACATAAAAACATTTGCATCATGTTTTCTTTCCCCCGTTGCAACACCTTGCTCTCTGGATTGTTGAGAGGAGGGTCAAACAGTCCTAGAGTGCTCTGGGTTGGAAGGGATCTTAAACCCCACCTCATTCCCACGGGCAGGGACACCTTCCACTCCCTCAGGTGGCTCCAGCCTGGCCTTGGGCACTTCCAGGGGTCCAGGGGCAGGCACAGCTGCTCTGGGCAGCCTGTGCCAAGCCCTCACCAGTTCCTTTTGTGTAACTAACCCAAACTTCCCCTCTCCACGAAGATCCTGATTCCATGCGTTTTTCCATCAAGTCCTTTCCTTCCCACCATCACCAGGCAGTCACGACATCTCTTCTGCTCGTTGCAGCTTGTAGAAACCTCCCTGAAAGGAGAAATAGCCTTTGACCCCAAAAGTGCTTATTACCTGTGGTTCGTGATGGATTTCTGCGACGGGGGCGACATGAACGAGTACCTGCTGTCCCGCAAGCCCAACCGCAAGACCAACACCAGCTTCATGCTGCAGCTCAGCAGCGCCCTGGCCTTCCTGCACAAGAACCAGATCATCCACCGCGACCTCAAGCCCGACAACATCCTCATCTCGCAGGGCCGGGCGCCCGCCGAGCCCACGCTGAAGGTGGCGGATTTCGGGCTGAGCAAGGTGTGCTCGGCCTCGGGCCACAACCCCGAGGAGCCCGTCAACGTCAACAAGTGCTTCCTGTCCACCGCCTGCGGCACCGACTTCTACATGGCCCCCGAGGTGTGGGAGGGCCACTACACGGCCAAGGCTGACATCTTCGCCCTGGGCATCATCATCTGGGCCATGCTGGAGAGGATCACCTTCGTCGACACCGAGACCAAGAAGGAGCTGCTGGGCAGCTACGTCAAGCAGGGCACGGCCATCGTGCCCGTGGGCGAGGCGCTGCTGGAGAACCCCAAGATGGAGCTGCTCATCCCCGTCAAGAAGAAGTCCATGAACGCCAGGATGAAGCAGCTGATCAAGGAGATGCTGGCGGCCAACCCGCAGGACCGGCCCGACGCCTTCGAGCTGGAGCTGAGGTTGGTCAACATCGCCTTCAAGGACAGCAGCTGGGACACGTGAGGGGGCCGAGCCTGCTCGGCTCACCTGCAGGGGGTGCTTAGCACCTCGCTGGAGATTCCCGGCAGGAATGTGGAGTTGGCCGGCTGTGAAATCCCAGAGTGAGGCTGAGGGTGTTCCTCGGGCTACAGCTGGCACGGGGATGTTGCAAGAGCCAACACTACTTGATTTCCAGCACTCTGTCATGGAGTGTCTCACACATTCCAGTTTCCTATGTCAGTATTAGGAACTCTCATGGAAAAAAAAAGAAGAAGAAAAAAGGAAAAAAAGGTTTGCATGCTGGCAGTGCAAATCTTGAGGCTTTGTGATGTAATCTGTGTATATATTTATGTATAAGAGTGGCTGGGAGTGTGTGGCACTTAAATTATTTGCTGTGGGTCTGGATGATTGGGGTCTGCTAGAAATCTGGGTGAAGAAAGTGAGTGAGAAAAACTCCTTCTTCCCCGGGCCTGAATGACTTTATTATTTATTTTTGTTATCTAATTTCAAAGACTTGACTTGGTAAACGAAAAAAGCAATGCAAGGGGATCAGCTGCTTTCAAAGTGCTAACATGGCTGATCTTGGCACTTAGAGCTTCATGAGCTCACCACTGAGGGAGTCAAATTAGAAATGTCCAGTCAGGTGCTGGCAGGGGGGCTGGCTCACTGATTGTTTGATTTTGCTTTTATTAATCAGTTAATCTGCCTTTTCTCAACGTGCTCTCTGCCCTGGCCATGCTCCCATAGCACCTTGAGGATTTATCACAGCAGAGTTCTGTGCCCTCAGCTTATGGAAACATGGATGAGGGAATCCAGCAGCACATTCTCAAAATCCTCCAAAACGTGGTGGCAGCAGTTTTCCCACTGACTGAACCCAGCTCACAATCCAACAGTCATGGCCTTTCCTCTCTGGCACTGCCCCAAATCCAGTGGGGATGAGGGGACAGAGGTGGCTCTGTCACACCTGCTGTCAGAGAGCTCGGGGGCAGGCATGGGAAAGGTGGCAGCCTGAGCTGGTGTTTTGTTTCATTTTTCCTCCTTTTGAAGCAGTGATCTTTGTTGCCAGGCAGAGGTGGGAGGAGGGGGTTTGCAGCAGGTGGAGCTGCACAGAGCACACTGAGGTTTCACCTGACACTGCAGGGCTCACAGCAGCTCTTTGTCCCAGCACAACACTTTGTTCTTTCGGGTGCAGGGCTGACCTCTCCCAGCCACTCTGACCTTTTGGAAAAAAGAGTCTTAAAATTGCCTTTAAAGCTGCAGGAAAGGCTGGTTTTCTTTAAAAAATTCAGTTTAATTTTCCCCCCCCACCCAAATCTTACCTGGAAATGGCTGTAAGTATTTCCTTGTACAATTTGCTTTTGAATACTGTTCCCTCTTAGTGCTGGGACAGCAGTTCTGGGCACTCAGTGTTTATTCTTGAGTGCAGATAAACAAAATGTTATTTTTTGGTTTTCCAAAAGCAAAGGATTCTGATTCCACCCAAGTTCTGAGGCTTTACAGGCCACAGGTGGCTCTTACCTGGTGCTGTGTGAGCTGGTGCCTCTCCCCAGCTGGCCTTAGTTTATAATTCTTGTTATTTCCTTTCACTTCATCCTTTTAGGGAGTGATCCTCAGACAAACACACTTTGCTTGTGCCAACTCTGCCTCCCAGTTCTCACATCTCAGCAGGGCCATTGCCTGAGAAAAAGGGAGTTTGGAACTCCTGTTAAACTTGGGAGCTTTTTAAAAACAAAGGGGTGAGCATCCCCTCCCTTACCCAGCCAGAATTCAGAACCAGAATAACACTGCTCCCCTCTGAGGTGCTCTGTGAATCACCTGGGTCCCTCTGCCAGCAGGGCAGAAATCAGGGGCTGGCACAGGGAAGTTGTGGGGTTTTTGACTCCCAAAGTGTTCCTTTGCACTGATTGCCACTTTATAGGTTGGGGGTACCTGAAATCCCTCTCATGGTGCTTATCCTCGCTGTGGGGTGACACTGGTAGTCCTGGAGCTCTGTGTTCTCTTTGGTTTTTGTTGTCTGAGGTCTTTGTTTTGAGAAAATAAATCGAGTTGTTGTAGCAGCTGCGGGGTCGTTCACCAGCGTGACACGAAGTCAAGACACTTTTCAGCACTTGGGAAAGATTTTTGTTTTTTCCATGTTTTTCTTTAAAAACTGTAAAATATATTTTATGGAGAATTTATAATGAGGAAAATTATTGTGTAATTTATTAAGTTCATGACTGTTTTTGAAATAAAACCTCGAATTTCGATGAAGTTTTAGGACTTTTTATGGGGAAGTGCTTTTAGTCAGTGCAGGGTCAGTGCTGCCCTCCAGGGACAGCGTCCTGCTGTTCCCACATGCCCTGAGAAACCTTGGGAGTGGAGGTGAGGAAACATCATTACTTATCCATGACAGGAAAGTGTGGCCCTCATTTGCATGCTTTAATTAGCAGCGCTCTGGACAGAGGGATCTGCAGACTGGAAATGCTGTAAGTGAGTTTCTCTTGGAATTTCTTACACCCACAGCAAAGCTGAGCCCAGCCCTGTGCCAGGAATTCCCACCTGGCAGGAGCCTTGTGCTTGAGTCAATGCACTTTGGGTTTAGGTTTGTTTTTTCAGGAGGGTTAGAGGAGAAAGGAGAAAGAACCAATCCAAAAGTGGGACCAAGAGTGGTGATTTTAAATAGAGACACAAGCTGAATTCCTTCCCCACAAAATGAAGAAAAGTAAACCTGAGATGTATATATATACACACACACATAAATATATATATATATAATATATATGCTGTACTTCCAATATATTTAGCCCCGAGGGAGGGTGGGAAGCCGGCAGGGAAGGGCCCTGGTGCAGAAATGAGATGTAATTAAAGCCCATGGGGCTGGGAGAGCCCAACCCCGGAGGTTCAGGCTCCAGCCTGCCCCTCCCCGCTCCCCGGGCTGGGAGCTCGCCCTGTTGGTGCTGTTGGTTTGTTTTGGTTCGACCAGAGCTTCCCTGGGCTCTGTGGGGGAGGCAGAGCCCTCGGAAGGTGCTCTCCCTGCAGGGGAACAGCTGCTGCCTCCTTGGGGCACAGCCAGCCCGGGGTCTGGGGGCTTTTCCCTCGCTCACAGCCCCTGGGACGTGGCTGGCTCCGAGGTTTGGGTCCCTCCTGGTGCTTTGGGGACAGAAGGGACTGGCCCAGGGAGAGCCAGTGAGGACATTCAAACACCAGCCCCAGCGGGTGGTGCTGCCAGGGGCTGCTGAAAGGTTCCCCTCTCCTGCCAAGGGCAATTTCTGTGCTGCACACAGAAATAAAGGCACAGGGATGTGCCTGGAATGCCACAAACCACCCAGAGCGCCCGAGGGACACAGCCGAGGTGTGAACACCAGCCTGAGCTGCTGCAGGAGCTCTGGAAGGGCTTGGGGGAATCTGAAACCCCATTTTTAGGAGCAGGGAGGTGTCAAGTGACCACTGCTGGAAGAGGAGCCCTGCCTGGGATGTTCTTGTTCATTCCAGAGGCTCCTTTGCCTTCAGGTTTGGGATGGAACCACATGCAAGTTAAAAACCTAAAAACCTTTGCAGCAGCGCTGGGTTCAGGCCTCCATCCTGACCCTGGGCTGGTTCCCTCGGCCCGGGCTGCTCCCTCTGTCCCTGTCCTGGCTGTCCCTGTGCTCCCAGCCCTGCCCTGCCGCGGCTTTGGAGCCTTTTGGGGTTGGAGCGGCCCCGGGAGCGCTCCCGTCCCGACCTGCCCCGACACGCGGTGCCTGCCCCGCACGAGGCGCTGCTCTCGCATTGATTCGGGCCCGTTTGAACCCTGGGGGTTTTTAAACTCGTCGGACAACCTCCCACCCCCGCCCTCTCCCGAGGAAAGCCCGAGCCTCTCCGGCTCCTCCCCGGCTCCCCTGGGCGGTGGCGTCGCCTTTCCCGTGAGGGAAGCCAGGGGCAGATCCCCGAGCTGCCGAGGCTTTCTCCATCACTTGGCTGATCCTGTTCCCTGTCCTCCCCCAGATTTGCTCCGGTGCAGCCGCATCCTGCACACCGAGTGCTGCCTGCTGTGCTGCTCTCCAGGTTTATTACGGAGGTGCTCTGTCCCTTCCTTGCTGTCACTGGGGGTTTTTCCAGCCTGCAGAGCTCAGACAAGGCCTGGCCCCTCTCACCCTGCCCAGTTCCATTTCAGCCCCGTTTTGGTCAGCACAGGAGTCCTGGCCCCTGCCCCTTCCTGTCCCTTCCCGCCCCGCTGCCATCGGCCGGGAAGGGGCCGGGCACAGCCCCAGGCCCGTTCCTGGCAGGAAGGAACTGGGCTGGGGACAGAGTGCTCGGGGACAGGTCCCCCCTCACGGCGGGGTTTTGTCCCCCTGGATCCTCCCCAGTCCCTGTGAGCAGCCTGGCCGTGCCCCAGCTCTCCATCCGAACCAGAGGGGTGCAGGGGGCTGGTGGCTCCCCGGGGAGCTCCGGGGCTTTCTCTGGCCCCTCTCCGAGGGTCCGGGAGCCCAGCGTGGGGGGCAGCGGGTCCTTCCCCCTCTGCTCCAGTGCCACGTTCGCAGCCCCCGGGCTGGAGCTGGGCATGGAGGGGGCCGCGATTGTCCCTGTGGGAGCACTCGGCCCCCGGGAAGGGAAGAGGGCAGTGGTAAAAATAACCCCTGGGCCAGCTCCAGCCCATTGTGGCTTCCTGCGATTTACAGCCCTTCCCGGGGGGAAGAGGCAGGAACGGGCGGCTCGGGGCTGGCTTTGACCCTTTCACCGCCACCAGAGAAGGTGCCAGAAGGACCTTTCCTCCTCCTTTCCTGCCTGGGTGGGATCCTGGGGAGGGGGATTGTGGTGGGCTCCTGCTCCTGAGCTGCCCCCACACCCTGGGGTGGGTGTAGGAGGAGAAGCTGCTGGAGTGGACCCGGTTTCCCTGCCCCATTCCTGACCCACCCTGTGCAGGGGGACAGAGACTGGAGGCAGAAATCCCTGCTGCAGATCCCGAAACGCCGGCCGGGGTCCCGTAAGGAAGCGGAGGGAGGAGAGGAGCAGAGGCGAGCTGGGGCTGCAGGAGGAGAGGGGCTAATGCTGGCCAGGGCCAGAGCCAGGGTCAGCACGGGGGGGCTCCTGCCGCGGGGCTGGCCTGGCAGGGGTTAATGGGTGGTTCTTCCTCTTCCTCATCCTCTATATGAGGCTGCTCCCGGCTCTGGGCTCAGTTTGCCGCGGCAGCCGGAGGGGCAGGAGCTGCGTGGGACTGGAGCATCCATCCCTGCATCCCGTCCCTGCATCCCTGCGTGGGCTCAGGTGAGCGAGAGCATCCCCCCCACCTGCCTGGCACGGGTCCTGGCACGGGTCCTGGCCACGGGGCTGGGCTGGGGAGGGTGAGGGTCCCAGCCCGGGACTGCGTGCCTCAGTTTCCCCATGTGTACTCGGGGTGGGTGCGGTGTGGAGCCCGTGGGCTGCGTGTGGAGCTGCGTGGCCGAGGCTTCCCGGGCTCTTTGCTCCCGTGAGCTCTGCTCTGCCCAGCCCCGTGTCCCTGCTGTCACCCAGGGCTGGTTCCGTGCCCTCCGCACAGGGAAGAAAGGGAGAATCTTCCCTCTCAGCCCAGCCTGGCTGTGTGGGGCACGGCTCGGGGACCCCCAGCCCCGGGGCAGCTCGCCAGCTCTCCTGAGCTCGGCTTTGTCCTGCCGCTCGGGAAGACAAGGCGGCGGCCGGCTCCGGTATTTTTTCCTGTTGGAAGCCGCTCCTGGGATGCGGGCGAAGCCGGCGGATGCTCGGCGCTTCTCCCTTCCTGCCCGGGGCTGTTCCTGCCCGCGCTGCCAGGACTCGCTGTCCGTGTGGCGTTGAGGGGACCGTCAACTCTGCTTCAGCCCCATCCTCCTCCTCCTCCTCACCGCTGCACCCTCAGGGCTGACCCTGACTCTCCTCTCTCCTCCCAGGGCTGAACCCAGGAGCCGAGCGAAGCCCCAGGAACCTCCTGAGCGGCCTCACCAGCCCTGCCCGGCCGCTCCGCAGGGCACGGAGCGATCAGCGGCGATCAGCAGCGCCGTTCCGGGGCCATGGTGCCCCTGGGCAGCCCCACTCTCGCCGTCTGCGCCTCCGGCAACCTGCGCCTCATGGCCCCCGGCCGCGGCTCCCCGCTGGCCTGGCTGAACCGGGGCCCCGAGTGCCCGCAGGGCCCGGGGGGCAGCGGGGGCCGCAGGGCCAGCGCCGTGGAGCGCCTGGAGGCCGACAAGGCCAAGTACGTGAAGTCGCAGCAGGTGATCAGCCGGCGGCAGGAGCCGGCGCTGCGGGGCTCGCCGCGGCTCTCCCCGCACGGGCGGCGCCGCCTCGCCCGGCAGCAGTGCGGGGAGCTGGGCCCGGGCTCGGAGCTGCCGTGCCCGCAGTCCCCCGTGTCCCGCCGCAGCGGCAGCCGCCGCCTGCTGAGACCCGACTCGCTCATCATCTACCGGCAGAAACGGGACTGCCTGGGCGGCGACAAGGAGAACGCCAAGGGCTCCGGGCTGGTGCGGCGCCTCTTCCAGGGACCCCTCAGAGCCACCCCGCCCAGCTCGCCCCCCGCCAGGCCGCTGGGCGACGGGCCCGGAGCCCCCCGGAGCCCCGAGACCCCCATGCTGTGGGCACCCGCCGAGAAGGAGGAGGCGCGGACACCGGGAGGGGACGGCGGCGGTGACAGCGGCGGCACCTTCCCCGTGCCCGCGGAGCAGCCGCCCGGTGCCGCCGGGAAGGAGCCGCTGGCTCTGCGCGTGTCGCTGCCGCTGTCGGAGCAGGAGCGCTTCTTCAACTACTGCGGGCTGGACCGGGCGCAGGTGGAGCTGCTGGGCCGGGAGCGCTTCGGGCCCGCGGGCTGGGACAGCGCCTCGGCCCGGGCCGGCTCCTGCGAGTCCGAGCCCGGACGGGCCTCGGGGGGCAGCGAGGGGGACGCGGGGCCGGGCGAGGAGGAGCCGGACGCCCGGCCGGGCTCCGCCGTCTCGGTGGTGGAGCGCAACGCCCGAGTCATCAAGTGGCTCTACGGCTGCCAGAGAGCCTGGGCGGCTGCCAAGGAGTCCACGGTGTGAGCGGGGACGGCCTGGCCGGGACCGGGACACCCGCGGGGCTCCCGCTGGCTGCACCGGGCCCCTCGCCCTCGCGGGATGTGGCCGAGGGGCTGGTGGCACCCCTGGCCCTGGTGGCACCCCTGGCCCTGGTGGCACCCCTGGTCCCGGTGCCGTGGGGATGCTGCGGGCTGGGAGAGCCGCCAGGTCCTCAGGCTGAGTGTGGTGGGGGCACCTGAGGGCAGGTGAGGAAGGGCCACCCGTGGCCTCAGGGCTGGCATGCTGCTGTCCCCTATCTTCTCCCTGTCCCCAGCCCAGGAGGGTGGCACGGGCCCTTAGCCCCCACTGACCACTCAAGTCCTGCTCCAGCTGCAGGCTGGGCGTGGGCCGAGCCCGAGCCCCCTGTCGTGGGCAGTGCCCATCCCTCAGCCCCCTCCTCCCCAGAGCAGGGGCTGCCGGGGCCAGAGCTGCCCTCAATAAATCCGTTTGGGCTTTTTTCTAGCCTGGCATGTGTGTGGCTGTGGGGGGGATGCCGCAGGGCTGGGAGGCAGCTCCCCCTCCCCACCCTCGAGGTCCAGCTGCTTCAATGGGGCTGTTGAGGGGCGAGGGCAAGGAAAGCAGCAGGCAGAGCTCAGGGAAAAAGGGAATTTTCGGGGTCTTTAGTGCAGCGGTGACACCCAAACCCAGGGCAGAGCCCTCGGGTGCGGGCGGGGCGCTGCCCACCAGCAATGGGGGGCCGCAAATAACTTCTGGCGAGTCCGGTTGTTGCACCCTCCTCTAGTTGCCCTTGGGGGCGTTTTTATTCCGGATTTCGGCCAGTTTGCCGGCCAGGAAGCCCCAGTGGAAGGCCCCTTCCTCCGGCTCCCGCAGGTCGCTGCCGTCGTCCCCCGGCGGCTCCCCCGGGCTCTCGTCCGGCTCCGGGGGCGGCCCCGCCTTGTCCGGCCCCGCCGCCTGCTGCCACTTGGTAGCAAAGAGATCCCAAAACCCCGGAGCCTTCTCGGTGTGGGGCACCTCGGGCGGCTCGGCGGCCAGAGGGCTGGGGAGAGAGCGGGGACGGAAATGCCGGGGCAGGGACCTTCTCCCCCAGCCCAGCGTGCCCCCCTCCCTGCCGGCTCTCCCCCCGCGGGTGCAGGCCGGGGAGGGGGATGCAGGTGATGCGGCGGGGTGTGGGGGGGGCTTGGCAGCTCCCGGGGGTCGGATCCACGTTCTGGGGTCCCCCCCAGCGATCTGTAACTTACTGGTCTGGGCAGGGCTCCGGGCTGAGCAGCTGGTGCTCGTCCTCGCGGGTGAAGAGGGACGAAAGCGTCCGCCAGCCGCGGGCACCGACCCCCTGCACCTGCGGGGGGCAGCGCCGGGGTCACCGGGCACCTCCGGCTGCCGGTGTTCCCCGGGCCCGCTGCCCCCAGCCCCTCCTCACCTTCCGGGCCAGCTGGGACACGGGGCTGGCTCCCTCCTCCAGCAGCGCGGGGGGCTCGGCCGTCTCCATCAGCTCGGGGGGGTCTCCCTGCAATAAAGCCCCCGGTGAGGGCAGGGCTGCAGGCGGGGGGGTACAGGGAGGTAGGTCAGCCCGTTTTGGGGACCCCCCACCGTACCTCGTCCTGCAGGGCCCCGTCGGGCCGCGGCGCCCCCAGGGTCTGCAGCACCTTGGCCTTGTAGAGCCGCCAGAAGCCCTGGGCCATGGCGAGGGGCTCGGCGGGGCCGCAGCCGGCGGCAGCCGCGGGCAGCGGGGCGGGCCGGACGGGCGACCCGGCGATCCGGTGGCTTCATTAAAGTTTCAGGGGCCACTTGCACCGCACAAAAGGAATCTGAGCCCGGGCCGAGCCGGGGGCAGCGCGGGGGCGGCTCCTCCGGTCACCCCCAAAACCCATCCCGAGCCCCCCGCCCCAGCCCCCCGGTGCCCCTCGCCCACTTGGGACCCCCAGGGCTAGGACACCCCCCCCATGGTGCAGAGGAGGCGCTGGAGCTCCGCGCTCCCCCCGCCGCGTGTCCCCATCTATAATTGATCACGGACGAAACACGATCGGCGCCGGGACACGGCGGGACACGCTGAGCCCTGCCCCGCTCATCGCAGCGGTGACCGGGGCGGCGCGGGGGACACGGGGGGACACGGCGGCAACGATGGGACGGTGGCAGCGGGGGCTGGGGGGCGCAGGGATGCGGGGACACTCCCGGGCCCGTCCCGGTACCGGGGACACCGGACGGAGGGGCGGGGCCTGCCGACTATGGGCGTGGCCATGAATAGCGCTCGCGGTCTGTGGGCGTGTCCCGCAGCCCCCGCGCCTGCGCAGTGCGGCGCGGCGTGCGGCCGCCATGTCGCCGCGGAACGGGCGGCGCACCGGGGCGCACCGGGCGCACTCGCTCGCCCGGCAGCTCAAGACCAAGCGGCGCCGGCGCGACCTGGACGAGATCCACGCGGACCTGAAGCCCGAGAACGCCGCGCGGCTGCTGCGGCAGGAGATCGACCCTGACCTGCCGGGATGCGCGCAGTTCTACTGCCTGCACTGCGCGTGCGTGCGGCGGGGCACCCCGGGGGGATCCCGGGGCTCGGGGGGATGCCGGCTCTTGGGGGGATCCCGGGGCTTGGGGGGACCCCGGGACTCGGGGGGTTACCGGCTTTTGGGGGATACCGGCTTTTGGGGGGATACCGGGGCTCGGGGGGATCCGGGGGCTCGGGGGCGGCTCCAGCCTTGGCATGGGCTTGTCCTGCGCCGGGGGGGTCCCGGGTTCCCGGGGCTCGGGAGCCTCTAGGAGGGGATGCTCAGCCCCGGGGGTTCCTGTCCCTGGGAGGGGGTGCTCAGCCCCGGGGGTCCCTGTCCCCTCTGACCCCTAGGGGAGCATCTTGTCCTGGTCTTAGGGTGACCCCAGGGCTGTGGTGGGACCCTGGCCCCTCGGCAGGACCCTCCCCAGCCCCACTTCAGTCTCGGGGTCCCCCTGACCCCCATCCTTTCCTACCGCAGGCGCTACTTCGTGGACCTGAACAGCATGAAGGAGCACTTCAGATCCAAGGTGCACAAGAAGAGGTAAGAGGGGGCAGACCCCAGATTCCCCGGGGTGAGGGGGTGGCAGGGGCAGTTCTGAGCGGGTGGAAGCTTCACCCCCCGTGTGCCCCCAGGCTGAAGCAGCTGCGAGAGGCTCCGTACACACAGGAGGAGGCTGAACGTGCTGCTGGGATGGGCTCCTACGTCCCCCCCAAGAAGGTGGAGGTGCAGACCCAGCCCCTGGAGGAGGTCACCGAGATGGAGACATCGGGCTGAGCGCAGGGACACTCAGGCTGAGTGGCTCTGTAAGGACGTCTTTGTGCTCAGCTCTGTGAGAAAAACGTGTCCAGCACTGGCAGCCAAATCCACCCTGCTCCTCCCACAGCTCCCCTGGCTGGGGCACGAACGAGGAGAAGGAGCCAGCAGGACCCTGGGTGCCCTCCCTGAGCATCCTTCTCCTCCAGAAAGGGACACGTGGCCTGTTCTCTGAGTGCTGCTGGGACTGCACACTTGTCTGCCTGCTTTTGGAGCAGTGTCTGCTCTGACCTTGGCTCAGGGGTTATTCCAGTGATGCACCCATTAAAATATGTCAACTGATGGTGTGGCAGCGTCGAGTATGAGGGTGACAGTCCCCCAAGGGGTGAGGGGACACCTCACTTTTGTTCTCTTCTCTGTAACCCAAAGGTGTCTGTGCCAGGAGCCTCTTCCTGGAGCTCTTGCCTGGCAGGGTGGTAAAAGTCCCTCTGCCCTGGCAGCTTTCTGTGGGGAATGTGAGCTTGAGTGACCTCTTCATGGAGCACTTGGGTTTGCAGCCAGCAGCTGGTTTGGCCTTTGAGAGGGCAGTGCTGGTGTCCCCGTGGCTCCTGTCCCCAAACCCTCAACTCCTGCAAGTGATTTCATGCTCCTGGAGGGCTGCATGGTGATCAGCCTTCCTGCCTGGTGTCTGCCACGGTGCCCCTGAGGGGACACTGAGCAACAATGCCACCGAATTCCTGCGGAGTGCGAGTCCCCGTTCATCCCTCCCGCCCAGCTGGGGACTGGGAACGTGCTGGGATGGCAGACAGAGCAGTGACACAGCTGTGCTGGGAAGGGAAGGGTTTATTTCCACACAGCCTGCCCGGATTTGTCCCCACGGCTCCGGGGGAGGGAGGGAGAGCCGAGGGAGGGAGAGCCGCAGCTCTGCGGGCGTTGGGGAGGCTGCAGCCGCCATCCCAGCGGGATATGCCTGCCCAGGGACACGGGATGGGATGTGCCTGCCCAGGGACACGGGATGTGCCTGCCCAGGGACATGGGATGGGATGTGCCTGCCCAGGGACACGGGATGGGATGTGCCTTCCCAGGGACACGGGGTGGGATGTGCCTGCCCAGGACACGTTATCGCCCCGTGTCCCCCCTGCCCGTTACCTAACACGGCGCTGGCCTCATTCCTGCGGGGCTGCGGCCACCGCACGTTCCCATGGGGACAGGGGCGCTCTGTGGCCACCACTGGGGTCCCCAGGCCCCTCTGCTTCCGCGGGGGGTGGATGCAGCTCCCGGTTCTGCCGTCCCTCTGTCTGTCCATCCAGCCTCTGCTCTGGTGGCCGGAACCCGATGTCCCGTGGCTCGGGCCGGGCTCAGCCGGCAGCTCCGGAGCTGGAAGCGGCTTCTCCGTTCTCTATCCCGGCTGCCCAAGGCGGGGGCAGGCGGGGACAGGCGTGTCCCCCGTGCCCAGGGCACCCATCGCAGTGGGAAGGGCTGGATGTGGCGCAGGTCAGCTGCAGAGCTCGGGCGGGGGCCGGTGGGTGGAGGGGACCCCAACACCCCCGGGGACTGTCCCCAGGGCCCCAACACTCCCGGGGGACTGTCCCCAGGGCCCCCAGCCCCCTCCTCACGGCTCCGGGGGGGCCTTGGCGGGGTCAGCCATTCTCCGGGCGCTGTAGAGGGACAGGCAGAGCCCGGCGGCCGCCAGCAGCAGGGCCAGGGGGGTCAGCAGCCGCCCCCCCGGCTCAGCCTCACGTCCCGCTGCCAGCTGCATCTGTGGGGACACAGAGAGCACCGGGGAGCACGGGAGTGTCCCGAACCCCACGGGCACAGGGGCCTTGGGCCGTGCCCTGAATGGCCCCATCACTGGGGGGTGTCAAGGCAGTGGGGGCAGCTTTGTGCCCCTCTGGGCGTCTCAGGGGGGGTTTTACGGTGCCCCTGCAGCACTTGTGGTTCCCCATCGGCAGCATCGTCACTGCCAGTGTGGAGCCGGGCTAGAGCCGGGCACGGCTCCCGCGGCTGGTGGGCAGCGTGGGCAGCAGCAGCAGCCCGGGGCTCCCCGCGGGCAGCAGCAGCACCCCGGGGCTCCCCCGGCCCTGCTCTCCCCTTACCTGGAGCAGTCGGAAGTAGCCCGGGGTCAGGCGTCGGGGGCGGATGATCATGGCGAGCGGGGAGCAGCGGCACCGGGGCCGTGGGGCGGCGGCAGCGGCGGGGCTGGGACCCCCCGAGCCCGGCGAGGGGCTCCGTGCGTGCGGCGGCCCCGCGGCCCCTCGGGCAGGGCGCCGGCACCGGCGGGCGCGGAGCAGCAGCTGTCAGCCGCGATCAGCGCCCGCTGCTCCCCGGAGCGGACACGGCGGGCGGGGGGGCCAGGCCAGCCCAGGGTGGATCTGGGGGGGCTGAAGGGCTGGGCTTAACTACGGGCGAGCCCCTCTGCAGGCCTGTTCGGGGCGGCCTCAGTTTCCCCACCTGTAAAGGGGTGTGAGTTATGATTTGGGCGAGGGGCGACACCCCAAAAACTCCAGTGCTGAGCAGGAGATTCCCTCCGGTTCTTCTGGGGGTCTTTGTGGCCTAACTTTGCACCCACAGGGCACCTGGGGCTGTCCCACTGGTGTCACAAGTGCTGTCGGGCCTCAGCCCTCGGTGCGTGCAGCGGCCGGGGGTGACACCGGCTGTCATTTCCCGGGGGTTCCAGCGGCCGTGTGTCACCGTCCGGGCTGTGACTCACTGGGGCCTCGCCCCACGGCACCGTCCTGGGCAGGCGGGCCCGGCGCTGAGCGGCACCCGGGAACGCCAATGGGGCTGCGGCTGCCGGCGCAGGTGGGAGCCGCGCCCGGCGCAGGTGAGAGCCGCGCCCGCCGCCGCTCCGGGGCCGCCGCCGCTCCGGGGCCCGCCGCCGCTCCGGGGCCGCCGCCGCTCGGGGCCCGCCGCCATGGAGCCCGTGCGCTCCTGGGGCCCCGCGCAGGTGGCCGCCTGGCTCCGAGGTGAGTCCCTGGCTGTCCTCGGGCTCTGGGGTGGGGTGTCCCCAGCCTGGGGACGTGTGGCTGGGGGTGGCGGTACTTCCCGTCCTTCTGCTCCTCCCCGGGAGGGGCATTCCCTGGGCGGCGGGGGGCGGTTAGGCCGAGGCCAGGTGAACTCGTTGGGTGGAGAGGACCCTGCCATCAGCCAGGGGTCACCCCTGGGGTCACGCGGCCTGGGGACACTGCCAGGGGGTCTGATCTGTGGCAGGGCTGGACGCGGCGGTGCAGGGGTACCCCTTCGAGGCCTGGGGGCTCTCGGGGCCCGACCTGCTGGGGCTGGACTCGGGGGTCCTGGAGGCTCTGGGCGTGCGGCCCGTGGGACACCAGGAGCTGCTGCTGGAGGCTGTGGAGCAGCTCTGTAACCTGGTGAGTGCTGGCATCCTAGGGAGGAGCAGGGGGACATGGAGGTTCCCTGGGCTGAAGGACGAGGATGTGGGGTCACCCTGGGCTGGGTGGAAGGGTCACAGAGGTGGGGACACAGGGGCACCCTGGGCTCAGTGGAGAGGGGCTCTGAGGAGACCCTGAGCTGGGCAGAGGGAAGGACATGAGGGCACTGTGGGCTGGGTGAAGGTGACACCCTGAATGCCACCCTGCCTCTCCATCCCCTGGCACTCCTGATCCCCCAGGACACAGGGCTGGCGAGCACCAGCCTGCGGACACTGACGGAGAGGCTGCAGGAGCTGGCGCAGGGCATCCAGAGCCTGGTGCAGGGGGGGCTGTCAGCAGGGGACGCCCCCCAGCCACCTTCCCTCACCCTCCTGGCCCGAGTCATCGACCTGGTCGGGGCTGCCAAGGAACTCTTCTCCTGGCTCAACAGGTCTGGGGCAGGTGAGGGCACCCCTGGGTGCTGGGTGCCCCCCAGCCCGGGGGCTGAGCTCTGTCTTCCCCCCAGGTACCTGTTCTCCACCCTCAACGACTTTTCAGCCAGCCGGGACATCATCCTGCTGTGTGCCCAGCTGGCAGAGACGCTGCAGGCAGTGAGTGCCTGGGGCTGGCTGCTCTCCTGAACCCCAGAGCTCTGCTGAGGGGACATGGGGTGCAGGGGGTTCCCCACAGGGACCCCCCAGCTGGGTTGGAGCCACCCCATGGTGCTCATCCCACATCCTGTCCCCCAGGACCTTCCTGCGGCTGAGAGGAGCAGCGGGATCCTGCAGATTGTGAGTGCTGGGTGAGGAGGGGGTGGCAGGCCCGGGGGGGCTGCCGGGGCCCCCCTCACCCCCACTGTCACCCCCAGTGCCAGCACATCGAGGGCATCTGCGAGAGCATCGTGGGCTGCAGCCCCCCGGCGCTGCTGGACCGCAGGGCTGTGCTGCAGCGCGTGGGGCTGGCGCTGCTCCCCAGCCCACAGGGCAGCCCCCCGACGTCCCCCAGCACCCCAACACTGCCCCTCGGCCTGTGGCAGAGTCCCCCAACATCCCCTGACACACCAACGCTGCCCCAGAGCCAATGGAGCAGCCCCCCAGGATCCCCTGAGACCCCAACACCACCCTCTGATCTTCTGGGGAGCCCCCAGGCACTCCTCACCGCCCGACTGGTGAGTCCCCTCGCCCCAGGGCCCCCCTCTGCCTCGGCACCCTCAGCCCCCTGCTCAAACCCCCATCTTGCCCCCCCCCAGGGCTTTGAGATCACCTCCACCAGCTCCTGCCTGCACTTCGTGTCTGCCACCACCCCAGAGGTGAGTGAGGGGCCCTGTCACCCCCTGCCCCTCAGTCACCCCTTTTATGCCCTGTGGGGAGCACCCCTCCTCCATGGGATCCAGATTAGGACCCTAATCTGCCCTGCCCTGACCCAGAGAATGTGGCTGAGCCCGTGCAACTCATCCCACGAGTGAGCACAGCCTGGGCGTGGGGGAGCCCCCTCTGCAGCCCGACCCCAGCAGCAGCTCCAGGGGTGCTGTGCAGTCGGGTTAATGGTTAACCCCCCTGGTTCTCTCTGACCGGGAGAGATCCTCAGTGGGATTCGCTTGGGAGGGAGGGAAGGAACCCAGGAGTGGGCACCCCACTGTCCCCCATCTCTGCCCAGGCCCTGGCTGCCCACGGGGGCCACATCCTGCCCGGGGACGAGATCGTGCAGGTCAACGAGCAGGTGGTGGTGAGTCGGGGACAGGGCCCCAGGGTGCTGCTGGGCTTGGCAGGGAGGGCTCAGGTGGGCGATGCAGGAGTTATGAGCAGCAAAAAGCAGGAGCCATGGCTGGGGAAGGTCTGGGGGACACAGGAGCTATTGCCAGGAGGATTTGGGGGATGTGGGATCTGTGGCAGGGGTGGGTTTGGAGGATGAAGCGTCCGTGGGGCCGGGGCAGTGGCCCACAGCTCACCCAGGATTTGCAGGTGGGTTGGACACCTGTCAACTTGGCGAGGAAGCTGCTGGAGAAGGGCAACAGGGTGACTTTGGTGCTGAAGAAGATCCCCCTCGAGCTGCCTGGCTCCCCCCCCTCTCGCAGGCAGCAGGTGAGCGATCCCAGTGCTCCCAGTCCAGCCCCAGTGCCGCACTGGGCCGTGCTGGGAGTCAGGCAGAGATGCTCAGAGCTGGGCATCTCCCATCACCCTGGAGATTCCTGAAGCTCTGGGGTGCATGGTGGGATGGGGCTGGCACTGACGCTCCATCCACAGCCCCCAGGAGCATTTTTGGATGCTGCAGATTGCCCTGGCACCAGGAGTGGTGAGAGCCCAGGCAGCCCTGTGTCCTTGACCTCCAGGTGAGTCCCATCCCGACATCCCAACACCCCCAGTCTGGCCAGCAAGGAGACGTTTGGGTGCACCCGGGGCCCTTTCCCAGCCCTGTTTAGGGGGAGAGGTGCCAGCAGTGCAGCAGCTGCCTGTGAGCAGCCCGGGAAGCTGACAGGAGTCTTAAGGAATGACAAAAAGGGGAGTTTGTAATTCATTCACTTGGTAACGTTTTAGTGGGGTTGAACTATATTTAGCCGTGACCCTTCTCCCCTCCCGGAATGGAAAGGCGTGCGGAGAGCCAGCGGCAGCGCGGGCAGCAGCCGAGGCGGGCAGCCCGCTGGAACGGGGCTGGAGCTCTGCCTCCGCGCCCCCTCCAGCCCGCTCCCGGGGCAGGCAGCGCCGGGGGTGCCCCAGCCCCAGGTGGATCGGGGAGCCCGGCGGCGCTCCCGGAGCTCGGTGGCTCACGGGTCCCCTTTTCCTCCCAGCGTTGCGGCCGACTTGGACTCGGGACCAGAGTCTGTCCCGGATCCCGTCACTGACGAGGAGCAGGAAGAGGACGAGCGGGATCTGAGGCTGCCCGGGGCAGCTGTGGAGGAGCTGCCGGGCCCGTCTGGACAGGGTAGGATGGGAACAGGGGCTGGCCAGGGAGAGAGCAGCTCCCCCAGGACACGAGGCTGCAGCCCTGCTCGCTGTTCACAGGTGCTGCAGAGGAGGTGTGGGACAGTGGCAGCGCCCTGGACACCCCCCTGGACACCCCCCTGGGCACCCCCTCGAGCACCCCTGCTGCCACTGAACCCCGTGCCACAGAGCTGAGCCCCGGGGCAGCCCCTGCCACGGGGGCTGGGGGAGCAGAGCCCAGCCCTGAAGAGGTGAGGGCTGGGGGGACATGCTGGGGGGTGTCAGAGGTTCCCCTTGAGCCCCTGCTGTGAGTGTGTGGATTGGGGATCCCTATGGGGGTCCCTCAGGGCTGTGGTGCTGCTGGGGGGTGCTCAGCAAACACTGCCCTGCCCTGTCACTAAAATCTCACCTGTCTCCCACCCAGGGCAGCCCCAGCACGGGACGCAGAGCTAAAGGTGAGCAGAGCCCTGCCAGGCTGGGCTGAGCAGGGCTGGGGCTGTCCCGGGGGGCTCTGCTCCCCCTGCCCTGCCCTGCCCTGACCCCCCGGGCCGTGGTGCAGGAGTGGCGACCCGGCTGAGCCGCCGGCGGGTCTCGTGCCAGGACCTGGGCCGGGTGGACTGCGACGGGTGGCTCCTCAAGAAGAAGGAGCACGTGGGCTTCATGGCCCAGAAGTGGAAGCGGTGCTGGGTTGTGCTCAAGGGCCACACGCTCTACTGGTACAACCACCCCAACGTGAGTGGGGGCACGGGGTGGCCCTGTCCCCTCCTGGGCAGCTGGCGTTTCCCGGGGTGGTGCCCCACATGGCTGTCCCTGACCTGCAGGATGAGAGGGCTGCAGGACTCATCAACGTGGCCACCTACAACCTGGAGAGCACCAGGGAGCAGAAGAAGAAATAGTGAGTGGGGTCTGGCTCACTTTCACCCCCAGCTGCTGGTGGAAAAGGGGGGGATGCTGTGCCAAGGCCACGTGCTGATGTGTCCTGCTGGGAACGACCTGCATGTCCCCACGGGGCTGGTGAGGTCCCCACAGGGCTGGCACCTGTGCCCACACTCTGAGCAAGGCCTGCACTATGTTACTGGGGTGATCTGGGCTGGGATGGGGGGGGCTGCAGGGCTGGGGAGGCTGGAGGGGGCTGGGGGCTGGCCCTGTGTCACCACAGCAGCACAGGCAGCCACCCCCTTGTCCTCAGCGTGTTCCAGCTGTGCCACCAGACGTACAAGCCCTTTGTGTTTGCTGCTGAAACCTTGGCTGACCTGAGCATGTGAGTAACAGAGCCAAGGGCCAGCACTGGCCCCAGCACCCCGGGCTGGCCAGGAGCCTCCTGCCTGTGTGCCCATCCTTTCCCTCCCCAGGTGGGTCAGTCGCCTGGTAGCAGCCAAGACAAAGCACACGCTGGCCCACCAGGCAGTCCCAGACAAGGAGGAAGGTAAGGAGGCCACCCCAGGCTGGCAGCAGTGGGAGGGGGGTCCCCATGGCGTAGTGGTGCCACTGGGAGCTTGGCCCAGGTTTTGGGGGATGTGACAAACGCTCCCTGAGGGGTGGCTGGGATGATTCTCAGCCCTGGGAGGGAATTTCTGTCTTCTGTGGCCTCTAGACTGCTACAGTGAGACAGAAGCTGAGGACCCTGACGATGAGTCCTCCCCCAGGCATGGATCTGACTCGGTGAGTGGCCCTGGGGGACACCTGGGGACAGAGTCAGAGTTCCTTGTCTCACCTGCTGCCCCATCTCTTTCCCAGCCAAGGAAGAGGCTGCAGAACACCCCGGAGAAGGCACAGCTCTCCCCAGCCAGCAGCCCCCAGGGCAGCCCCCGGCCCTGCTCCCCCATGGGTAGGTGCAGGGGGGGACATCTGACCCCCTGTCACCTTGTGTCCCTCCCTTTTGCCTCTGGGTGTGCTAGGGGGACTCGAGCCGGGGTGCGTTTGGGTGTGAACCATCTCGGGATGAAGGAGCCTGCAGAAAAGATGGAGAGGGATTTTTTTATGAGGGCACAGAGTGACAGGGCAAGGGGAGATGGATTTAAACTAAAAAGAGAAGGTTTAGATTGATTCAGAAGGAGCTGGTTTAGAAGGACAGTCTTCCCTGTGAGGATGGGCAGGCCCTGGCACAGGGCTCACAGCTGTGGCTGCCCCTGGATCCCTGGTAGTGCCCAAGGCCAGGTTGGATGGAGCTTGGAGCAGCCTGGGACAGTTTGAGGTGTCCCTGCCATGGCAGGGGTGGAACAAGATGATCTTTAAGGTCCCTTCCGAGCCCAACCACTCCACGATCCCACGCCTTCGGGGCACGGGGGAGCCCCGCGGGGTCTGGGGGCTGCCCTCCCGCTGCAGTGCCCCCTGTTCGCTGCCCAGAGCCCGGCGGGGAGGATCTGGAGAGCCTGGCGCGGTGCCTGCGGCAGGGCGGGGTGTCCCTGACGGGGCAGCGGCGGGTCCTGACGCAGGAGCAGTGCCGAAAGTCCTTCCTGCGGCGCAACAGGAACCCGCACATCAACGAGAGGGTGCACGCCGTGCGGGCCCTGCAGAGCACGCTCAAGGTGGGACCCCGCGGCCCCCCGAGCCCCCCAGTGCCCCCTGCCCACGGCTGACCCCCCAAAACTTGCGGTGTTGCTCCGGGCAGGCGAAGCTGGCGGAGCTGCAGGCGCTGGAGCAGCTGCTGGGAGAGGCCGCGCTCACCTCGGACACCTTCAGGCGCTGGAAGGAGCAGCACCAGGAGCTGTACCAGGAGCTGCGGGAGGGCTGGGCAGGGCAGCAGGGCCAGGGCCAGGAGCAGGGCGGTGCTGGAGAGGCAGCTGAGCCCTGACATCCGCCAGCCCTGCCGTGGGCCGGTGCCCGCAGGACTGGGAGCGCGGTGGGTGCTCTGTGCTGCGGGGCCTGAACACGTTCTGGAAGGCTCAGCCCCCTGAGGGGCCATCCTGCAGGGGATGTGGCTCCTTAATTTTAAGTGACAGTCTTAATTCTTCCTGGCCTTGGCCGCAGCTCGGCAAGGAGGGGATTTTCAGCGCCCACTGTGGTGCTGCCAGCCAGCCCAGCCATGGCTCTTCTGTAAATAAACGTGTTGACAGGGCCTGGTCCTGCCATGGTTTTTCTTGGCACTGAAATCATCAAATCACGGAATTGTTTAGGCTGGAAGAGACCTCCAAGATCATTGCGTCCAGCTGTAAACCTGGCATTGCCGCGTTCACCACTAAACCAAGCACCACATCCGCATGTTTTTGAACACTCCCGGGATGGTGACTCAACCACTGCTCCGGGCAGGCTGTGCCAGTGCTTGACCACCTTTTCCATGGAGAAATCCCTCCTGACGTCCAATCTCACCCTCCCCTGCTGCAGCCTGAGGCGGTTTCGTCCTGTCCTGTCGCTCCCCGGGCAGGAGCTGTGGGGACTCCCCTGGTGCAGCCTGAGGCGGTTTCCTCCGGTCCCTGCCGCTCTCCTGCTGCAGCCTGAGGCGGTTTCCTCCGGTCCCTGCCGCTCTCCTGGCAGGCGATCTCTGTGGAGATTCAGAGGCGCCGCCCGCTCCCCCCTTTCCCCGGGCAGAGCCCCCTCAGCGCCCGTCCTACGGGTGCCGCTCGCGGCCACTCTTCCCCCGCCAGAGCCCTTCGCGGCGGGAGAGGGGACAGCGTTCAGGCGAGCCAATGAGGCATCGTCAGGGGCGTGGTCGGATTATTAGATTGGCTGTTACACCAGGAAGCCACGCCCTCCCCTGCGGTCTGCCACGCCCCCCCCGGCGGAGGTAACGGTCGCGGCGCGCGGGGGTGGCGGGAGCGGCGCGGCGGCGGCGGCAGGTGAGGGACAAAACCCGGTACCGGTACCGACACCGACCCTGAGCCACACCCACACGGTACCGGCACCGCCACCGGGCACCGGCAGCGCCGCTGCCACACCGGCACCGCACCCCGGACCCTCCAGCCCGTCCGGGACCGGTCTCTCCGCTCCTCGTGGCCGCCCCTCAGGAACCGGGCCCCGCTCCCCCCTCAGGGACCGGGCCCACAGGACCGACACCCTCTCCCCGCCGGCTCTGGGTCAGCTGCTGAGCCCCCAGACCCTCCTCAGGAGGGGGCTCCTCAGGATCTGCCCCCCCACCCGACCCTCAAGGACCGGGACCTCCATCCCGTCCGGAATTTACCTACAATTATATCTGCCTAAATTAACCGCACCTAAATTAACCAGAATAAGCACTGCATTTATGTAGAGGCGTTTCGTTTCTTTGCTGAGTAAAATGCTGTTTCTGGTTCGTTATCCTGTGGTATTCCCAATGTTTCTGCTAGGTTGTAACATCTGTGTATATGAATGTTTTCTAGGAATTAATGTCTTCTCCGAACTCTTTCAATCAGTTCAGCAAAAATCTGTGACAGCTGCTGAGTGAGGATTGAGTATGGGTTTGTAGAGGCCTTGAATTTCCAGTGTGTAATTTGTGAATTGCACTTGCATTATCAGAGACAGGAAATTCACTGTCTGAAGCACTCAGAGAAATAGATAAATTAACCCAAAACTCTGTGCAGATAAAGATTGCCATTCACGGCGCAGAAAGGCTGATTTTTGAAGGACTTTTTCATCATGTAGTTGCTCAGTGACCTCTACAGAGGGCAGAAATGATCTGGTTGAGAGTTAAGACTTTTAAAGAGAAATTTTTAGTCTCTGTAGACACAGATAACAGCAGGAAGGTGCTGCTGAATACCTGGAGAATGGTGCAAACAGGCATAAAGGAAATCTACAAGGTTTTGTTTTGGTTTTTTTAAAGTGTTGCTGCAGGGAAAAAACATATTATTGGGAGAAGAAGCTAATTAAATATCAAATGCTGATGAGTAGCTGCTGTGTGTGCCCCCTTTGCTTGGTTAGTGGGAACGGGGTGTGAATTATACTCACTTAAAAAAGGTTTTTATTCATTTATCCAGCTCTCTAGATAGATAAGATGGCTGCTCCTGAGAAAGATCCAGACCTGAGGCTGCTGCAGAAGAATCCATTGGGTAAGGACAGTCCTTTCTCCAAGGCCCTGCTGCTCTCAGATCCTGTTTCACTTTCTCTGAGGAGACACGTGGCTCTCAGAAGATTCTCTACCAGAAGCTTTTTGTTCAAAAAAGTCTTATTTTCTCCCCTTACCTGTTTTTTCAGCAGTCATTTGGTAAGGAGTTTCTCCCTTGAGCTGACAGCTGATGAATCTGGGAGAGTTCTTTAGAGTTAATGCAAAATTGCCTCTTTAATTGCCCAGTTTTGCTGTGCTGCTGCTCCTTTTAGTCAGAGCACCAGCTGGGTGTAACATGACCAAACTGATCAATGGGAATATAATTTACAGCTTCTCCATCCTGACTTCCTTACCAAGGTTGTTTTTTAGTCTCCTGTTGGTGTTATTTCACTTCCCTGTGCTTCCTGCCATTTCCTTTAGCAGAAGATAATTTTTTAACAGGAATTCAGCGAGCGAAGCAAGGACCAGCTTGGGGTTTGGAGGCACTGGTAATTACCTATGGCTTAATGAAAGCATTAATACCCCTGTTTTTCCTCTGCAGGCCCCAGCAGCTGTCAGAGGAGCCAGTTCCTGGAGAGTGAGTGGAAGGCAGCAATGGAGTCCCTGAGGTCCCTGAGCCGCTGTCCCAGCGTGGCCGAGAGCAGGGATGGGGGCATTGGCACCTCCTGCTCAGACAGCACCGAGGGTGAGGGGCACCCCTGGGGCACAGGGAGGCCTGGGGGGCACAGCCTGGCACAGGGTCTGCAGCTGTTTCAAACCCAGGTGGCTGGGATGTGACCAAGGGAGAGGGGGACTGGCCGTGTCTCTGAGCTGGGGTATTGTCTCACTGCAGGGCTTTTAACTGACCAAAAGCCACCTTGGTGACCTGCTGGTTCTTATTGGTCAATGACAGATTTATCAGCAAGTCTGTCAGGTGATTTCAATTTTTTTTTTAAGGAAATAATTTGTGCTTTAAGGAAATAATTTGTGAATTGCACTAGGTTGCAAAAAATGCTTTTGTGTTTGGCTCTGCAGTGTGAGAGCTGAGAGCTCTGCAGCCTGGCCTTCAGCTGAGGCACACTCTGTGAAATTTCTGGTCCCAGCAATCGTTTCCCCCTGTTTTTTTAACCTTTATTGATTCTCTTTTCAGTAATGAGGGACTTTGTGGTGTTCCTTAAAACACTTCACACATCCCTGTGTGCCAGGGAGCCTTTGGAATGAGATTGACATTTGGAAGGATTATTAAGATTGTAGATCTCAGTAATGTGCCAGTGAAATGGAGGCTTTAGCAGGTCTGCCTGTTGGAAGTACTGCTGGAAATACTACACGAGCACATGTCTGAGTGTTCCATCAGGCCTCTCTGGGGATGATAAAGCACCATTTGGCAGCTGGGGGCAGGGGAGATGATTTCCTTTGGGAAATGACCCTTCTGGGCACTGGTGATGTCACAGCCGAGGGTGACCTGCAGGCCTGGCTGCGGCTGGGGCACGCTGAGCTCAGTACATTAGTCAGAAATGTTGTTGTGAGGACCCTCAGCACGCTCAAGGAGCTGATTGCAGCACCCCCATGTGACGTGCTGGGCAGGGACCTCGGGTTCCTGACACCAGGGGATCAATTCAGGGGCTGTAAAAGGAAATGGTGCTGTCTCTTGCCTGTGCTAAGGGTTCCTGTGCTTGCAGCTGCCCAGTAGCATGGTGTTCTCTGGAGTCCCCAGGCACAGCCAAGCTCTGCTGAGAGATTTTCTGCCCTCACTGCTCGTTTGTGAGGAAAGGATTGAGTGCCTTTATTGTGACAGCTCTCCTGTAGCGTGGTTTTGGTCTTTGCAGAGTCTGATTTGGGCTGTATTCAAATTGTAGTGTTTGTTTGTTGTTGTAGCAGTGCTTGGAGGGTACAAACAGGTGGGAGGGTGACTTGCTGGAGCATCACGTGGGGATGGGCCTTGGGCCAAAGCCATGAGGAAATCCAGTGTGTGTTCCTGGGACAAACCTGGAATTCCTGTGACACAGAACGTCTCAGGACAAGGAGTGGGAAGGGGCACTTTGCTGTTTGCCTTTCTCAGCCCTTGCTGTTGCTGCATTGAAATCTGAGAGCTGCTAAGAATAACCCCGAGTTGCTGCAGCCAGGTTTGGTGCCCTGCTGGCAGGACGGGAGCTCTCTCACTTCCTGTGGCTGTAGGTGAGAGCCATTGCCCCAGCTCTGGGACAGGCTCTGCCGTGGTGTCCTGGAGGAGCTGGAAGGTCAGATCCTCGGGGTCAGCGATGCTGGAGGCTCATCATGGGCTCGGGGAAGGCTCCTCTTAGCTCTGCTCACCCTTTGGAGTCGCTGAGCTCTGGGACGGGCAGAGCAGGATCACAGGCTCAGTGTTCACATCAGTAAGTTTCAGCCTTTTTATTCCGTATCAAGGACTTGACTTCTAAACCTAGAGAAAGGTAACATTGATTCAAGATTATACTAGAGTAGATTAAAAATATGGATTAAACTTGGATTCTTCCTGTGGTGGTAGGAAAAGGTCAGCATGTTCCTGAAACTTGTAGTGAGGGGGAACACAGGTGTGCCTGAGTCATGCAGCTGCTTAGGAGGACGTGTTCAGTGGGAAAGGAGCTGGTTTTAAAGTCATTTTGGAAAGCTCACTGGAGGATTGTATTTTCAGGACTTTAATTAGAGTATCACTCTTCTTCTCCCCGTAGACTTTTGCAACTCCAGTAGTGGTTCTTCATTCCATCCCATCAAAACCCAGGTGACCATTCCGACAGCCCACGTTATGCCTTCCACGCTGGGTGCTTCACCCTCCAAGCTGTGCCCTGCAGGGGACCAGGGCTCTGCACAGCCTGCCGGGCCAGGCTCTGCCCCTGACCGCCCAGGGCTCGCCAGGAACGGGGACCTGAACGCCGGGAAGTCCTCTCAGGTGCCACCCAGGGACCTGCTGCGTCTCTGCAGGGTCTCAGGGGACAATGGCTGTGAGCACGCCTGGCCTCCTGTCACCAATCACACCCTCACAGAGGGCGCCTGGAAGTTCGACACCCCTGCCATGGAGCAGACCCTTAACCAGTCCCTGTTCCTGGACAGCGTGTGCGCTGACCCTCTGCACAGGTGCCAGCAGTTCAACCCAAGCTCTGAGGCAGGGAAGGACCATCACCAGGTGCTGCCAGAGGGCAAGCAGGCGCCGGGGGCCAACGGAGCCTGCGAGCCGCAGGACAGGCCGTGGCCCAGCGGGAGCAGGCTGATGCCATCGGGACTCCAGGCCAGCAGTTTCTATTCCAAACCTGTGGCAGCTCCCCCAGGCCGAGCCTGGGTGCAGGAAGGCTGCACCGTGCACCCCCACCAGGGAGGCTGCGAGCTCAGTGCCTGGAAACAGCAGCTGGACAAAGTGCGGCTGCAGCTGGAGCAGATGCAGGTAGGCAGCTGGGGCTCTGTGAGTTTGAAACCCTTCCTGTCTCTGTAGTCAGGAATTGTTGTCCCAGACTAAGGAGCCAGGGGGAAAATGTCCGCTGCTTCTCCCTGAGTGACACCAGAAGGCTCCTCGTGGTCTGTTTTTACAGCTTGAGGTGTCACAGGTGTCGTGTGACACGCTGCGGGTGCAGAGCAGCCCTGGATTATGTTACAGGGCTGCTCCACCTGCCAGATCAAGAGCTGAAATACCCTGTCTGATAGAAACTGGGAAGAAAAAGCATGCCAAGAGGTTTTAAGCAGTGTCTAGAATGGCTTTTTCCTAACCCTAGCTACAGAACAGACTTTTTTTGAAAAAATGCATGAAACTAACTGCAGTTTATTAGGTGGAAACAGTTTGTTTACTACCTCCCACCAGCTGTACCCTAATGGAGACAAATTGTTTCCAGCGAGCTAGGACAGTGATCTAAAATTATTTGTTAATCTCCAGTTGTGCTTGGGCAAACTTTCTTGTTCTTGGACATCAACAGAGACTGAAATAGCCCTGCCCTGGCATGCAGATGAGCACACAGCGTGCAAAATAGCTGCAGCAGTGTTGCAATTACCCCTGTGGGGCACAACCCTCTCCCTCCTTGTTCTGTCTCCTCTTGCAGTTACAAAATGGAGGCACCTGCCCCCATTCCTCACTGTATTCCCCATCCCTGCCTGCCCCTGACCCAGCACAGTGGATCAATATCCTGAACTCCAATGAAAACCTGCTCAAGGAGAAAGAGCTCCTCATTGACAGGTGAGGCTTTGATACTGACATGTGGCTCAGAGAGTCCAGTCCATTTCCATTTGGAAAGTACCAAGGAAGGCTCATTTCTCAGAGTCCCTTTTGCCCAGCTGATCTTGTTTTGTTGCAAAGAACAATATAAGGACCTTAGAGAACAACCTGAGCTCTTCTCTCCTTCTTGGAATTAGGACAATGATCCTGAAGGGCTCAAGTAAATGAATTTTAGTTATGGTTTTCTGTGTTTTATAAGGGATAAAGATTTCTATTCACATCATTATTAACCTGGAATGTTAAAATAACTGCCTCTTTTGCTTAAGGGCTTTCTGGGAGCTCTTTGAGACCTTTATTTTAAATTTGGGGGTTGTGACTTTGGGCTGGAAAACAACATTTCTCTTCTCTAAGGCTAGTGGTGCACTAGGTTTTTGAAAAGTAATTCCTAATGAAAAGTACCTTCAACATCTGGACTGTAAATGCATTTTCTTCCCTTTTTTGAGTCATCTGTTGTCCGTTCATTCCACTCCTAAGCTCCAGAGTCAAGCTGGATCCTCCAAAACATGCAAGGCGTTGTGTTTTATCTGTAATCATGACTGGGGGAAGGGTTTTGAAGGGAGGGAAGGGAAGAAAAGTTAATGAGAATTGTAAAAAAGGTTACAGTGTTTCTTTCTCTGCAGGTGAACTCTGAGAGGCAGAGTTCTGTTTGTGCTCTGCTCCTCACTGAGCAGACCAGCAGTGCTGTGGTGGCTCTGTTTGTGTTGTGCTGCTGCTCTCTAGGTTTGAGAACAGTGAATTGCCTGTTTTGTTCCAGACAGAGGCAGCACATTTCCCAGCTGGAGCAGAAGGTCCGGGAGAGTGAGCTGCAGGTGCACAGTGCCCTGCTGGGCTGCCCAGCATCCTATGGAGACATCTACATGCTGAGGATGCAGGTACAGCAGATGCCAGTGAGAAATAGGTGTTTGCTGAGCAGGACTGTGCAGAGTTAGAATATAAATTATCCCTTGTGTGGAGTTAGCATCACCTCTGTGCCCCCTGAGATTTCCTTTGATGGATTAAAGCTGTGCTGGTGATGCAGCACTGCCAGGTGCTGTTTCAGAGTGTGCTGAGGGGTGTTTGGGGAGGATGAGGACACAGCCCTGGGACAGCTGAGGGACAGTTTGTAACCCCCCAGATTGAGGGGCTGTCTGTGCCTGCAGGAGCTGCAGCGGGAGAACACCTTCCTCCGGGCACAGTTCACAGAGAAGACTGAGTGCCTCAGCAAGGAGAACATTGAGCTGGAGAGGAAGCTGGCTGCTGCAGAGGTGGATGTGAAGCTGGTCCGGGAGTCCCTGAAGGAAACAGTGCAGAAACATGCAGAGGAGTTAAAGAAGCAGGAAGAAAGGGTATGACCTGTTGCTTTGAGATGGGAAGGTGTGCTTTCAGTGTAGTGCTGAGGTGAAACTTCTCTGTGGCAGTCTGTAATTGCAGGTGTTGTCTCATCTCGTTGTAGACTAGAGTTTACAAGCAAAAGCCTTTCCTCCTGCAGTTAGAAGCATTTCAGTACCTCCTCTTTTAACCAAAAGAATGCCTGTCTTTAGCTAAATGAGCAGAAATGAGTTAAGGGGATCATGTATTTTGGCACTGTGTGGTGTGCAAAAAGCTAAATGAGTGGGCTTATGGAAGACTGAAGACTAAGTAAGAAATTAAATAAAGTAAACTTGTCTGTAACTGTTCCTGCAGTTAAAGGGAAGAGACAAACACATTAATAACCTTAAAAAGAAATGCCAGAAGGAATCTGAACAAAACAGAGAGAGACAGCAGAGAATTGAGACCCTGGAACGATACCTGGCTGATCTCCCAACCCTTGAGGACCACCAGAAACAGAGTCAGAAGGTAAAACTTCCTCTGAGCTGCAATGCTGGCTCTTTACCTTCTTGCTCAGGTGGCTTTTCTATAGTTACATCTAGTCCCCTTTTGTTGCAGCTGAAGGAGTCTGAACTGAAGACCACTGCCCTGCAGGAAACATTGCTGGCAGTGGAAAGAGAGCTTGGAGATGTCCAGGCTGCTTTCAGGGAGCAAGAGCTGCAGCTGGAAACACAAAAGCACAAGGAGAGGGAGCTCCTGTCCACTGTGCGCAGGTAGGAATGAGGAATCAGCTTCATCCTGGCACTGCAGGAGTTGCTGCACAAGGAGGGTGATGCACAGCCCTGGCAGGTGGGGGACTGGGATGCAAACAGGGCAATGCTGATATCTGATATGAAATTAATTTCACTCCTCATATTGTTTCCCTCGTTAAAGTGAGGGAGGAGTCATAACTAAAACTTGTTTTTTCCCCATGGTGTTCTGCTCATTGCAGCTTGCAGGACAAGTTGCAGCAGTATGCAAAGAATGCAGAGAGAGGACCCCCTGCCCAGAATGGGGAGAGGCAGAAAATGGAACACGACTCTCTGAAGAAGGAGTGTGACTGCCTCAGGAAGGTAAGGGGCTGTCCCAGTCAGGAATCCCACGTTTTTCCTTCCACTGAGTCACACCAGGCACTCAGAGGAAATCGGGGACTTTTAAAGACACAATTGCACTGAAGCAGCAGTTCCTGGAACTGTACACTGCAGGGTTCCAAAAGCTGTTCTGGATGTGATAACCACACACTTCTCCAGTAGTGCTGGGGAGAAGCTGCAGAATGCAGAAGAGGGGAGAGGACAACCACAAGCACACAGTGTCTGGTTTTAGCTGGTAAATCTAATGGTGCCTTTTATCCAAGTCCACTCCTAAGAGCATCTGTGATTAGAGCAGTAAATGGACAGCAAAGAGAAGGAGAATTCCTGGTGGTATTACTGCATCTGCCTGGCCACTCCTGATGCCTCTGCTTTTAATTCCAGATTGTGGACAAAAAGCAGAAGAAGATGGAGCAGTTAACCTTGCAAGTCAAGGTGAGAGGTGATGGGGAGAGACCTAGGACTTGAGAATATGCTGTGAAATGAGTTAGACTTACTGTGTTCCCGTGGTCTGTTCCAGAACCTGGAAGAACAGGTGGCCCAGGAGGAGGGGACAAGCCAAGCTCTGAAAGAGGAGGCGATGAGAAGGGAAAATGCTCTGCAGCAGCTCCGGGCTGCCGTGAAAGAGGTCAGGGGATGCTTGAGTGCCCGGGCGTAGCACTGAATGAACAATGGATTGTCTCTGAGCAAGGCCCTGAGTTTAGTCAGCAGCTCAGTCTCTCCTGCTAGTCAGTTGTCCTGTCAGGGCTGTGAGAGGAGCTGTGCCCTGCTGGGAAGCAGGAGAAGCAGGTTGTGCCTCGGGAACTTGATGGGGATGGGATGGAGGAGGCCGGGCTTGCCAGCTGGGGGCAGCAGAACAGGAGCCCAAGCACAGCCCCGGCTGAAGGGCCGGGCAGAGCCCCCTCCCAGCAGCAGCCCTCGAGGCAAGGACGGCCACTGCTGGGGTGCACAACCTCCTGGAAGCTTTTACTGCACTGGCCTCGGCAGGGACAGTGCAGCTTCCCTTCCCGTGTGGCAGTGACATTCACTGCTCCAGCCACGGCCTGGAGGGCTGCATGCAAACCAGCTCCTGCCCTCTGCTCCCATCACAGAGCAGCTGCCTTCAGTGTGGCAGGGCTGCCCCAGGTGCCCACTGACGTGCTGTGTCCGTGTGTCCAGCTGTCCGTGCAGAACCAGGAGCTGATTGAGAAGAACCTGACGCTGCAGGAGCAGCTGCGGCAGGCGCAGCTGACGGCCCAGCCCCTGCCTGCTGACACGGCCCGCCTGGCCCAGGAGCTGCACGGGGAGCTGGCCAGCTGCCTGCAGGATTTACAGTCTGTCTACAGCATTGTCACCCAGAGGGCTCAGGGCAAGGACCCCAACCTCTCTCTGCTCCTGGGCATTCACTGTGAGTATATTTCCTTTCGAGCGATGGCAGAACAAACCCTTCTGTTCTGTGCTGTGGCAGAATTCAATAACTCATATAGAGCATGGAAAGTGCTGGTTTTGGGCTTCTGAATGCTCTTTGTGGTTGGCTTGCTTCAAAGGTGCATGTTGTAATTGCTGAATGTTAAGTAGAACCTCTTTTGCAAATGTGAGTTGGTTTTTCTGGCTGATTTGCAAATGCGTGCGATCCTTGCTGAGAACTGCATGTGAGGAACCTCCCTTCTCTGACCCCACAGCTGTGCAGTACCCTGTGAAGGACAAGGATGACCTGCTGAGCCCTGATGGACTGGCCAAGAAACTGGTGGAAGTAAAACAGCTTCACAAAGAGGTGGAGGACTTGAGGACTGCAATATCTGACAGATACGCTCAGGACATGGGAGACAACTGCATCACCCAGTAAAGAGCACTCCCAAAGTAAGACAGGGAATGAAGACTTGAAACTCTCAGGAGTCTTGTGCTCCACAACCCTAAACCTATTCAGCACTTTACCATCCCTCTGCTCGGGTACAGGATGTGTGACTGATCTGGTCTGTGAGGAGTCGGGGGCTGTGTTGCCAGAAGTGTTCAGCTGCTGACTGGGATAATTCAGGGCTTCGGTGCCAGGCTTTGCAGTAGCTTTGATCTTGTGGAATGTGTTTTATGCTGTGTTTGCTGGAGCTGCCGTGGTCTCTGGTGCTGGGAGATGAATTCTGATTTGCCTTCCAGGCATGTTAAATGCTGAACATGCAAGTGTGACTGTTAAAATCGTGGCTAAAAGGAAATGTATGCCCTGGTCTTGCTGATAGCCTCCCTGTGCAGGTCCTGTGGGACCAGTGGGACCAGAGGGTTGTCAGAGTGTTTGTGGGATATCTGGATTCCACAGGCAGGCAGGTGTGCCAGTTCCACTCCTGGCATTTACATCGAGGTGCTGCTGCCTTGGACTGATGAAGCAGGACCTGCTCTCCCCAGGTACTGCAACCATTCAGCAGCCAGCATGAGTTGGGGAATAAAGCAACACTAAAAGACTCTGGAAATGCTCCCCCTGGGCACTGTTACCCCAGAAGCCTTAAGCCGTTTGTCCCCCTGAATCAGCACTGGGAGTGGGCTGTGATTCAGACTGCAGAGGAAGTGGATTGATGCTGAAGTGCCTTAATGAGCTGGAAGAACCCTCTGCCCCCACTCTGCTCCGTGCCTAATGCATCCACTGGCAGGCGAGGGGCTGCTCTTCCCTCTCACAGCCTTTTACAGCCATCAAAACACTCCTGGGGAGCTCCAAGTGTCTGTGGCCCCTGCCAGAGCCTCCAAGAGCCTCTGTGCCCCTGGGGGCACCTCTGCTTTACTGGGAGAAAGCCATACTGGTCCTAACGTGGAAGGGGTGGCACAGGGAGCTCTTCCTGCCAGCAGTGGCCACCTGGGCTTTGTCACAGCCCTGTCCCTCCTTCCCTGCTCTTCTGCAAGTAATGGGATTTCTAAATGAGTCCCTGAGGGATCAGTTTCACTGTCCCACCACCCTCCCTAACCCTAGTGACAGCTTTACAGGACTGAGGGTGGAACTTGGGTTTTTATCTTGAGTTAAGAGCAAGATAACCAAGTTGTGACAGGGAAGAATCCTGCTGACACTTGTGTTGTTTGGCTGCTCTTGGTTCACGTTGGGGCTGTGAGCCCTGGGTTTGGCAGAAATGCTTTTGTTATTCTTTTGTATTAAAATTTTTAAGACCAAATCTGTTTTGTTCTCGGTGTTTGGCCACCATGGGGGTTGGTTTGTCCCACACAGGGAGCGGTGTCTGTCTGTCTGTCCTGCTCTCCCTGGGTGTTCTGTTCCTGGCTGTGTCTGGCCCCAGGCTGCTGGTGCTGTGTACTGAGCAAAACCTATTTCCAGGGCTGTTTTGAAGCTGTTTGTCCTGATTGCTGGGAGCTCTGCTGGCTCCTGCAGGCTCTCAGGGGGTTTGGGCACCATCTCCTTCTCCCCTTGCTTTGGGGGTGCAAGATCTCATTCATAGGTGCTGCTAGGGGACAGGTGTGCCCTCTGCTCCTGCAGAGGTGATTCTGAGATGAGATTACTGTGGCTGGAATCACCTCAGCTGCTGCCTGGTGCTGTCCCAGCAGCTGGGCTGCCCAGTCCTGTGTCCCTTCCATGGGGACACCTCCTCTCCTCATCCTCCCGCACAGCTCAGCCTCTCTGGCCCTGAGGGTGATCTCTGTGCTGTCTGCTGCTGGTGCAGGGGAAATCTTGGGCCCTTTGCCCCAGAACACCCCAGGCCCGGGGCCCAGCACGGTGTTCCCTCCCTGTCCCCCTTCCTCGTGTCACGCGTGTCCCCCGGTGTCGTGCCCGGTCCCGTTGGGCTCAGTGTCTCTGTCCCGGCCTCTGTCTCGGCGCTTGTTTGTATCGAGTATCTGGAGTGTCAAATAAAGCTGCTCTGACCCACTCGTGCGAGGCCGTCCTGCCTGGGGCGGGAGGGAGGAGCTCCGGGGCTGCTGCCGGTGCCTCTCCCGGCAGGGGCGCTGGGAGCGGTGCCGGTGCTCCCCGGCGTGTGTCGGGGCGGTGCCGGTGCTCCCCGGTGTGTGTCGGGCCGGTGTCGGTGCTGCCCGGTGGCAGTGGTGCCGGTGCTCTCCGGCGTGTGTCGGGGCGGTGCCGGTGCCCGGTGGCAGTGGTGCTGGTGCTGCCCGGTGTGTGTCGGGCCGGTGTCGGTGCTGCCCGGTGGCAGTGGTGCCGGTGCTCTCCGGCGTGTGTCGGGGCGGTGTCGGTGCTGCCCGGTGGCAGTGGTGCCGGCACTCCCCGGTGTGTGTCGGGCCGGTGCCGGTGCCCGGTGGCAGTGGTGCCGGCACTCCCCGGTCTCTGTCGGGCCGGTGCCGGTGCTGCCCGGTGGCAGTGCAGCCGGTGCTCTCCGGTGTGTGTCGAGCTGGTGCCGGTGCCCGGTGGCAGTGGTGCCGGTGCTCCCCGGTGTGTGTCGGGCCGGTGCCGGTGCTGCCCGGTGGCAGTGGTGCCGGTGCTCCCCGGCGTGTGTCGGGCCGGTGTCGGTGCTGCCCGGTGTGTGTCGGGGCGGTGCCGGTGCCCGGTGGCAGTGGTGCCGGTGCTCCCCGGCGTGTGTCGGGGCGGTGTCCCGGGCCGGCCCCGCCGAGCCCGCATGCCCGGTGCCGCCGGCCCCATTGGCCCCCGCAGTCACATGCCGGGTGGCGGCGGGGCCGCCGCTCCTCCCTCCATCCCTCCCTCCCTGCTCCCCCGGCCGGGCTGGCGCTGGGAGCGGCCGCGATCGCACCATGAGCACCCTCAAGGTCTACAGCACCTCGGTGACCGGCTCCCGGGAGGTGAGCACCGGGCGGGGCTGCGGCGGGCAGGGCCGGCGGCTCCGGGGCCGCTCTGCCCGGAGGTGGGCGTCTCTCGGCCGTGCGGCAGCCAAGCCCCCCCTCCCCATCCTCGGTGTCCCCTCTCTCCTGCTCGAGCTGTGCCGTCCCCCTCTGCCCCCAAAGCCTCCGCTCCCCCCACGGGCACCGCGCTGAGCCCGGCTGGCACGCTGGGTGTGTGCCCACCCACCCTTCGGGCTCCTCTCCATCTCCCCGTAACCCGCCTTTCCCACCCGGCTTCCAGATCAAATCCCAACAGAGCGAGGTAACCCGAATCCTTGACGGGAAGAACATCAAGTACGAGCTGGTGGATATCTCCCAGGACAACGCTCTCCGGGAGGAGATGAGGGCGAAGGCAGGCAACCCCAAAGCCATCCCACCCCAGATCGTCAACGGGGACCAGTACTGCGGGGTGAGGCTGGGCTCCACGCCGGGGGTGGGTGCTGGGTGCTGTCCTGTCCTTGCCTTTGCTACACACGTTCAGGATGCCCTGTAAATTATTTCTTGTGAGGTGCAGGGACCAGGTGCTGCCAGGATTCACGGCTGTTTTCCTTGGGAAAAAGGGGACTCAGGCGGGGCGCTTTGGGTGGCAGTGGGGCTGTGCCCGCTTTGTCCTGTCATCCTTGGCACAACCAGCTGGTGCCAGGGCTGTGAAGCAGATTGTGCCATGGGCTCAGGGCCCCTTCTGCCTCGGGAGTGACTCTGGCATTTCTCTGCAGGATTACGAGCTCTTCGTGGAAGCTGTGGAGCAAAACACTCTGCAGGAGTTCCTGAAGTTGGCCTGAGCCCTGCTTCCCCTCCCACCCTGGACTCTACCTGCATTCCTGAGCGCCCTCATCTCCCACCACCCTCACCTCCAGGCTGCCAGCGCTGTCCTGGCACTGCCACCTGTATCCCAGCCCAGGGAAAAACCCATGACCAAAACTCCTCATTGCAGCTGCCTCCGACTCCCTCCTGCCTAACCCCGGTCTCATCTCAGAGGGATCCAAAGAAAGTGACGCTCGCTGCTTGGCCTGTGAGCAGAGCTGGGTCTGGCTCACGGCAGCTTCCAGTGCCTCTGTAAACAGCAAAGCCTCTGGGGCTGTGTGAGGTGATCCTGGCCCTCAGCCCCCTCCTCTGCCTCCACAGGGAAGGGCTTAGGGCTGCACGGTACTTCCCACTTCTCCCAGTTGCTGTTAAAATTGTAAATTCTGCTGCCTCACTTCCTTTTTTTTTTTTTTTTTTTTTGTCTTTTCCCCCCCTCTTCATCTCAACTGCAGAGATTATGGCAACTAAGTAAGGGTTTGTTTTTTGTTTTTGGGGTTTTTTTGTCTTAATTTAATGCAAAAATACTGCACAGAATTTGGGTGTGAGTGCCCACCACGGTGGAGCTGGGGCCGAAGGCTGCCTGGGGAATGGGTGGGGCTGGCAGTGGGATCTGTGCTGCTCTGGCTGCCCTCCACCCTGAGCAGGCTCCCTGGTGAGCATTAATGGCTCAGGGCTGCCCCAGAACAGCTGATGCTCCAGCTGTCCCATCTTTCCTCTTTGTGTTGGCTTTTTTGCAATCCTGGACCAAGTGCATTTTGTTTTCCTGCCAAAAAGCAAGTTTATAACCAGTGTTGTCTTCCGAGATGCTATTAAATGTTACTGTACCTTTCCCAGCGCCGCTCTTGCTTTCTTTTAAATTCGGTTTTATTTTGGCTACAGGTTAAACATCACCCTACCTAAGGATTATGAGTCATTTCCAGCTGAGTGGGTTGTACCTGCTGCTGCAGCCTGACACAAAGATCTTAACACCTTAGATTGCTGCTGCTAATCAGAGGCTGACAGGACGTGTGTGAATGTCCTACGGCACAGCAGGGACAGGTACCAGAGCATTCCTCTCCTCGGCGTGGTGACAGTGGCAGCCCGGGGCAGGGACAGCCTCAGCCAGACGTGGCAGTGAAAAACAAACCTTTGGCACAAAGATTGCCTCGTCCAGGACACAGAGGGGCAGGGGAAACAGCTGCTCCTGAATCTGCTACAGGTGGGGAAGGAGGAAGCTGAGGGAGAGCTGAGTGGGTTGAGTCAGTGCTCACGGGGAGCTGGGGAAGCAGCTGGTTTGCTTCCTGTGTTTGAGTCGTGCAGCTCTGGTCAGAGGGCTCTGGGAAGAGCTCTGAGCTTCCACAGCAACCGTGCCTTTGAAATCTAAAGGAAGTGGAAATTGCAGCTGGAATAAAGGGTTTTATTGGGAGCCTTTACTGAGGGCTGGGTCTGTGTGAAGAGGGAACCTGCCAGAAGGCCCTGCCTCGCATGAGTGGGAGTGTTGTCAGCTGGGAGTCAAGTGAGAGCTTGTCACAGCTGGAATGGGAAGAATGTGCTGGGGAAAGGGAAAGGGAAAAGTGCAGCCCCAGCCCACGGGCCAGGGAGGAAGATGCTTTGTTCAGGGCTGGGCAGAGAGGGATTCTGCTGCTCTCCGATGACACGGTGTCCTGTTGCAGCACCGGCGGCGGGAGGAGGAGGGCGGGTACCTCCAGGCAGGCTGGAGCCTGGGCCCCGCTGCAGCTGGGGGCTGTCCAAGGGAAGGAGCTGTGCACGTACAGGAAGCCCAGCAGCAGGATCTCCCAGCTGAGCTGAGCCTGGCTCAGCCCCAGCCAGGCAATGGCTCAAGGCCCTCAGGTTTAGCTCCAGCACAGACCGTGGGACTGAGCCTGTTTGTCCCCTGCTGTCAGTGCAGGTGAGATCTGCAGGGAGCAGCTGTGTGCAGAATGTAAACTGCCCCTGGCTGCGTGTCCATCCTGCTGCTCCAGTCCCTGAGCACAGCTGAGCTCTGCCCAGTGCTGGGGTGAGGCTGGCAGGCTCCCCTGGGCAGGGGCCAGCCTGTGTAACCTGCACAGAGATGAGGAGCCAGGCCCAGAGGCCAGGTGAGCTGGTGGAAGTGTCCCTGTGCTGGGACCCAGCTGTCCTGGGGAACAGCAGCCCCTGTGAGGCAGCAGGACTGGCCTGGCCCCTCTGCCAAAGGGAGCGGCCAAATGGCTGCTCCCTGCTCTTCTCCATCCCAGGGAGTGAAACTGAATCTGGAAAGAAAACCTCTCCCTTTTTCCCAGCCAGGGCAGGTTGGGTAAGGTGAGAGGCAGCTCCCTCGCAGTGCAGAGCAGCTCCTAGGCTGGTTGCAGCCCCCTCCCCTGCTGCTGGGAGGGGTCTCTCCTGCGGAGCAGCAGGGAGGCCCTGGGGACCAGCCCACATTCCTGCAGGCTCCTGGAGCTGTCCGTGTACACCCTCCGGGGAAAGGTGCTGACGATCTCATAGTCCGAGTTTCCACCCCTAGGAAAGAACAGCACAATCTTCTCCTACTCGTGGGATCCCCAAGGGTCTGACTGATCCAGCTGGGGTTATGCAAGAGCAGAAGGAAGGAAGGGCTTCCAGCCCAGACTGCAGCAGCCAGGCACGGAGCAGCCTGGCCAGCACACAGCTGCACTGGGAGGAAGGAGGCTCCTGCATCCCACCAGCACTGAGCTCAGCCTGGGCTCACAGCAGGCCAGGCAGCAGGAGTGGGGACAGCAGAGGGGGCCCTCAGCCATCTGGAGCTGTCCCCAGCAGGCTGAGGGAGCCCTTGTGCAGCGTTAGATGTTTGGGACACTGCTGGCTGAGCCAGGCCAAGGCTGCAGCTCAGCCTCCAGCACCTTGGGAAGGGTGGCACCAGCTGGGTGAGTGCTGCAAGGAGGCAAAGGCAGCGCTGGGCCTGGATCCGAGGGCAGTTTGGGGAGGACAGAAGAAGTTTTTCTCTGTTGCTGTGTGGCAAAGGTGGGTATGAAATGCTCTGAGCTACTCAGGACCTGCTGCCTGGAGAGTGCCAGGCAGGCACAGGGCTGTGACCCAGCTCAGGCCGATGTTTGAAGCTCCAGGACCTCCAGAAGCCTTTCCTGGGGCCCTGCAGGGTCAGGCAGGGAGGGGAGGGAGGGCTGGGCTACCTGAGGTGGGCGAGGAGCTGGCGCAGGTCCCCGATGGTGTCTGTGAGCAGCATCCTCAGCTCGTACGTCTGCTCCCCGCTCTCGGACCTGACGCGCAGCCTGCAGAACTCGGGAGCTCCAGCCTCCTCTGCTGCCTTCACCCTGGGGGCCAGAGAGCCCTGTCAGCCCAGCAGGGAGCTCCACTCAGCAGGCACAGCCTCCTTGGCCGGAGCAGGGGACAGGAGTTTGGTTTGGGATGTCCTTGAGAGGAATGTGGCCCCGTCTGACCACGGGCACCCAGACCAGCCCAGTGCCCAAAGTGCTGCTCAGCTTCCCCAGCCTGAAGGTGCCTTGGAGAGGGTTATGGGCCTTTTTTAGCTTTTTCATTTTAAACCAGGGCTGTCTGGTAAGTACTTTGCCCTACTTCTTTGATTAAAAATAATCTGCTTGGGGTTTTTTTTCATTAGTTATTTGGGTCTTGCCTTGCCAGAAGACTGAGTGGAAAAGTGCTGCTAGTGAGACCTCCCACCATCAGTTTCCTGGAGGGGTTCTCCATTTAATATGACTGCAAAGAACTCCTTCAATGGTTACAAACTCAGGCCTTGGCTTGCTGTCGGGAAAACTTTCACATAAATAAGTGACATTTTAAACAACAGAAGCTTTTTGTTAGAGATGTAAAATATGGCATGTTTGCCATGAAAAATCCAGTGGCTTCCCCAAAGGACCAAACTTAGCCTTTTGTCTAACTATTTCTAAGGTTTAAAAGGGGAAAGTCCATTCCTCAACTGAACTCCCTGAACTAACCCTGCAGTGATGAAAAAGGAGGAAGAGGAGATCCTGACAGGGCAGGGCGTGGGGGGCTGTACCTGCACCTCTCCAGGGCAGCCAGCCCAGGTGTTTCCACCAGGATTTCCTTGCTGCTCTGCTGCCCATCAGAGCCCTGCAACCAAAGCAGGTGAGTGTCAGCACTGCTGGGCTGCAGGGAGAGCAGCCAGTGTGAGCACAGCCACCAGGCAAGGGCCAAGTGCCACGGGTGCTCTGGGGCAGCCTCTCTGGGAGGTTCCACGGAGCTCAGAGAGGCCCAGGGAGGGGTGAGGGAGCTGAGTCCAGAGCATCACCCCTGCTCTCCTCCTGGGGTGTCTGGGGAGCCCCCAGGTACCTGTGGAGCTGCTCCTGGGGCACTGCCCAGGCTCCCTCTGTGCTCCAGGGGCTGGCAGAGCTCGCTGGGAACCTGCTCCCAGGAGCCTTTGGGACCTAGAGAGCAGAGGGGAGACATGTCCGTGTGTGACCTTTGTGACAAACCTTTTGGCTCCAGAAGAGGCAGATTTGGTGAAAGGAGAGAGCAGCAGCCGACAGGGAGAGCTCTCAGCACCCCAGAGCACTCTCAGGTTCCTCCCTTGAACTTGTCCCACTTTGTGCCCCACGGAATGTTTGATTGTCAGCATCCACAGTGAGAGCTGTGCAGTGCACAGCTGGGCTGCAGAGCAGGCAGGTAGCTCTGCTGTGGAAAACTGGGGCTCTCCCCATTTTTACAGACTTGGGCATTTTTCACCTTGTGAGGGTGAATTTGTAGGTGTCCATTCCTTTCTGCTGGCACAATTCTTTATTTTGCTGCTTGGATAAAGGGGATATTTAGCTTTAGCCTAGACTGAGCACAGCTGTAAGGAAGCAGGCAGCTGTTTCTCACGAGGGTACCTGTGCTGGGTTATTTAGTGAGGCACCCACAGCCCCACTGGTTTCTGTCCCTGGCTGTTGGACTTCCCAGCCCTGTCAGAGATTGCTTACACAGACTGCAAGTGTCAAGAAGCAAAATGAGGAATCTGTGGCCTTTGATGTCCCATATTCTGCTATGAAAGTCTGAAGAGAAACTGTCCCATACCTGGTGCAGTTACAGTAAATTTGGCCTGATGATATCTACATTTTTGGAATGACTTGTTGAAAGGAGTGGTGTTTGCAGGCAGCTCTCCCCCAGGCCTGCAGGGTTACCTCAGCTTCCTTTGATGTGGTCAAGCTGGAAGGAAGCTTGGCCTTCCAGAAAGGCACAGGGCAGACATCTTTTTGGAAAGCTGCTGAATTTCTATTATTTTATTACTTGTCACCTCTCATTCTCAGGCAGGATTAATGCTGAGAGGATCCTGTGTGTGCTGTGGGCTCCCAGCCCCTGACCCACAAGGGTTGAGACCCCCACATTCCCCTCCTACCACCTGCACTGCCCTGGGAAGGTTTAAGAATCCTCCTGCTCCAGACTGAGCAGGATTTTCGAGGCAGGTTTAAGATTTTACCTGGGATCTTGGAGGTTTCCTGCACTCTGCTGGATTCTGCAGTACCCACCACCTGGCCAAGGCCAGGAAAGCTCCCTGGTGGCTTCTGGAACACCACGTCCCTCCTGTCAGTGACCTGTAAGCAGATCTGAGTGCAGCACGAGCTCCTCTTGCTGCATCCCAGCCCAACAAAGCAGAGCCATGCCAAGCAGCACTGTAAACCCAAATCAAACCAAGGCTGCTCGGGTTCCAGGGAACCCCAGCCCCAGAGCTTTGCACTTTCCCCCTTCCATGAGACTCTCTCACCCCCAGAGCTCCCAGCTGGCCTGACCTTGTCCTGCTCAGGCAGTTGTGCCCTGGTTTCTCCAGGGTGGCACAGGGAGGGTCCCTGGTTGTGCCTGCTGACACTGCAGGTGCACTCCAAGACCCAGATTTGAGTCCTCTGGGGCTCTCTGCCTGCAAATGTGGCTTTGGCTCTTCGCCATTTCTGAGAAATCAAAAACTGGGGCCCAAGAGAACCTCAGGTGGCCAAATCCATTTAAACTGTGGCAAAGCAAACTCTCATGACATCCTCTTTAAAAGGTACTCCTTCAATCTCATGTCATGAGCTTTTCCAGGGGAACTTTTGAGAACTTTTCCCCCTCCTTTTTGTGACACAGCTCTTAACTTCCTGCATGTGCTGCCTCTCTTACAGAGCCTGCTGTGCTGTCAGAAGCCTGGTTCCAGGGGAGGTTCACTGAGGCACAGGAGCCCTTGAACCCTGGTTCTCAGCCCCTTCCTGTAACGGCTGCTGCAGGGGCCCTGTGTGCCTGCCCTGGCCCCAGGCACACCTGCACAGCACCACAAACCTCAGCCTCCCCTCCTGTGGGGGCCACCCGGCAGAAGCCCCGTGCCCAGGGGCTGGGAGTGGCACTTGCCTGCAAGGGGACCCCCTCAGGGTAGCGTGGCTGCAGCTCGGAGGGGAAATAACCATCCATGATGTCCTGCAGGCATTGCTGAAACAACAGGAGAGCTCCTGGTCACACTCGGCCCTGCTGCTGAGCCCCGAGCTGATCTTTCTGCTGGGCAGCTCCTCTTTGTGGTGCTGTGGCCGTGCAGAAAGGTCTGCACCAAAGACACAGCATCTCCATCCCCAGAAATGACTGCCCAGGACACCGGAGGCTTTACAGGCACCTGGGGATGCAGCTGGGCTGCTCTGCTGGGCCGAGCTGGGCTCAGGAGCCCCGTCCCCTCTCCTGGGGCTCACCGAGGGCTGCAGGATGGCTCTGCTTGCTCTCAGCCCTGGCCATACCTGCGTGGCCGGGTGCTGGTAGGGCCGGAAGGCTCCGTGTCCCACGGTGATGCCGTCCCGGTACAGGGTCAGAGGGAGGGGCTCTGCCCGCCGCAGCCGAGCCCCCCGGGCCGTCTGCTCCACCCGGCAACTGCCCTCTCCCACCAGAGAGTTCAAATCCTTGATGTTCTCCAGGATCAAATCGAAATCGATCTGCTGCTTGCAAAGAACGGCCTCACCTGCAGCAGAGGGGTCAGTCAGGGGGCAGGGTGTTCATTTATCTGGGAGAGCCTGAGGTGTGTTTGAGCCCTGGCACTGCTGGGCTGCCTGTGCTCTGCCCTCCACACCTCTGCAGGACGTGCTGCAGCCTTTTGCTGGGGCACAGGTCCCCGCGGTGTGTGCTGAGCCACGGGGGCAGGGCAGGGATGCAGAGCTGGGGCTGCAGCTCCAGAGCAGCTCCTGCAGCCCACGGCGGGCTCCCTGATCCTCCCAGCAGCGCTGGGCTGTCCCTGGGCAGGGTGGGGAGCTGCCCCAGCTGGATGAAGCAGATGGGATCGCTGGATCAGGGGCTGAGCAGGTGCCAGTGTCAACAGAGGCAGCAGGGCAGGGACTCTGCCAGGATGTTTGTCTGGGGCTTTGAGGGTTGTGCTGGGGCACAGAAAAGAAGTCAGAAGAGGAAATGAGAGGAAAGGTCTAAGCTGAGTTGAAGTCCTTGGTTGTTCTGCTTTTTTTATGAGTTGCTAAAGGATGATGTGAAAAGGGTCAGGGAGCTGAAACCAGAGCTGTTTGTGCTGATCTCCCTCTGCCTCTCCCCTCCTGCACCTAAGGGAAGCTCCAGTCTAATATTTCCATGGTGGTAAGGAAGCAGCACTGGCTCTGCAGCACAAATAATTTTCTTTTTTTTCCTCTGCTACCACTCCCTACGGAGGCACTGCCAAAGCTGCCTGGGCCCCAGAGAGCAGAGTCAGGTCCCCATTAAAGCCTGACATGGTGGCAGGGAGCAAAGGCAAACAATACTCCCTGATGGAGCCAGGCTCTGTGGGTAAGTTACCACAGCTCCTGTGTACACAAAGCACCTGATTCTGTGTTCCACCCACTCTGTGTCAACGTCATGAGAGCAGTCGAGCCTCAAATGTGCAGGGTTTGTGAATTCTGCAGGAAACAGCTGCTCTGAGGCCTCCTCCTGAAGGGCTGAGCCATCAGGTTCTCTGCTCTTCCCCCAGCAGGGTGTACAAAACACAGGAATATAAAATTAAACCTTCTGCTGAGCTCCTGATCCATTGCCCCGTGTCGGTGTCCCCGAGGGGGATTGATGGGAAGATCTTGGCCCAGGATCCCAAATTCTGAAGACCCAGACCCTGAGGTTTTGGTGCTTATCCGCTGTCCCTGCTGGGAGCTGGGCTAGCAGCCCCAGCCAGGCGTGCTGTGCTTTACCCGGCCTGCAGAGGCTCCCTGCTGGCGGCTCCTCTCCATCCCGCAGCGATCCCGCGTCCTCCCGCTGCTGCCGTGTCTCCCCCACCCAGATCAGACCGTAGTCGTTCAGGAACCGCTGCGGGAGCAGAGCCAGAGCCTCAGGACTGCGAGAGGCAGCCCAGAGGGGCAGCTGGGGCTGGCAGAGGAGAGAGGGAGCTCCCACAGCCTTGTCCTGGGGCTCCCGGCCCTGGCAGACAGATGGAGCAGCTCCATCGGCAGCAGGGAAAGGGAGGAGGAAGGATTTGCAGTGCCAGAGGAACCTCCCAAGGCTGCAGGAGCATCCCCAGAGCCCTGGGAGTCAGGATGAAGCTCGCAGGAGGCACAGGTGTTTGTGTGGTTCAAGCCTCCTCTGCTCACATCCAGCCTGCTCCTCCTTTCCAGAGGGCTGTGAGGACCAAGGGGCAGCTTGGCAAAGGCCAGAGTGGGAGTGCAGTGACCCCAGAGCAAAGGAGAGCTGGCTCAGGGCACGCAGAGCAGCCTCACCTCCATCTCCCAGACCTGGCTCTGCAGCTGAAGGCACCTCGTCTCCAGCTCCTCCGTGCTGGGAGGGTCAGGATCCCCTGCCAGAGAAAAGCTGCTGTCCCTGGGAGGATCCCCAGGCAGAGCTGTGATCCCCTGTGTCCCACAGGGCAGAGCCCAGTGAGCTCCCACCCTGGCACACAGCGCTGGAGGTGACAACGCACCTGCAGGGGTGACAGTGCTGCTGACAGACTCAAAGGTAACTGTGAACAACCCCGGGGAAGTGCTGTGAGAGGAGCTGTGGGCAGCCACAGAGTGGAAACTGAGGCTCAAGGAGCCCAGGAGGAGCAGGTGTCCCCTGCAGCTGGCTCCTGGAGCTTGGCAGGGTGGCACAGCTCACGCCTGTGGTTTCACAGCCACGTTTGTCTTCAGAGCTCAGGAAATGCAGAACCCAGCACAGCCCTGCCCACAGGGGCCCTTCAGCCCTGCAGGAAACGTGTGTGGGCTCCAGCTGGGGCTGCTGGACCCAGGGAACTGAGCAGGGCAAAACAGCCCAGAGACTCACTGAAGCTGGGCTCAGTCTAGAGCCAGGCTGGGCCTGAATCCTCTGGGGGCTCCAAGGGGGATTTTGGTTTCTCTCCTGCTGTTTGAACTCTCTGCTGCCATTCTGACCATCCTGGGCTGCCCGTGGCTGGCTTCACACCCAGAAACAGGTCAGGAAATAGGAAGTGATGTTTTGCAGCAGAGCAGCAGCCACAAAGGGCAGCTCTGCCCTGGGAAATGGCCCCTCTGTGCAGCTGTGCCCTCTCCAAGGAGGCTGCTGGCTTCTGGAGCCAAGGACAGGATCCAGGATCCAGCAGTGCCCAGGCCTGCTCTGCTGCCCTCCCTGAGCTCTGCAGCTCTCCCACAGCCAGAACAACTTTTACCTTCTCCCTCCTGAAGAGTCTTTATCTTCTCCTCGAGCTCAGCGATCCTCCTGTCCTTCAGGGGCAGAACAATGGCCTGGGTCAGTCCTGGGTCAGTCCTGGGCCAGTCCTGGGCCAGTCCTGGGCCTCAGCAGCTCCTGGCAGAGCTGGCACACTCAGCCAGGGCTGGGGCAGCTCCTCTCACCCCACACAGCCCAGGCCAAAGGGGCAGGAGGGCTGAATTGCCTCACAAACACCTTAATGAGGCTCAGATGAGGGCTGGGATAAAGAGAGAGCCCCAGGAGGGGGTGACCCAGCTCCCACCCTCCCTCTGCACCGGGGAGGGGCTGAGCTAGGAACTAAACCAGCATCTCTGCAGCCACTTCTTGGAAAAACCCTCAAACCAAACAAAAAAAGGCATTTGTTCCAAGATTTTAAAGGGTATTTGTTCTAGTCAGTGATGCAGAGAGGGCTGCTCCAGGATGGCTCTGCTGTGTGAGCAGCTGCTGTTTCAGGAAACAAAAGGGGAGATGCACCACCACAGGAGGGGAAAACTGAATTCTGAAGCCAAAGAGCTGCTGATGTTAGTGCCAGGGTGCTGAGGGTCACTGCTGCAAGAGGTCCCAGCAGGGACTGTCCCCTCTGCCACCCCAAGGCCTGATCCCACTGCTCCCTTGTTTGTAAAGGGCTCCTTTGGGTCATTAACAGCAGGCCACAGGTTAACTGAGCTCTCACAAGCTCTGGGAGGTGGAACTCCTGTGGCAGGGGACACAGCAGGCTCAGCAAGAGGCTGACTTTTACCTTCAGCTGGATTTCATGTGCCTGTTTCTCTACTTTTTGTTCCAACAGGGAGATTGTTTCTGCCAGAGAGGACACGAGCTCCACGTCAGCGTGAGCTGCACCTGAAAGCACAAACACCCGTGAGCAGGGCTGCTGGTCTGCCGCAGCAGAGAGGACTTTTTGGGTAGAAATCCCTTGATTTCTGGTTGCGTGTGCGAGAGGGGAGCCACAGGAACGGGTCTGGCCTGGGGCGTCACCAAAAACTGACGGCCCAGAACGCCCAGATCCCTCAGGGCTTTGCCCTCCACGTTCTTTCGCAGTGCTGTCCCCCGGAGCAGGGGCAGAGGGCGCCTGGAAAGGATTCCCTGGCCCGGGAGACAGCCAGGCCTGGCCCGGACACTCACCCCCCGCCGCCATCTTGTTTACGGCCGGTTGCCACGGCGACGCGCGGCCCGCTGCGATTGGCCCGGCGCTGGTCACGTGGCCGGCAAGGTCTGCCAGGGAACTACGATTCCCAGCATGCACCGCGCGCGCTCCGCCGGGATACCGGGACCGTACCGGGACAGGTCCCGTTTTTCTCCTCAGCCCCTCCCTCGGAACACACCCATCAGCCTGGCCTGAGGCTCCTCTCGCCTCCCTCACCTGCTTACTCCGCCTCTGTTTTCTCACCTGGGGTCTCGCTGGTGCCCTGAGCTCCCCCAGCGCCTGTCCCCGCCCTGGAGCCTTCCCTGGCTGTCCCCACCCTGGAGCCTCTCCTGGCTGTCCCCACCCTGGAGCCTCTCCTGGCTGTCCCCGCCCTGGAGCCTTCCCTGGCTGTCCCCACCCCACTGCTGCCCCTGTGCTGCTCTCCAGCAGCTCGGTCTCACCTGCTGGAGGTGAGCCAGACAGGCCAATTCTCCCCCCGGTTTCACCTCCTTTGATGGGGCGTGCACAGAACCACAGAGGGGTTTGGGCTCCAGGGACCCCAAAGCCCAGCCCATGCCACCCCTCCATGGGCAGGAACACTTTCCACTATCCCAGGCTCCTCCAACCCAGCCTGGGACACTTCCAGGGATGCTGGCTGTGCTCACAAGACTTTAATTTCTACTTGGCCCAAGAGGAAAACAGAACTAAATTTGGTGAAGCGTTTCTGCAGAATAACCCCCAGCCCTGGGAGGAAGCTGACGGGGCGCTCACCAAGATGTGCTTCAGCAGCTCGAGCCCAGACAGCAGGTGTGTGCTCTCAGCACGTCCCAGTGACTTTATTCACTTCAAACCCCATCAAAGTCACCAGATCCCTTTTGTTTCCTGTGCTCCCATCCCTTTTCCTGGGCTCCCTCCAGGGTGAGGGAGCTCAGGGATCTGCGGAGAGCAGGCGGAGCCGGGGGTTAAAGGAAGCGTTTCCTTCCTTTGGGATCTGTGACTGGAATCCCAGGGGACGCCTTGGCTCCAGCTCCACCTGCAGGGAAGGAGGTTTGCTCCTGCCAACCTGGGCTGCAGTTTGCCAACCCTCCCTGCGGTCCGGAGAGGGTTCCGGTCACCCCTCGGTGGCTGTGAGCACAGAGAGGGTTCCGGTCACCCCTCGGTGGCTGTGAGCACAGAGAGGGTTCCGGTCACCCCTCGGTGGCTGTGAGCACAGAGAGGCCCGGGGAGAAGCGGAGCCTGAGGAGTTTCAGCCTTTCCTTGAACTTTGGGCACGCAGCGTTGCTTCTTTTTAAATACTCTTACAAAAACCCCACTGTAGCTCGTTTTATTTGTTTCTCCACTGCTTCCAGCTGCGTGCTCACCCCTTCACATCCTTTTATCTTATTTGGCACTTAGTCTTTGAGCTCTATGCAGTGACTCCGGGAGAACTGAAAATATCTGTATATTGATATATCTATAACATAAATCTAATATCTACCTCTAACTGAAAATTTCTATATTCTGCCCCTTATCCCTGCCGTGCCAGGGATGCAGAGGAGCAGCTCCACTGCTCCCAGCCACGTTTGGCATCCTGTGCTCACCCCTTTACATCCTTTTATCTTATTTTGCCACTTTGCCTTTAAGCTCTACTCAGTGCCTCCAGAAGAACTGGAACTATCTATATATCTATAACATAAATCTAATATATAACTGAAAATCTCCATCTTCTGCCCCTTCTGGCTGCCCTGCCAGGAGCAGGGGATGCAGAGGAGCAGCCCCGCCGGTCCCACACCACGTCTGGCACCTCTCTCCTGCCAGCACCGGCAGCTCATGCCACCTTCCCCTTTTGGGCAAGGGAGGGGCGATTGGTGCGCGGTGCCACGGCCGCCTTAAAGGCTCGGGGCGGACGGGGAAGCGCCACGGGAGGCGTCGGAGCCCCGCGGAGCCCCGGCCATGCAGCGCGCCCGCCTGCTCGCCCTGCTCGCCCTGCTCGCCCTGTGCCTGGTAAGGAGGGGCTGGCTCTGCCCAGCCCGGGGGCATCTCTGCTTTCTGCTGAAAACCTCCGGGTTTGGCTTTTCTCTTTGGCTTTGAGCGCTGCCATCTCACCGAGACCTTCGTGCTGTGCTCTGGAAGGTCCAAACGCTTCCACGTGGTGATTTTTTAATGCCTTTCTTCACCTTGAGGGTACAGATCAGCTCTGTAACCCCGGCAGGGCTCTCCAGCCCATCTTCCACCCTCTGTAACCCCGGCAGGGCTCTCCAGCCCGTCTTCCAGCCCGTCCTGCAGCGGGGATGCTGAGCTGGAGGGGGACACAGGGCTGTGCTTTCCTCTCACCTCTCCCCTCTGGGTGATTTCCCTTCCTGCTGGGGGCTCCGTGGGCTGAGAGCCATGCTGAGGGACACTGGGGCTCTCCTGGGTGTTAGGGATGAGCCCACCAGCACTTTTGGGGAGCACTTTGGGGCAGCTTTGGGGATGATTTTTTCCCTTACAGCGTGTTGGTAATGGGGCCAGATCTGTCTGTGCCCATTTCACTCCTGAAGTTCCCACAGCTGGGGCCTGCTGCTGCCTCCACAGGCTGCATTTACATCTTGGGATTCCCCCTCTGCAAAGAGAACAAGAAAGGGGCAAAGAGAGCAGAGTTTTGGGCTCTGTTCCCGCTCCTTTCCCATCTCCGGAGGGACCCTGAGGAGGGGTGTGGGACAGTGGGAAATGGCATTGCCTTTCCAGCAGCCCGGGCAGTGTTAGGGGGGAAAGGAGGCTGCCCTGAGCTCACCACCCCGGCTGTGCTGCTTTCCCACCCCGACTGCACCCCCTGTTCGCACCCCCGGGCTCGGGGGTCCCTCCTCCCGCTGCCCCTCGCTCCCAGCACGGGCGTTCCCCACTCCCCACCTCTTCTCCTTCTGCAGGGCAGTGCCCCGACACCTTCTCACCACTTCCTCACAGAGCAGAGGCCGCTCCCCACCCTCCACTTCCCCCTCATTTCTGAAAGCCCCGGCTTGGCAGCAGGGCAGCGATTCCAGGGAGAGCTCACTTCCCTCCCTGCCCTGGGCCAAGCCCAAAGCCAAGAGCTGGACTGTGGAGGGGACCTGCCGGGGGACAGACAGGAGGCTGTTTGTCCTGCCTGGGCTGGGGCAGTGTGGGCGCTGGCGTGCCCCCCTCCTTTTGCCCCCAGGACCATCCTGGGAGGGCTCTGGGGGCTTTCACCGCCCCGCTGCTGCTGGCAGGGATGTCTGACGCTGTTTTCTTTCCCAGTCCCTCTGCCAGGCGAAGGAGGAGACGGCCAAGGAGGAGGTGTCTCCCCAGAAGGATGCTGCCCCGAGCAACGCCACGGCCAGCAGCGGCGTGAGCCCGCCGGCCGCCAGCCCCCCGCTCCTGCCCGCGGCGCTGGGGGTGCTGGCGGCGCTGCTCCCGCACCTGCGCTGAGCCCGAGGCTCCCTGCAGCCCCCCGAGACCCTCCCCAGGACTGCACCGCCCCGTTCCTGCAGCGTCCCCCGGCCTCGGAGCGACCCCCGCGGAGCGGAGCAATAAACGCGCTGGTGCCGACCCGCAGGGCTCGTCTCCGCCTGCTGCCGGTTCGGTACCGGGGCTGCTGGGGGCCTGGGGGCGCAGCACCGGCCCCGTGCCGGGGCTTCAACCCTCGGGGCTGGGGGGGAGCAGGGCTGGGACCCCCGAGGGTGCGGTCCCCGCCTGTCCCCCGGGCGGTCCCCGAGCACGGCTTGGCCGGTGCCTCCCTCCTCAAAGTCCTTGGCCGCGGAGCTGCCGGTGCCCGTGGGCACTAGAGGGCACTGGGATCCCGTCCTGGCACCAGCATCGGGCCAGGGGCTGGCTGGGGGAACGGCCAGGCTGTGGGCACGACAAGGACAAGGACACCGACCAGCCAGGCAGGGCTGGCCCAGACAAGCTGGGCTGTATCTTACACACGTACATAAATACAGTTCGGGGGAAGAAACACCTGTGGGGAGGGGCCCTGCTGCTCTCCTCGGGCAGTGTCCATGGGATCCTGCAAGGACCGTGTTCAGGCCTCCTTGGAGGGAGGTGGGGTGGTCCCCCGTGATGGAGAGGCTGGTGCTCATCCTCCACCCAGCAGCTGGGGCAGAGGTGCTTGGGATGCAGCATGGCTGGGGTCTGAGGCCTCCTGCCCCAGTGTGGGGACGCTGGCAGAGTGTCCCCATCCTGCCCATGGCACCTCTGCCCCTCACAGCACCTGGATGTCCCAGATCTGCGTGGGTCGCTCCTCAGCCATGTCCCAGACGATGGCGTGGTCCCGGTCGTAGCTGCGGCCGCCTGCAGAGCGAGGGGGAGGTTTGGGGAGGGCAAGCCCCACTCCTGATGCAAACACCCCGTTTTGGGGCATCCCTGGGAAAGCAGGGATGTGCGGGGCTGAGGCCTCACCCTTGATGTCGAGGATCATGTCCTCGAACATCTGGCTGTGGATCCGTCCCCGGGAGTCCACGCTCCAGGTCTGCCGCGGCAGCCGCGTCTCGGACCAGAGCACGGCCTTGGCGCCCTTCCCGGCCGGCCCGATCACCTGCAGGCTCATGGCCGGGGCCACCTGCAGGGGACACGGCGGGATTGCCCTCTGGGCAGCTGCCTCTCTGCTGGAACGTGGGGGGGGCAGGAAGACCCCCTCAGCGAGAGGTGGGGGTGGTGAGGGTGGCAAAATCTCTGCAGGGAAGGCAGAGATGGCTTCACATCCTCAGGGGAGACTCGGGGAGGGGAATCACCAGATCTTTGGGATCAGGGGCTGGGAGAAGCTCTTATAAACCCCGGAAGATGGCTGTGGGGTGGGTAGCGCCCAACGGGAGCCCTGCCAGGGGCTGCCCAGGTCCCCGGGTGGCGCTGGCTGTCACAGCCGAGCCCTGACCTGGTTTTTGATCAGCCCGTCCTCGTAGTACCAGACGGAGCTGCTCTGCTCGCTCAGGCTGGAGACCACCACCCGCCCCGCCTTCATGTCCTCCACGTCGTCGGGGACCGAGAGGAAGAGCTGCAGCTCCCTGCTCCTGAGGTGGAAATAGACCCGTCTCTGCAAGAGAGGAGCCTGGCCTTGCACCCCAAACGCGGCTGCCCGCAGCTCTGGGAGGGAGGATCCTGCCCTCGGGGGCTTCTCCCCGTGGTCCTTCCCCCAGGAGGTCCCCACGTGTCCCCAGGGCGATGGCCGTGCCCGTGACCTGTCCCTGGCAGCTGGCACGGCTCACCACGCTGGGATGCCGTGGCTTTTACGAGGCGCTTGCCCACGGGGAGTGTTTCACCACAGAGGCGGCCACTCCCAGGGTGGGGGACAGGAATCTGTGGTGACAGCGCCGAGCTGGTGGCACCTTTCCCGTGTCAGAGCCCTCGGGCTGCTGCTCTCCAGCTCCCCCAGCCCGGGGCTGGCAGCTCTGTCTCCGTGTGAGCCCCGTGCCCCGGGGTTTGGGGTTCACCCCAGCAGGTGACACGGCCCTGTCCCCTCCCTGGTGCCCCTCACCTGGCGGATGGGGTAGAGGGACCCCACGTGCTGGAGCCCGCTGTAGGTCAGCCAGTTGGTGATCTCAGTGCAGTCCAGCAGCCACTGCCGCCCTCGGAAATCACCGTGCTCGCACAGCACCCAGCTGGGGGGACAGGGTGGCACAGGGCAGGTCACCCCGGGCGGGCAGGGGACACCCAGGGGGACAGGGTGGCACAGGGCAGGTCACCCCGGGCGGGCAGGGGACACCCAGGGGGACAGGGAACCGGGGCTCACTTACATCCCTCCTTTGACCCGCACAGACAGCACGTGGTTGTTGAAACCCTCGGCCTGGAGACTCCGCACCTCGGAGTTCAGCTCGATCTCCTTCCCCTCGAAACACTCCAGCCCGTGCAGGAAGATGGAGGGCTCCGAGAAAAACTGTGGGAACAGGGGGAGGTGAGGGTTCCTGGGGTGCAGAGCCAGAACTGGGGGTGCCCCTGAGAGGGGAAAAACATCCTGGGGGGATAAGGGAAGGGAAGGGAAGGGAAGGGAAGGGAAGGGAAGGGAAGGGAAGGGAAGGGAAGGGAAGGGAAGGGAAGGGAAGGGAAGGGAAGGGAAGGGAAGGGAAGGGAAGGGAAGGGAAGGGAAGGGAAGGGAAGGGAAGGGAAGGGAAGGGAAGGGAAGGGAAGGGAAGGGAAGGGAAGGGAAGGGAAGGGAAGGGAAGGGAAGGGAAGGGAAGGGAAGGGAAGGGAAGGGAAGGGAAGGGAAGGGAAGGGAAGGGAAGGGAAGGGAAGGGAAGGGAAGGGAAGGGAAGGGAAGGGAAGGGAAGGGAAGGGAAGGGAAGGGAAGGGAAGGGAAGGGAAGGGAAGGGAAGGGAAGGGAAGGGAAGGGAAGGGAAGGGAAGGGAAGGGAAGGGAAGGGAAGGGAAGGGAAGGGAAGGGAAGGGAAGGGAAGGGAAGGGAAGGGAAGGGAAGGGAAGGGAAGGGAAGGGAAGGGAAGGGAAGGGAAGGGAAGGGAAGGGAAGGGAAGGGAAGGGAAGGGAAGGGAAGGGAAGGGAAGGGAAGGGAAGGGAAGGGAAGGGAAGGGAAGGGAAGGGAAGGGAAGGGAAGGGAAGGGAAGGGAAGGGAAGGGAAGGGAAGGGAAGGGAAGGGAAGGGAAGGGAAGGGAAGGGAAGGGAAGGGAAGGGACTCACCAGGGGAACTTTCTTCAAGGAGCAGATGGCGGTGGAGCAGAGGCAGCCCATGGCACTGAGCGTGGGGTACTCGCCCTCGGACAGCACGTGCTGCTCCCCTGTGAAGTCCTGCCCGTCGAACAGGATCCAGCTGGTGGGGAGGAGCATTCCCGGGCTGACAGAGCCATCACGGAGGGCACCCCTCCCTCCCACAGCACCCCTGACACCCTACCTGCCCCCACGGACTCTGCAGGAGCGCGGGACGAAGGCTTTGGGCAGGGCCTCCTGGTCCTCCTCAAAGGCAACGTGATCCCCCAAGAAGTCGGGCTCTGAGAAAAGCAGGATCTGGGGAGGGGAGCACGGGGCTCGGTGAGGGGGCAAAGCATCACCACCCCCCACAAGAGGCTGCAGCCCCCTCCCCATCCAGCAGCCCTGACCTTGGAGACGAAGTGCAGGTTGTGTTCCCTGACCTGGAAGCAAGCAGAGCGGGGCTGGTGGGAGTGTGGCCGTGACACCCACGGGCCCGGGGGGTGCCATGAGGGGGTGGCTGTGCCCTCACCTGCAGGATGGGCTGTGCTGAGGCGATGTGACAGTCGGTGGCCCCCCAGTCCTCGCAGCTGCGGTACACGCCCTTCTCCAGGATGTACTGCTCGCCGGAGTAGTTGGGGCCCTCGTAGGCCACCCAGCTGCGGGGGGGAGGTGAGTGCTGGCCCATTCCCCTCCCCAGGCGCCCCCCGGGCCCCCTCCCCGACTCACACTCCGCTCAGCACGTGGATGGACTGCGTGACGCTGCCGTAGCCGGCCAGCCGCGTGTCGGGCAGCGCCTTGCTCAGCTCCACGCTCGCGCCCTCCTCGAAGTCCATGGCCTCAAACAGGACCAGCGCTGGGTCAGAGAAGTCCTGTGGGGAGAAGGAGCCCCCCCAAGCCCCATGGTCGCTCAGGGGAAGGGGCTGTGGGCCTGGCACACGCACAGCCGGGCTCCTTCCTGGCCTCAGGCACCCCCGGGAGGTGGGAGCTGCTGCCAAACCTTTGCTTGGATGATTTTGGGGGATCTCAGGCCTTGCCCGGCTGCCTGATGCAGGCAGGGACAGCTCCCTTTGGGGGTGAGGATGGGATGGGGGTGCCTGGCTCTCTCTGCCCACACCAAGTCCCTTCCCAAGCCCTTCCCATCCCGGCCCTCACCGTCCGGATCAGCCGCAGGGACACCAGCTCCTGGCTGTAGCCGCCCCACTGCCTCCAGTCCTGGTACTCCCCTTCCTCCAGCAGGTACTGGTGGCCACGGAAACCTTCCTTCTCGTAGCCAACCCAGCTGTGGCACAGACAGACACGGGCACTGAGGGCTCCAGAGGATTTCCACGTGCGGGAGCACGGGGGCACCATCCACAGCCTCTCCCCCACGTGCTCCAGAGCCATTCCACAGCCCTTCCCAGGGGTGGCCATCACCTTCCCAGCTGGGATGCCAGCCCTGCCCTCCCCGTGCCACTCACCAGCCACCCAGGACACGCAGGGAGCCCACGGTGGGCAGTGCTGGCTCAGGCAGGCGCTTCAGGTCGTAGATGTCTCTGCTGATGGTGAAGCTGCGGCCCTGAAAAGCTGCAGCCTCATAGATCAGCACCTGGGGACAGGTGAGAAAGGGGAGAAAGGTGAGGAAGGGACAAGGTGGGACGAGGATGGTCCCAGGGCAATCCCAGCCCAGGGTTCCCGGGAGCTGCCCCAGAGCTCACCTGTGGCTCACCAGGTCTCTCCACGACCGGGCAGCCCTGGAAGGAGAAGGAGCCCCAGTGAGGCTGTTGTGGCAGGAGCAGACCTTGCAGGGACATCTGCTGCCACCCTACAAAGCCTGAGCTGGTTTTTGGGTCATTTTCATTCAAGAAGCTCTTTTGAAGCTTTCCCTCACCCCCAACCCACAGGAGCACTTTCCAAAGCCACGCTTGGCCTCTTTCCACACCATGATCTCACTGATGGCAGCCAGGAGCTGCCAGAACTCACTCACACCTGGACACAGCCCTGGCAGCACACCCAGCAGCCTGCACTCACCAGCCTGATGGGATGCATGGAGCAGATGGATGGGTCCTTTGCTCCCCAAGCCTTTAAATTGGGGTACCCGCCCGGCTCCAGAACGTAGGGATCATCATCAAAGAAAGGCTTGGAGTAAAGCAGCCACCTGGGGAACGGGGAAAGGCGTCACACCCTGCTCCTGCCTGTGCCGGAGCCCACCCCGCAGCGCCCAGCCCCAGGGTCCCCTCACAGGCCCGAGTGGACGATGATGGAGGCGGCAGCCAGCGCCTGTCCCCGCTCGCGGGTGTCCTCGGCCGAGCCGCTGAACCGGAGCCGGGCGCCCTCGCCGTTCTCCTCCGCGAACAGGCTGATCTCGGGGGTGCGGTAATCCTGCGGGAACAGCGGCGGCGTTCGGGCCCCGCACCTCTGCTCGGAGGCGCTGGGGGCTCCGCGGGTCCCTGCACTCACCCGCACCACCCTCTTGAAGGAGCCGATGCGGAAGGGGCGGCTGCCGCGGGGCTGCGCGCTGGCCCCGCTGTCCCCGCTGTCCCCGCTGTCTCCGTTGTCCCCGCTGGCCCCGCTGGCCCCGCTGTCCCCGTACGCCGTCCAGGGGTTGTCGATCTCCACGTCCCCCTCGGCCAGGACGCACTTGCGCCCGCGGAACCGCGGCTTCTCGTACATCACCCACCTGCGAGCGGCGTGGGGGCGACACGGGGGAGATCCGGCGTTAGCGGAGCCCCGCGGGGGCCCCCGGGGCAGAGTGTGGGTGGGGACGGGCTGCCACCGCCCCGCTGGTAATGAGCACCGGCAGGACGGGCGCTCCCGAAGCCCGGGCTGCCCTCCCTCGGGGTCCTCTCCGCGCGTCCCTGCCCCGCCGCTGTCCCTACCCGCCGCGGATCACTCGGATGGAGATGGTGTGGGACAGCTCCCAGGACGTGGCGTCGGGGACGTCGTCCCAGATCTCCCGTTTCTGCCCCGCGAAGCCGGCGTCGGAGTAGAGGATGATCTGGGAAGGGGGACACGGGGGGAGTGCTGCCGCACCGCCCCGCGCCCCGGCCGGCCCCACCGCCCTCCCTGTACCTTGCCAGGTCTCGTGTTGATCTTCTCCAAGCCCTCCTTATCCTCCTGCTGTGAAGAGCCCAGGGGACGGGCGGGTGAGGAGCACGGGGAGACCTCGGCTGCAGCAGCCATCTCTGCCAGGCCCTCCCACCGCCCCGAGCAGCCACACCTCGAGCGTGCCTGCCCTGCTGGGGATCAGCCTCCCGTCTGGCCCCGACCCTCCTGTCACCTGCCCGGGACCCTCCCAGCAGCCGTGGTGGCACCCTCCCATCCCTTGACCTCTGATCCACCCATCCCAGTGTCCTCCCATCACCATCCCAGTGTCCTCCCATCCCCATCCCAGTGTCCTCCCATCACCATCCCAGTGCCCTCCCATCACTCATCCCAGTGTCCTTCCATCCCCATCCCAGTGTCCTCCCATCACCCATCCCAGTGTCCTCCCATCACCCATCCCAGTGTCCTCCCATCACCATCCCAGTGTCCTTCCATCCCCATCCCAGTGTCCTCCCATCCCCATCCCAGTGCCCTCCCATCACCCCATGGCCTCTCTGACCAGAGAGGAAGCACCAGCCACATTTTGGGAGCAGGGAAGGATGCTCCAGGGTTCAGCCCCCACCCCCTTCCCACACCCCCGGGGAAGGAGAGCATTCCCCAGTGCTGGATTCACTCACCAGAACAGGGCTGAGGCTCAGGGTCACGGTGCTCTCTGGCTCCTCGGCGACAGCAGGGACAGAGCCAGAGCTCAGGGCTTCCAGCATGGCCACCTCGGGGCCAGGATGGCCACCAGGGCCCAGCCCGTTGTGGTCCCTGAGGCAGGGTGAGTCTGAGCCCCCGTTGCCGTCGGGCGGCTCGAGCAGGGCGGCGCCGGGGGACACGAAGCGGCTGTAGAGCACGCTCTTGTCCAGGCGGGAGTAGGGCTTGCCCTCATCAGCTCCAGCTGCCCGCTGCTCCAAGAAGTGGGAGAGCAGCGCCATGCCCTTGAGGACGTTCCCTCGGAAGAGCACGCTCCTCTCGCCCGGGCCCCCGGCCGCCACTTTGGCGTTTTCATCCTCTCCCAGCGCCCCCAGGAGCGAGCCCCCCTCCACCCACCCCTCGCCCGCCACGCCGTCCCTGGGCACCGCACGGCGGCTCCTCGCGGCCGCCCGCTCCTCGGGGCTCAGGTAGGGGTTCTCGATCTCCTCCTCTTCCTCGGGGGGCTCCTGGGGCCGCCCCGGGGCCGGGCCCCGCTCCAGCAGCTCCCGCAGGGCCTGGGGCAGGGACAGGGCGGCGCGGGGGGCCACGCGGTGCTCGTGGATGGGCGGCAGGGCTGCGCAGCGCCCCAGCGCCGACGGGCGCGGCTGCCGCGGGGCCCTGGGCGCCTTCCGCATCTCCGAGGGCTCCATGTTCCGCAGCGTGTCCACGAAGATCTCCATGTCCACCAGCAGCTCGGGGTCCTCCTCGCTCGCGTCCGGGGGGCTCTCAGCCGGGGGCTCGGGGGCTGGGGGCTCGGTGGGGGGCTCTGGGATGCTCTCAGGCTCTTGGGCTGTGCCCTGGGGGTCTCCCATGGTCTCACCCCCCTCCAGCTCAATTTCAGCCTTTGCTGACGCCGCTGTTTCGGATGAAGGCTCTGGACCATCGCTCACCTCTGAGAGGGGGGTCTCGGGGGTGCTGGCGGCTCCCGGGGGGTTCTCTGTCCTCGCTGGCGTGGCTGGAATGGTGCCATCCACGTCTGCCACGCTTCCCTCACCCGTGCCAGCCGGAGCAGCCTGGCCAGCGGCGCCTGCCGAGGGGCACTGCAGGGAGCTGGTCACACTGCTCTGCGGGTCCCCGGGCCTGTCGCCGGCCCCCGGAGCTGCCTTCACCGGCGTGGGCTCGGCTTGTGCTGAGTCCTTCTCCTCGGGGGATCCCTCGGCCAGGAGCCCGGCGGCCTCTGCGCCGCCCGGCGAGCTCTCCCTGCCCACTGCGGCCACAGCAGAGCCGCTGCCCTCCTGCCTGGGGCTGTCCCGCTGCGCCCCGGCAGTGTCGTGTGTCCCGTTCGGAGCCCCCCGTGCCTCCGCCGGCCGCCGCTCGGGCCCGGCCGCGTCCCTGCCCGTCCGCAGCACGGTGACCTGCCGGGCCCTGGGCAGGGCAGGGCCGCGGCCGGCCTTGGTGGCGCACGGGCCACCGGGACCGTCCCCGGGAGCCCCCGCGGGACGCTCGGCGGGGCGGATGGGCAGGAGGGTGCCGTGCACGTAGCTCTCCCGGTGCACGGGCACCTCCGGGGAGGGGGAGCCGTCCCCGCCGGGCCCCCCCTTGCCCCGCTCGTCCTGGCGCCGGGGTCTCTGCGCCGGGGCATAGACCTGCGAGAAGATGGGGCCGTGCGCCGTGAAGTCCTTGAGGAGGCTGACGGAGGACGAGTGCTCCCGGTGGGTCGGGGCGGCGGGGCTGGAGCCCGTCTTCTCCACGATCTCCCTCTCCCAGGCCTGCAGCAGGAGGGACACGCGGGAGGGGCTCCCGTCCCGGCCCCGCGCGCTCCCGGGGCTCTCCAGGCGCCGCGACACCAGCGAGACCTTCTGGAAGCGGGACCTGCCCTCGGGAGCGGCCGCGGCTCCCTGCTTCATGCTGAGCTCCGCGCTGGAGATGAAGGCCCTGCTCTTGGTGTGCCGGAACGGCGGATCCATGCCGGGGGGCCGGGCAGGGGACGGTTCCAGCACCGCGCTCCCCGAACTCCCCGCGCTGCCGGGCTCAGCCCCCGCGGCCGCCACGCTGGGGCTGGCAGAGCTGCAGGGAGAGAAGGAGTGTCTGGGAGAGCTGAGAACAACCCCCCGCGGGAGCAGCCCTGGTCCCAAGGCAGGCCTTTAAACCCCCCAGCCCTCCCTCTGATCCCGAGGGACATTTTGGGAGCGCAGGAGGCGGCTTTGGGGCTCCTGGCGGTGCTCATGCGGGGTGTGGGGGGCTCCGTGGCCCCCTCTGCCTGGCCGTGCCAGCCCTGCTGTGTCCGGCAGGGCTGGTGGGAGCTCTGCCACGCACCGGGGTGGGCTGCGGGCTGTGGCAGAGCCTGGCGGGGCACAGGTGAGCCTGGCGGGGCACAGGTGAGCCTGGCGGGGCACAGGTGAGCGTGCAGAATGCTGCCGGGCCGTGCCGTGCCCCGAGCTGTGGGATGAGTCAGGCGGGCAGCAGGGCTGCGCCGAGTCAGCAAAAGCAGCAAACAAACAAGCCCAGAAAACAACAGGGAAGCTGCTCCGTGGGGGAAAGGCCTGGCTGGGATCGGGAGCAGGGCTGGGGTGCTCAGGAGGAGGTGGATTCCTGAGCAGCTTCATCCCCTGACCCTTCCCTGTGGCTGCGTGGGATTGCTGCGTCCTCCTCTGCAGCTCCACGGGCAGGAGGAAACGAACTGGAATAATGGTCCAGAGCTCACCCCTGACCTGAGATTGTCCCCAGCACGCAGCTCCACCTCCTGGCGTTGGCTGCTCAGGGTGGGCATGGCTCTGGTCCCCGGGGCTCAGGGCAGGGACAGGGACACACGTGCCACCGCAGCTTGGGGGGGTGTGCCACGCTGTGGCCGCATGCCTGCCCCAGAAAGGTTTTATTGCTGGTTTGGGGCTGGGAAGCAGCTGACACAGCAGGTGCTGGGAGGGAGCTGGCAGTGCACTCACGGCCCAGTATCTCCCAGTTAGGAGCTGTTCAGTGTCACCGCCCAGCTGGGGGCAGTGGCGGGGATGGGGATTTGGGGTCAGCCCGAGGACAGGCTGGGATTAAGGTCCCCATCCAGGAATGGGGACACCTCCCTGCACAAGTCGCAGGGCTGCTTTCCCTGGGGGACACCTCGGGAGAGGAGCTGATCCTGCAGCAGCCGGGTGGGACCAACCCAGCACCGGCAGGTTGGGTTTTCCCGGTCCCCAGGGGGATCGGGGGCCGGGGGCAGGCAGGGAAGTGCTGGGTACAGGCAGCTGCCTGCCCCTTCTGCCAGCCCGCCATGCGCCCTCCTGATCCTGCTCTCCCCGGCCCAGCAGGTCTTTCCAGAACAGATAGGAAGAGTTTGTGTCATTTCTCCGGAAGGCGATGAGACCTTGTCTGGGGCAGCCAGCACCGCTGGAGGCTGGGACCAGCCCGGGTGGGGCTGCACAGCCACATGGGCACAGCTGGGTCCCCAGGGCCACAGCTGGGTCCCCAGGGCCATGGCATCCACCACTGGAAGAGGGATGGATGCTCTGGCCGTGCCCGTGGCTGCAGGACAGCACGGGGACACAGAGACAGGGACAGGGACACTGGCTCCGTGCTGGGGGGAGGGGGACCTGCTGACTCAGCATCCTGCCTCTCACCTGGAGCTGCATTTCCAAAGATCTCCAGGTCTGTCTTTCCCATCCCACCCTAGCCCATCCCATCCCGTCCCTGCAGCTGGTGCCCCCCTTGGCCCCCCAGGTCCTGGGAAAGGAGCTCACCCAGAGCCCTGCTCTGCCCCTGCACCACACCTCTGCTGAAACAATTCCCTCTGCAGCGATGGGTCAAGGACACGAGGATGCAAGGACATGAGGACAAGACCCTGCAGCTCCCTGGTTGCCGCTGCCGGCCATCCCCGCCTGCCCGGACGTGCCAGGCTGCATCCAGCGCTGTTGCCACACCGGGGCACCCAGCACGGCTCTAATTAATCCCCTTTGGCCAAGCCACGCCGCTGACCTCGTTTGCTGCCTCCCATCACCCCAAAGGGTCCCCCAGCACCCAGGCCAAAGGAACGAGGTGCTGTTTAATATTCAGGAGAGACGGAGGGGCCGAGGGCGGCAGCTGCGGCTGCCTTTGAGCCGGTGACCACGGATTAAGCTGAGCCTCCGGCCACGTTGGGCTGAGCTCTGTCACCGCGGGGTGAGAGCGGACCTGCCACCTTCAGGAGAATCGGGGACCTGGGCTGGGTGGCTGCTGCACGGGCTGAGGTTCATGGGGAGGGCAGGGGAGCCCCCGGCCCCCCTCGCTGCCCCTGTCCTGCCGGGTCATGGCCAGCCGTGTGCCCGGCACGGGGGGGGGGGACAGCGGTGACAGGGGAGCCCCGCTGTCCCCTCAGCCCGGGTCGTGAGGCCAGCAGGCACGCAGGAGCCCCAGCTCACTCTGGCACCTCTTGGGATGCACTGTAGTGGCAGGAGTTGGATTACAGCCCCAGCAGCCCCCCAAATTCAGGGATTGAAGGTGAGAGGGTCAGAGCTGGGCTCAGCCCCCACCTGCCGGCCCCATCCCCCCCTCCCTGGCCAGCGCTGGTCCTGGGGAAGTCGGGACCCATCCCAGCACCTGCCCGGCCGGGGCTCGGCTCCAAGCACGGGGCAGCCCCCGCGGGTGGCAGCGGGACGGGAGCCCCGGTGCCCGAACCCCTTCCCTGCCAGCCCCCCGCCAGCCGGGCCGGCCCGGGCAGCGCCCGGTGCCCCGCGCCCCCCGTACCTGCCGGCCGAGGGTCCCGCCGTGCCGGCCGGGTTCTGAGCCGCGCCGTGCCGTGCCGTGCCGTGCCGTGCCGCGCCGAGCGGGCTCGCGGGGCTGCTCTCTGCACACCGCACAGCTGGGCGGACCGGCAGAGTCACCCTGAGCACCCAGCCCTGAGCACCCAGCCCTGGCGCAGCGGAGGTTTGGCATTCCTCAGGTGCTGACAGCCGGGGAGCCGGTCAGGCTGGTTCCAGACCCGGCTCCCCCGTTTCTTCCGACTCAGCAGTGCCGGGAGGGAGCCCGGCCGGCCTGGGTGGCTCTGGGCCCCCCCCCCGCTCTCTCCCACCACCCACCGAGTGAAGGGCGATGGGAACCTCGGATGGGACACCAGGGACCGCTTTGTCCCCGCGCCTCCGGCCAGCGCGGGGCTCCACCAGGGGCCGGGAGGGGGTTGGCAGGGTCCCAGCAGGGCGGTGAGGGGCTGGGGTCCGCAGGGCTGGGATCGCCCCGGTCAATCCTCGGGGATCCCACTCGGAGCCCCCAGCACTGCAGCGCGTTCCCGAGGGGCTCCGAATGCGGGGACATCCCCCAGGTCTCAGAGGGCTGGGGCTCTCCAGGGGCTTCACACGGGCTCGGGGAGGGGGTGGACATCACAGTAGCCCTGGGCCACCGCGGGAGACCTGACCCCGGGGCGCAGGGCCCCGTCCCGGCCGGGCTGGGAGCGCAGCCGGGCCAGCACCCGCCCCGTGTCCTCGCCCTGCCCTCCCGCGCCGCCCCAGCCCGCGGAGCCCGCTGCGGTGCCAGCCTCTGCCCGGGGCCACCACTCCCGGCTGCTGGCCCAGCCCAGGAGCCTCCCCGGCCACCGCCAGCCCGGCGCAGGTGGCCACAGCTCAGCCCTGCTGGGGCGCCCGGGGCCACCCAGCTCTGGGTGACACCGCTCACGTGCTGGGGAAACTGAGGCACGGCCGAGCTCCCTCTGCCGGGTTCTGGCCGGTCCCCGGTCCCCTCCCTGCCCTTGGCCGGGACTCCAAGGGTGGCTGAGCACCCAGGCGGGGACCGGCTGCCTGTCCTTGTGGCTCGGGCACGGGCTGTGCCCCCTGCATCCCCCCGGCGCTGGCAGGAGGGGCAGCCACGGGGTCCCGGCAGCCCCGGCCCGCTGGGGCTGGGTCAGTGCGGGTGCACGCGTGTGTTTGGCGTGTATCAGGGTGTGCCACGCTGTGCCAGGGTGGGTGTCCGTGCCGAGCCAACCCAGGCTCCAGCGGGAGTTCCCTTCACAGCCCCGCAGCGGCTGAGTCAGAGCTGGGGAGGGTCCCCCCGCAGCAAACCAGTTCCCCGGGCACTGGAGAAACTGGAGGGACACCGGGGCGAGCCTGGGCTTTGAGTCACTGTGTGCGAAGGGAGGGACACGGGACGGGGCACGCTGGGGACGGGCGGGGTCGGGCTCAGCCGCAGCTCCCGGCCGGGACACGGGGCAGGGGGGAGCCCCAGAGCGCCCCGAGTCCTCCCGGGGCTGCAGGGGCGTCCCGCGGTCATCGTCCCTCCAGGCGGGGGGAAATGGGAAGGTAGGAGTGGAAAAGGGAAAGGAAAAGGAAAAGGAAAAGGAAAAGGAAAAAAAGGAAAAGGAAAAGGACCCCGCCATGAGCCGTGTCCCCTCCCTCGCTGGACACGGGTGCCTGTCGCCGTTCCCAGCGGGACCCGGAGGGCTCTGCTCCGCTCTGCCCCAGCTGCAAAGCGTTTCCAGCTCTCAGCACCGGGGCGGGGCAGCCGCTGCTGCTGTTTGGAGGCAATGAGGGCGATGGGCCCTGGAGGCAGCAGCCAGCTCAGCTTCCTTGCGAGCACCCTGAGCAGGACTTTGAAGGGCGTCCTCCAGCCCCCCAAGAGAGATGAGAGCCCTGTTTGCCAGTGAGAGGAGGAAGATGCAGGAGAGGCCGGTGCCTGGGGAGGTGAGATTCAGCTGCTGAGGAGAGGCTGTGCCCTCCTGGCTCCCCCAAAACAATTTTCTCCCCCACTGCCTGGGTTTGCTGTTGGGGAAGCGAGGTCTGAGCAGGGCTGGGGGGATTTAAGGGGCAAGGGCAGACGTGTGAGCTCTGGGCTGGGGGGGTCTGCAGCCTCTGAGGAATATCCTTCAGCTATCGATTCCCCTTTATCAGGGAGCAGGAATATGTATGGGCTGATCAATCCCGCGCTGGAGCCGATCAATCAGCTGCTGCCCCGGGGGCTTCTATCAAAGGGAGCTGCCGAATTTGGGCACAGCCCATGGCTGCAGGCCAGGGGGCAGGGCTGTGACTATGCCCCTCTGCCCCCTGCCCTGCGGGCCGAGCCTGGCCCCGGGCAGCACCCTCAGGATCCTCCTCACCCCGCCCGTGCCGGTGCCAGTGCCCCGGGGAGCCCCGCTGGGCACGGCCACGCTCCATGCCCGGAGCTCCGGGGCACCCACAGCCCGCGAGGAGCCCCAGGGGAGCGTTTTTGGAGGGTGGGGAAGGCGCTGCCTGCTGAGGGCACCCTCGGGGGGCACGCCTGTGCCAGTGTCCCCCCAGCCCCGCGTTCCCAGCGCTGGGAGCATCCCTCAGTCCCGGCTGGGGAGCAGGGGGTGTGGGGGGCCAGGGAGGGGGAGGAGCAGCCCCGTGGCCTCCTGTATTGATTGCTCTGTAGCCAAAGGTCAGCGGCGAGCGTGGAAGGGTGGGGAGGAGGGAGGTGGGCTGCGAGGGGCTCGCTGCCAGCCCTGGGGCTGTGCCAGCCTCAGGCAGGGTGGGGTGGAGTGCCCAGCATGGGCACCCACCGCTCCCCCTCGTGCCTCAGTTTCCCCACCTGCAATGGGCTGGCAGGACTGGGCAGTGGCCACCAGGGTCCTGGGCTGGGTGGGTGGGGAAGGGGGCGCTGGGGGCTGGAGGGAAGGGTCTGTGCCCACAGGAGGGGGTGGAGGAAGGCTCGGAGAGGCTTGGAGGAGGTTTGTGCATCTGTGTGCAGCCAGGAGGGCTGTGCCTGCGGGGTGGGCAGGGAGAGGGATCAGTTTTCCTTGGCAGGAGCTCGGAGGCCGCTTTTGAGCTGGTCAGCTGTGACAGCGACAGCGCTGGAAGATGGTGCTGGAGCCTCAGCCCAGATAAGATCATTTTCCACGGCTCTTCAGGACCCTGGAGGGGCTTGCAGCACCCTGGGGACAGTGGTCCCCAACTCTGCCAGCGCTGTGACCCTCGTGCCCGGGTGCTGCCCATCCAGGGCTCATCCTGCCGGGTCAGGGCCCGGGTGGAGCCCCGGGGCAGCTCCGTGGCTCCGGCCCAGGGACAGCAGCGCTGGCCCTGGGCTCGCAGAGCTGCTGCCCTCGCCCCGGCCGTGCCGAGGGGGAAGATTTACAGGCTGTCAGAGCCGGGGCCAGAGGTCAGCAGGGGTCAGAAAGTCCATTTCAGTGAGGTCACTGTCCACTTCTTTCAATCTAATGAAGCCATTATTTGTGAAAGCGGCCGCTTTGCCGGCTCTTCCCTTGAAGCCGAGCAGGGCACAGCCACGGGCTCTGAAAGAACAGGAAGGAGTCCCCGTCCCTTCCCTTCCGCGTTTGCCATTCAGCAGCCCCGAAAACAAACACACCACCCACGGAAACATGACACTGCTGCTGTGGGCTGGGACACGGCACCGGGAAAGGGGTGGAAGCGCCCAGAGCGGGGATGTGGCTGCATCCCCTGGCTGGAAAGTCACTGAGGACGGGCAGAAATCGGGGCGTGCTGAGGAAGTTGCTGCTGCCTGCAAATAGTTACAGGAAAATGCCTCTGGGGCTGCTGCTGTCACTGCTGTCCGTCAGGAGGGGGCTGCAGGGGGAGGCTGGTGCAGGGTGTGGGTTATTTCCTGAAGGATTCGTCGTGGAGAAGGCAAGACAGAGCTCATTCCTCAGCAGATCCTTCCCCCGTGCCCTCACACCGCGCAGGCTGCGCCCTCCCCAAATCCCGAGTGAAACGGGGAAAACCGGGCAGGAGCTGGCATGGGAGGGTGGGTTATCTTCCCCCTTCCTGCCCCAGCTATCCCACAGCCGAGAGGAAAACGAGGATGAGTGTGGAACCTCCGCAGCCAGAAGAGGGGGCCAGACGCGCTCCTGTCCCGGGATAGTCCCGGGCTGCACCCGCGCTGGCTGTGAGTGCCAGCGGAGAGGGGGAGGCGAACAGGGACAGGACCACGGTTTCCTTCCTGCCAGGACTGCCACCAGCCCCGTCCTGGACCGGGAGCTCTGCGGCTGCCAGAGCCTGGGCAGGGATGGGAGGGGGATCCCGTAGGAAACACCGGCCAGACCCTTCCCTCCTCCTGCGGCAGGTGAGGTGCTGCTCCTCGGCTTTGGGGAATCGGCTCAGGACTGCGAGGAGAGGGCAGAGGAGCTTCCTCCAGCCCGGCTCGTGCCCGATGAGAGCCGTGTGAAGGTGAGGGGACACGCTGTGACACCGGGTAGGGTCACTCGTGGCACCTTTCGCTCTGTCTGTGTCCCGTGGGACACGGATCCACCTGCACCGAGTCCTGGCGGGCTGGGGCTCCCCCAGCAGCTCACTTGGGCGCCTCCACAGAAAAAAAAATCCTCTTCCTCCTCTTCCTCCTCTTCCTCCTCTTCCTCCTCTTCCTCCTCTTCCTCCTCCTTTGCTGTCGGCCCGTGGAGTCCAGCGGGGCTGCTCGGCTCTGTGGGGAAGGGGCAACGAGGAGTCCCCGGTGCGCGGGGCAGGAGCAGGGCGAGAGGGAGGAAGAGCAGGAGGAGGAAGAGGAAGAGCAGGAGGAGGAAGGCACCGCCAGGACCCTGGACAGGGCCGCGGTTCAGCACCACGGCCAGCGGCAGCGGCCCCGCGGGCGGCGGGGCCCTGCGCGGGGATTCCCCACGCGGGATTTCACCGCCAGCCCCGGCCCGGCCCGGGGGTCCCCCCGCGGGTGACACCGCGGTCCCCGCCCCGCCCGGTGACCGCGCGGTGCCCCCCGGTGCTCCGCTCGGTGGCACCACGCGGGACTGGCCCCTCGTGGGGCGGCGGCGGGGGGCTCAGAGGGCACCCCCAGCCCAGCTCCCCCTCGGGGGGCGCCGCCGGCTCGGTTCGGTTCGGGGGCGGCGGGGGCACCCCCGGGCACGGCGCGGGCGCGGCGGCGGGCGGCGCTGTGCCCCCGCGGCCGGGGCATTGTCCGCCGCCGGAAATGGAGCCGCTGGTCACTCGCTCGCCCTTTGTCCCCGCCCGGCCCGGGGGGCGCCGGGCCCCCGACACCGCCCCGGCACCGCTCCCCGCCGCCGGTGCCGCCGGGACGGGGGAAAACGGGACCACGGGGGCTGCGCGTCCCGGGGCTCGCACGGTGCGGGCTGCGCGCCCCTCTCCCGGGACACGGGATGGGGCTGGGGCGCAGGAAGCCCCCGGTGCCCCGGGAAGCCGCCCCCTCCCCCGTGCTGCCGCTCGGCCGGTTCCCGGTCCCACCGGGCTCGCAGGTGGCTCCGCTCGTGGGGAGGGGGCGCGGAGAAACGAGGTGGAAGCTCCCCGCGGTGCCTGGGGGTCCCAGCTCCAGCCCCCCCTCCCCGGGTGTCACCTCTTGCCTTGACAGGTGGCCTCGCCCCTAAGTGCCCTAAGTGTGGGGGGGTCGGCCCACAGAGCCCCCCCCCCCCCGCTGCAAATCCCTCCCGGAATGTGTCGCTATTACGGGGGGGTTAATTAGGATCACGTGGGGACGGATGGCGGAGCAGGGCCCGGCGCCCCCCGGCCCCGCGGGTGGGTCCTGGGGGGGGGCGGGGGCTGCTATTGTCTGCGAGAATTTGGGAGCCTTTGAAAAAACCCTCCCGCTCCCTCCCACCCCTATTGTTGGAGTGAAGATGGAGTCAAACCTCTCCCGGCTCCCTCCCGGCGGGGTCTAAGCTGGGTTTTTTGTTGTTTTTTTTTTTTTTCCTCCTTTTTTTTTTCTTTTTTTTTTTCTTTTTTTTTTTTTTTGGCTGGCCTGATACCCTCAAAGCTGGCCGAGGAGGAGGAGGAGGGAGGAGGCGGTAACAGCCACAACTCGGAATTTGCAAGCGAGTGTCGGGATGGGGTCTGTTTCCAACCAGCAGTTTGCAGGTTAAGTTATATTATTGTCGCAGCCCGCCTCGGCTCCGCGATTATTAATAACGAGGGCAGAGCCCGGCTGGGGGGCGCAGGGACCCCCCCGACCCCGGCCCAGGCAGTGCCGCTGCCCGCGGCCGGGCCCGGCCGGCTCCTCTGCCCCGCGCAGCGCTGGGGGCTCGCAGGGGGGGATTTATCGGGGTTTTCACCCCACTCCAGCCCCAGGATGACCCCAGAAGTTTGGGGCCGCTGGCGGCTGCTGGGGGTGTTTGGGAGCGGGGGTGGGACGGTGCAAGGGGGGAATGCTGACGGCGAGGGAGAGTTTCTCCAGCGTGGCTTGCTGGGGGCAGGGGGGTTCCGGGTTGGTGTTTTGGGGGATTTTTTCCCCTTTTTTTTTAGTTTTGTTTTAGTATTTTGATTTTAGAAAAATAATTTGGCTATTTTTTTCATTGCTCGTTTGGTCTTTTTGTGTGTGAGTCTGGGATTTAAATTTTTTTTCAGTTTTTTAACATTTTTTAGGGAGAAACGGATTTAGGGCTCCCGCTCCACGTACTGGAGCGCTGGCAGGATCTGCCTTCGTTTCCTGGGGCGATCCCCATGCACACGTGGAGGCAGAGCTCACCTCTCTGTTGTTTTTTCGGGCGGTTGGGGATTTTTGGGGCATTTTCCAGCCTGGCACCGCGAGCAGGATTGGAGGCTCCTGTGCAGGGTGCGGGGCGGCTGGGCCGGGGGCACCCGCGGCCCCCCCAGCCCGCGGCTCAGCGGCTCCGTGGGTCTCTCGCCAGGTGCGAAGGCGGGCGAGGAGCCGGCCGGAGACTCGCCCAAGGCCGAGAACGAGTCCCAGCCCCTGCACGGCTCCGGCATCTGTAAATGGTTCAACGTCCGCATGGGCTTCGGCTTCCTCTCCATGACCGCCAAGGGCGGCGCGACCCTGGACTCGCCCGTCGATGTCTTCGTGCACCAGGTACGGGCGGGGTGCTGGGGAGGGCAGGGGAGCCCCCTGCGGAGGATGGAGGCGGGATGGGGACCCCCCTGCCCCCCCGGGAGGGTGGCAGGGCCGGCACCGCCGCAGCCGGGGCTCCCCTCCGGGGACCGGCGCTGTAAGGCGATCCCGAGCGATTTCATTTTGCCGTCGTTGTTGCTGAGGAGCCCCTCGGGACCGGGGGAGCAGGTGCCCGCGGGGCCGGGCCGGAGCGGGGACACCCGCGGGGACTCGGGGAACGGGCGGCGCTGCCCCGGTACCCGCTCCCGGGAGCCCCGAGCCGGGCCGGGATGCGGCACCGGGAGCTCTTCCGCCGGAGCTCCTCCCGGGACCGGGCAGCTCTGCCCGAGCCCTTTGTCCCAGTCGCGGGTGGCACAAAGGCGTCGCGTTTGTGTCCCTGCGGGTCCGTGTGACAGTGACAGTCCCGTGTCCGGGTCTGACCCGGCTGAGCGGGGAAGCTCCACGCGTGTCGGGGACCCTGCCCCGAGGGAAGTCGTGGATGAGGGAATAAACGCCCCGGATCTCGGGGAGGACCTGCCGGGAGCTGCCCCGGGGCTGGGGAAGGGGTTTGGAGATGGTGCCCAGGACGGGGCTCTGAGTGGTGCCCCTCACCTCGGGACAGCGGCCGGGGGGCAGAGCGAGCACGAACGAAGGGGGCGCGGGTGTTTTTGGAGCAAACACGGGGTTTGTGCACATGACTGAGAGCAGCACCGTGGTTCCGGCTCTGGGGAGTCCCCGGAGCAGCCGCCTGCAGTGGCTGCTGCTCTTCACGGGCCCAAACCCCCCAAAGTGGGTCCATCCTGGGGGCTGGGGGTGCAGGACTGAGCCCTGGGCTCTGAGGAGCTCCTGGAGTAGGGGGTCCCGGGGGTCGCTCACTCCCTGCCCTCGAGGGGGGGCTCCAGGCAGGACTGGCAAGGAAATGATGGCCAGGGGAGATGCCAGTCCCTTCTCCCTTGGCTGTGGCAGGGGCAAACGCCTTGGTAGGAGCTGCTCTCCCAGGCACAGCTGGTTTCAAGTCAAGGGCTCCAAATCAGCCAGGGGAAAAGAGATCCTGGCGTTCTCCGGAGAGCAAATGGGCCTTTGCATCTCAATGCAGCGCAGCGGGACCCAGCGCTCCTGGGGAGAGCCTCCCGCCCTGCTCCTGGGGTTTATTGCCCCCAGACAGTCTGGTTTCCTGATTGCTCCTGCTCACATTCCTGCAGGGGAAGGGAATTAGCTGGGGTGTCTCTGTCGGGAGCGTCCTCCTGCCCTGCAGCCTCCCGGTGCCCCGCGGTTCCTAAGGCCGGGGGAGCCGTGGGACCCCAGAGATTGCAGCGTTCGGGAAATTCGGGGAACTCTGGGGAAAAGCGGCTTATTTTGGGTGGCAGAGGGGCCGGGGGTGTGGGGGGCTCCCCTGCTGCAGCAAAGGGCTTTGCCCCACCAGAAGCTTTGGGCTGATGGAGAATTCTTCTCCTCCGGGCCGGGTTTCGCCTCCTGCTCCTCTCACTGGTGGCACAAAGTCTCTGCTCTCCTGCAGAGACAGCCGGAGCTGCTCGCGGTGTCCCTCCTTGCAGAGCATCTCCTTGCAGAGGGAACAGCTCACGCTGCCACCGCGGCCTCGCTGCTTTTGGGTGGCTTGCAGGGAATCGGGTCCTTGTCCCGACGCTGTCCCCACCCCGGGCACCCGGGCGCTTCCCGAGAGCCCGTGTCGGCCCCGCTCCCGGGGAGGGAGTCAGGGCTGCGAGGGCAAAAGCCACCAAAAGCCACCAAAAGCCACCAAAAGCCACCAAAAGCCACCAAAAGCCACCAAAAGCCAGGGGGGGCAAGGCTCAGGGCTCGCTGTGCCCTGCCCAGCACCCAGCGCCCCAAACCAGCTTTGGGGCTGAACACTCCGGAGCCCCTCAAAACCCGCTCCTTCCCCTCTTCATTTACATATGTGAATGATGACCCACAGGAAGTAATTGTGGGAGAAAGAAGGGAATTGGCCTCTTTAGATCTATTAAATCACTTTATTACAGGAACCAGGTCTGAATGGCCCCTCTCTGCAGGGAGCGCGTCTCCATCTCCCTCTGCCTTTATCTGATCACAAAGAGATTAAAATCTCGGCAGGACAGGAGACTAACAGGGCTCCTCGGGGCTGCCTTTCCCTGGCATTGTGAGCTAAAAATGAGGCATTTGGGTTCAAATGCCTCCCCTGGACACTGGAGATGGATTCATTTGGGGGCTGTGAGGAGACAGGAGGGATGAAGCAGAGGGGAGCAGAGCAGATCGTCCCGGGGAGGCCAAAGGCTGAGCAGCACCCCTGAGGGAAAATGGGGATCTTGAGGTGGCAGAAATTGGGCTGGTGGTGATGGTGAAGACCCCAAAGGTGCAGTGGTCCCCATGGGATGGGCTCCCGGGCTCTGAGCATCACTCACAGGAGTGTCGAGATGCCTGGGAAGGCAACATAGAGGGAAAGGAGAAAATCAAGGCTCGGGGCCGCTGGTTGGAGCTGGAGGAGCAGTGCTGACCAGCCGGGCTGGGATTTGGGTTGGCTCTGGCTGGAGGCAGAAGGAAAAACGATCTCCACTGCCTGGAAATTGTTGCTCTCCTCTTGGTTTGCATTTCCGAGCGTTTCTCCCAGCCAGCAGGTCCAAACCCTTGATAAATGCAGTTAGTTGGGATTTTTTGCTCCTTCTCGCGGTTTTAGCAAGAAATTCTGCCGGGCACCGTGGGCTCCCGTGGCTGCAGGGTTTGGTCACTGGTGTCTCGGTCCTGAGTGTCCTTGTGGGGACACAAAGCTGTGCCCGTGGTCAGACCCGCTGGGGCTGGGATGTGGCACTCCCTGGGCAGTGTGGGACCCGTGTCACATCCCAGCAGGGGAGGGGCTCCTGTCCCCTGCGATGCCGGGCAGGGGATGGATGGGATGAGGGGGGTGGAAGTGGCCGTTTGGACACGGCTGAGCCCACCTGGGCTGTCACCCACCTGTGCCTGTGCCACCCCGTTCGTGCGGCCAGGATAATACAAATAATCATCCACGTGAGCGTGACGTGAGGCCTTTAAAAAAAAATCGTGTTTGGAGGCAGCTCCATGGCTGAGCGTGCAGGAAAGGCAGGAGGGGCAGTTCCTCTGTCAGAGAGCACCCCCAGCCTTTCCCTGCTGCCTTTCCCTGCGCTGGGGGCAGGACCCGAGCGGGGCTTTGGGCTGTGCAGGGCAGGATCCGAGCGGGGCTTTGGGCTGTGCAGGGCTGGGGGCAGGATCCGAGCGGGGCTTTGGGCTGTGCAGGGCAGGATCCGAGCGGGGCTTTGGGCTGTGCAGGGCAGGATCCGAGCGGGGCTTTGGGCTGTGCGGGGCTGGGGGCAGGATCCGAGCGGGGCTTTGGGCTATGCAGGGCTGGGGGCAGGATCCGAGCGGGGCTTTGGGCTGTGCGGGACTGGGGGCAGGATCCGAGCGGGGCTTTGGGCTGTGAGGGGTTGGGGGAGCAGGATCCGAGCGGGGCTTTGGGCTGTGCAGGGCAGGATCCGAGCGGGGCTTTGGGCTGTGCGGGGCTGGATCCGAGCGGGGCTTTGGGCTGTGCGGGGCAGGATCCGAGCGGGGCTTTGGGCTGTGCAGGGCTGGGGGCAGGATCCGAGCGGGGCTTTGGGCTGTGCAGGGCAGGATCCGAGCGGGGCTTTGGGCTGTGCAGGGCAGGATCCGAGCGGGGCTTTGGGCTGTGCAGGGCAGGATCCGAGCGGGGCTTTGGGCTGTGCAGGGCAGGATCCGAGCGGGGCTTTGGGCTGTGCAGGGCAGGATCCGAGCGGGGCTTTGGGCTGTGAGGGGTTGGGGGCAGGATCCGAGAGGGGCTTTGGGCTGTGCGGGGCTGGGGGCACCGAGGGGATGGGGAATCCGTGACGCTCCATCCTCGAGGGACACGGGCAATAATATCTCGCTTTTCCTGCTTCCCGTGCTCGCTCCGCAGGAGCAGGGTCACCCCCACGCCGGGACCGGGGCACCAGAGGTGCACATCTCTGGGGAAGGAAGAGATCGGGGAATCACAGATTAGTTTGGGTTGGAAGAGACCTTTAAAGGTCATTTAGTCCAACCCCCCTGCAAGGAGCAGGGAACCCCCGCAGAGATCCCCTGGGGTAGAAATGCTCGTTGGAATCTCTGCTTTTTTTTTGGGGGGGGGAAGAGGGGTAGTAGCAATTTCTTTGGGTTTGTTTATTCTGTGGTTTTTTTTTTTTTTTAAATAACCGCTGGAATGAAATTGTATTGCGCCGCTTGTGCGCCGCGTCCCGATGGGCAATGCTGAAAGAGAGTGGCTTTATTCCACCCCTGAAACTCCCTCAAGACGCTCACACACACAAAAAACCCTCCTGTCTCTGTCTAAAGATTAACTGATGGCCGCAGGCACATCCCTTCCCCCAGCTCCCCCTCCCTGCCCCAGGGAGAGAAAACACCCTGGAATGGTCTCCTAGATAAAACGGCCCAAATGAATGGGATTGCTCCGGGATGGAGCCGCGGAGGGCTGGGATGGAGCCCCCGGCCCCGCCGCCCCCTCCTCCAGCTCCGGCGTTGCCTTTTTCCCGTTCCCTGTTCCCTTTCTCCCCAGAATTAGCGGCATGGAGCTGAAATCATCCCGGGAGACGCAGGCTGCTCCGGGCCGCGCTCCTGCTTAAGGACGGGAGCACAAAATTATTTCGCAGCCACTGATCCCAATTAGCTGCCCCTGGGAAGTGCAGGAGAGTTTTGGGGGGGAAAGATACAACCAAAGGAGCTAAAAGGATTTAGTACAGGAAACTGATGGATTAAACTCTGTGGTAGATGCCTTTTCTTTTTTTTTTTTTTTTTTTTTTCCCTCTCGTAGTTGTTGCCTAGAGTTTAATTTTACTGACTTGTGGTGGAAAATTAGGAGCAAACATCGTTACTTTGCCAGGGAAATGTCTTTATTTTGATTTTAGTTGAAATCGGTAGGGGTCCTTAGGGATATTGCACCAGATGACGGGGAGGGAGCCAGAGGAGAGCCTTGGTGGTGTTTTGTTAAATCTCCGTGCTCTCCCCGAGGGCTCCAAAGGCATCGCCCTCCTCATCTCCGCACAGCGCCCGGGGCTGAGGCAGGAGCCCTTTGCCGAGCCCATCCCCGTTTGTGCGGGGGGCAGGAGGGGCCGGGGGGATTCCTGCTCCAAGCCCTTCCCAAAACCCAAACCCAGCAGCAGCAGCAGCGTCCCTGGAGCTCCTGGCACCGGGAAAGATTTGCTGTGGGGTCTGGGGACGGGGCAGGGCTTTGCCTTTGGGGACAGGGACCCATCCAGGCACAGGCTGTGAAGGCGAAGGGACATTTCCCTGCTGGGGCTGGGACTCGGGTCACTGGCAGAGCCCAGCCCTGCCCTGCCCTGCCCTGCCCTGCCTGCTCCGGGGGCTGTTTGCATCGGGCAGTGCCCAGCCGAGGGGAGAACTGCTCTGCCAGGGCTGGGCTGGGGCCGCTGCAGCCGCGGGACTGCGGTGGCCGCATCCAGCGGCGATGGGAGCACCCGTGGCTCGGGAATTGGGCAAGTGTCAGCCCCACACCCAGTCACAGCCGGGCTGCTCCCACTGACCGAGCCGAACCGGAGCTCCTGGGGCCGGGAATGCTTCCCCGGGATGGCCCTCGGGGCTCGTGGGGGCTGCCCTGGGGGCTGCCCTGCACCCCCGCGGGGTGGCTGGTGCCCTGGAACCGGCAGAAGGGGGGATCAGAGGGACAGGGACGCTGTGGCTCTGGGGGCTGCAGGGGAGGGTGGGTCTGCACGGTGCCACCTGAGCCAGGGGTCACCATGGACAGGGTACCCCAGGGATGGGGGCATGGCCCCCCCCGGGGGCTCAGCAGTCCCTGGGCTGCTTTTCCTGACCCTCCTCTGCAGACAGGGGGGAACTAAGGCACAGGCCCTGCCTGCAGTGGGGCTGGGCTGCCCGAAGTGCTCTGGGCAGGGCTCAGACGCTGCCCTGGCACAGCTGGGCACTGCCAGCAGTGTTTCTGCGGCCGGGCTTACCCCAGCATCCCAGCCCGGCTGGTTTTCCAGGGATCTCAGTTTAAAGGGCTCTGCAGAGCCGAGGTGCAGCGGCTGCTCCGCCCCGGGCCCCGCAGGACACAAAGATGGTTTGATTGAGTGGCCGGGGCTGGCCGGGAATAAACGTCCCCTTGTGTCGCGCAGGGGAGGCCGCGGGGACAATGGTGACCCCGGGGCCGGCCGAGCCCCTCCGGAGCCCGGCGGGGTGGGGGAGAGCCCGAGCCGGGCGGTTCGGGGGGCAGCGCTGGGGTTTGGGGCGCCCCGCGGTGTCACCCCTTCGGGACGGGAAGCGCGCCTAAGTGCGGGAGCCGTGATGAGGGGTTTGCTGGGTGGGAGGAAGAGGAGGGATGAAGGCACCCGTGTGCGGGGGGGACAGCTAGCCCGGCGGGTGGGAGCGCTCGGGCGCTCACGTGCTGCGGCTTTGTCCGCCCTAAATAACCGGGGAGGGAGGGAAGGGAGGGGGAGAAAGGCAGAGGTGCCCGCTGAGGTGCCCGGGGGCCGCTGGGGAAGCTGTGCCAGCTGTGCCAGCTGTGCCTCTGTCCCCTGCCCCCCCGGTTAACTCTGGGCCCGATGGCCACAAGGAGATCCTGGCGCTGGGCTGCTCTTCCTTTGGGATGGCAGCGCTTTGTGACCCCGAGCCCGGGGCCACCCCACACCCCCAAAGCGCTGCCACCCCCCGGGACTGAGCCCGCGGCTCCCCCGAGGGAGCCACAGCCCGAGCCCAGCGCCCAGGGGCGAGCTGGGCACGGCGCTGGCGAGCGCAGGGGCTGGAGGGGGTCAGAGGGCCCGCGGCCATGCCGGCCACCCTTCCTCCCCCCGCCGGGGCCTGGAACTCCTGGAATTTGGGCAGCGGGAGCGCGGCCGCCGCCGGCCCTTTGTTCTCCTGGCCGGTGGCTCCCGGCCCCGGCCCTCCCCTGCGCTCCCCCCCATCCCCAGCATCCCCGGCTCGCTCCAATCCCCCCCTTCCTCTCTTTATTTTTTGGGGGGGGTGTGGGTGTGCGGAGGCCTGGGAAGGCTCCGGCTTTGTGTGTGGTGTGGGACAGGGGCTCTGGGCCCCTTCCTTTCAGATGCAGGAGGTATGCAGCTAATTCAATGGGCTGCAGTTTGATTACCTATCTGATAACAGAGGAATGCCAGCAATGTGTGTGTTTTGGGAAGGGGGCAGGGGGGATGCGCAGGGACCACCGGCCACTCTGCAGCGCACATCAAAAGGCTGCGGTGGGAGGGGGGAGGGGGGAGAGCTGGGACGCCCCAGCCTCTGTCCCCCCCTTCCCCGGGGAGAGGGCGTTTCCTTTGGCCTTTTGGCGGAGGGGGCTGGGGGTGCTTGTCATCCTCACCCGCTCCTGGAAAATAAATCGCTTCCCCGTCATGTTGTGGCAGCTTCTGCCTCATCCCTCCTCTTCCTCCAAGTGGGGCTGAGGGTGCGCGGGGCTGGACTCTGGCAGAGGGGCGGGGGTGCCCAAGGAGGGGCTGAGCTGGGGGGCCCAGCACCACCAGCCCGGGTGCTGGGGACCCCCTGGCACGGCTCAGCTTTAGCCCGAAGCCAGGGGCTGAGCGCCTGGGAGTTTTCATCCCCGCAGTGTAAACACAGCTGGGCCAGCTGGGGCTGTAAACGCCCTGAGAGGAGCCACGGGAGGTGGTTGGGCTCGGCCCCCGGCTCCCCGGGCTGCCTCCCGTGCCAGGGAGTGATGCTCAGCCCCTCCTTACCCCCAAACCCTGGGGCTGCTGTGGGAATGAGGTAAATTCCCCGTTTGGGGTAGCTCCTATTGCCCAAATCACCTCAGGCTGGGGACGGGCCGGGGTGGTGGCAGAGCCGTGGTGCTGGGGCACCTCTGGGACGTGCTGGTGCCTTGGGCACAGAGCTCCTGCCTGGGGCAGCTGCGTTGGTGGTGGGGAGCAGTGTTTGATCACTCTTTGGGGGGTTTGCCAGGGGCTGGTGGTGCTGGCACTGCCCTGGGTGGGCACAGGGGGCCGTGGCACTCTGTCACGTCCTTTTTGTCATTTGGGACCTCAGAGCTCAGGGTCTGGCTCTCCCTTGAGGCAGTAGGAGCAGGTCAGAGGGCCAAGGAGGGTCCCTGTGGCCACTCTGGATCCCATGCCAGCAGCCAAGGGGATCCAGGGCCTGTGGGTGACTTGACCCAGCACATGGGGTCTGTCCCACCCTGAGCTGGACCCCCAGGCACAGAGAGGGAGGGGGAAAGCAGCAGAAAAAGGGGTCTCAAGGGTTGCTCCTCGAGCTCTGCTGCGCTCCCACTTCTCTCATGCCCAGGGACACAGGGACAATCCCGCAAGGCCCTGCCAAGAAAAATTCCCTCCTAGAAGCCAACAGCTCCATTTCTCCCCTCTCTGCTTTTCCGTGGGCTGTTTCCCCGTGACTCCCGGTGAGATTCAGAGCAGGGGTGGGAGCAGACGGTGCCTGCCCGTCCCGCACGGCGCTCACGGAGCCTCGGTGCGGGGAGAACGGGAGAACACGTGATGGGAGCTCTCCGGCCATGAATGGGAGATGCTCCATTCATAAATGCAGGGTCGCGCTGCAGCCGCGCAGGCGTTGGGAATCCCCAGGGCAGGAGCAGGAGCTGCTCCTCCCTCTGAATTCAGCAAATCCCCCTGAATTCGCTGCTCGAGCTCGTTGTGGCTCGCAGAGCTGCGGGGATGCCGAGCTGGAGCTGCTGCCCCCGGGATGCTCAGGGCACAGGGGGAGAGAATTCCCGCCTGCCTCACCCAGCTCTGCTCCTTAGGGATTTGTTCTGCTGAGATGGACAGAGCCCCTCAAAGTGGAGGGGGGTTCTCCTGTCACCTCACAAGCCCCCCTTCCCAGCCTGGGTTTTTCTTGGCTCCCCTGCTTTGATTGTGTGGTGATAACCGAGGTGGTGTTCCTGCAAGGAACGGGAGAAGCTCCCAGCAGTGATAATCCTGAGCCAAATGGCTGCTTAATTAATTATTGCAGGGAGTTAAAGGGCTTGAGCTGAGCTGTGCTGGGGGCCGGCAGTGCCAGCCCGCAGCCTCCTGGCCTTGCCACAGGGCCTGCCACGAGCCCGGCTCGCACCACTGCGCAGAGCCCTGAGATTCTTTTGTATTTAAAAAAAAGCAGAACCAAGGGGCAGGCAGAGGGGACATTTACAGCTCTTGTGGTGCAGAGGGCTTTGTGCTGTGCCTGGAGAACACCCAGCTCTGTGCTGACCCCCGTCCTCTCCCTGTGCCCCCTCCCCAGAGCAAGCTGCACATGGAGGGCTTCCGCAGCCTGAAGGAGGGCGAAGCTGTCGAGTTCACCTTCAAGAAATCATCCAAAGGTTTGGAGTCCATCCGGGTGACCGGCCCCGGGGGCGTCTTCTGCATCGGCAGCGAGAGGAGGCCCAAGGGGAAGAGCCTCCAGAAGCGCAGATCGAAAGGAGACCGGTGAGGGCCGGGGTGGGGCCGAGCCCTGCGGGCACCGGGAGCTGCCCGGGCACCCCGGGGATGGCACGGGGCCGGGGGGCCGGGCGGTGACCCCGGCTCTGGGAAAGCAGCTTCCTGCGGTGCCTAATGAGCGGCAGATGCAGCTCGGTGGGGAAGGGGCAGGGGAGCAGCAGGGAGGGGCAGAGGTCAGGGACACCCCGGGCAGCCCCGGGAGCCCTGCTGGGCTGGGCACTTTGTCCAGGAGAAGCCCTTCCTTGTGGGAAGGAAACAGCCAGACCACGGCGGGATGGGAGCCCCAGGCAAGTTTCTGGCCAGCCCTTCATCCCCCCTCTCCCATCCTCTCCATCCCGGCTGCCTGGGGTGCCTCATCCCAGTTTTCCCAGTGGATGCTGTCCACCCCACTCAGCTGTTCTCCTAAACAGGTTTTAAGTTAATCAGAAAGGAATTGTGAAGGAAAAGGAAAGAGAAAAGGGTTGTGGCCGTCCCACATGGATGCAGGATTTCAAATAGACACAGGGCAGCTCCCTCTGCTCCGGTGTGAGGGTAGCACCCATGGGACGGGTGCTGGGATGTGCAGCCCTGTGACGAGCCACCCTTGGCATTGTCCCCACACGATGACAGCTGGGCATGTCAGTCGTTCCTGTGCCTGTTCCTGAGCAGTGCAACCCCGGGAGAGGGGTCTGGAGGAGCCAGGACACCGATGGAGCCAGAGGGGCGGAACCCCCACATCCCGATTTTGTGTCTGGCTTTGGTGCAGCGGTTTGCTGCCATCTCCTGGGTACCAGCAGCACCACTGAGCCCCAGCTGGCCGAGCTGGAGCTGGGGCTCTGCAGGGACCAACCATGCGACCACCACCCACCCCAAAAGCCGAGCCCAGCTCTGGCTAAGAAGCCAGCTGGGTCCCAGGCACGGTCCCAGCATCCTCCCGCCTCATTTTGTTTCTCCTCCCCTCACCCAGGTGCTACAACTGCGGCGGGCTGGACCACCACGCCAAGGAGTGCAAGCTCCCTCCGCAGCCCAAGAAGTGCCACTTCTGCCAGAGCATCAGCCACATGGTCGCCAACTGCCCCGCCAAAGCACAGCAGTCGCCCAGCTCGCAGGGAAAGCCCGCCTACTTCCGAGAGGAGGAGGACATGCACAGCCCGGCGCTGCTCCCCGAGAGCCGGGAATGAAGAGGGGGCAGCGAGAGGGGGCTTCCACCGGGGCGAGAAGGCTTTGGCAAGGCAAGGGGCAGGGGAAGGGCTGGGGAGGGCAGGTGGCGGTGCTGGCAGCAGGGACCTGGTGTCCCTGCACAGCCCTTTCCCCCACACCCAGGCTGGGAAAAGCCCTGTTAGCATCACCATGGCTTGTTCCAAAGCAGGGGAATGCAGCACCCAACACGCCAAAACCCCGAATATCCTTGATTAATCTTTATTCTTTTCCCAAGTTAAGCCAGGCAGTCGTGTCAGGGGAGGAGGAGCAGAGGGGGAAGACCCCAGGGAGGAGCTGATGGCTCCTTGCTCTCGGTGCTCCCAGGGTGAGCCGGGGGACTCGCTCTGCCCCTGCCCCGGGGGAGGAGAGGGAAAGGCTGCCTGTGCAGCACCAGGGAGACGCCGTGGGCCGGTCCCGCGGCTCCCTCTGCTCCTCGGGGATCTCACTTCCAGGGACATGGGAGGATTTGTGGGTTTTCCACGGTTGCTCCATTGCTGACAGAGCAGAGCCCGGTTTGGGCTCGGTCTGGGAGGAAATGGATCCTCTCTCGGGGCTGGAGTAACACCACCAGTTTGTGGGCTGCCAGCTGCAGCCTGGGGGAGAGCAAGCCAAAGGAAAAACACTTTGTTTCCCCTAATCCTCCCAAGTGCCAGCCCAGAGAGCACGAGGTGCTTTAAGCAGCCAGCTCTTCTCCTCTCAGGCTTCTCCCAGCCTCTGGGTCCTGGAGCTGGGGAGACCCCTGGGCTGGGGAGACCCCTGGGCTGGGGAGACCCCTGGGCTGGGGACACCCCTGGGCTGGGGACACCCCTCTGCTGGGGACACCCCTGGGCTGGGGACACCCCTGGGCTGGGGACACCCCTGGGCTGGGGATACCCCTCTGCTGGGGACACCCCTGGGCTGGGGACACCCCTGGGCTGGGGACACCCCTGGGCTGGGGAGACCCCTGTGCTGGGGATACCCCTGTGCTGGGGATACCCCTGTGCTGGGGACACCCCTGGGCTGGGGACACCCCTGTGCTCCTCCTGCCCACCCCACGCTGCAGAGCCCTCTGGGGCTGAGCCTCCCCAGGGACAGGGGACAGGGCTGTCCTGGCTTAGTGGCTGCTGTCCTGCTGTGCCCCCTCCCCAGGGCCCTCCCCAAGTCTTGCCTGTATTTATTGGCCCCTGTGGACCCCCCCTGTCCCGGGAGCCCCCCGAAGCCAAGGCCAAGTGAAAGCTGCACTAGGACGTGCGTGAATGACGTATCTTTGGGTTTGTTTGTCGTCTTTGTTTTTGGGTTTGTTGTTCTTTTTTTTTTTTTAATATAAATATTCTGGTTTTGTATTTTTGTATATTTTAATCTTTAAGAAAAGAAAAGGAAAAAAAGAAAAAAAAAAAGGAGAGAAAGGACATAATTCCTGCAATTTATTCTCAGGTATTCGAGCAATCTCAGGGATAAAATGCCTCTGTAGCCCAGTGCTGGACAGAGAGGAGGGTTTTTTCTAACAGCACAAAGAAATGATGAAGCTTGTATTGGAAGTGTAGATCTACCTCACTGGATGTTTGCTAGGTGGGCTGATGTGTTGTCGAGCTTTTCAAATGTGTTTTTTGGTGTGTTTGGGATTTGTTTTCTTTGTAACTGTTGTAGTGGTCTCTTTCCCTTCCCCTTCACTGATGGAGGCGTTTGGGTCTGTGGATCTGTGTGTGGGGATGGAGAAGCCAGGCAGGGCCACGGGCAGGGAACAGGTGCTAGAGCCCTGTCAGCTCCCAGCTCCTGAATTCCTCCCAGCCTGGTGGCTTCTGGGGCCTGTGCTCTGTTTCTCTCTCCTGCTGACTCTCCAGCTGATGAACACTCCAGTGCACCCCGTGCCTGAGTCCTCCTGCTGCCCACGGGCTGGGATGTCACACAGGCTCCCAGCAGGCTGGTGGGTCAGGATGGGGGTCCCAGCCCCATGCAGGGGGACAGAGGAAGAGCAGACACTGACCAGGGAGTGTTGGGAGACAGGGTTACCCTCAGTCCCTGCCCTTCCTCACCCTCCAGCTCAGGGCTGGCTGTCCATGGCCTCCCAGGACAGGGGAGGTGCAACTGCTCCATCCTTTTCTCCTTCCTGGCTTCTCCCAAATGCTGACTCACCATGGCTAGGAGAATCTCTGGATCCCAGCTTCTGGGGTATGAACACTCCTCTTGCAGCCCAGGGGGTGGCTGGAGCCTTCCCAGGGAGGGTGTCCAGCTGCGGGCACGATTTCTGCTGGTTTTTAGTAGCAGTAGGTTTAGCTGTGGGGCAGGGCTGGATCAGACAGGAGCACCCAGTCCATCCCCAGGGATGGGGGACTCTGGGGGGACTCACTGAGGCTGCCCAGAGACCCCCAGCACGTGGGCATTGAGGGGGATGGAGAGCAGCCCCCAGCTGCTCCCTGCCCTGCTCCAGTAGTTTAGGGGGAGGTGGTGGTCTCTTCTTGGGACGGGGGGAAGGACTTCTTATTTTTTGGACTAGTAACGGGATCTGTACAAAACTGCTTCAGGAAAACAGCTTTAGTCTGACGGGGTAAATGCAATAGAGCCTTGGGGGTGGCTCTTGGCCTCCCCCCGGCACCTCGGCTGTGCCAGAGAAACTGCTGCCCCCTCAATCCCTGTACCTGCCCCCAATCCCTGTGTCTGCCCCCTCAATCCCTGTGTCTGCCCCCAAATCCTGTGTCTGCCCCCCAAATCCTGTGTCTGCCCCCTCAATCCCTGTGTCTGCCCCCTCAATCCCTGTATCTGCCCCCTCAATCCCTGTACCTGCCCCCAAATCCTGTGTCTGCCCCCCAAATCCTGTCTGCCCCCCAAATCCTGTGTCTGCCCCCTCAATCCCTGTGTCTGCCCCCTCAATCCCTGTGTCTGCCCCCTCAATCCCTGTACCTGCCCCCTCAATCCCTGTACCTGCCCCCAAATCCTGTGTCTGCCCCCAAATCCTGTGTCTGCCCCCCAAATCCTGTGTCTGCCCCCTCAATCCCTGTGTCTGCCCCCCAAATCCTGTGTCTGCCCCTCAATCCCTGTATCTGCCCCCTCAATCCCTGTGTCTGCCCCCCAAATCCTGTGTCTGCCCCCAAATCCTGTGTCTGCCCCCCAAATCCTGTGTCTGCCCCCTCAATCCCTGTGTCTGCCCCCCAAATCCTGTGTCTGCCCCCTCAATCCCTGTGTCTGCCCCCCAAATCCTGTGTCTGCCCCCCAATCCCTGTGTCTGCCCCCTCAATCCCTGTGTCTGCCCCCCAAATCCTGTGTCTGCCCCCCAATCCCTGTGTCTGCCCCCTCAATCCCTGTGTCTGCCCCCTCAATCCCTGTGTCTGCCCCCTCAATCCCTGTATCTGCCCCCTCAATCCCTGTGTCTGCCCCCTCAATCCCTGTATCTGCCCCCAAATCCTGTGTCTGCCCCCCAAATCCTGTCTGCCCCCTCAATCCCTGTACCTGCCCCCCAAATCCTGTGTCTGCCCCCTCAATCCCTGTGTCTGCCCCCAAATCCTGTGTCTGCCCCCTCAATCCCTGTGTCTGCCCCCAAATCCTGTGTCTGCCCCCAAATCCTGTGTCTGCCCCCTCAATCCCTGTGTCTGCCCCCAAACCCTGTGTCTGCCCCCAAACCCTGTATCTGCCCCCTCAATCCCTGTATCTGCCCCCTCAATCCTGTGTCTGCCCCCAAATCCTGTGTCTGCCCCCTCAATCCCTGTATCTGCCCCCAAATCCTGTGTCTGCCCCCTCAATCCCTGTGTCTGCCCCCTCAATCCCTGTGTCTGCCCCCTCAATCCCTGTGTCTGCCCCCTCAATCCCTGTGTCTGCCCCCAAATCCTGTGTCTGCCCCCAAATCCTGTGTCTGCCCCCAAATCCTGTGTCTGCCCCCTCAATCCCTGTGTCTGCCCCCAAATCCTGTGTCTGCCCCCTAAATCCCTGTATCTGCCCCCTCAATCCCTGTATCTGCCCCCCAAATCCTGTGTCTGCCCCCTCAATCCTGTGTCTGCCCCCTCAATCCCTGTATCTGCCCCCTCAATCCCTGTATCTGCCCCCAAATCCTGTGTCTGCCCTCCCAAATCCTGTGTCTGCCTCCTCATCCCTATATCTGCCCTCCCAAATCCTGTGTCTGCCTCCTCATCCCTGTATCTGCCCTCCCAATTCCTGTATCTTCCCCAAATCCTGTGTCTGCTCCCCCAATTCCTGTATCTGCCCTCCCAAATCCTGTGTCTGCCCCCTCAATCCTGTGTCTGCCCCCAAATCCTGTGTCTGCCCCCTCAATCCCTGTATCTGCCCCCAAATCCTGTGTCTGCCCCCTCAATCCTGTGTCTGCCCCCAAATCCTGTGTCTGCCCCCTCAATCCCTGTATCTGCCCCTCAATCCCTGTATCTGCCCCCCAAATCCTGTGTCTGCCTCCTCATCCCTATATCTGCCCTCCCAATTCCTGTATCTTCCCCAAATCCTGTGTCTGCTCCCCCAATTCCTGTATCTGCCCCTCAATCCCTGTATCTGGCCCCTCAGCCCTGCCTATCCTCAAGAATTCTGTAGGACCTTCCCCCCCTGCTCCCACTCTAATGGTTTGGTGATTTCTCTGTCAGATGTCTAGTGTGTGTAAATGCCTCTGTAAACCTTTCCACTTTCTCTCAGTATTCTCTTGGGTTATTGTTTACAAAAAATAAGAGGAAAAAAAAAGAAAAAAAGCGAAAAAAAAAAATAAAATATCCAAAGCATCTACTAGGTTATGGAGCAGGGAGATGGAAGTGCTCTCCCACACAGAGCTGCCAGGTGGGAGCTCTGTAACCATCCCTGCCCTGGGCAAAGCAAATAGGGAATCACTCAGCTTTCCCCCGGGGTGCTGGGATCTAAGAAAACAGGGATTTTTATCTGTGCTGGGAAGCCACGCTGGAGGAGATGGGATTGATTCTCATCTCCTCGTGTTGGCCATTGTGGCTCTTCCCTTCTGCTGACAATAATTAACTAAATTGCTGCATCATGGCCCACCCTGCCCACGGGCACTATGCATGAGGGGACAGGCAGGGAGGATGGGGCACGCTCAGGGTCCTGCTGTGGCACGGGAGTGTTTGAATGTATGAGAAATAAAACAAAGACGTCCCTCACAAGGGGGTGTCTGCCCTGGGGCGAAAGCCTTGAGTCCCAAAAATGTCCACGAGGAGACGGAAGAATGTAATCCATGTTTACTGCTAGCAACCAAAGCGTTCGTGTCAAACCCGTGAGGTTTTACGGGGCGGGAGGGAGGGGATGTGGGGGGCTCTGTGTGTGTGGGGGGCTCAGGGTGACCCCTGAGCAGTTACTCACACTTCCCAAAGACATTTCCTGCAGCGACATCCTCAGCTCCTGCTGCTGCAGGTTTCCCCCCCTTCTGCTCGTTTTATTTTTGTTTTTGTACCAACTATGTAAAGTGTAGGGTTTTTTTCTTTACTGGAAAAAAAAAATTAATAAAGACCATGGGCAATGGCTGCTGGTGATGTTCTGTGTGTGGTTACTTGTGTTTTTCTCCCCTGGGGTTGAGGAGCCCAGATTCCAAATGGGGGTACCAGGGCTGTGCTGGGACCACTCCCCACCTCTCCTGCAGCCCCCCAAAAGTGCCCCAGCCCTGCCACGGAAACACAGACCACTTTGGGTCAAAGAGACACTAAAGCCCACTCAATTACTCACCCCTACCGTGACATGGACATCTTCCCTATCCCAGGCTGCTCCAAGCCCCCATGCCCAGCCTGGCCTGGGACACTGCTAGGGATCCAGGGGCAGCCACAGCAAACCTGGTTACCCCCACGCTCACAAAGGGAGAATTTCCTGCCAATCCACGCTGCCCTCTGTGCCTCTGAAGCCATTCCCCGTGTCCTGTCCCTCCCCACCTCCCTCTCCCCTCACAGCTCCCCCGCCGCCATCTTCCCCTCCCCTCAGGGCGCCCCCCCCTCCGCGCGCGCGGCCTCGTCCCCGCCACGCCCCGTCCGGCGCGCGCTCCCCCGTGTGACGTAGGCGGAAGGGCACGTCACCGTCCGGCGGAGGCTGAGGCGGCACCGCCGGGCCAGGTACCGGGACCGGGAGGGACCGGGAGGGACCGGGGAGAGCCGGGGCTGACCGGGCACGGCGGGCGGGCTGTGTCTCCTTCCGCCGTGTCTCTCCCTCCGGCGGTTGTGTCCCTTCCCTCACGGAGCCGGCGGAGGCCTGAGGGACGCCCCGTCCCCACCGTGCGCTTCGCGCCCGGGAGGGCCCGGGGGGCTCCCGGGAGCGGAGGCACCCGCAGGGTCTGGGTGTGCGCCCCGCTCTCGGCCGGCTCCGCTCGCTGCCGGCGGCGGGACGAGGTCCCGGGGGCTGCAGCTCCCGGCCGGCCCGGGGAGCGGGCACGGCCCTCGCCGCGCTGCCCCGGGCGGGCACGGCCCTCTCTGAAGGGCGTTCTGCGGGAGCGCGGGGTCACACCGCGCCGGCAGGGTCGGCCGCCGTTAGCGGGGCCTTAGCAGCCAGCGGTGGCGCTGGGTGAGCTCTGCCCGAGCCCTGCGTTGGGAGCTGGAGGAGCAGCCCGAGGTTCAGCGGTTCCCTGCCCTCGTGTTTGTGGCTGTGGGTAGGGATCCCCTCCTGCGGGAGGGGGCCGAGAAAGCCCGCACGGAGAATGAGCTCACGAGTGTAACTCGATCTGCTGCTGCCCCTGCATGGCGGGATGAAGTCCAGGCCGTTGGGTCCGGGATGTTTGTGCTGGGCTGGCTCTGTACGAACCAGTCCTGCAGGCTGCAGCACTCAGGGATGGTTTTCCTCGCACCAGCTGGTGCAGAATCCACTCTGATGACACAGCTGGAAAATTCCAGAGCCTGTTTCTGAGCTTCCCCACTGCCTGCTTATCAAAGGACTCTCACAGACAATGTAAAAGGCTCCAGAGCAGCAAGTCAGAGCTGATTTTTTCCCAGGTGGTTTGTTTGCTTTGGGCTCAAACAATCGCCTTTAACCGCTTTATTTTCATCTTCCCTTTGATAAAGGAAAGGAGCTCTCAATAAAAAAATGTCGTGGATCAGAGAGGGCGAGCTGACCATCATAGAGAGGTTCTGTGCCAACATCATTAAGGTAAGGGATGGATTTGGGTAGATTTCGTGGTGAAGAGCTGGCAGGTTCTTCAGGGTGGAACTGTCTCTGTGGCTGCAGTGCTTTGGAAAGGGAGCGTTGTTGGCAAGGCTGCATTTAGTGCTGGCACTGGCTGTGCATCCCTAAACTCCATCCCAGGATGGGAGATTGCTTAGGCTTAGCCTTGCAAATGAGCAGGACTGCAGGCAGTGCTTGCCCATAAGGATCTGTGCCCTGGCTGAGGAAGGCAGGGCGTGGGAAGGAGGGAGAGAAGAGACATCCTCATGCTGGGAGCTGAAGGAATGAAACTGGGTATCGGAACAAAAACTCACCAGTTCCAGGAAAATTCCTTTCTCAGGATTGAGACTGGTGGTGCTGCTCTAGTGAGGTCAGTGGAAAGGAACACCCCTCGTTGTGGGGGGAAGTCTTAAGGCCTTTTCTTGTGTTCTCTAAAGGTAACTGTGTCTGTGAAAAGGCCCTTGAGCTCTGAAATAAAAAGTGCAGCATAAACCCCTGTGTGCCCCCTGCCTGGCTGCAGCTGTGGCAGCACTGAGCTCCTGAGCTCTGCAGCTCTGTCCTGAGGGAAGTGGGGAGGGCAGAGCTGCCTTTCAGCTCAGGCAGTGGTCAGCATTGAACTGTTTCTCTGGAGACCCCAAACTGGGCTTGGCATGGAGGAAAGGAGCACCCTGCTCATTCCAGCTGCAGGGAGACAGCACTGCTGCCCTGGGAGCACGCAGGGCTGCTGGGGACAGGGCTGAGCTCGCAGTGGGGACAGCCCTGCTCACGTGCTGCTCTCCTGTGCTTCTCCCTGTCTGCAGGCAGGTCCAATGCCCAAGCACGTTGCCTTCATCATGGATGGCAATCGCCGCTACGCCCAGAAGTGCCACGTGGAGAGGCAGCAGGGACATTCCCAAGGCTTTGATAAGCTGGCACAGGTGGGGAGGATGTCTTCTGCCTTTGTGTGGTGGGAGTTTGAGCTGGGTTTGATGCTGGACTGGTGTCCTGTGTTCCTTCTCTTCCCTCTTCCTGTGCTCGGAGCTGCTGTTCATCATCAGGAGTCACAACTTCAGCTCCTCCCTCTCTGTGTTATCTTGCAGAGTCATTCTATTCAGCAGTTTTTCCTTCTGTTTTACACTCAATTAAAATATCTACCTTACAGATCCCTGTTTCTGTGAAACAGGTTGACTTTCTGTGAAAACGTTTTGAAAAGAGCAGTATAATATAATTTATGGTGCTTTTCCTGGCTGGATGAGTCCCCTGTGATGGATTTTCATCCTCAGGTAGTGACATTTTCCTCCTGTTCTTTAATATGAATCTGAAATTCACATCTAGGGGTTCCATATTTTTGATAGTCATTTCTTTTGATGCAGTCCTGGCCTGGTGGGAAGCCACAGGAAGGTTTCAGGTGGAGCAGTTGTGTCCTGCTGGCCTGACTGTTACATTTTGTCTTGTTGCAGACGCTGCGGTGGTGCCTGAACCTGGGCATTCGGGAGGTGACAGTGTATGCCTTCAGCATTGAGAACTTCAAACGCTCCAAGGAGGAGGTGGATGGGCTCATGGACCTGGCCAGACAGAAGTTCAGCCGCCTCCTGGAGGAGCAGTAAGAGCCCCCCACGTGTGTCCCACGGGTGGAACTGGGGCAGGACACGATGGATGGCAGGGATGTTCCAAGTTGTGAGAATGGGTTAACGAGGAGAGCCTTCCCCACCTGCAGTCAGAGACTGGAGGGGCTGGGCCTGCCTGGGGGGGATGTACAGCTCTGTGCATGCACAGATTTGGGACAACTGTGCCATCCAAACCATGGGGACGAGGACAGCTTTCAGATAAACACAGCACAGTCAGAAACTCAGAGTGACAGATGTTGTTTTCGTGAAATATCAAAGCTCTGTCTTAATTTCTGGTTAGTTAGAGGTGCCCAGAGCCTATGGTTATATTCTAAGCCTCCACAGGTAGGGATGCCTAGTGTGTGATCGTGTCCTGGTCCTTTGGTTAGGTCTGTACCTCAGGAACTGGTGTGGAGAATGATCACTGTGCCTTAATGGAATGGTTTGAGATGATCAAATCTCAGCCAGCTTGGCACACCTGAAAACCATATGGTGGTTTTGCCTTTCTCCAGTTCCCAGCTTTGCTGAAGCTGTGGGTGGATGTTGGCACTGGTGCAGTAGAGACTGATGTGTTTTCTGTGGTCCCCCCTGTGGTTGGGTGCAGGGAGAACCTGAAGAAGCACGGGGTGTGCATCCGTGTCCTCGGGGATCTGCCCCTCCTGCCCGTGGATATCCAGGAGCTGATTGCCCAGGCTGTGCTGGCAACCAGGAACTACAACAAGTGAGTGACACCCATTCAAAGAGCTGATAGCACACGTCTTCCTCCTCTTCCTGAGGGCTGGGACTTGTCAGACAGGCTACACCTCGTTTTTCTTCTTGGTCCTACAAGCACACATCACTGTCGTCTGCTGGGCCTTCCCAGGACGAGCCTCTCACAGCTTTTCCTCTGTGCAGGTGCTTTCTGAACGTCTGCTTTGCTTACACATCGAGACATGAGATCAGCAATGCTGTCAGGGAGATGGCCTGGGGGGTGGAGCAAGGACTGCTGGAGCCCAGGTAACTCTTGGCTGTCTGTGTGAGGCTTTTGGATGAGTCCTGCCTGTCTTACCACTCACACTCCATGAGAAACCTCTCAGAAGCCAAGTGGCTTTTAAATAGATCTCATTAAACCAGTGTGACTGGAACAAATGACTTAAAGTTACTATGCAGTGTTTGGCTTTTATTATTTCAGTTACCATGGTGATAGATACACAACCAAGACAGAAGAGAAATTAGGTCTGTGTCTTAAGTTAGTTTAAATGTGAAGGCAGATTTTATGCCACAACAATTGGCTGCCTGGCTGACAGTCTTAGCTACGAGGTCAAACAACAGATGAATCATGAATGCTGCACTGTTCCTCCACCCTGAAGGAGAAGGAATAGTTACACTCTGCTCCCTGCTGCAGATGGAAGCCCTCTCAGTCTGCTTCCACCACTGTGTTACGTTTCAAAGAGCATGGAGTGGGATGCTCTGGGGGCTGAAATAGCATTTGGAATAGCCTGTGGAGCAGACAGCAGTGTCTAAAAGAAGTAAGTCGATGGCTCACTGTGGTTCAGCTCCACCACCCAGTTTTAATTTGCAGCCCTGAGTTTACAGAAAACCCCTTAATTCTGGTTTGTGGCACATCCACCAGGTCAGGAAGGGTGTGTGATAGGCTGTGTCTCTTTCAGTGACGTGTCTGAGTCGCTGCTGGATAAGTGTCTGTACACCAACAACTCCCCCGACCCTGACCTGCTGATCAGAACCTCTGGAGAGGTTCGCCTCAGTGACTTCTTGCTCTGGCAGGTAAAGTCTCTGTTCTCTCCTTGGGATAGTCCATCTTTGCCTCAGAGGCTGCTGGTGTTCCCCTGACTCCAGGTGCAAGCAGGTGTGAGGGCTCTGAATCTCCTTCTGCTGGGGTCAGGAAACTTCCAGGATGGACTGAGCGCTGGGGCACCTCTGAGCAATCTGTTTCTGGCAGATCTGTGTTTGCCCAAAATCATGAATTCTCATCCCTTGGCTCCTCTCCTCACCTTTAGATAATTTCTTGTTTGTAGAGAACGTTTGAGTGGAGCTGCTTCAGCTGAAGCTCACATGTTATTTTATATGTACAATTTGGAGCCAAAACCCAATTGCCTTTAGGCAACCACATCAAATTATTCCCATTCCAAATTATCTAATTGGCAAGTTCTCAGAAGTTGTCTGCCCTGAGCTGTGCTTACCTACCAAGGCATCCCCTCTCCTCCCCCTGTTTTTGGGCAGACAACCCTGGGTGGTGTTGATGCTATGAAATAACACTCTGCTTGCTCCTCGGTGGTAGAGGAGTCCTGTTAAGTGTTGGATTGTTTTAGCAGTCATCATAGGAACACATTCACCTCAAGCTGTGAGGAACTTGGTGGCAAAAATAGGTTTTGACTTGAAATCTTTCATCATCCAGCTCAAGGATATCTTCAGTGCACCACAACTCTTGGCTTCATTAAGCAGTTTAAATGCCATGAGTGGGCAGTAAGGAATATCATGAGATGTCATTTGAAGAATGGCTTAAATGTCATGTCCTGATCCTCAGTTCAACTGTTATTCCCTTAGCCTTTGGTACTCCAGTGTTGCTATTTTAGGGTTTTTATAAGTCTGTGATGCTTAAGCTATTAAAAATACCTCTCTGAAGACCAACACAGCATTAGAAAGAATTCTTCTGATGCAGGAGTGGATAACTGGTGTCCCAGCATTGAAAACAAATTAGAAGGACTCTACATTGTGCAATTTCAGACTCTCCTAGCTGGTTTTTGCCTCACTTGAAGTAGATTCTGATAACACAGCCTAGGTAAAACCTTTGTGGGGAAAGTTGCATCTTAATGAGTTTTTCTGTTGCTCAATGATTAAATAGTTGGTGATCTTGCTTTCTGCAGACATCCCATTCATGCCTGGTGTTTCAGTCAGTCTTGTGGCCAGAATATTCCTTTTGGAACTTGTGTGAAGCTATCCTTCAGTTCCAGATGAACTACAGTGCTTTACAGGTAAGGGAGCCTTGGGGAAGTGGAGAGCCCAGCCCCATGTGTTACCTGCACAGCAGCTGGAGTTCAGGTGAGAGGCTGCAAAGGGGGAGCAGTGGTTGTGAGTTAAGGTCTTGTTTCAGTAGCAGCTCATGTGTTGCTCCTCCTGTACCCCTGTGGCGTGTTCCAACGTCTTGGTGTGTGGCCAGACTCCTCTACTTTGAGCAAGACCCAAAATCTCCAAAGTCAGCACTGTCTCTGCTACTCATTGCTCATTCCAGCAGCTGGAGCATCTGTCCCAGGGCTCACACACCCAGTGAGCACTGCTGGGCTGCCACAGGGTGAAACCTGCACTCACACTGCAACAAGCAGGGAGCACTCACATGCTCTTGCTCTAACTCCTCTGTTGTTTTTAGGGTTGTTACAAGTGGGTGTGGAGTTTCCTCTCTGAGGCAGCCTGAGCTGTGAGTCTGTGGACAAGTGTCCTCTTTCTGGTGGGTCCAGATGTACCTGCTGAAGGGATTGTTCCTAATGCTCACTGGCATTGTTCCTCTCCTTTTAGATCTGTTGCTGGGAGCTCTCCCTGACCTGGTTCTGATGCAGCTGGCCAATTCAGTAGTGAGATAGTAGTTTGGCTATTTTTAAGCAAAACAAGTGTGGGAGCTGGAACTCTTGATGGAGAAATGTGGGGGGCAGCAGCTGGTGGCACAGAGGCAGCAGTGACTGCCAGAAGGACCTCAGTGGGGCAGCTCTTCATCCTCACCACATCTTGCTGCTCAGTGTGTCTGTTCTTTCATTATTTGGGTCCTCTTTAAAAACAGGCATTCCATTGCCCTTTTCTACCTTCAGGGACCTTGCTCACCCCTGAGAGTTGTCAAAGAGATTATAGCCAGCTGAGGTTATGGCTGAATTTAATCAAGTGCAGCCAGTCTGGCAGCATCCAAACTCTCCATGTCCTTAACCTCTTTTGTTCCTATTTCTGGCCCAAGTCTGCCCTTTTCCTACCAGCAATTCATTGTATTAGTACAACTAATGGCAGTTCACCTTCTGCATGAAGAGAGAAGCAAAAAAGGCAGTAGTGTTTGTCATTGCCATGAGCTTGGCCTCTGTGTGGAACAGTAAGGTCACTGTTCTGACTTTGCTCCTGGTGCTGGTTTCTGACAGGCAACAAATGCAGCTTCTGTTCCCAGCTATTCTCATCTTTTCTTAGTTCTGGTTGGTGGCTGGATGTGTTCATGCCATGCTATTATCAAGGTTTCTCATTGTCCACATTTGTCCTCTGGTCAGTTTTCTCCCTGTAAGAGCCACTTTGCAGTGTCTGAGGCTGCCCTTTTTTCCAGGGAACCCTCACAATTGTACAAAGGGAGAACTTCTCCCTCGGAGGAACTGAGATTTAGGAGCTGGGTCTTTTAAAATTTAAAATAGGTGATCTTGAAATCCAGAAGAGGTCACAAAGCAAATTCTCTTGGTGGAAGGGTTGCTGTCAGTGAGGATGGTGAGGCTGGGGAGGACTTGCTGAGAAGCCAGGATGTTTTACAGCAGCTGTGTCTGCTTTGGGAATGGGCTGCTGCTTTTGGGATGTGGATGGGCAGCAGGATGGAAGGGGTGACAAGGTACAGAAACCCCCCCCTTGATTTGTAGGCATTGGGTAAAAGACATCCTCCTTCCATCAGCTCAAATAGCATCACTTCCAGTGGCTGCCATTTTATTTCCCAGCTGGTTGTTGCTCTCCATGGAGTCCCAGCATCAGCTGGACCCTGCTTTTGGTAGCTGGTAGATCTTGGGAAGGAATGCAGGGCTTGGCTGGCCAGCCTGCCCCTGCAGTGGTGAGCTGTCTTCTCTGGGCAGTAAACAGAATTGCACTGTGAGGGATTGAAGTCTCCTGCTCAGCAGGCTGATGATCATCCTTGCAGTTCAAGTCAGCCCTGGAGTGCATCCATTCAGTGGGTTTGCTGGGGATATTTCTGCTCACACTGCCAGCACACCAAAAGCTAATTTCCAGAGCTATAACTGCCATGTGCTCAGGAGGAGTGTGGGGATGAGTGAGTCAGGCTCTCATTACAGTAATTATTCTTCTTGCTTGTTTGAAAGACCAGCACTTCCCAAGTGTGTGTGTGTGTCAGTTTATGTCACAGTGACCAGTTTTACAGTTTTTAAAAATAGAACCTCAATATTCCTGCCTGCTGATGTGTTTCTTGCTGTTGGAAGCTGCAGGCCAGGATGTGTGCAATAAGGAGAAATCTAAAAGTGATGTTCTACAACAAAACATTTCAAATACTTGAAGGGTAGACAAGGATGGCTCCTGCCTTTGCCTTTCTCCTGCTGTGTCTCAAGCCAGCACACCCTTATATCACAGAAATTTGGGAATGCTGAGCTTATTCCTGCTTTTGTTTTAAAGCTGATTAGCTCAATACTGGATCATCTCCTAGAATTGCTCTATAAGTCATGGTTTGGAATCCCCTAAAACCTTTCAGCAGCCAGGGGAATAGGATAAAAATGCTGTGATAACACTGGTGAGATAGATAAGAGTGTGCATGTCTGGGGTTCAGGAGTTCTCCCGTAGCTGTTCCTCTCTGATTCCAATATCTGAGGGTTTTCCCACAATCTGTCCTGACTTTTATCTGTTCTAACTAGGAGTTAATGCTCTGAGCAGAGCTGTGTCTTGGAGGCAAGGCCCAGAAGGATTTCCCTGTATTTTTGGAGCAGGCTGCCCCAAGGTGGAAGAGGCAGACCCAGAGTGAACCTGCGGATCCACGGCCGGGCAGAGGCCGTTTGTCCCCCTGTCCCACAGGTGAGCTGAGAGGCCTGCTAAGGTGCTAACACTCCTGCTTTTCACTCCAGAAGGCCAGAGATTCCTACCTGGAGGAGAGGAGGCGACAGCAGCTGGAGAGGGACCAGGCTTACGTGACCAAGAAGCTGCAGCAGGAGGGCTGTGTGTCCCACGGAGACTCGCGGCGCCGGCGCACGCTGCTGCAGAAGTGCACGGCCCTGAGGGAGGAGAGGATCCAGGGCTTCCTGCAGGCCCTGGAGCACAAGAGAGCAGACTTCTTGGAGAGACTGTGTCCGGTGTCTGCGTGACACAGGTGCTGGCTCTGGGGAACACAGCCTGCAGAGCTGCTGCCACAGGGACTGGCCCAGCGGGTCCTGCCCTGGCAGCCGGGGCTGCTCCAGGAGCTCCTGTCCTGCTGGCCCTGCCCCAGCAGGGATGGCTGCTGTGAACTCTCCTGGCCTGGGATGCTGCTGAGGAAGGTGGTGCCGTCCTGTGTCACCTCCCTGCCCTGGTGACAGATCCCTGCACCCTGCTGGGTCTCTGCTGCTGGGTCCTTGGCAGGCCAGGTGTTGTGGTGACAAGAAGTTAACTGCGATGAGCCTCCTGCAGTTCTCTGATTGCTCCTGAGCTGGCCCAGCCTGACCAGCTCAGTCCTGTTAAATCAGCCTGGGCTCGGGTTGTTCCCATGGCTTTGCAGTTGGAATCTCCTGTAGAGATGTCCTCTGCTGTCCCATCCACTGAGCCCCGCTTTCTGCAGGGAGGGGATTGTTCCTGGTGTCAGGGGCAGTCCCCACTGCCTGCTCACTGAGAGCACCTTGTCTTTTCCCCACCTGGCTGCTGGGTGGGATGTATCCACTCCTGCTTTCCAGAGAGCTAAAGGAAAGCCTTGCTGTAAGGAAAAAGAAGCTGCTCCAAAGCTTCAGCAGGTTCTGAGATCTCTCCTGAGCAGTGTATTGGGGAAAACCCAGGTGCAGAAGGTGCTGGACCACACTGACCTTGGGAAAGGCTCTGAGCAGGCAGGAAAAAAGGATTGCTTGGGAATGAACCTTCTCAGGAAGGAAATTGGCTAAACAGGTGATGGCTACCACATGCCAAACCCTCTGAGGGAGTTCCAGGGAATGAGGGTGGGCTTAATTCAGGAATACAGTAGCCAAAACCAACCTCTAACCCCAGCCCAAATGGTTCAGAGGGGCAGTTTGGCCAGAGCAGCTGTGGAGTATTGCTTGTTCTCAGTTTGCCATAGGCAGGGAGATGGACAAGCTGATTTCCAAGGCTGTTTCCATCTCTCATTCCTCCTGGTTTCCGTCCCCACGATCAAACTAACTGAAAATGTCTTGACTTTTGCTCCTGATGCACACACACGTGTGGCAGTACCAGCTGTTGCTGGGTTTTGAAGTGTTTCTTCTTACCTCCAGGTGAAAACCACAAAATGCAGATTTAACAGCCTTGTTGTAAGTGCTGCTCACTGAGCACTTGGCCTGTGATTGTGAAGAATTGTGTAGTCAAACTGGGAATAAAGTATATTCATACCAAAGTTATTTAAAAAATAACCTGAATGTTTAAAAATATGTGGAGCTGCTTATTTTAAGGTGTGATGAAGCTGGAATCCAGGTTTAATATAATAATATTTAATCTGTGGCAGACTCCTCACGTGATTCCTGCTAGCCTGGGAATGATTTGAAGGTTATTTTTACAGTGTAGTGTGAGCAGTTTGCTGATACCCCAAAGCCTGCCTGAGTGAAGCTGTGTGCAGGTTCCACCTCTTCTGTAAGTAACAAAGAGAATTTGGCTAAAAATGTGCTGAGATGATGAGAGCTGTTGATTTTAAACTTCTTTTGCTGTATTTTATTTTCTCCATGTTTCAGGAAACTGTGGAAACAGTGTGCTCTCCATGAGATGGAAACTGCAGTCTGCTTTGCCAGGCTGATGGGGAGACTTCTACTCAAAAAATGCATTTTTGCCTTCAGAAAAAAAAAAAGTTTGCCATTGTGTTCTGACTCTACAGGTGACAAAAGCCACAGAGGTGGCTTTCCACTAAGTACTGGTCCTGTTGCAGGTGAGGTAAGTGAAGGATCTGGTTTATAAAATACTTGTTTGGAAAGTTTTAGTCCATTTTATAAAAGGCATTACTGGAGCAGGGGAGGAGGAAGAGCCCTTCAAGCAGTGGCAAAAGGTTCCTGTTACCTGACCTTGTACATTTCACCTGCATCAGTTTTTCCAGTAAATGCAATTGCAGTTATTTCCCCTGTGAGCCTTCCTTTGTTAGAGGGTGGAGGGCAGACTCCAGAGTTTCAGGAGTGCATCTTTCCAGTGAATCTGTGGGAACAGAGCCACAGGCTTCTGTCAGTGAGAACAGAACCTCCATCATTAATTTATATGGGCTGAAGATGGGAAAATCAGCATGGCTGGAAAAATGTGCAGCTGAGGTCTGAAAAAGCCTGAATTTACCCGGGCAGGGAAAGAGGGAAAGGCTGTTCCTTGGGGGGGGGTTTCTGAATGAGGCTGAACTAAAAAGTGAAAAGTTCAGGGCACAGTGAAGTGGTGTTGAAGATCTTTAGTTGGATTTATAGCACAGGGGCCGTGGCTGTGCCAGGTGTGAGGAATGTCCCCTCTTGGAAGGAGCCCAGCTATCCGAGTCACTTGGCACCAGCAGCAGGCACCTGTGTGAATTGATTGAACGTCATTTTATTGCTTTTTAACATTTCTCTCTCTCGTTCCAGCAGTGCCGCCTCCTTTTGCGGACCCAGCTCTCGGCATCTCCCGAGTTTTCACAGGGAAAGGGCGCTCGGTGCTTCTCCCGGGAGGGGCCCCGCGGGGCGGGAGGTGCTGAACGAACAGCTCCGCTCACCTGCGCGCGGGATCGCGGCGGGGTGCGGCTGTCCCCCCCCTTTCCCCCGAGCCGTTTTTCACATCCCGAATTTTCACCTTTTCCCCCCCATTTTTCCCTCCCCCCCCCACCCCCCACCGCGGGTTTCCCGCGCGCGCGCACGGAGGGGGGGGGGGGGGGGGGGAATGGCGCGCGCGCCGCCCCCTCCGCGCGCCCCCCCCCTCCTTCCCTCCCCGCCTTGGCCCCACCCCACGTGACCCCCGCGGGCCAATGGGCGCGCGGGGCGGCGGGGATCCGGCTGGAACCGGTTGGGCCGCGTCCGGCTCTATATAAAACTTTATAAACACCCGATTCCAATTAGTGGGGTCGGGACCAGCTCAGGCCGCCGGGTGCAGCCCCGCGCACCGCTCCCCGCACCGCGCCCCGCAGCCCCCCGCGACCAGCGCGCCCGGCTCCCCCACCCCCGCCTCCCCGCGCCGCTCCCTCCGCCCCCTCACGCCGCCCGGCGCGCTCCGCTCGCCGCTCACACTCACACACGCTCACACACTCACCCACACACGCTCACACGCGGAGCCATGCCGAAGAGAAAGGTACGTGCAGCTGCCGCCCCCCGCCGCCCTCTCCCCCCTCACGGTGTCCTTTCCCCCCTCCCGGAGCCGCCTGTGGGAGGGGGGGCGGGACTACGCGCTCCCCCCCCGCGTTCGGGGCGGTAACGGAGCCGCGAGGCCGCACCGGGGGTGGGGGCGGCGCGGGGCCCGTTACCGGCGAGGCCACGGCTGCGGGAGGGGCCGGCGGTGCCCGCCGGTCCGAACCGGTTGGTTTTGGCGGGAGGTCGGTGCGAGGGGAGGGGGGAGGGGAGCGCCGGTGCGGGGCGGGAAAGGGCGGGAAGCGGCGGCGGAGCTTTGCCGCCAAAACGGCGGGGGCGGGAGGGGGCCCGCCCCGAGCGGGCGGCGGCGCCCCCGCACCAACCCCGCACCCGCCTCGGGAGGCGGCGGCGCCCGCCCCGCCCGGGCCGCGGCGGTGCGGGGCTGAGCCCCGGCATCCCCCGCCCGGCCCCGCGGGGAGGGCCCGGTGCCCGCCGCGGGTGCGATGGGGACGGGCCCCTGGAGACTGGGGCTGAAAACAGCGGCTGGGGCCGGGACTCCTGTCCGTCACTTGTCCCTACAACCTGTGTCCCTGTCCCCAGGCTGAAGGAGAGACCAAGGGCGATAAGGCCAAAGTTAAGGATGAGGTAAGAAGTTCAGTGTTTTGAGAAAGTTGGATCATCAAGTGTTTCCTTTGGAAGATGAGGTTTAACGCCGTCAGAATAACTGGGGAGTAGCGGGGAGGGTTGGTCTCAATTGATTCTGGCTTTTCAAAGTCTTAACTGCTTTTTAACCATGAGAAATCTACTCAACTATCATTAGCTATTAGTAATTTCAACAGCACAGCCTCATGTTTCTTTAGAACACAGAAAAAGGGAAACTACCTCCCTAATTTGTAAAAACTAAAGGACTATAAACCTGATTTCTGGGGGTTTACTGCATTGGGAAGAGAGCAGGTTTGTGGGATTTTGAGAGTAGGTTTTCCATGTCATTTCAATGGAACTGTTCTCCTTTTCCAACAGCCACAGCGGAGATCAGCGAGGTTATCTGCTGTGAGTATCCTCTTGCTGGGCAGAGGTGTCACAACACTGGTGGCTTTACACATGACCACTGGGTGTGGAAATGTGTGTCACCTCTGGAGGTGAAAATTGAGTTACTGCCTTAAGGACCTGCCCCATTGTGTGCTGCTGTGGGAGTGGTAAAATAATGGACAAACCAAATAGCTGCTGCAGTTTCAAATGCTTTATTTGCTTTCCTAAAACGAAGCTATTTGGCCGGAATGTTTAAAAAAAAAAAAAAAAAAAAAAGTAGTTTGTTTCTCTGGAACAGGATTTGAACAAGGGCCTGGAGTGCCAGGACAAAGGAGGAATGGTTTCCCACTGCCAGAGGACTGGGATATGGGGAAGGAATTCCTGGCTGTGAGGGTGGGGAGGCCCTGGCACAGCAGCTGTGGCTGCCCTGGATCCCTGGCAGTGCCCGAGGCCAGGCTGGACACTGGGGCTGGAGCACCTGGGGCAGTGGGAGGTGTCCCTGCCATGGCAGGGGGGCACTGGAGGGGCTCTGAGTCCTCCCAAGCCAAACCATGCCACGAGTGTCTAACCAGGTTTTCTCTCCCTTGCAGAAGCCTGCTCCTCCCAAGCCAGAGCCCAAACCTAAAAAAGCAGCCCCAAAGGTGAGTTGGGCCAGGGCTGTTTGGAAAGGTGAATAAGGGGGTGATGAGGTTTGGCATTGCCTGGCAATAGCAAAGCTGACAAACCTTTGATTAACAGCTGTGCAGTGAGGAAATGGAGCTGCATCCTCGCTGCCTGAAGCTGAACTGACAACTTGCAGATTTTACAGAATTTGCATAAAAAATACCCAAGTGAAGGCTTCCCACTTGCTGTCAATCCCTTCACCAACAAACCTTGGTGTCTGTGTTTTTTTGGGGCCACCACCCCAAAAGAGGGGCTGTGGCTCGTGCCTGGCTCTGGGAGCTGACAGCAAATGTTGTCTGGCATTTACAGAAGAGCGAGAAGGCGCCCAAGGGGAAGAAAGGAAAAGCTGATGCTGGCAAGGAGGGAAACAACCCTGCAGAAAATGGAGATGCCAAAACAGACCAGGTATCCCAGCAGCCCGTGGTGCCCCAGCATTGATTCCTGTCCCTGTCGGACCCGGACAGGTCTTGGCTTGTGCAGTGTTGCTTGCCAGGCTCAGCACAGAGGGGGGTGGTAAAGAGTTAAATTCTCTGTTTGCCAGGGGATGTTGCCACATGGAAGTTACTGTTCTTCTGGGAAGTTCAAAAAGCAACTTCTAAGTTGTGTTTTAGGGTGCAGCAGATGTTCAATCTAATTTTATTAGAAAGCAGAGCTGTGCAGCCCAGAGAGGGTTTGTTCTGCTCAGGGTTTTGCTGTGTAGAGAAATGAGTGTCCCTTTTTTAATGTGTTGACTTGTTCCCCTTCTCCTTTTCAGGCACAGAAAGCCGAAGGTGCTGGTGAAGCCAAGTAAAACGTGTGAATTTTTGATAACTGTGTACTTCTGGTGACTGTACAGTTTGAAATACTATTTTTTATCAAGTTTTATAACAATGCAGAATTTTGGTTTACTTTTTTTTAAGCTATGTTGTTAGCACACAGACCGCTTCATTGTTGTGTTCTGGGGGGTGGGGGGCAATGGGGACAAATGTCATTTAGTCTATTTCTCAAAACCTAAATTTTAATAAGAAAAGCTTCTGCCAGTCCCCCAGTTTTTGGAAGAAGGGCCCTTCCTGCAGGGAGGAAGAAGGGATTCCCCCGTGCTGCGTGTCAGCTCTGTCCAAGTGAACATCAGAGCTCCCGAGATGCTGTTGCCTGCTCCAAATCCCAGTGCCACCAGTCCTCCCCCGGTGTCCCCCTGTTCACCCAGAGCCATCACTCCAAACCACAGCAGAGCTGGGACGCTCCCCTGTCAGATGATCCCGATTGCTGGTGTCCAGTCTGGGATGTCCTGGCTCAAAAAGGAGCTGCACTTCCTCTTTTCCATTGTGGACCCTCAGATGCAGAAATCTGCCTCTGGCGTTTGTTTCCTCTCGCAGTCAGGGTGGGTTTGTGGGCGTTGTCAGACAGCGCCCGTGTGAACGTCTCCACCCTCACTCTAAACTCGCCCTCTGCCCGTGCAAGGTGGAGATTCTGACGGCTTTTAGCAACTTCTCCATTTCAGCAGTCCACAAAGGGAGGGGAGTTTGACAGTTGTTGTAAAATGTTGCGGATTGTAGCCCATGTCCTGCCTAAATTACCATGATTGTTCATGAAAAGTACCTTTAATAAAGCTGGATACGGTTTGGCTTGGACTGTTCTTAATGCTCCCTCATTTCTCCTGCCTTTAGTTCACTTCATGTGGTTTAAGAACATTTGCTTTCTGCATGCCTGTGTTTGTGTTTTCATTCAGATAATTAATTGTTGCAATTCACACCTGAAAAGCAAGATTTCCTTACCTGAAAGCCAGGTTTCCTTGCCTAAAAGCTAGATCACTGCAGGATGTTTTTAGGGCCTTGGCTTAGTTGGCTGAAAATGGAACGTGCAAGTGACTCTACTGAGTTAATTTTTCTTTATTTTCTAAAATGTAGCACTGTACAAAATGGGGAGGAATACAGTGATCTTGCTGCAGAGAAAAGTAAAATTCTGGTGAGCTTTTCTTGGGAGTGAAACCAGAACTGGCTCCATAAAACTGATGATGTGTTACATTTCTGCACTTAAACTTGAATATTGTTGCTCCTGCTAATCGAATCCAGACCTGGCTGGGGTAGTGACTAAGCAGGAGACGAGATTTTTTTGAGTAAAAATGCACCATTTTTATAATTGCTACTTAGACTCCAGAGCAGAGCCAAACCCAAACCCCCCTGTGTCAATGTCTCCTTCAGTGGCTGTCAGATGGAATATTTCTCCATCTCTGCTTGGCTTTCCCTGGGATTTCAGTGTCTGTTTGTGATTAAATGCAGTGACCTGTTTCAACCTGTGCTGATTTCAGAGGGAATCCAGTGAAAACGAGCAGGGCAGAGTTTCACATCCAGAAATTTCCGACGTCGGGAGCGCTGGAAGTGTCCTGGAGGGGCTGCAGGCACAAAAGGCAGTTTGGGATGTAGCCCTCGGAGCTGCTCCATCACGGGTTCCCACAGCTGCTCTAACAGAAAAGAAATAATGATGAATAATCCTGCTTAATAATCTTCATCAAACCCCACCCAGAAACAGCCACCAAACCTCCTGAGCAGTGGCTGGGGCGGCCGGGCAGTGGGCTGCCACTGCACAAAGGAAAATAATAATTAAATCTTAAAATCAGAAAGCTGGAAATAGCCTACCTTGCTTTTGTAGAATCTTACCTTGCTGGGCACCTACAAATGAGCGAGTACTTCCAAAGGAGCTGGGTCTGAGCGGGTTGCCAGTGGCCAAGTTGCCAGCTGGAACGCTCTGGAGTTCCCCGGGTCTGTCAGGGCTGGGTGACCTCTTCACCCCCGGTCATTACACAAAGTGCTGCTAATGAGGGGGAGCTCAGGGCTGCTCTTTGTTGGAGGAGTTACTCCCTAACTTCTCCATCTTCCCACCCCGGCAGCCTGTGCTGAGCTGGGTGGTTCCTTGCAGGATGTTTCTGCAGCGTCTGCCGCCCAAACTCCCCACAGCAATGGGGGTTCTGGGTGCTGAGTGCTTCCCCTGCTGTGCCCTGCTCTGCTGCAGTTATGGGCCTGTGGGGCTTGACTCGACAGGCAGGGCTCATCTATTTCTCCTTAAGGAAGTAGAGACTGAGGGATGCTGAAGCCAGTAAATCCAACTAATTAGCAGTGTAAATTAGAGCTGGGGATCAGGCGCTGAGCTGCAGCCCGTGCCTGGTTTGTGGTTAGAGGCACCACAAATCTGCATCGCCGCCTGCCAGAACGCCTGAAGCTGAACAGACATTTTTCCTGCTAAATTGTAATCATTTTACATGGAAAATTGTCTCTGTGTATCTGTTGGGAATGGGATTGGTGCTGCCAGGTGCAGTTAACAGGCTGGACTCTTGGGTGGGCTCTGCAGCAGCAGGGATTTCACCCTGCTGGAGCTTTGGGAAACATCACATCCAGGGTCCAGAAAGTCACCACGGACAACAGAAAGGCAAATGAGTCCTGTGCTCCACAGCAGGCCTTGAAGCTGGGAACCAGTATGGGTTTAATCCATCCAATATGAGGGCTCTGCCACTAATTTGTTTCTCCATTTATTGATTTCAGCACAGGTCACCTGGGAAATAGGGCTAAACTGCCGTTGTCATTTATTTGCCTCTTAATAGGTGAAGTTGCAAAGAATGGCCAAGTTCTGCACAGGGCTGAAGCCTTTGGGATGCTGGAAGTGGATACTGGGGATGATCCTTGTTTTCCCAATGCTTCAGGATTTTGCTGGGGTTTTAAGAACAGTGAAATTACTGATAAATTATAGAGCAAAGCCTCTGGACTCCCCCCAAAGCAGCAACAATTAAACTGAGCAGAAGTAATGTGAGCAAGTTGCCAGCCAGGGGTCACTTCCCAATTTCCTGCAGAGCCACCTTTCCCCCAGCCATGGGTTTATGTTAAACTGAAATGGATTGGGCTAAAAACCACGAGAACAGGTGAACTGGACCGTGCCAGGAGAGCTTCCCAATCCCTGCTCCTCCCAGTACAGTGGCCTAGGATGAACAGTTTTGACTTTCAGAATCATTCCCCCTGCAGCAGTTTTCCTTTTGCCTTCACAGAGCTCAGTTCTGTTTGGAAGAAGTGACAGTTTCCTCCAGCCCTGCCACGGGTGGGCTGAAAGGGAACAAGGAAGGCAAATGGACTGAATTCAGCGAGTGCATCCAGAGGATATTGAGTTGCAGGATCATTTTTGTCAGAAGAATCACGCAGCTTGATGGCACAGGGATTTCATTGTCCCTAAATCATCCCAGATATGGTAATACCATACCCAGGGACTAATATTGCTGACTATAATTCCTGAGAAATGGCACCTTCTCCTGCAGTTGGTGGAGATGAAATGGAGCTTGAGTAAAACTCACAATTTACAGAGTGAGCCCATCATTTGTAAGGGATGGGAAGGAGGTGGCACAGGGGGAGCTGTGGTAAAGCTGATTGAAGCTAATAAAGATCTTTAATAAGTTGGCTTTAGAAGATTTCTGATGTGAGAGACTGCGCTTTTAAAAGACCCTTTATTAAAAACTGCTTTATCTTTTTTTTTTTTTTTTAAGCTTTGTAACCATCTCCTTATGAAGGGAGCCAGAAAATCTGTGGTGTGGCAGAAGAAACAGGAGTAGAAAATTTCAGGGAAAACTTTGTAAATGTGAGACTTTTTAAGATGCATTAGAGCCTCCAAACAAAAACACTTTGTTGCCTTGGGTACAGCAAAGCAGCCTGGAGAAAATACTTGGAGAAGGTAGAAGGAGCAGTCCCAGGTGGGAGTGGCCCAGGTGTAGAGCAGGTACCACAATTCTCTGCATTTCGCTGGACACATAAACCCCAAATGAAATTTCTACTTTTCCCCTTTAAAGAGATTGGATAGTAGATTTAATTTTTTCTCACTGAGTTATCCCACTGAGGTTACTTTTGGATTTTGAACAGATTTCCCTGCAGGAGCAGCTCTCCCCTGCTCCCGAGTTTGGTGGTTGCTGTGCAGAGGTGGGTGCAGGTGGCAGTGTCCTCCTGGAGAGGAGTTACTATTAGATTACCATTAATCTGGATTACTATTTTAGCATTGCCCAGACAGATTTTGTTTGCTTTTACTCCATTGAAGTGGTGTCTTGGTGCTTCTTGATGGAATTCAGTCTTAGCACAAGAGCTGAACGTTCCTGTATTGGGGCTCTGAGTTTAGCCCGGGGACTGATTGCAAACTTGGGCAATTAAATGAGCTTTTCTCTTCATCTCCTTCTTGCTGGAGGTAACCGCAGAGGTTGTTCCTGTGCTGGGGCTGTTTGGTGGATGGGTTCTGCTGGCCTGCAGCCTGGCTGGAGGTGCCCAGGTTTCCCTGCCATACCATGATCCAATTAACTTCCGTGCACCAAGCCCCACAGAGAAAAATTCCCTTGGTAAAAACCACCCATGGCTTCAGCGGCGAGCTGGCTCTGAGGCACGCTGGCAGGGGAGGGAGGGAGGATTTGGGAGCCTCCCGGCGCTCCGTGCCGCGGCGGTGGGGCGGCTGCGGGGCTGTTCCGCTCCTCAGCCCGCGGTGATCAGCAGCCTGTTCCTTCCCTTGGCCACACGGTGGTACCAGGAAACACGGAATGGGGCTGCCAGGCCGGCCAGCGCAGTCCACGAGCGGCTGGGCAGAGCTGGGGAGGCTGGAGCCCGGCTGCCACAGCCCAGGGAGAGGCGCTTGCTCCTGGGAGCAGAATCAGCGCTGCCCCGGCAGTCTCCATCCTCTGCCTCCGGCAGGGACCAGTGCGGGACAAACTCCACTCACCCGAGCAGTGCGAGCCCTCTGAGCCTCCCTTTCCAGCTTTTGGTGTGATTTTACTCAAAATTCAGACTGAGTGCTCAATTCCTCATCGGTTTACAGGCATGGCTGACATTGCAAAGGAATTTATCCGTGTTATATCAAGCCTTTGAACTCAGGCTTCCCATATTTCTATTTTAAGAATCACTGGACCATTCCTTTTCCTCCTCAGGCCATTATTGCAGCTGCTGTGGCACATGTCCTGAAAGTTTGAGCCTAAAACTAGAGCTGCCACTCTCCATCTCATCTGTCCTCAGCTTGGGAAGGGACACTTTATCCTAAACCCAGATTTAAATAGGTAGCCTATGAGCCTGGTCTCTTTTAGGCTTGCTGCCACAAGCTACTTATATCAGACTTGCTGAATCTTCAGCCTGAGATCACAGAGTAAGTGCTGATATTCAAAGAAATAATGCTTTGGTTATTGAAAAGTCTCCTGTGTGTTTTGTGTTACTTATTTTGCTTTTGTACTCCAGTATTTGAGTTTGTGCTTTTGCTCTGCAAGCCAAATCAAGGAAATTAAGTTGCAACATCTGTGCTAATCTCCTTAATATTCAAAATAATATTGAGTGAATATTCTGGTGCTGTAAACCTCTGGGCTCCCTTTGCCAGCCAGCAACTTTTCCCTGCCTTGTGTTAGGACTCCCAGAATGATATCCTGTGACCTGTGCTGTGCTGAAGCAGTGCCAGCAGTCGCTGGTTTCCCTTCACCTTTCCCACTCCCCAAAGCCTTAGTCCCTGGGTTATCTCCTGCTAGCACATGCTTTCCATGTTTATCTTTTCCAAGGACGGTGTTGAAAGCTGGGAAGGAAGTGGCTGCTTCCCAGAGCTGGCGAGATTGCAGGGAAAGCACTTGACACCCTCATGACACTTCCTTGAAATGGATGCAAACAGAAAGATGAGCTCCTGGTAAGCCAAACTCATTCCTCTTATTCAGTTCTCGGTGCCTGCTGGGGACAGGGATTTATGCATTTATTGGGGTGAGGATTTATTGGATAAAGTGGGCAAAACTCCACCCAGAATTACAGGGAAAAAGCAGAAGGCAGAGATTTCCAGTCACAAGGGTAGGTGCTGTGGCAGGAAGATGTAACAAACGTTGAAGCCAAGTGTTCCAGGGAGATCTGAGTGCTGCAAACCACATTTTATTGGCGTCTCCACTGAGCACGCCCTGCCACCATGCCCTGGTAGCTGTAGATAACAAACCTGGAGTGATTGTTGAGCAGGCCAGGGTTCCTCCCATGTGCAGTGAATTGCTGGGAATTTGGGTTAGTGATTAACTCGGTGAGTGAACAACTTCCATCCACAAGGCAGGAGGAAGCAGCCCTCACCTTGTGGGTTATGTCTGGGGAGGAAAGGCCAGGCTGGACGGGGTGTGGGGCAGCCTGGCACAGTGGGAGGTGTTCCTGCCCACGGAGGGGGTGCAATGAGATGAGCTTTAAGGTCCCTCCCAACCCAAACCCAGGATTCTGTGAAATTCTGGGATTCCATGAAAAAATTGGGCTGGTTTAACCCAAAGTGGGAATGCTGGTACCCCTCCCCTCCTGCCCCAGAGCAGGTGGGGCTGGCAGCCCCCACGGCTGGCATGAGGTGTGATATGCTACCCTGTGAGCCTGCCCTGCTCACAGGAGCAAACAGATTGTTCACCATAAACCTCCCCAATGTCAGCCCAAGGTCCTTGTCACATGCTGCGTGCCCGGGGCTGGCTCCGAGCACTCCCGGCCCCTGTGCCCGGAGCGCTGGGACCTGAAACTGGCTTTGGTTTAAACTCAGATTGGCTGGGCTCCTGCCGGGGCGAGCACAGAGCCCTGGGCAGGCAGAGGGGAGGGCAGGGCTGCGAGCAGGCTCCCCGCGCAGTGCCGGGCTCTCCTCAGCAGAGGGAATCGCTCCCCAGCCCCACCGCCCCCTCTGCCGGGCTCTGCAGCTCCTCGGCATCCAGTCACGGCCCCCTCTCACACCGGGAGGAAAATCACTTCATTTCCCCCTGGCTGGTGCAGGACCCTGAGGGGTAACACACACTCAGGGTGGGCCGGGTTGCCTCGTTCTTGAGCTGCTTTCCTTTCCACCCTCACCCTTTCACTTCACTGAAAAATTAATTCCTAGGGCCACAGTGCTGGTATTTAAACCCAACTGGTTTTGTCTGAGTAGTGATGATATTTAAAGCCATGCCTGTATCTTCCTCTTCCGAAAGCTTCTGCTGGTGATCTCGGAGGAGGGACATTTATCTGCTGGTAATTGACTCCTGTATTAACTTCCAACTGGCAAGCAGCTGCCAAAAACCTGTTTTCCATCTCTGCTGATCAATAGTCCCTTTCAACAAGTATCTGGTGTTGCAGGGTGTTAACAGCTAATAGCACTATGATTCTTATCCTATTTTAAGGACTGTAGCATATCTCAGAGTCCTTATATCTAATATAAGAGGTTTGAGTTCAATAATGTTACCTCTGATGTTATTTATTATCTATTTCCGACACACTGACCCTTTCTCCATCCTATCTTGTGCTGGGCCACTGCCACAGGACATTTATCTCCAACAGGATGTCAGTGCCTGCTTAGGTTGAGGGGGAAAATGATTCTGTGCAGACTGTAAACAGAAAAATGAGATGGCAGCTCTGGCCAGCAATTTCTGACAGCAGGTTGGAGGAAAGGGTGAAAGGAGTTGTTGCCTGCCAGGCAAGTCCCAGTTTTGCTGTCACTGAAGTCAGCAGCAAATTCAAACCACCTTCCAGGGCTGGAGCTGTTTAAACTGCCCAGTGCCTCTGGCCAAATCCTTCTTGGCATAAAATAACACCCTCTGAAGCTTTTATCTACTCACTGGGTGACAAAATACCTGATTAATCAAGTTTAACTTTGTGAATTACTGTTCCTCAGGGGTTGGGGATGCACAGGGCAGCAAAGCAGAGGCAAGTGAGAGGGGACACTCTTGAATTCTGAAATGAACCTGGGGACACATTTCTTTATAAAAGATCTTCAGCCCTCAGTGGTAAAACATCACCATCCCCTCTGTGCTGTGACAGAGGAAAGGCACAGCCACAGCACAGCAAAGGGCTGGCTTCCATCACAAGGGTGCCCACAAAGTTTAGAGGAAGAAAGATAAAAGTAAGTTCTTGCTTTTGTTGCTAGAAATTATCTATCATGTATCTGTCTATCATCTATCTATAATCTATATCTATCTATAATCTATCTATCTACATCTATCTATCTATCTATCTATCTATCTATCTATCTATCTATCATTTATCTATATCTAACTATATCTATCTATCATCTATCATCTATCTATATCTATCTCTATCTATCTATCTATATCTATCTCTCTATCATCTATCAATCTATATCTATCTATATCTATCTATTTCTATCTCTATCTATCTATCTATCTATCTATCTATCTATCTATCTATATCTATCTCTATCTATCAATCTCTGTTTCTATCTATATCTATCTATCTATCTATCTATCTATCTATATCTATTTCTATATCTATCTATCATCTATCTATCTATCTATCTATCTATCTATATCTATCTCTATCTATCAATCTCTGTTTCTATCTATCTATCTATCTATATCTATATCTATTTCTATATCTATCTATCATCTATCTATCTATCTATCTATCTATCTATCATCTATCTATCTATCTATCTATCTATCTATCTATATCTATTTCTATATCTATCTATCTATCTATCTATCTATATCTATATCTATCTATATCTATCAATCTATATCTATCTGTTTCTATCTATCTATCTATCTATCTATATCTATTTCTATATCTATCTATCTATCTATCATCTATCTATCTATCTATTGCTGTATGCCAGGGAATTAAGAGCAGCACACAAGAATCAGGCAGGTGGATTTGTAGCCCACTAACAGAAAACTCTCTGGGCTGAGCTTGGAGTGCCTGGAGGGGCACTGAAAAATGGTTCTGCAAGAGGATTTTTCTAATGGAGGATCACGTGTGTCCTGCCTCACCAGCAGAGGTGTGAGGACTCCAGGTAGAGCTCCCAGAGGTGCACCAAGCCTCTCCTCAGAGAGCCAGGAGAGGCCCAGCTGGGCAGTCCTGATACTGACTCGAGAGGGAAACAGCAATTTACCAGCCAAGCAGCAAAGCACCAGCCTTGCATTTCTGACCCTTTTGTGTGTGCTATGAGACATGCAGTGCTGCAAAAATCCTCCCTCAGTCCAGAGTCTGTTTGTTTGGGTTTTTGGGATGCTGATGAGGGACAGATAGATTTTCTTTTTCCAGGGAATCAAGTTTCTGCCATCACTGAACCTGTTGTGCCTTTTGTTCAGCTCCCAACAAGGAACCCATTGAGCACTCTTTGCTGGCCCTGAAGCCAACTGTGTCATACCTGAGCTCTGCACTGCCTGAAGCATGGATAAAATACAGAAACCATTGTGATTGGGAGGACCTGTTTCTCTCTCCCTAAATGATAAAGGCACCTCTTTCCCCACCTCTCCAAAAACTCATGCTTCTGTTGTGCCTTCCTACCTGATCCAATCAGTCATTAGGCCAAAATATTCCTGGCCAGGATACTTTCTCATATTTAGAAGTATATTTTAATGGTTATTTTGGGATGTGTGCAGTGGTCTCTGTTTAGCCAGGGGACTGAGAAGTGAAATGCTGCCAGTCGTACATTGATCTGAAATCAGAAATCAAGTTTGGGGTCCCCCTAAGGAGAATTAGTTTCTGTGGTGTTTGGGCTTCTCATCAGGATTCCTGAAATTCACTTCCAAGTCTAAAATGGTTCATTTTTGCTGTGGAGTGATGGCACCCCAAACTCTGGGATGGGTAATTAGGAACAGGTATCTGTGAGTGCCTCCTGCAAAGCAGGACCAGGCTTGTTCAGTGCAGGATGTCAGCTCGAGACCACAAACCCTGGAATGACATTTTCCTCTCCCTGGAGCTGGAATTCTGTTGAAATGTGCTTTTGTTTTCCCCTCCCCTCTCTGGAGAAAGTGGGACTGTGTGCTCTGGAAGCGGCACAAAACTGAAGGTATCTTTTTGTATCCACTTAAAAGCCCCATCATCTGTTTACAAGCTCTTAAACCTAAAAGAACCATAAACCCTGACTGTTCTTAGTGCTGTGTTTACTCAGGTTTCTCCCTCCTGGGGGACAGTGCAAACAGCCCTGGCAGCTTCACTTCTGTTTACAGTTTCTGATAGTTTTTTCTTTCATGTTTTCACTCCCTCACATAGCCCTACACTGAAATAAGCTACAAACATAGCTGTGTGCTCATTAAAAACTAAATTTGGTGGATAACTTGCTCTAAATAACTTCCCACCTCAGCTGCAAACCTGTTCTAAAAATTAAATTAAATTTTAAAAGGTGAGGAAATGCTTGTGTTTTACATGGGGTTTTGAAAAAGCCTTTTTCAGGTAGGAAAAAGAATCTTTTACAAAAGAAATTCCATGTGAGGGTGGGCAGGCCCTGGCACTGGTGCCCAGAGCAGCTGGGGCTGCCCCTGGATCCCTGGCAGTGCCCAAGGCCAGGCTGGACACTGGGGCTGGAGCAGCCTGGGAGGTGGAAGGACTCCCTGCCCACGGAACTGGACGGGCTTTAATGTCCCTGTGCAGATGCCAAGTTCCTCGGGAGCCCAGAAGGATGGACGGCCATGGAACAGCTCCTCTGAGGTCCCAGGAAGCAGCCAAAGGTTAGGACAGAACCACGTGGAATCGGGCAAAGCACTATCGGCCCCGCATAGCTGGAATACCAAACACCCGAGCCACCTCCCACTCTCCCCTCAGATGCTGCAGGAGATGTGTGGGTTTGAAACAGATGTTTTTCTCCTTCTCTCCGGGTGTCAAGGGCTGTGTCCTGCGCGGGAGCCAGCCCGGCTCTCGGAAAGGGAAGGGAACTGATCCGGGAGATGGGCAGCGATTGTAGCCATGACAACCGGCAGATATGGCCTCGCTGCCTCGCTGCTCCTTCCTTCCTTCCCCAGCCGTCCCCGGGCACTTCCCGGCTCAGACGGCTCCCTCGGCCGCGGTTCAGGATTCCTGAGAGCAAGGTGCAAACCCACAAGCTGGGCACGCTCCCTGGAGCCAGCAGCTCCACCAGTTCTGCAGCAGAAATCCCCGTCCGGAGCTGCGGGTGCCTCTCCGAGGGGCTCCGGGAGATGCGGCTGCGGGGACGGGGCGGTCTCACACAAATACCGGCAGGAGCACGGTGGGCTGGGCAGACGGAGAGCCTGCGGAGCCGGCAGGCAAAATGCCGCTTATTCTGCCAAAAAAGAAAGGGTTGAGATGTGCTGGACACCTTCAGAAATGCATCTGAGCTGAGCAAGGGAAAGTGGCGCTCACCTGTGCAGGAATGTGGGCAGAGGTTGGAGGTGTTTGCTCCTGGAGGAGCCTCAGATGAGCCTCACAATCCCTGTGCAGGGAGCAGGAACTGCCTGGCTGTGCTTCCCGAGAGCTCTGCATCCCTCTGCCTGCTGTGGTGCAATTCCTGCATTCCGACCACTGCCCGGACCTGCCTTGGAAAACGCTGGCATTTGAGGCAGCTGCAATTGCACCCAGAGTGGAGGAACAGGAAGAAATCTGCCAGAAAAGCAAAAAGCTCTTAGAGGCAGCCAGTTTTTCTCATTTCCAGGGCCCTGCTTTGTGTCTTCAATGTGGTTTGTACCACGCTAAGGAAAAATGTTCCTGGGATCAAAACAAGGTGATCCATCATCTCTGCCTCCATCGTGGCAAACAAAGCAGAAGAGGTGACAAAACGAGATGGTGAATGGGGAGCTGGGGACTAGAAATCAGGATGTGGAGCTCAGGTTCTGCCCTGACCCTGAAAACCTGACTCAATTTCCCCGTGAGGACAACAACCAGCTCTGGATCTGTTTGGTCAATATTAAAAGTACAGAGAGGGTTGCTGCAAGCTCTAATTAATTGACCGTCTTAGCCAATTAGACGAGTCTGTAAATTGTAGCAGATATTTGGGACTCAGCCTTGCAAGGAAGGTGGTGTGCCTGTGAGCTTTTCTGCATTTCCTTGCATGTGTAAAAGCAGCATCACACAAAGCAGGCAGGGATGAGCTGCCCATGGATTCAAAAAAAAAAAGAAAAGATGCAGTGAGCCACGGGAGCACTGGGTTACTGTGGGTCATGGGGAGAATCACTTGGCCAGCTTTTGGAACAGTCATTCAAAATTGGATCTGGTGGTGATGATACAGATCAGCCTCCATCTGCTCTGGAAGTGCTCTGGGGAGGGCCTGGTTTTGGCTGGGATAGAGTTAATTTTCTCCTTAACTGGCTTAACAAATGTTGTCAGCTTCTCTGCAAAGGAAAAATGTTGCACAGCCAGCCAGCTGCAGAGGCAAAAATATCTACAACTGTATTTGAGGAGGATTGGATGGTTTTAAGACCAAACTAAACCTGCAGCATTTTGAACTTTCAGTGAATGCAGCACTGACAAAGCATCCAGCTGATCCCGAGTCTCTGTTTACCACAGCAGCAGCTCTTCCCAGCCTGCAAGTGTCTCAGAAAAATGCCAGGCTATATGTTTTAATCACTGTATTTAGCCATGACAGTCACCCAAACAGCAGATTTTGTTTTTTACACCCTGCTTCCAGGATCAGGGATGCTTTTTATAGCTGTTCTTTGACTGGAAATAAATCCTGGGGGACACCACTACCTCATTTCTCCTACCCTGATATCCTGCCCTGGGCTTGGCAGCAATCTCCTGTGGCACATTTCACCTTCTGTTAATCCAGCTGGGATTCAGCATTACCTGGAGCAGGAATGGAGGGAAGGTCAGTTGGAGAACTTCTGGCTTCTCTTGGAGTGCATTGGGGTTTGGAAAAACATGCGTAGAGGAAAACTTTTTCCTATGTGAGAACCTGACAGCCAGGAATTCTGAACACCATTTTTAAGGTGGATGTGTTCTTTATCCCTGTTTTTTAGGGAATTCCAGGGGCACTGCAGGAGGTGATGAGCAGTGATTCATGGCACATCCCAAACCTGGAATCCGGATTTCCTGGAGCAGTTTCCTGAGTTCAGCAGCAATCTGAGCCGTGTCACCACGTTTGTCCTCACCACCTCTCCTGGTGCAGCCGTGCAGACTGTGCACACAGGGAAACAGCTGGGCACTCCCAGAGGAAAAATCTTTCCAAGGCACAGAAGAGCAGGACTCAGTGTCCTGTATTTGTGAGAAAGTTTCAGGTTTTTGTGGTGCTGTGAGGATGGTGCAGAGCCACAGAATGGATTGGGTTGGAAGAGATTTGTAAAGACCATCTTGTCCTGCCATGGGCAGGGACATCTTTCTCTGGCTCAGCCACAGCTCTCCGTGGCAGAGGCTCCCGAGCCCCCAGAGCAGGTATTTCATGGTGCACCCAGGCTTCACTTCCCGAGGTTTCAGCCTTCCAGTGAAAATCATCTGGGCTGTCCCAGCCATGGTGTGGCCCAGGGCAGTGAATGTTCCCTGTGCTGGCACTGCTGACCCCTCGAATTGTGGGGTCAGAGACAGTGAGGGTCTGGGAGTGTCCAGGGAGGAGAACAGAGCTGGGGAAGGGGCTGGAGCCCCAGGAGGGACTGAGGGAGCTGGGCAGGGGCTCAGCCTGGAGAAAAGGAGGCTCAGGGGAGACCTGGTGGCTCTGCACAGCTCCTGCCAGGAGGGGACAGCCGGGGGGGTCGGGCTGTGCTCCAGGGCACAGGGACAGGAGGAGAGGGAACGGCCTCAAACTGCCTCGGGGGAGGTTTAGGTTGCATATTGAGAAATATTTCTTCACCAAAAGGGTGGTCAGGCATTGGAACACGCTGCCCAGGTTGAGTCACCATCCCTGGAGGGATTTAAAAGCCGTGTGGATGTGGCACTTGGCGACACGGGTTAGTAGTGGCCTTGGGCCGGTGCCGGGGGCACGGCTGGACTCGATGCTCTCGGGGGAGCTTTTCCAACCCGGGCGATTCCGCGACTGCACGCTCCGATCCGCTCCCGCGGCCGCCGCACGCCGGGCTGGGTTTGCCGGATGCTCCGGGCGGAGGAGCCCCGCGGCCCCTCCCCGGTGCCTCCCGCCCGCCCCCCGCCCCGCCCCGGCCCGGCCCGGAGCCGGTGGGTGCCCAGCCCGGCGGCGCTCGGAGCCAGCCCGGCGCGGGCACCCGCCGGCAGCGATGCCGCTCGCCCAGCTGGCCGAGCCCTGGCCCGACATGGAGCTGGTGCATCTGGACACGGAGGTGAGCGGGCACGGCCGGGGGGGCTCCGGGGCGGGGGGCTCCGCCGAACAAAGGAGCGCCCGGCGGGACCCCGCGGAGCGGCGGCCGCGGTGCCGCCCGGCCCGAGCCGCGCCCCGCGGCGGGGAGCGCGGCCGCCGGAGCCCCGCGCAGCCGGGGCCGCTCGGGCACCGCTCCGGGGCCGCTCCGGGGCTCGCTGTGCGCGCCCGGGGCTGCGGTCGGGGCACCGGGGGGCACCGGGGGCCGCCGGGCTCGCTGCTGCCCGTGCGGGCTGTGATCGTTCGGGGAGTGCAGGCGGCGCTCCCAAATCTCCCGGGCACAGAGGAAAGCGGACCCGGCTGAAGGCCCAGGGAATAAAAGATCTCAGTTTTGGGGGTTTTCTCCCTAACCCTCCCAGCGCCGTCTTCTCGCAAAGGCCTGCGCCGCCAACTCCGACCACGCTCCGGTGTCACTTTGCTGGACGTCTGCTCTTCCCTCCCTCTTGGCTCTTTTCCTCCTTATTGAGACCCCCAAGCCAGATGTGCAGGAGGGAGCTCATCCCCTGTGCACATCTGCAGGCTGGCACAGCCATTTCCGAAGGAAGGGACAGCCTGCAGCAGTTGTCACCCACAGCAGAGCAGCCAGCTGAGGCACTGGGCTCTGGCACTCTTCAGTTAAACATCTTCTCACTCAAACTGGAGCCAGCAGCTCTCCTGGAGAAACCAGAGGGGAGGTGGGGATTTGGTCCCAGGTGTTTCACAGACCGTGGTGATTTGTCATTCTGTCTGGATTTGGTGCTGTCACACTCTGATATCATACCTGGGGATGTCTCCTTGGTTATTTGGTCAGATTTGCTCATTCCTGTTTAAAATTGCCTCTTCAGAGGTCTGTGCTTTGAGCAGAGGCAGCGTTTCCCCCTTGCTGCAGGGACAGCAGGGAGGCACTGGCCATTCGAGGTGAGGTTTCCTGATTTTCATCAGCCAGGTATGGCACAGTTTCTCCTGGAGCCCCCCGTGAGGTGGGGAGGCTCTGCCTGGGCCAAACACCTGGCACGAAGGTGTGGTAGGTGAAGAGCCTCTGCTCTGAAACATCGCTGGAGCTGTGAGGAGGAGTTTGTGCTCCAGGCTGGGAGAGGAGGGAAGTCCTGCGGCGATTCCCAAATCACATCATGTGCCCAGAGCCAGGCTGGAGGTCATTGCTGGGAGACAGGGCTTTTTATTTGTGGTTTCTCCCTTCCTAAGAAGGGAGATGCCTGAAAAGCCAGAAAACACAGCTCGACTCATAATGGGAGGAAAGGAATTCCGGTGCCCAGGGCAGGGGAAGCCGCGGGCGAGGCTCCATTCGGTGCCTGGTGCCGGTGTCCCGGTGCCGGTGTCCCGGTGCCGGTGCTGTGTCAGCACCACAGGATCGCTTCCAGTGGAGATGCCCGGGGTTCCAGGCTGCTGTCAGCCGGGTCTGCTGCGGGCTCAGGGCAGGGCAGGCACTGATTTCCTCATGGCGTGAGGAGCGAGTGTTTTACTCCTGAACTGAAACTGGAGGGAGCCTCTGGCTCTCCCCTTCCGCCATCTCACCTTGGCCCCAGCTCTGGGTCAAGGTCAGGCACCACGTGCAGGTGGGATTTCAGCAGATCAGATTTTCTGCGTCTCAGGATCTCAAGTGGGACTTAGCAATTTGCCTCCCTTTGGTTTAAAACGAAAAGTGCACACTCTTAATTACAGCGAGGAGAATAATACAGGTGTTCTTCACCTCCACACCTGGGTCAGACGTTAGAGAGCTCCCTGAGGTCCAGCAGCGGAGCGGGAACGCGGCTTGGGAGGAGTTTTGCACTTTGAGGCGAAAATTGCCAAGGGCAGGGGCCCAAGGGGGAAGTTTTCACCCCTCCTGGGAGAGGTGGCACCACTGAGAAAGCAAGGAGACGTTTCTGGAACACTGGTTACGTAAATTGCCCTGGGATCGCTGCCATCCAGGTTAGAAACCGGCTTCCTCCGACCTTTGCTTTCTGAGTCATGGAGCAGAGGTGCTGTCACCGTGCTGGTGGAGGCATCAGTCCTATTGTTGAGGGATTTGGGGTTTTTCCACTGTGTTCCGGGAGAATTGGCCGTGTGGTGCCCCTGTTCCTGGCCCACTGGAGCTCAGCCATGCCAGGGAAATGCATGGGAGTGGGTGGCAATGGGAGCTTGAACTGCTCCCTGGCAGGAGCCAAGTCCCTCTGTCCTGGAGTCTGGGCTTTATAATCATTGCTCCTGCTTTTTTACCCTTGCCATTCTCTCTTCTGCTTACGTTATTCCAAATACTGAAAAGGTGGCTGGGGCAGAGCACAGATGCTGGAGAATGGAGTTGAGTGACACAGAAATCCTTCCCTGTGAGGGTGGGCAGGCCCTGGCACAGGGTGCCCAGAGAAGCTGTGGCTGCCCCTGGATCCCTGGGAGTGTCTAAGGCCAGGCTGGAGAGGGACTGGAGCAGCCTGGGACAGTGGAAGGTGTCCCTGCCATGGCAGGGGGAATGAGGTGGCCTTTAAGGTCCTTTCCATCCCAAACCATCCTGTGTTTCTTTGATTCCATGACTCCATCCCCATAGCAATGGATCTGTCATCAGGGCTCCGCTTTGCTTCAAATTCTTCTTTCATTACACAAACCTACAACAATGCAACTGACGTGGGATTACGCCAAACTCCACCACTTCAAGCTAATTATTTTTGCCTGTATATACGTATCAGCCTTTATTGAGCAGGAGCTGCTCATGCATAACTCTTTTCTCAAGCATGGTAGCTTGAGCTGTACAAACTACAATCGAGAGACAAGGGAGACAGCTGAGTGGCTGTCATCTCTGATATGCCTTGTGCAGAGACTCCTCTGTTTGGGCTACCAGAGTTCCTTTGGACATCTCTATTCTTGTAGAATTATTGAATTATTTCCTTTCTCTGAACTGCAGTAGGCAAGATCCATAAATCCCACTTAATGGTAAGAATTTAAACATGCCTTCTTCTTGTGTCAGACTAGCAGGAGCTCTGGGGTGAAGGGTTTCTTCCTCTGCTCCTTCCTTGAGTGTTTCATGGCTCATCAGAGTTGGGTGGAAGAGCATCTCTGGGTACCTGGTGCTTGTGAGGTGTTTTGGGGCCCCTCAAAAGTGGCTGCTCCAAGCCTAAGGATGCAGGAACTGCAGCAGGCTGCTTTTTCAGGCAGAGCTGTCCATAACCCGGGATGCCTTGAGCTGGTGGTGTGACCACAGAGGACTGGGCCCCGTCCCCACGGCCCTGCCTGGATGTGCCTCGTCCTGGTTTCGCATTAGAGCACACTGGCCTGCTCTGGCAATTGCTCCCTGTGCTGCAGATTATGTGGAATTAAAAGGCTTTAAAGCGCAAGATGTCCTGAGATAAATATCTCCCAAGTTCAGCCAGGCTGGCAGTTGCGTAACTGAGCACACTTGTTTTCCAGGATACTTTTCTGTGTGTTATTAAGGAAACTCACCCGGGGTGTGCTCAGGAGGGGTTTGTGTCAGCTCTGGGGCAGCTGGAGGGTCCAGAGGTGCCCTGGCTGCCGGGCTGCTGCTCCACGTGCCCATCAGATTAGAGCTCTAATCCCCTTTTCCGCTCACCCCCGAGCAGGGCAGCTGCAAGGACAGCCTGCGGGCTCCCGGTGAGGCTCGTGTGGCTGCCTCATCAGCAGCCCAAGCCCTGCTCTGACACAGCCTGGGTGAGCTCCTCACTGCCCCGGGCACTCCAGGGAGGAGCTGTGCCTCCCTCCTGCAGCAGTTGCCTGGTTGCTGCAGGAGGGAGCCCTTGGGAGTTCTCTTGGAGCAGGGCATTTGGGAGGCTCCTTTGCAGCCCCAGAGTGCTGTGGGAGGGCAGCTGCACCTGCTCCCCCCTGTGTGTGGCATGCAGGGGCAGGGCAGAAATAAAGCATTTTAAAGAGGCAAATGTCAACCCAAGAAACCCACAAACTATTTCAGCCCTGCTCATGGCGTGCTGAGTGGCCGTATTTTATCTCGGGAGGTGATGAGTCTGGAGCTGTTTCCATCTGGAACATATACAGATGGCCCTCCAATTCCATATGAGGGAATAAGGACTGCTTTTGCTCTGGGCTGGAAGGAGAGCACTTGGCTCTAAACACTGCAATTCTCTGCTCACACATCTGACTTCTGTCAGCCTGAGAAAGGACCATTTCATCAGCAGCTTCATCCTTCTAAGAGCAGGGAGCTGCATGCCCAGGAAACCTCCCTGGCATGGACACTGCTTTCTTTCCCCATCCCTTTCATCCCAGGTAGGATGGGTTTCTGTCAGCAGCAGAAGGACAAGTTTTCCTTTTCAGGGAGCTGATAAAACTCAGCCCTTGAAATTCTGGTGGCTCTGGAGGTATCACCTGGTGTCTCCCAGCTCACCCTTGAAGCTGAGGGGTTGGACACCCCCTGCATCCACTCACCCCTCTCCTGACACGTGCCTTGTGGATCTGCTCCCCAGACCAAGAGCCAGGCACTGTTTCCCTCTGTCCAGCACAGAAATTCTGCTTCTTGAGCTGTTTGAGAGAAAACCAGCCCTCCCCGAGCTGTGGTTTGGAGTAGCAGCCAGTTATGAGCTGTGGATGGGTGACAGCTGGGCCAGTAAACATCAGCCTCTCTCCAAGTCTGGTTATCTCGGTGCCGTGGCTCCCCCTACGTTGTGGGGGCTGTTCATAAACACAAATTCTTACTTCACTGCTCAGCTATTCTCCGTGCTAATGGCACCGAGGGCTCCGTGTAAACAGCAGGGCAGCATTCCTCGGGGAGAACTCCTGCATGGGGCTGCTGGGGCCTGCTTTCAGTCCTTGGCTGAAACTACTTTGGACCTTAAAGTCAAGTTGGAACTAAGGTGAGTTGTGGAGCTCAGGTTGGGTCCATACAGATGTAAATAAATCTTGTAGTATAGTGGAGACCTGAGGAAGAAGTCAGGTTGATCATCTCAATGGATCCTTGCTGCTCCAGGGAAGGAGTTGGCTTCGTTTCTGTCAGCTCCTGAAAGGCTCTAGAACCCAGCCATTCCTCTGTGGGTCTGAGGCTCGAATCCACCCGCACTGCAACTCTTCACTTGGCCCATAACTTCTGAAAAGGAGGGAATAAACTGCCCTTGTTCTTTGAGGAGAGGAATGCCGTGATTTTTGGAGCCTGAGACTGTAGTGCAAACAGATGTCAAAGCAAAGTCTTCTTGCCCTTGTTTTTCTCCACAGTCTGCAGAAAACCTCCTCTAAGTGCTTATCCTGCTCTGGGTATCTGTGTCTCAATGAAATCCCACCCACTTTTGCTCGCCCGGCTTCCCCGGCGGTGCCGGTGCCGTCTGAACCTGATCCCCGCTCGGTTCAGCCCGGGGTGACCTGGGCCGGTGCCACTCCGGGTGGCTCAGGTCACCTGCTGTGACTTCGTGCGGGGCTGGACCTGGAGCCGGGCGGGTGGGGCAGATTTCCTGCAGCTATCAGCTGCGATAGGGCAATAAATAACCGATAAACGCTCCAGCGAAAGCTGATGTCACGGCACAAGGGCTGTGCTCCTGCCAGCAGTCCCAGAGCGGCGGTGCAGGAGGGGTGGGATGGGACACGCTGCAGCACGGGGTGGGAATCTGCACCGAGCAGCCCCGGGATCCTCCCTGGTGCTGTTTGCCCCACAAGCAGCCCTGGGTGGATAAGGAGCCCCAATGTCATCTGGGGGAAGTGTGGGGAGACTCTCTGGGCAAGAGACTTTCTTTTAAACGAGTTAAAAGACAAGAGTCTGGTGTATGGGGAAATGTTCAACCGCCTTGTACCATGTCCAAATGCCACCCTGCCCTGTTTGTCCCATGTGAGGGGCTCCCAAAGCCACCAGCTTTTGTGAGGGACATGAGGAACAATCCCGTGCCCAGCATGTGCTAACAGAGGGTTCTCTTGCTTTGCAGAATGGGCAGCCAGCTCCAGAAGAAGGTGGGAATCCTCCATCCCAGGTAAAAAATGCCCCAGGTTACCTCTGCAGGTCCCTCTGAGCGTGGGGGGTGTGAGCTGACTCGGGAGCAGGATGGGGATGGTTATTTTTATACCCTGTAAAGCTGCTGCTCTGTAAATCTGCAGGAGTGCACGTGGGAGTGCAAGGGACTGGAGACAGGGAAGATAAACCCCTGTCTTCCTGTCCATTTGGTCATCCAAACATGCCCGGAAGGTTTTCTAGAGGGCCACCTCTGTCCAGCACTCGGAGCTGGAGTGGGGCTGTAGCTGAGGGCGAGAAGTGAGAAGCCCTGGGGTGTTTCGGTGCTGTGTTTTTGCCTTTCCCTGTGGTGTGATCTTGCCAGCTGGGATGAGAAGTACAAGAGTATTTGATGGTTTTGGCACAGCTGCCCTTGCTGAGTGTCTGGTATCTGTTTATTCTCTTGCCTCGGTGGGGCTGGGAGAAGCTCCACCTCTGCCGAGCTGCCCTCTGCATCCCTCTTAGCACCAGCTGGGAATGACAGAAAAACCTGGGCTGCTGTCTCCCGTGTTTTGGGCAGGGATCTGAACCTGCTACACCTTCTTGAGACACCTAAAGCTCACCCTGCTTCACACATGAGCAGTGTGGTGTGGAAGGACCTGATCTGTGTGCTGAGAGCCCTCCCCAGGTACAGGACCAGCACGATGCTGTCCCTGGGTGTCTCCTGATTGTGCCCATTCCTGTGTCCTGCACTCACTGCCGAGCAGAAGAGCCATGTCAGTACCGTGAAATCAGAATCCCTTCAGGATTTCCTTTTCTGACCCAGCCATGCTCTGACCGTGGAGAATGACACAACACTTTGGATTTGCCCTGGGCAGCCTGCCCGAGCGGGTTGTCAGGAGCTCTGTGCCCTCAGCGAGGGCCCTGTGGCAGCTTCTCTCTCTGCATCATCAGCCCTGCCGAAGGCTCTGGGGGCTTGCTGGGTTGTTTTTCCAGCTGGTTACGTTGTATTTTTAGTAAAAGACATTTAAACCTAAACCCCAGTTGTCTACATTTCAGCCAGTTTTTTTTCCCTGGGATGTCTGTGGATTTCTGGCATGCCACTGCATCTCCCCTACCTGTTCTGCCTCTGTTCCACTCTGGAGCTAGCCTGGCACTTCTTCAGTGGCTGGCAAAGAAATCTTTGGGTCAGATGAATTCAGGTCAATGGAACTTGCACTTCCCTCCCCTGAGAGCAGTGGGTTTGCAACTCCTCACTGTGCCTGCATCTCTGGCATGGGGAAAAAGGAATCTTGTGTCTTCTGGTTGGATTCCAGCTGGGTTTCTAAGGTTTGAGACTTTGCCTCTTTCATCTTCAAACATTTGGCTAAACTGCCCTTCCCTAAATGCTGCTGATGGATGTTGCTTTAAAAATCGTTTAGGATTTTTTTCTCTTTGAAGGCCATCACTGAGAGAAACCCTGGCTGATTCCATCTGTAGGTGCTATTCCACAGAAAGATCGTGAGATAGAAGCCAAAAAGCACTTGAGGTTCCCTTTGCTGCTCTGTGGGTCGTGGACCTGCAGTCCAAGCTGGAGCAGAGCAGAGGGCAAGTTCTCCAACATCCTAGAGCAGGGAAGCCTCAAGAGCCCTGTGCTGCTGTAGGTGTCCTGCTTTCCTGAGGCCCCATGGCCAAAGTGCCTGTGAGCAGTGTCTGACAATCCCATTTTGGGTAACTTTTGAGCACCCAAAGCTCTGCTGCGTGCTCCTGAAATAACCTCGGTGGCGTTTTCCAAGTTTGTACAAGGTATGTTTGCTACCAGCACAAATGAAATCCCTCCTGTAAACACATACCTTCAGCTTGAGGGCAAGCTCTGCCCTGAGATGCTGCAGATGGGGGAGCAGGCAGCACCCAGAATATCTGTGTGTTTCAGTTCTTTCAGTGGGTAGACATCAGCAGCAGCTCCTGGCTCTGGCTTTACCCAGTGGCCGTCACCATCCGAGGTGACTATTCTCACGTTGAAGGTTGCTCAGGCTCCCTCCCACACCCTTCTGTGCTGTGTGTGGAGAGCTGCAAGGGGAAGAGGCACCTTTTTTCCAGGTTTGTGCTATCCTTTTGCAGTTCATTCCGTGATCTCTGCTAAAAATAACCTGAAGCGGCGACAGCGGCGATTACTCCACGCCCACGCGGCAGCCCTGTCCCTCCCGGCCCTGCCAGCAGGACGCTGCCAAAGCACAGTCCTCGTGTGCCTGGGCCACAAGCACTCTCTGAAAAGGAGGAAATCCAAGAGTTCCTCAAAAGAGTCGGGAAGCTCACAGCTGGTGCTGTGAGATTGCTGAGTGTGAACCTCCGTGGCCATCTCACCTGACACTCGAGGTGGTGGCTGCAGAGGTACCAAGGGCATGGTTTGGGCCAGGCTGGCCCTGTTCTGGTACTTTCTTGCTGCTTTTGTAGCTCCAGCTCAGCTTCCTAGCAAGGACAGCTGGTGCATTTCACAAGCTCTTGTGTTTTCTACCTTTCAAGAACAGTTGTGGTACACAAGTCCCTGCAGGCCTCATTCCTCAGTGTTTACCTGGGGAATGTCTGCAAGATCCTTGTGCTGGTTGGGGCTGGGGAAGAGCCAGTGCTCACAGTGCATGGGATGAGGCTGTGTTTTGAATTTGCACTGAAAACAGGGTTAATCATGGCCACATCCCTAACACCAGGCTGCTGATCCAAGGCAAGATGGGTACAAGGATAGATTTTTTCCTCATGCTCTTTGGTGGTAGTGATTAAAAGCCTCTCTAGGTACAGAACCTCATTCTCTCCTGTGTTCTCCAATTTTTAATTGCCAGGCTGGGCGAAATTGGTCCTTGTTCAGCTGGGGAACAGCAACTGAATTCAGTGGGAAAATGGAACCTCTCATAACCAGGGTTTTTCAGTCTGCTCTGCAGCCAGCTTGGCTGAGGGGTGAGCCTGTGCTCCCTGAAGGTGCCAAGCATGAGGAATTGTACATGGAAGTACAACACCCAATTAGTGAAATCACTTCATCATGAAAAGCAGAGGAGTGGAACTGCAGTGCTGAGTGTGCCCACACTCTCTCTGGGGAACGGGCTGAGGGTGCTGATCAGCTTGTTCTGGGGTGATAATCACAGAGCACAGGGAGAGCTGGGGAAGGAAGAACTGAGCTCTCCCAGCTCTGCACCATAAAAGGGACCTTTGAGACTGGAGCGAGGGCTGTGCTCTGCCACAGGCAGAGGTGCTCCAGGCTGAGCCTGGCTGGGGCAGTGCAGCACGGGCAGAGATGAGGCTTTTCCCCAGATCTGTGTAGCTCCTGTTGGTTTATCCTGACCAGGTAAAGCTTGCAGACAGGTCCTACCCTGCATGAAGGAATCCTGGGCAGGGACACCTTCCACTATCCCAGGTTGCTCCAAGCCCTGTGTAAGAGTCCAGGTGAGGGAGGGCTCTCAGGCCAGCACTGCCCTCGAGCTCCAGGCTGAGAGCAGGACAGGACCCACATCCAATGGTGTAATCCTGGTCAGTGCTGGACACCACTAATCTCAGCCTCTTAACATGAAGGGTTTCAAAACAAACAAGTGAGTGCTCTGCTCTGTGCGTGTTTGCACAGCTGCTGCTGGTTCCTCCAGGACCTGGAAAGCCGTGGAGCTGTGGGAACGGGCAGGTACCTCAGCAAATCCCTTCTCAGCCCCTCTCCTGGGGCTCCCAGCCAGCAGTGTTCTGGCCAGACTGGCCCTGTGGCTGGGCAGGATGTGGGAGCAGAACATCTCCAGTGTGCTGTGGTGCTGCCTGGAAATTTCCCTGATGCTGCTGGGACTGGGCAGCAGCTGTGGCCACTCTTAATATTTGGCTTTTCCAGCCTGTCACTGGTAAAGCTCTGAGTTCAAACTGGTTGCTCTGCCTTGTCAGCTGAAGGAATTGAGTGGTTGCTCCAGCAGTGCCTGACAGCTGCCTGGCCTGTTCCTGGCAGAGCCTTTGCTCTGTGTCCTTGGCAGGGCTGGGCTATGGCGAACAGCAGCTTCTGAGCTCTTAGAAAACACAAATAAATGCCTGTTTGAGGAGCAGAGACTCTGATGAGCTGCAGACTCTAACGAATAATTGAAGAGGGGTCAGCTTACCGGACTTGCACACGAGGAATGCAGCAGAATCTGCTCCAGCAGCCCTCCCACATGGTCCCCGACCCATCCAAACCACTCCGGTTTCTTCTCTGCCATTTCCATCCCCCTGGTGAGTTCATAGAAGCTGCCTCATGTTCTGTCTCCAGAAAGCTTCTTGTACTGAAGGAAAATAAATCCCTGAAAATCTGTTACTGTGTGTTGTACTTGGAGGGGACAGTGGTGAGGGCTGGCACTGGAGAGGACCCCGAAGAACTCATTCTCATTTGATTTTTGAAGGAGCCAGAGCTTGGGCTTGGGTCACTGGGTCACACCACATCCACCACATCCACCCCAGCAACTGGGAGCTTGGAGTGCCCTTGGCTGGGTTTGCTGGGCCCCTGGCTGGCCAAGATGCTGGCTGGGATTCTCCCTGCACACACAGGCAGATCTGCCTGAAGCTCCTGCAGCTTCACCAGTCCCAGCTTTATTTGGAAGTGAAGCCTGGCTTGGACATGAGCAGTAAATTCCTTCCCTAGCTCCAGGTGAAGCTGCAAAAGCTGTTTTCCCTCTGGTTGCACTGTGCTGCCTGCCAGCGCTGCCAGGGGGTGGGGACCATCCAGGGACAGGAGTCCCAGCTATCTAAGAATTCCTGCCTTGCCTGGAGCCCTTTTCCTTCTCCCTTAGGAAATCCCCTCTGTGTGTGCCTGGGGCAGCCTCCCAGCAGTGGGAGCAGAGGCATTGCAGCAGCTCCTGCTGATCTCATTGCAGCTCTGAGGCAGGAAGGGTTTCCCAACTGCAGTGTGAAATCCAGGTCCTTCCCTTGCCAGTCCTGGAGAGCTGAGCAGGGAAATGGCACCCCTTTGGATAGAGAAAAGGAGGAAAGGAGGGGGTTTAACCCTCTTTGTGCTTGAAGGCTCGGGGGGGGCAGAGCTGCTCTGGGAATGCTGAGCACGTTGAGGACACTCTGTGCCCCTGAGATGTGGCTGAACTGATCCCCTCACTGTCAGAGAGGTGGATTTCACTGGACAGCCCAGGCTGGCCTGGATATGGATTGGGAATGTGCTGGGACTGCTCTCAGAGGGGGAGGTGATGGCTCTGCACCAGCACTGGGGTCAGTAGTCATCTTTGGGGTCCAGGAGGGGACCCCTGGGGTCTCCACAGGGACAGAGGGAGGAGAAAAAAGCTTATTAAAATAGCATCTGAGTGGAACAGAACAAAACATGGTACTCCTGGTGGGGAGGTGGCTGCAATCCTTGTGGTGTGATGTTTGGGAAGGGGATGGATGTGATCTCCCATGTTTGGGAAGGGGATGGATGTGATGTCCGTATTTGGGAAGGGGATGGATGTGATCTCCATGTTTGGGATGGATGTGATGTCCAAGTTATGGTCCTGTGCCTGGCACAGGGAGCAGCTGAGCCATGGAGGGGGTGGCTGCTGGCTACATCCATGGTTTTATAGACATTAAATGATAAACTAGAGCTTTGCTCCAGCAAACACTCATCCTGTGCACTCTCACTGGGGTGTTGGTAACGCGCAGCTGGGGCTGTGTTTTGGACAGAGTTTGTTTTGCTTTTAACCCTGCTACAGTTCACAGCCACCCCCAAAACGTGACAATCCCTTTCTCTCAGCATGTCCTGCACGTGTGACCTTCCCAGAGAGCGGGAGAGAGCTGGGTTCTCCCTGCCTGCACAGACCAACCCCGGCAGGTACCGGGCAAAGGCTTTTCCAGGTCCTGGGACAATTTCTGTGTGCCTTGCAAGGGGAGGGCAGCCTGTGTGCTGTGGGAGGAGTGTGGAATTCCAGCGTTCCTGCAATACAGAATAGTTTCCACATCCCACGGTTACTCCAAGGGCAGCAAACAAGTCTTGGTTCTTGTTGTGAAACCAATGTTGCATTGTATAATTCAGCTAGAGAGAGTTTTCAGCTTTTCTGCTCAAAGGAGCAGAACTGCCCTGTGCCCTGATGGAAGCTGGTGTTTACTGCTGTTTCCTCCGAGTGGAATTCTGCACTTGGAACAGCCTGGGACGGGGTCTCCTGGTTTTACCACCATCAAAGCTTGAGCTGGTTGGAATTTGCTGAGCAGAGCTTCCCTCCCTGCTGGGAGGTGTGCTGCAGGAAGGGGAGGCTGCATCCTCTGCTCTTTTGCACCGGAGGCTGATTTGCTCCGCAGAAGCTGCAGAACTGAGTAATTCCTTATCTCCTGGTTGTTAAAGGTGTTCTCCTCTCCAGTGTCACGTTTCTCTGGGTGCAAAGTCCTGCTGCTCCCCGTGCTCCTCTCACAGCTCTGGAACTGCAGCAGTGCCGGAGCCACTGGGGAGTCTCTGTGGAGCTCGGGAACGTCTTTTGCCTGAGCTTGTATCTTTAGCCCAAACAGCTCATCGTCAGCTGATCCTGGCCAGTTGCAGCTTGTGGCGTGTGGAAAGGGTGGGGAAATGGTACTAATTTATTTATTTTTGAAGAAACTTTCAGTATCTGCTGCCAGCATAGCCCTGGATAGAGCCAGGAGCAGGAAGAGCCTGGGGAGTGTGAGGGGGTGCCTGTGCTGGAGCCTCTCTGCTCTCTCCATCCCAAAACTGACCTGAGCCCTCTGACATAAAAAAGATATTTTGGTTTCCCTGTGAAACGAGTTGGTTAAAAACTGAGCAGATCAAAAAGAATGTTGTGAAGCCCAAGGACAGGGGCTCAGCTGTGTGAGCCACCATCTGCCTCCTCCCTTCCTCAGCCTCAGGCTTTGCTTGAGAAAACCCTTCATCCCTTAACATTTTCGAAGATCCCTCTGCTTCAGGGGTGCTGAATCTTCCCAGGGGGTGTTTATGACGTGGGTGCTAATGAAATGGCCTTTGGGCTCCCCGAGTCCCATGTCAAATGAGAAACACATTTTGGACGCTGAAGATGCTCTGAGTGCCACCTGCTGGAATGTGCTCGAGGGGTGCCAGTGTGACACTGCCTGTCCCATGGCAGTGTTCCCTTTTTAAGGATTTGCCTGTAACCCCTATTGTGAGGAGCTAGGATCACTGGAGGAGCAGCAGAATCCTTCCCAGGAGTCACCAGGTTAATTTTACACTGTTTGGTTGCCTCTGTGAGTGGGGAGGAATTGCCCCCAGGAGGATGGCAGAGCCTTTCCAGGAGTCAGACTTTTGTTTAAGCCTTGTGTGGGGAGGCTCCTGATGTTTTCCACACCAGGATGGAGCTGGTCATTCCCTTCTTCAGCTGTCTTGGCTGTGTAAGGTTTGAGCATGAGGGCTTTGATGATTTGAGGATTTCTGGACACCACGTTACCCCCACTGGGCAGGGACCTGTGTCCTCTGGGTTTCTCCTCCCTCTCCCATTTTTGGTTGGTTTTGTTTTCCAGGAGACCAGTAACAGTCCTTGGGATGGTATGGGGTGAAACGTGCAGCCTGGCTCCCTCTCAGTAATCCCCTCCTGCAAACCTCCTGCCAGGGATCCGCCCCTCTCCTTATCCCCTCCTTGGGAACTTCCAGTCCCGAGGTGCCCGGTGCTCCTGGGCTGTGTTTGTAGCAGTGACTTTGTGCAGGACTTCCACCTTCAAAGCCACCCCGCGGTGTCCCTTCCTCCTCAGGCCCCAGTGTCCCCAGGCCTTTGTGTGTCAGCAAATGCCCTTGTTCAGTGTGAGCTAAAGGCTAAGGAAGCCTCTCTCTCCCTGCAGATCCTCTAAGATTCCTCCAAGAATCTCCCTCTTCTTTTAAGAGAGTCTGTGGCCTCCAGGCACAGGTACCCCCAGCTGAACCCTTCCCTTCCCAGCCTGGGCTGTGTCTCTGCTCAGTATCCTGCAGGATTTCTCAGGCTGGGGGCTCCCAGGAGCACTGGAGAGGATCTGCTACAGAAGCACAGTCAAAAGTACCAGGTTCTGGCCAATTCTTTTGTTGCAAATGAGGCTGAGGGCCAGCCCTGCCCAAAAAAGGCCTTTGCAGAAGGGCAGGCAGTGAGTGGGGAGGTTTCTTTACTTTATTTGTTCCCCTTTTTGAGAACCACCACTTGAAAAAAGTTCCAGACAGAGTAGCCTTTACTCTCCTCAAACTCCAGCCTCGCTTCCTCTGCAGAGCTGCAGCCCCTCGTGCTTCCCACTGATCCCAGGCTCCCTCCTGAGCAGGAGCTGCTGCTCCACAGGGAAATTGTTGGTCCGTGCAAGAAAAATGGGGAGCCACATGTGCACTCCCAGTTCCCTCAGGAGACCAGCTGCTTTCAGCCATGGGTTTTACCAGCCTCGTTGCAAAATACTTCTTCCCTATATCTGATCTAAATCTCCCCTCCTTTAGCATAAAACCATCACTCCTTGTCCTATCACAACAGGCCCTGCTAAAAACTATGTCCCCAGCTTTCCTTTAGGACCTGGCAGGGGCTCTGAGCTCTCTCTGGAGCCTTCTCTTCCCCACATGAGCACTCGCAGCTCTCCCAGCTGGCTGCAGAGCAGAGGGGCTCCAGTCCCTGGAACATCTTCATGGCCTCTCCAGCAGGTCCACCTTGCTCCTGTGCTGATCCAGAAGCTGCTGCTGCCTCCTGGCCCTTTCCCTGGAGAGCTGCAATTCCACTGATCCTACTGGGAGAGCATCCCTGCTGGATCAGCATTTGTGCTGCTCAGAGCAGGGGCAGAGAAATTTTGAGGAAGAAAACTACTGAGGCTCTCAGTTGCTCATTGCTGCCTTGTGCAGTGCCTGCAATTGCTCTTTCTGAGCCTGTTTTCGTGTGTGTGACAGGGGGACTGCACTGATCCTCCTGAAAAGCCGGCTGAGATTTGCTGATGGCTCTTTCCATGCCTAAGCACCCGTAAAGCCAGCCAGTGTTCTCGTTTGGCTGCTGCATTGTGCAGCCATGGCCACACAAAGCCATTTCCCCATACGAAACCGCCGCTTCCTTTCAGTAAAACTCCCAAAATACATCCCAGTGACACAACCACGGCACCGGGGCTCTCGCACTGCTCCGGGTGCTGCTCGGGCTGTGAGCTCAGGAGCCAGCTGGGGAAGGATGGGAGGATAACAGCCCAAGGCTTTGGAGATGCTGAGGCTCCTCTTCCGCAGCAAGCCAAGGATCCAGGAGGCAAGTGTCTGATAAAATACCTGCTCTGTCTGCCGTGCTGGGCTCTGTCTCTTCTGCAGGACACAAGGAATCAGGGAATTCCTGATCCTACAGAGCCAGACCTTATCCAGGTTTAATTAAGCACTCTTTTGGAAAAGGAATTTTGGAGGGTATGACTGCTTTCTAAGAAGTCTTTCCTAGGTGCTGCCAGATTTTGGGAGTGTTTTGGGACCAGAGCATGTGTTGAAGCAACAGAAATTAAAACAGCTTCTGGTTAGTTGTTGATGAATAGGAAGTGAAATGCCAAGAGCAGAATCTGTTTCGAGCTTTTGCAGGGTGGGTTTTTTTTCTTGCATTTAGATGTGACGGTCTCAACCGGCAAAGTGACAAAACGCGAGCAAAAACAAACCTGTCTCTTGGCTTCTGGCTTGTAAAATCCTCCCTCAAAAAAAGGGGGAAAGTAGAAAACAGGACTTGTATTTGGAACTTGGGAAAACCCCCTGTTGGTCTGTGCCCAGCCCCTGCTCTGGGGTGACTCAGCCGTCTGTGCCCTGCAAAGGCGGCACAGGGAGGTTCAGAACTTGTCTCCTCCTCTGACTGGAGTGACTTCCTGGGCTTTTATTTTCCAGGAGAAGCCAATCTCATTTCCCAGCAGTGCAGGAATCTGTGGAAAATGCCTCTGGAGGCTGTGGGTGGCTGCAGGTGCTGGGAGCCCCCAGGAGCAGGGAGGGCTGGACCTGCAGAGATCCGAGCTGGTGGGAATCCAGCCCTCCCACCCCATCCCAGCAGGGGCTGGGGTCTGGTCTGAAGGAGCCAGGATGGAGCTGCTTTCCCAGTGGGTGGGAGGGATCCCTGGGGCGGGATCTGCTGAGGGTCTTGTGATGACTTTTCGCTCAGGAAGAGGTTCAGCTGTGGCTTTGGCAGATTTGTCACCCTGCTGCTCCTGGAGCAGTGGGACAGCCACCCTCTCCAGCTGCTCCCCCTGCAAGGGCACAGCAGCACAGAGCAGGAAGGGGAAGAGGTGACTGCAGGGGCCCCTCCGATCTGATTTGGTCCTTCTGGAGCTGAAAATCAGTTAATTCCTAGCTCTGATCTCACTGTTTTCACACAGCTCCTTCCTTCCTCAAGGCTTGCTTTTCCTTCTCTTCTCCCTCTCAGTAGCTCCTGTCCCACCTCCAGGTCACCCTGAGTTTATCAAATCAATATAAATTTGTTTGCTGGGACCAACAGCTCTCCTGGAGCCACCACACAGCTCAGAATCACATCCTGAGGAGCGATGGCTCCCCCAGTGAGACACCCCCAGTGGCTGTGAACAGCTCACCTGGCCTTCCTGAACAAGTTCTTTGGGAAAACTTTAGCAGAGAATCACAGCCCCTCTGTGCTGACATTTGTTTATTGTCCCACAGGCAAAGTCTGACATCACTTGGATAGAGAAAGACCTCGTGGACTCGGCAGACAAGGTAGGAGAGCTGCAGTGGGCACCTCACTGAGACTCATCTGTTTAATTTGCATTCTGTCCCACACACGAGGCGTGAGCAGAGCTCGCAGGGACCTCTCTGAAAACCAAACCCTTTCCTGCCTGCCACCCCTGCCAGCCCCTCTCCGCTCTGTGGGACTGCTGCTGCAGAGAGCAGCTATTGCTCACTTGCTCACATGACATCCTGGACTTGATTTCATCGTCCTCCTCCTCCTTCCTCCCCACACCAACCCCCTTTCCGTGCTGCCATTTGTGTCTCCTGTGGCTTTCTGATCTTGTCAGTGAGCCAGGACGGGCACTTTTGGTTGTGGGGATGTACAGGGGAGATTTTCTTGCCTTTCTGAGGCTCCTCTCCCACGCTGGTAACACAACATGGAAAATTGTCTGGGTCATAATGAGATTTATCAGCTCCTGCCAGGCCCAGGCACGGGGAGTTTGCTACTCCCCCACACTGAGAACCTGGAGCTGCTGAGGAATGGGTGCTTCTCTTGGGCAGCACAGGGTGGACAGGGTTTCTCCCTCCCTGGGCTGTGTCAGAACGCAGGAGGTGTCGTTGTGAACCAGGCTCCTGCTGTGCTCAGCAGCTGCAGGTGCTTTTCCATGCTCTGGCTCCTGCCCCAGCCCTTGGAGCTCAGCAGGCACCGTGGTGGGGCTGGGCCCAGCTGCCTCTCTGCTGTTCAGTCATTTGTTTCTTTCATTATCAGTTCTCAAAAAGCACGTGGTGGGGGCACAGGGGGCAAGACAGTCATAATTTGTCTCTCTGGTTCCATCCTCTGCACTCTCAGGAGAAATTCAGAAATCAGTGCTGACACAGGGCTATTTCCTTTTGTGTGGGTGTATTTTGACTCATTTCAAGGGGCTTCTTTCTTACCAGCACCCTCTGGGGTCTTGCTGCAGGAAACATCTGTCTGTCCTGATGGAAAGGTCAAAGGTGAACAGGTTTGGAGGGGGAAGGAGGCAAAACAAGCCCTCTAAATACCTCTGCTCTGTCCTGCCCATAATCTGAGCCATGGTGGGTTCAGAAACAAGAAATGCCCTTAAAAACACCTTATGGACCTTCAGCATGGCTCTCAGATAAGTAACTCCAGACTCCACAGCAAGGAGTCTCGTGCAGCATAAGGCAAGTGGAGGACTGAATGCCAATCCAAACATTCCTGGAGGAATCCCATTGTGGGTGCCCCCTCATCCTTGTGCCAATGGGAGAGCAAAGATGTGCAGCTCTCCAAGGTGTCATCACACTTCTGGGTGGGTTCTTGTGAGTTTTTCTCTTCTGTTTTAGATAGGAAGGTTGCTTCTCACGATTTCCCCTGTTGTGGAAATACCCAAAGCTCCCAACCTGACATGAACTTCAGGCAGCATTAGATGGAAATCACTTTAAGGAGATTCTGTGTGGTTTCTAGCAGCGTCTTGTCTGAGCCAGGGAACCCAAATGCCAACGAGGAGCTGTGAGATTATGTTTTTTTTAAAAGCAAACCTGAAAAAAAAAAAAAAGCCCCAACCGCAAGTGTTGTCGCTAGGGAGGGGGAGCGTGAACCTCCCTCCGTGTGACCGAGTCTGGTCCCCAGTGCGCATCCGCCGCCGGTGCAGCCACCTGCAGCTCCTGCAGCTCCTGCTCCTGCAGCTTCTCCTGCTCCTGCTGCGGCGCAGCGCCGAGCCCCCAGCCCCGCTCGGGGGCCGCAGCTCCTGGGGCCGGACGATGTTGATCGGGATGGGACAATGGAGAGAGACCCCAAATTTCCCCGTGTGTGGGCGTTCCTGATGCTCTGGCTGCACAGGAAGCAGCGAGCCAAGCCCTGCAGCCTGCAGCTGCCTGCCCCCAGCCAGCTCGCCAGCCCGGTCAGTACCACTGCCACCTCCTGCTGCCACCTCCCTGCCACCTCCTGCTGCCACCTGCCTCTGCTTCCCTTCCTGCCGCTGGCTGATGTTTCCCATGGATGTTCAGGGCACTCTGGTTTGCTTTTCTTTCTCTGCCTTCTGGGATAGCTTGCTGTGGTGACCCTGGAAGAAGCTGGCCTTGGTGGCACACAGGTGGTTTTGTGCTGGAGACTTGTGTGTGCTGCCAGCCAGGCTGTAGGAGCCTGTCACAAGAGTCCTCAGAGTTGAATTCCAAGCTGGTGGATGAGTCCAAGAGGGAAAATCCTCCCTCGGGTCAGCAAGATACCAAATGGCTTCTCAAAGTGTTTCTGTGATAGGAGAATCACTGGATGGTCTGGGCTGGAGGGGACTTTAAAGCCCCTCCAGTGCCACCCCTGCCACAGCAGGGACACCTCCCACTATGCCAGGTTGTTCCAAGCCCTGTCCAGACTGGCCTTGGACACTGCCAGGAATCCAGGGGCAGCTACAGCTTCTCTGGGCACCTTTGCCAGGGACCCTCACAGGGAAGAATTTCTTCCTAATGGGTCTCTCCCTGCTATGGGCTCTCTCCCTGGAGAGCTGAGCTGGCAGGAGGAGCTGAACTTGGCCATCTCCTGTTCCAGCTCTGGAGGTGGGAAGCTGTTCCTCACAGCAGCTGTCTGCAGGGACTAAGCCTCCAGATGGACCCAGAAGTGCAAAGTGGCTGGTTTAAGCTGGGAGATCATCAGGAACATGGAAATGTGTTGTTTAAGGGATTATGGGATCTTCCTTGCCTGTGATCACCGAGCCCAGGGAAAGGCAGGATAACGCCAGGGAACTCCTGTGCCCCTGCCCTGAGTGCCTGAGCTGCACAGGAGAGAGCAGAGCTCCCACCATGGAAACAAAGCCACTTCCTAAACTGAGAAAAGCCCAGCCTGAGAGTGGGGAGGGGAGGGAGCTCGCTGCAGGTGGGCAACCACATCCATGGGAACTGGAGGGTGGGAGTGGGCTGGGCAAGACAGGCGGGGCTGGCACCTGCCTCTGGCTGGCTTTAAAAGCTGCTTTGATGAGGTGGTTCCAGACTAAGTGTCTGAATAGGTCTAGAAAACAAAGTGTAAGTTTTTTTCCCCTAACTCTGCAAGGGAAAAAAATAAATTGTAGCTCCAGCTTTCTGCAGCCTCTGCTGGCCACAGCTTCCCCAGGGCTGGGGACAGCAGAATTTAATGCATTTTTGAACATAACTGCTGTCATTTGGGTCCAAAAGTTTAGCTGGGAATAGGAGGTGTTTCAGCACCACCTTAGGGTCTATGGCTGTGCTGGCCCAGATCCCTTGATGATTTTATTATATTTATGCTGATTAAATCTATTTTTTCTTCTTTATTTTTTTTAAGTAAAATAATGTGTTTAAAACAAAACATGTGCCAGAGACCTTGGCTTCCCCTCAATCTTCTTGAAGGCTGGAGTCTGTTAAAGCATCATCTGTATGTGCTGAAGATGCACTAAGACTTATGTTGCAGAGTTGCTCAGATTGCTGAGCAGATGGGCTCCAACATGTCTGATTTTTGCCAGCCCTGGCCCTGTTTTGACAACAGTGCCGTATTTTTTGTGTTGTGGGATTTTTAGTGGCATAAACACTCCTGTTTTTGCTACCAGTGCCTCAAAAAGGAAGGTGCTTCTCAAGCACTCTTCTGAAATGCAGTTCAAAGCAGCTTCTGTGGTTGGGAGGGAGGGCTCTGTATTTACCTGGTCCTCCCTGCCCTGACTTATTGATTGCAGATGCTGATACCTGTGACAAGCACCAACCTTGAAGGTTGTCTCCCATGTGGCTCCTGTGAGTCTGGAGCTGCAGTCCTTGTTCCATAATCCCAGAAGGCTGCTTTGCCTGGCTCAGGAGTCCCTGCCAACTGTGTGCACTCTGTTTCAGGGAGAAGGTGTCGTGCAGGAAATCAACATCACACACCATGTGAAGGAGGGCTCAGAGAAGGCTGATCCCTCACAGTTTGAGCTCCTGAAGGTGCTGGGACAGGGCTCTTTTGGCAAGGTGAGATCACTTCTTCCTATGTGCCATGCCAGGCAAATTATCCTGGTGACGAAAGGAACCATCCCCAACAAAACCACTTTCCTGACTCCCAGGAATGTTCCTGGGCATGTTCCTCCCTTCTCAGAACTGCTGCTGTGTGCCCCAGGCTGGGTTTGGCCCCTGTTTATGGTCCAGTTTCCCTTCTGTGAAGGAGGAAGGAAGTAGCCTGTAGCTCTTATCTATTTCAATAATCCAGGTCTCTTCCAGACCATCTGCTGACACATTAAATCAGCTTGGTGTCAGTCAGTTACCAGCTGACAGTGGGGGCTTGGACAGGACTGTGTGCTGCTGCCTGGGCAAATGCAGCAGAGGTTTTGTAGAATCAGAGAAAAGCTGGAAAAGACTTCTGGGATCATCCAGTCCAACCAGTAGCACTGCCAAGCCCACCACTTGCAGGTGGTGTCCTTTTGATGCTGCCTAAAACCAGGTAGAATGAGACATCAGGGAAGGGTAGGAGATAAAAATCCAGAGGATGCAGGACCTGAACAACAAGGAGTTGATGTGACTGACAAACCAGGAGGCTTTAGTGGTAAAGTAAAGCATCAGTGCCTCCAGTCACAGCTCCCAGGCATCAGCCCCACAAGAGCTGCAGGACTCAGACATTTGGAAGGCTAGAAAGGAGGAAAGTGCAACATGAAACTGGGGGGTGAGAGGAGTCCACACACAGCCCTTCCCTAGAAACCCCATGGGAAAGCTTGAGATTCTTAGGGACATTCTAGGGTTTGCCACTTTGGAAAGCATCCAGCTCCTACTGCCAGTGTTTAGTACTTAGTGAATGTGGTGTTCTTCTGCCTCAGGTTTTCTTGGTGAGAAAAATAACTCCCCCAGACAGCAACCACCTCTATGCCATGAAAGTGCTCAAGAAGGCGACGCTGAAAGGTAGGAAGGAGACTGCTCCTGCAGTGCTCCGACCCTCTGTGACTTAAAGAGCACTGGGGAAATGTCACTGCTGGCCCTGGGGTGGGCTGGGTGAAAGAGAAGCATCTTTATCCTAGCAAAACATCCTCCATTTCTTTCATCTGCTTAAGAGCATCATGATGGAGGTGGGGAAACACCTGGCTCAAACAGCTTGGTGCTTAAGGCTGGGATGGGGCTGGTCACTGGCCAGGGCCTCTTTCTGTGTCTGAGCTGCTCCTCTCTTCCCACAGTGCGGGACCGACTGAGGACGAAGATAGAAAGGGACATCCTGGCTGATGTCAACCATCCCTTTGTGGTGAAACTCCACTACGGTGAGTGGAGCTCACTGGGGTGCTGGGAGAGGGCCTGCAGATCCAGCAGACCCTGGCTGCCTGTAAACACAATGCCCTGAACATAATCTTTTCCTGGAAGGATCTGTGGTCCCACTGCCCCCTCCAGCTAAGGCTGATTTTACTGCCTAGGGTTAGGGTTAGGGTTATGCCTAGGGTTAGGGTTGTGAAAACACAAAGCCCAGAGCTCCAGGCATACTGCAGCTGCAAAAGGCATCCCAAGGGGAACACAAAACTGCCACAACATGCCTTCCTCCACTGCTTTTTCTTTGGAACCAGCCTTAGCCCAAGGCTGCATTGACTACCTAGGGTTAGGGTTAGGGTTAGGGTTACTGGGTAACTGGGAGAGGAGGTTTAAACATCAAATCCCTGGGATTAAAACATTAAACCATGAGGAACTGAGAAAGCAGAGCTAACTAGCTGAGCTGGAGTTTGGCAGGATTAATGCTCTGACTCTGGGGAAGGCAAGGACAGCTTTGTTCCTCTAAGGTGACCAGCACCTCTCCTGGGAAAATAGCCTTTCAGGAGGGTATCACTGGTGGAAAGGGAACCAGACCCCCATAAAATGAGGATTTTCTGCAGTGCCAGAGTGCTGTGGGGAGCTCCCATTTCAGCAGCAGGGCCAGGCCATCTCCTTTACCCCATCAGCCCTACCTGCATTTGACCCAGGAACCATGCAGGGCATGTGCCCAGCTGGAGTCACTGGGATTTAAGTGATTAATGTAACACCACAGAGCCTTCCCTCAGTACAGGGCTCTGATTCCTACTCTGGCTTGGGTTTCAGCATTCCAGACAGAGGGGAAGCTGTACCTCATCTTGGATTTCCTCAGAGGAGGTGACCTTTTCACTCGGCTTTCCAAAGAGGTGGGTATGCTCTGGCATCTCGGTGGGCTGCTGTGGCTCAGCTCATCTCTGCTTATGGCCTGGAGAAGTAACTGACCCTTGCAGTCCTTGAGAGGGTGAAAACAGCTTTCCAGCCTGCTGCTAGTCTAGAGCTGGCACCAGGAGAGGGTGTTGTGGGAGCCCTGGGCTCCAGCAGAAGAGCAGCAGCACAGGTGCAGGGTGCAGATCCACCCCTGCAACAGCTTCAGATGAGCATCTCCTAAAGAACAAGAATGAAAAGAAGGTCATTTTGAATTAGAGTTAAGGAAGAAATTGTTCCCTGTGAGGGTGGGGAGGCTGTGGCTGCCCCTGGATCCCTGGCAGTGCCCAAGGCCAGGTTGGACAGGGCTTGAAGCAGCCTGGGACAGTGGGAGGTATCCCTGCCATGGCAGGGTGGCACTGGATCCATTAAGGTCCATTCTGATCCAAGCCATAAACGGTGGGTGAAGTCTGGAAAACTTAGAAAGGGCAGGAGGGAGCAACACAGCTGTGGAAGGTCTTGCCTGGGTGCAGGGGAGCTGCTGGCATTGTAACCCGCACCTCTCTGCTTTCTCCCCCTGTCTGCAGGTCATGTTCACTGAGGAGGATGTGAAGTTCTACCTGGCAGAGCTGGCACTGGGACTTGACCACTTGCACAGCCTGGGGATCATCTACAGGGACCTCAAGCCAGAGAAGTACGTGTGGCCAGCTGAGGCAGGATCCCGGCCCTGGATCCAGCCCAGCCTGGAGTCAGGGAACAGCTCCCACCTTCTAGAGGGGCTGGAGGGTGCCCTGGGGCTGGACACATGGGAGGTGGTGGTGCCAATCCAAGGCAGCTGCTCCTTGGATCAGTGGTTCCAGCCAGGAGCTGTGTGTGCCACAGGCCAAGCAGAGATCCATGGCAGTCTCCAGGTCCAGCTTTAGGCAGCTGGGAGCCTTCAGAGGGAGAAGGGACCAGGCTGGGCTCTGCAGAGCCCACTCCAGCTTGGTTATCCTTCCCTGGGGTATGTGGAGGTCAGAGGGACGTAACCTGTGGGGCCTTTGGTTTCCTGTGAAGCTGAGGGTGTGGAGAGGAGGGAGCTGCTCCTGGTCCCGCTCCTGTCTTGGTTGTGGAGCTCAAAGCACTGGGAGAAGGGACAAGTAACTTTGGATTCTGGGAGCCAAAGGATGATCTCAGACCATCCCTTGCTGTGCTTGTTCTCACCAGCCCTTACCATAGACAGTAACAACTTGTTTTTCCATTCCTGCTGTAGCATCCTCTTGGATGAAGAGGGGCACATCAAACTCACAGGTAAGGGGCTCTATCGAGCCTTGGGCTCCTGCAAGGTTGGTTCCTGAAATACAGAGCTGCTTGAAATGTTTGGAGCAGTGTGCTGACAGCTTTCTCTTGTGCAGATTTTGGTTTGAGTAAGGAGGCCATAGACCACGAGAAGAAAGCCTACTCCTTCTGTGGGACCGTGGAGTACATGGCTCCGGAGGTGGTCAATCGCCAGGGCCACTCGCACAGTGCTGACTGGTGGTCCTACGGGGTCCTCATGGTGGGTACCCTGCCCAGGAGGGCAATGCCAGCTGCCCCTGCCCTGGAACACCAGACACAGCTCTGTGTGTCCTGCTGACCGGGGGGGCTCCCTACACCCGCAAAGAGCCCTTAGGGGCTGTCCAGGCCTCCAGCCAGGAGCGCTGGTCCCTCGAGGCTGCTGTGCCGGGGGTGCTGGGCTGTGAGGGGGCTGGGGGTGTGTGGGATGCATGGGGTTCTCTGTGGGGTGTGTGTGGGGTCCGTGGGGGTGTCCATGTCCACCCCAGCACCGGGCCCGTGCTGTCAGTGCAGATCTGGTGCCACCATCTGGCAGCTGCTGGATCCCAGGGCTCTGGCAGGAGCAGGCACTGGCCTAGACACATTTCCAGGCAAACCCTGAGAGCCAAGCTGCTGGGAACTCGCCATGCCTGTGAGCTCTGTAAGAGCCAGGCTTGGGACCCCTCACAAGCAGGAAGGGGCAGTGGGACCTGTGCAACCCTGAGCCTTGTTCAGATATGATCCCCCTCTTCTCTTTCCCTCCCAGTTTGAAATGCTTACGGGGGCACTGCCCTTCCAGGGGAAGGACCGTAAGGAGACAATGACCCTCATCCTCAAGTAAGAGTTTCTCCCTCCTGTCTGCACAGTAGGGGTGTTGCAGTTGGGGGCTCTTGAAATTCTGTGGCATTATTTGGCAAGTGGTGCCATATCAGCCATCCGTTTAAAGGGTGCAGTGTAAATGCCAGAGAGATGATTGTGCTTTTTGGGGGTGGAGGTGCTGCAGATGCCTTGTGGGTTTTCTTCAAACCTGCAGCTGATTGCATAACTTCCTCCCCAGAGCGAAACTGGGCATGCCACAGTTCCTGAGCACTGAGGCTCAGAGTCTCCTGCGAGCCCTTTTCAAAAGGAATCCAGCCAACAGATTAGGTAAGACCATTTTTTTTTTTGGTTTCTGAGGTTCTCAGTGACACCTGGCTGTGCTGCCTCCCTGGCTGTCCCCTTGGCTTTGTTGGAGGTTCAGTACAACATGACCCGTGGTGGCTCTTGCAGGGTCTGGGCCAGATGGGGCAGAGGAGATCAAGCGCCACCCTTTCTATTCCACCATCGACTGGAACGTGAGTATCAGAAAGAGCAAATTTCAGCACCACTCAGCACCAGCAACACAGTTCTGGCAGCAGGAATAGCACAGTCCTGATGCTTGGCCAGCTATGAGAGAGCCACCAGCCCCTGTCCCCATCCATTCCAAAAACGCTTCCCAAAACCAAAATTCTCTGTCTCATGCGTGGGCTGCCTGTCACCTCCCTGAGCTGTAGCAAAATGCTAAGACACAGAGTTTCACAAAAGCTCTTCCTGGCCCTCATTCCTCACCAGCCTTTGCACCCTTTGGGAGAAGATGCCTGTGGGAGCACTTCCAAGCTGTTTTTGCAGCTGTTTTTTGGGTTTTGTGTGTTTTGCAGAAGCTGTACCGCAGGGAAATCAAACCCCCTTTCAAGCCTGCGGTGGGCCAGCCAGATGACACCTTTTATTTTGACACAGAGTTCACGTCACGGACACCAAAAGGTTTGTATGACTTGAGGCAAAGCCCAGCTTTCCGGTGGGATGTCACTCTGTGACTTCACACCAGGGAGTATCCGGCACCAGCAGGATAAGGTTTCTGCACAGGGAAGGTTTAGGTTGGATATCAGGAATATTTCTTCTCCCAAAAGGGTTGTCAGTCCCTGGCACAGGCTGCCCAGGGCAGCGGTGGAGTCACCATCTCTGCAGGGGTTTAAAAGTCATGTGAATGTGGCACTTGGGGACATTGGCAGTGCTGGGGGAATTGTTGGACTTGCTGATCTTAGAGGGCTTTTCCAAGCTGGACAATTCCATGACTCTCTGTGGTATGTTAGGGGTAAACTAAGTGCTGCTGGTGTGGATCCTGTCTGAAATACATTACAGTAGCTCCTGGGAGCAAGGGGGAGGCTTCTGCTCCTCAGGCCCTTCTCGAGCTGTCTCTCAACTCCTGCTGCAGATTCCCCGGGTGTGCCCCCGAGTGCAGGGGCCCATCAGCTCTTCCGAGGCTTCAGTTTCGTGGCAACCGGCTTAATGGAGGATGGCAAAGTCCACCCTCCCCAGCCTGCCCTGCATTCAGTTGTGCAGGTAAGGAGTGGGGACAGAGGAACAGCTCTTTGGAGGTGCAGGGATGCTCCAGGTCTGCAGGACCTCTGCACCATCTGGAGCCTGAGGCAGTTCTCTTCGGAATTCTCGCCTCCTGTTCTTTCATCACCACTGACTGTCACATTGTGCACAGGCTGTCAGGGCAGTGTGGGGCTGTGGCTTTCCTGTCCCAGGTGGATCTGTGCTGGCAGGGAGTCTGTAATTCCCATGGGTTGGGCAACCAAAGGCAAAGGCACCATGCTTGGTGCAGGCAGCGTTGGCCCACTGACCTATACCTGCCTTGTTCTCCTCTCCTCCCGCTCCCCGCCGGGAGGAGAAGCTGTGGGATGTAGCAGACAGTCTGACAGCTCTCTCTGTGCTGCAGTTAACTCATCATGTTGCACAAACCCTTCCCTGAACCTGTCCTTCATGCTCTGGCAGCAGCTGCACGGCAAGAACGTCCAGTTCAGCGATGGGTACGTGGTGAAGGAGGCCATCGGCGTCGGCTCCTACTCCGTCTGCAAACGCTGCATCCACAAGGCCACCAACATGGAGTACGCAGTCAAGGTCCGGGACCTGCCCTCCCAACTGAGCTCCCCTGTTACATCTTTGCCCAGAGCACCTGTGGCTGCCCCATCCCTGGAAGTGTCCAAGGCCAGGTTGGATGGGGCTTGGAGCAACCTGGGATAGTGGAAGGTGTTCCTGCCCCTGGCAGAGGGTGGAACAGGATGAGCTTTAGGCTCATCTAGGATGTAAAAGACAGTTTCTGTGCTGCTCTGCAGGTATCTGTACTTCCCTAGGAATAGCAGGGAAGCAGTGTCCTCCTCCCTCAGAGGGGGGAGAGCATCCCATCTTCCTGTGCAAAGCTGTGGCTACATCAGGTGTTAACAAAAGACATAAAATTTTGTGGGCTGGGGAGACAGAACTGATGAAGCAAATTAAGTATTTCTAGAGCTAAAGAGATGAGGGGACAGAGTGGATACGGCACAGGAGCTCTGCAGGGCTCCAAACTCAGCTCATGTGTTTTGTCCTGGCCCCTTCCCCATCCATGGTGGCTGCAGTGTGTCCCTACTCTTGCAGGTGATTGACAAAAGCAAGCGAGACCCTTCTGAGGAGATTGAGATCCTGCTGCGATACGGGCAGCACCCAAACATCATCACCCTGAAAGATGTGAGTGTGGCTTGAGAGACTTCCCCGTGCTTTGGTTCAGGAAGTTCAGGCTGGCAGGGGCAGAGTTCAGCCCCAGCAGGGGCAGCCCAGCGACCCAGCTCCACGTGTTGCTGTTTCTCTGGCAGGAGAAGGCTCTTCCCAGAGGGTGCTGGCACTGCCCAGGCTCACCAGGGAAGGGCATGGCCCTGAGACTGCCAGAGCTCCAGGAGCTTTTGGACAGCACTGCCAGGGATACCCAGGGTGGGATTGTCGGGGTGTCTGGGCAGGGCCAGGAGCTGGATCAGTGACCACCGTGAGTCCCTTCCAGACTGGGATATTCCATGATTCTGGGGTGAGGAAGCATCCCCAGAGCCACCTCAGTTGATCCCTGTCTGCTCCTTGGCAATGGGAGTACAAAAGGGAAGCTGTGGAAGCACATTTTGGTTACCCCACCCATGTTTTCTTTGGCAGGTGTACGATGATGGGAAGTACGTGTACCTGGTGACTGAGCTCATGAGGGGAGGGGAGCTGCTGGATAAAATCCTCAGACAGAAATTTTTCTCGGAGAGAGAAGCCAGTTCAGTCCTGCACATGATCTGTAAAACAGTGGAGTATCTGCATTCCCAAGGGGTGAGTGTGGTCACGACTGTTTTCCTGGAAGCTCCCTGGCATTACACTGTGCTCCCTCTCCTCCAGGGAGTAACTCTGCCCATCACGACAATTATTTCATGTTTATTTCTTCTTTGCCCTCTTGGCAAAGCAGATGTGGGGCCAGAGCAGGGCATGAGTGACCTCAGGCAGCTTTCAGACCTTTATCTACATGGGGTACAAGCACAGCCCTTTCTTGGCTCCACAGGTGGTTCACAGGGACCTGAAGCCCAGCAATATCCTCTACGTGGATAAATCAGGGAACCCCGAGAGCATCCGAATTTGTGACTTTGGCTTTGCCAAGCAGCTCAGGGCTGAGAACGGGCTCCTCATGACCCCCTGTTACACAGCAAACTTCGTGGCACCCGAGGTGAGCACCTTACTGACCTGAGACCCTCCAGCAGTCCCCTTGTCCCTTCCCTAACCTGTGCTCCCACTTGGCACAGTGGATCTGCCCTGTTCCCATCTCCATCCCGCCCTGGAAGAGGCAATTACAGAAATACCACTTGTAGTAAAGAATCTATTTTGAATCCTAGTATTTTAGTCCCAGACTTTGCTGTTCTGTCCAGCTCTGGAAGCTTTGCATATGGACTGCATCCAGGTCAAGCCCCTCTTCTGAAATTAGATCAATGACAGGAACCAAACACACTTTTTTCCCCTTGCTTGTTGTGTTCAGGTCCTGAAACGCCAAGGCTACGATGAGGGCTGTGACATCTGGAGCCTGGGGGTCCTGCTGTACACGATGCTGGCAGGGTAAGGCAGTGGCTGGGGCTTTGACCCCTGTCCCCAGAGTGCTCTGTGGGGACAGCTGCATCTCTCCTCCTGCCTGGGTCAGTAAATCCAGGGCTCTCTCCTCTCTCCCCAGCTGCACTCCCTTTGCAAATGGTCCCAGTGACACTCCAGAAGAGATCCTGACACGGATAGGAGGGGGGAAGTTCTCCATCAGTGGGGGCAATTGGGACACTATTTCTGACATGGCCAAGGTAGGGTTTGATATTTGTTGGGGTTGCTGTGAGGCAAATACAGAGCAGGTTGGGGAGGGAGCACACAAGAGAGAGAAGAAAACCAGCACTGCAGCTTCTACCCTACACAAGTTCCTCACAGCAGCTTTGTTTCAGCTCTGGCTGTGGTATTTGCATGGAAAACCAACCTCGTGCTTGACCCATGTGGGGTTTGCTCTGTGTTCTACCCCCCAGGCCTGCCAAAAACATATTTCATACAAAAAGACATTGATGTCTGAGGACTTTAAACTTGGCCTCTGCATTTAAATCCTAATCTGGGGGCGTACACAGGTGGGTTTTTTTGCATTTAAATTATGAAATCTTCTAAAGTCTGACTTTCCAAATGATGCCTGTAGGATCTGGTATCAAAGATGCTCCACGTAGATCCTCACCAGCGTCTCACAGCCAAGCAGGTCCTGCAGCATCCTTGGATAACCCAGAAGGACAGTTTACCCCAGAGCCAGCTCAATCACCAGGACATTCAGCTTGTAAAGGTACAAAATCTGGAGTGGGAAAGCAGGAGGGAAGTTTGGAGAGGTGTGAGCCAGGGCAGACAATACAGACAAGCAAGGGGTTTTGGGAGGAAAGAAAGGGGAGATTCTTTAACAAAACAAGAAAGATGCTTCTGGCTTTGTTTGTGGATGTAGCTGCTCTGGTCCCCTGTCTTGTAAAGCCATGAGTCTGAAGTAGCTCTCCTGCACCTGAGTGACTCCTCTGTGCTCCTGTCCAGGGCGCCATGGCTGCCACGTACTCGGCGCTGAACAGCTCCAAGCCAAGCCCTCAGCTGAAGCCCATCGAATCCTCCATCCTGGCACAGAGGCGGGTGAAGAAGCTCCCCTCCACCACCCTGTGAGGCCCCACGGTGCAGGAACAGCCTGGATTTTGCACACCAGCAGAAAAGGGGAACAGGGGACGGGCAGGGTCTGCACAGGGGCTCCCCTGGGGACTTGCTCTCAAGAGGCCAAGTGCCTTCCTGCTCCTGAAAGACTGGCTTCTCCTCATGTGGACTGATCTTTGCTGAGAGAACTTCACTGTAAAACTTTTTTGACGTGTAAATTGTCGATTTATAAAGAAATCCATCTGTGTATATGAGAACTAGAATGTATAACTGATGTCAAGTGGCACTAAAAAGCAGCTCTGATTCACCCTTCCCTGTGTAGGACCAGGTATTTGTTGTTGCTGCAGCATTTCTTGGAACTGATCCTCTCCAGCTCCACAGCAGCTGGAAGACCGTGCCACACTTGGGGTTTAGGCTTTGAGGCTTTTCCTCACTCAAACCTTTGGATACATTTCCCAAAGCCAGCCCTGCAGCCTCCCAGCCAGCAGCACTTGTGTCCACAAAGGACCTCCCTCCCCTCCAAGTCCTGTGTGTATGTTCCATGTAAGGTGGATTTTGCAGCCTCTGTTTCTCCCTCTCTCCCATGCTCCCCCAGCCCAGCCAGCAGCTCAGATCTCTGAACAAAACACACCACGTTTTTTCCAAGCCCTCCTGCAGATGCTCAGCAGGCCAGGACACCTCCTAGATTTGGCTCATTCCTTCCCTCTGCTCTCCTATCTCCATGCTCTCCCATCACTGCAGAGTTTATCACCTGTGCAGGGGGGGTGATGACAGAACCTCATCGCTGGCAAGCCTTTGGGCTGGCTCTGGCTGCTGCTTTTACCATTTGGGGTTTTCCTTCCCCTCAGTAGGAACCTCTGAACCAAACCACCCTTTATTTTTTAATTTAACTTCGTTCTCCAGCCGGTGACTCAGGGTTTCTTTCTGACTCGTACAATAAACGTCATTCAGGGGCCGTCCTGTGACTGACTGTGAGCTGCAGAACCAGCGACCCCCGGTGTTTCCCGGGCATTTCCCGCCCTTCCCAGGTTGTTCCTCCGTGCTATGCAGGGGGGACAGTGCTCCTTGTCTGCCTTCTGGAAAAGCTGCAAAGCTTTTGATCAGGCCCTGAAAACCAGCAGTGCCGCTTAGGGCAGCCTCTCGTGCTACTTTCTCTCAGTGGGAGGTGACCAGAACCAGTCCTGAAATGAGGCAAGAACCAACAGGAATGGGGAATTTCTTACTCTCAGGGCACTTCTGTGCTTATAGAAACCAACACTGGAGACAAACCATGCTAGAAAGAAATACCCACCCCAGTCTGACCTGCAAGGAACTGCCAGAGCTCCATGGTTCCGTGGTGGCAGTTTCTGGGAGCAGCAGGATTGCTACAAGGGCTGCAAACAGAGCTCAAGGATATGACTGAAGCCAGCAAAGGTTCTCATGTGAATTTCTGCTACTTTTAGCTGATCATGTCACAAGAGAGGAAACTTGCTTTTTTGTTCAGTCCCAGTTGGCTCTAAAATAGAGAATTCCATAAAAATAATTATGTGAGATGCACAGTGCTCTTCTCCTGTACCCTCATCCAAGCAAGTCCTGTGAGCAGCCAGTGAGAAGCTGAAATAGTCACAATTTCTTTCTGCCTGTATTCCAAGTGCAGCCTGAGTGTCCAGCGCTTCTGAGAGGAGGAGGCCAGCTCCAGTCCACAGTGGATCTTCTTACTGGTATTGCCACCAACCCCAGCAGAGAGGGATTTAATGTTTTGCTGAGATTTGGGGAGGGGGACACTCCATCACCCAAAATTCCTTCCTTAAAAATACTTGTGGCATGACGTTCCCTACAACTCCACAGTGACTCTTGTGCCAGTGCTGTGCACATGGTAGGTACCTGCAACCAATACAATAATCACATTTTTCTGGAGCTGGGCTCAGTCCCTTTGGGTGTTGCAGGAACCTCCACAGATTTTCAGAATATTTCCTACATTATGTTTCGAGAGAAGGTCTGGGGTGGTGGATGGGTTGGATGCCAACCCACCATGGGTGGGTGGGGATCAGTGCTCTTAAACCCTGGGGTTTAGGGGGTCTTAAACCAAGTACTTGTCCTGGTTTGGGGGATAATTGGTTATTTGTATGAAATTGCAAATGTTTTCAAATATCAGTCAGGAAAAACATTACAGCCCTTGCTAATCCTCCCTGTGATGTGCTGGTGTGAGGCCAGCTGGGGACAACTCAGGGCTGTGGGGACAACCAGGTACAGATCAGTGTGGGCAGGGGGAGAGCAGCCCTCAGCTGCTGCAGGTTCTGCCTGGCCATGAGACGATACCTGTGGTGTCAGACCCCAAAACCAGAAGCATCAAACCTCTCTGCCACCCTCGTGTCTCCAATCAGAAGAACTTTGTGCTTGGTGCAGCTGGAGCTTCTGAAACCCCCATCCCCTTGGAGAACAGAGAGAACAAGGGCTACACCTTCCTCTCCAGGGGGCTTTTAACCGTGTTGTCCTGAGTTATCCATAAGTAAAATAAGCCTTGATTTTTAGTTCCAGATCAACCAAGTGCTGTTACTTTTTTAATTGCAGTGCTCAATAAAATTGGACTTGTGAATTTTCTGTATATGAGAGCTGTAGGTGTTTGTGATGGGTTGGGCTCTCTCCTTCCTTTTCCGGTTTTGTCCTGACCTTTGCCAAAATACTGTTGTCATATTAACTGAAATTGCATTATTTGAGGTGAAAGTTTGGTATCTAATGCCTGCTTGGGGACGGCGAGAGACCAAGTGATTTGTCTTACAGGAGTTTGGGGTCATTCAGCTGTAACTTGGGACAAAGAGGATACACAGGATATCACAAATTGTCTTGGCTTTAAAAGAGGCAAAAAATTGATTTAACTTCCATACATTAGGACATCTTTACAAGGAAAGCTATTTCTGTCAGTTCAGGTATTTAATAGTGGATTTGATCTTTAAGCTTTTGTCCTGCACAGGTCTGAATGAAAGCTCAAGGGAGCAGAAATCCCGGAATCCAGCCTCAAACTGCTGAGTCTACCTGGAAATAACCTCTGCAGAAAAAACATATTGATCCAAAGTCAAGGAGCCCAAAAATGTTGAACAGCTCTATATAACACTGTTTCTGTATAATACAGGTTAAATTTTCCTATTTTGGAGTGTAAATCAGCCATTTTTTTGTTGTAGGGGCTGACCCAGCTGAGAGGATGTTTCCCTTCTTTCCCACTGTGTAGCTGTGCCTTTCCCTTGCTGACCTCTGTCAAATTCACCAGGGCATCAATAAATGTATTTTGGCTGGGAAATATTCCCATCGAGATTCAGTTTAAAACTGAAGGCCAGTGGCTTTTCCAGCAATCACCTTCTCTTTCCTTTTCATAGTGAAACTTCACTGAGCAACTGATCTGTGGTTTTAACTTTTTAAACTTTAATGCAAATCCCTCTCCAAGTTTCCACCTTTGAGTTAGTCCATGTAATTCTTTTTTCAGCATCTCCAGGCACTGGTGGATGGTGAACTGTGCAGCTGGAGGCCTCCTGGGTGCCACCACCTCCTCGTGGTGGCCACGGCTGCTTCCCGAGGCTGCGGGAGGCTTCGGAAGTACTTGGTGACTGCGAGTGAGTTCCACGGGATGTGGGGTGGATGCTGCGCTTTCATGGAATATTCAACAATTTAATCCCTCTTTGAAGGCAAAGAAAACATTTAAAATATTTCAAGGTCTTCTTTCGGCAGTACATGGGGGCTCTGAATAAAACCTTCACTCACGCCGGGGAAGCCGCAGGTCCGCTGCCACTCCATTCCTTGCCTCTGGTTATTAAAACATCAAGCTGTCTTAGTGCCTCGGCTCAGCCTCCCTCCCTTTGTGTGCCACTGAACACCTGCCATTAATACTAATTCGACTCCGGAGGGAAACTCCCTTTCAGATATGCTTGTCTGAAAATAAATTGACATGTAAAAGGTCTCTTTTGTCGAAGTGCAGGGAAAGTGCCGGGGTGAGGAGCCGGCTCACAAAAGGAGCCACTGACTTTAAATGATGCGTGGAGGGGTGAGAAATGCGAGAGGTGGGGGTGATGCTGCAACTGCGCTGATGGGATCACACTGGAGAAAAATCCCAGAGCTGCCACCTCTGTTTGGTGTTAGATTTGGAGGCTTTGGGTGGTTTTTGTCTAAACCCCTGCTTGTCTCAGGGTGAATGGCCAAGGACCCCTTTGGAGAAAAGTCTTTTTGTTTTAGAAAAAATTGTTATTACAAATGTCTGCAACCAAAACTAAGAACAGTATTTGTGAGTCTTGCAATTTAAATGTGTAATGAGCTCCTGGGTTCTGTTGTTTTTCCTGGGATAAAAGTTTGTATCTCTTTCAATTAGGAAGCAGCAGAAGAATCCTTGGTTAGAGTGTTTATTCTGTTCCACAGCCAGCAAAAGGTCAATATTTTTATTTTTAATGGAAAGAATTATTTGCTTTGAGCTCCTCATACCCCAGGGCGACCATGGTTCTCTCCTATGAAAACATTTTTAAGTCAGTTCATTGGGCCAAGCTTTGGAGACATTGACACTGCTTGAAATTTGTGTTGGTGCTGAAACAACAGCCTCATGGCTGGAAATGAAAACTGAAGTGTTGTGGACCTGACATTCAGCTGCTGCTCACTGGGATTCTGCTTCCTCTAGCAAAGAAATAATTCACTTCATAATGAAGATCAACTCAAAACATGTTCAGGGCTTCCAATAAAAAAAAAAAAAGGAATTGTGGCAATTACAGAAACATTTCAGATTTGCTGGTGTCGCGTCTGGTTTATCAAACAAGCTCTCAGTGCTGCTGAGCTCCAATGCCATCTTCTTTTTAAACAGCAGATGGTGTAAGAAACCTGTAACAGGTGGAAGCTCTCCAGTTTTATGTGAGAGATCAGAAGTAGCAGCAATTTCTATTTCCCACGGGGTAGTTCCTTTCTGAGTTGAACAGCAAGCTGACCCTTTGCTTGGTGAGTTCTTACAGAGGGGAAAACTTCTGAATTACACATATTCACATGAAAGAAAATTATTTTGATTTCACTTATTCTGGCTGTAATAAAAGGAACCTGGCCATGGCTTCCATAACCCTCTCCTAGCAGCTCTAAAAGAGAGATGTATTGGGGGAAATGGGCTCTGTTTGCTGGTGTGCTTTAAAATCCAGCTCCAATCTGCCAGATCTGTTGGTTCCTTGTCTACAACAGCACTTCGCATGCTTAAAGTGTTTTATAAACATTTAATTACCGCAGATTTTGACTCAAAGCCAGGAATCTCTCATTCATCTGCTGTTTGCGAGGGTTGTGAAAATGATATTCAAATCATAGAACTGCAGGAAGGGCTGAGTTCAAACCCCAGCTAAAGCAACCTGCATTGCTGGGATCCGCGAGCGCAGCTCGTCCGCAGGGCCGCCTTTCCTAAGGGAGCGACTCCAGCAGTGGAAAAGGAAACGTGGCTTGGAATGCGGAGAGATCTGAGGGGCTGTCAGTACCCCAGGACACAGAGCTGCATTTTAATCTTGTTAGGGAAACGAGATGCTAAATTCTGTCAGCTGGTGTGCTATGAACTTCTGAGGCAGGCGGGGAGTGCGGTTCTGTCTAGACCAGAGCCCTGTTTGATCCCCCAGCCCCGGCGTATTTGTTAAAAGTCACTTTTTTCCCACCCACCAAACCACTTGGAATTTTAACGTCTGCTCCACCCCAACTCCCAGCTCTGTTTCTTAAAAGGGGAAGCCCCCAGGAGTCGTGGGGTTTGTGACACCAAGTGGAGGCAGCAACTGATGATAAAGAACTTGTATGCCTCTTTCTCCAGCTCCCTTTCCTGAAGAGCACATTGTACCTGCAGAACCGGGTGTGCTGGAATAGAAATCATTTACTTCCCATGAATATTGTCCAGAGCAGATGTGGCTGCCCCATCCCTGGAGGTGTCCATGGCCAGGCTGGACAGGGTTTGGAGCAGCCTGGGATGGTGGCAGGTGCCTATTCCTCTACAAGCTGACCCTGATCTCACTGGCTTGAGGAGAAACTATCAAGGAGAAAACCTCCATCTGCACCTGCTGACCCCTCCAACCTTCACTGCCGTTCTGAAGGCAGACTGTGAGCCCCTTTAATAAGCTGCTGGCAATCAGCCCCTTTTTAATGAGGCAGATCCCCAGTTTCAAGGCCCTGGATCACTCAGCGCTCGCTTTCTGCTCTGTGAATTGTGAGCACACCACAAGCAGCCACTCTCAAAGTAATCCCGGAGTCCCTTTTCCTGCCCTGTTTAAAGGCAGGGTAGGGAGTCCTGTGATGTTTCATTAAAGCTGGCTTTTCTCCTCATGGCAGAGCAGATTTAATCAGACCTGCCTCCTAGTTCCAGCTGCTGGGTTGGAGCGCTCTGATCTGTGCACTGGGTGCACGTCTAATTATGGAGGCAATTCCCATGGATACCGAGAAGAATTGCCTGTGCTGGCAAAAAATTATCCCAGCTGGGAAAATGGGGAAGGAGAATGTGTTGAAATATTCGGGAAGAGATCTCAAAAGTTTCTGGAAATGTAAATGAAAAACATTTCTGGTTCTTACAGCACAATGTGCAAATCTTGATTATTTTAAAACTAAGATATGGGTTGGTTTGTAAGAGATAATCCCAAATTGCTGTTCTGTCCTCCTACTGGAGGATTCACCAGCACAACAAAACTGTATTTCCCCCCTCCTTGTTACCTGCATCCACTCAGGAATGCTTTCCCAGCTTCGCTTCTCACCTGTGCAGCAGCAGAGGTGTGTTTGGAGAAAATGTCCGACAGTTTGTTTCCATCAGGGCACACCCTGGGCGAGGCAGAGCGAGGGCTGGTAATTCTGGTTCCTTCTGCAGTGCCGGGTGGGACCTGGGTGAGTTCCTCCTCTTTGTGCCTCATCCTTCTGAAATGTATGAATTTAAATAAGTTATTTCTGTATAAATTAGTGTTTGAAAGGTCTGTTAAAGACAAAAAAGCACTCCCTGGTCAAAGAAGAGGGGGAAATACCTGGGCAAGCACTGCTCAGATGTGGAAAATTAAACAAATATGATTTTAAATGATTTTGTAATTGTTCAGCTGCAAGGCCTCATGTTCAAACTGCATGGGAAAAACTAGATTTCTTAATTTAACTACAAAAATTCAAACGTATTTTTGAGGGTGATTTTTTTCCTTTGGGTTTGTTTGGAGATTTTTAGGAACATTCTAATCAACTCCATAATGGTTGCAACTTGTATTTATTTCACTAATTTCTCTCCAGCAGTGGCTCAGACACTTTCCATGATGTTGCTGGCTAATGTAAACACACAGACTAAGGAAAGCTGTGGTACTATTAGGGTGTATTTCCATCTCTTTCTCATCCAGGGCACCTGCTCCCCTTCCCCTCCCCTCCTTCCAGTCTTCCCAGCTGTCTGTCTGTCTCATTTATGTCAATTAGAGATTCAATGCTGCCTGATTTAATTGGCCTGACTTTCTCCTCTAACAGAAACCCGAGCGCAGGCCGGGCAGGCAGCAGCTCCTCTGCTCTCCGCTGGGGCTGGAGCCGGGAGGGCCGGGGCTTGTTTGCAGCACAGAGCACAATAACCTGTTTGTTACCCTGGCCAGGGAGAGCTTGGTGACCTCCTAACAGGGATGGGACCCGGGCAATGATGTCATTGGAAAGCTCAGGGGGATTTCAGAGTGCTCCAGGAATTTGTGTGACCAGTTCCTCACTGCGGGCTGGCTTTTAGGGGAGAGCTGGAGATCCGTGGAATTGTCCAGAGCCAGGGTGGGCAGGGCTTGGGACAGTGGAAGGTGTCTCTGCCCATGGCGGGGGGGGGAACGAGATGAGCTTTAGTTCCTTCCAAGCCAAACCAGCCTTTCTATGGTTCTATGATTTTCTGTGTTGCCTCCTGCCAGGAGGTGACTCGATCCGTCCCGAGGTCAGAGAGTGACAAAACTTCCCCCAGGCTGTGGCTACAGAGGGCTCATCCTTCTGCTTGGGCTTAACCACGAGTGAGGCTGACCAAAACCCAGATTTTACAGAGTTTACATGAGGGCCTGACCCTGTGCCCCTCTGGGCAGCAAACCTCGAAGCAAACGAGCCCTGACAAAATCTTTGCCACCCCTCCGCTCCCCCTCCCACAGCCCAATCCCAGGAAGCAGCTCTGACCTACTTCTCGGCTCCTCGCTCACGTCTCCCTCACAAATTACACGGCCGTCCTTCCCTCCCGACAGAAATGCGAGTTTCCCAAGGAGCTGGCCCGCGGAGGCGTCAATATTGAACAGCAACAGTACCATCTAGTGACTTGGGCTTCCCGGGAGCATCACTTAACCGGGAAGAGGGAATCTGTGAATTAGGGAGGCCAAGAAGGTCCCAGATTTGCAAACGCTATCCCATCTCTCGGTTCATTTGGATTAAGGAAACAAATCGTGCCGATCCTGCAACAGTCTCGGGATATTTTATTAGAGAGCTGTGTGATGCTTCCTGGGGAGCCGGTCCCGTTTGCAGCCTCCTGACTCCCCGCTGAACCCGGCCCTGCCCCACGCTCCCTCTGCTGGCAACCAACTCCTCGATTTCACACGTTCCCAGCTCCTCACACACCCACTCGCCCCCACAGCACCAAATCCCGGCAAAGGCATCAGAGGAAATTGAGGGCTGGGGTGAGTTCTCACTCCCGATAAATGTGCACGTTCTCGCTCTGACGAGCCACTAGTGAAATCCTGAATTGGATGCGTGAAATAAATGGGTACAATTCAATTTAATCAATCAAAAATAGGCCCAAACCCAAGCGTAAAGGGCCCGCTCTGCACAGAGCTGAAATTACACACTCGGCAGCTGAAGGGAGGAAATCAAATTAGAGCATTTCTTTCCCCATCAAAGGACATTAGTCCCGATCCAGGTCCATTATGCTCACGGTGTGCAGAGTTATCCTTGTCAGCATCCCGGCTGACCGAGGCACCGTGTGGCAGTACCGGGTTAGAGACTGGCTATGGCACGTTCTGTCTGAGGTGACAACTTTTCCCAGCTGTTCTGCAACACACACCTCCACATCACCTCCTTCCCAGTGAAAAAGACCACTGTCAGATGTGCAAAATGCACCGAACTGGGAAGAGGTGGCACAAAAGCTACACCACAGAACCTCAGAGCTCAAACACGCTGTGAAATGCCACCGGTACCACAGGAGAAATTGCTTTGCTGGCTAATCAAACACATCCCCTCCTTGCTGCCAATAGTGCAGCACTGCCCTGAGTCCACTCAGCCTTGCTCGTGGGCTGATGAGTGCCTGACAATTTTCTGGTCTCAAATTAAACAGAAAACTAAATTAGCAAATTAATTGTTTGCCGTGTTTTTCCTTAGTCCCCATCAGCTGCCTCAGGTCCTGCAGCCAATCCAGAGGCCCTCTCCGCAGTTCCCAGTAGAAGGTGCAGCCCTGCACTGGGTCCTGCTATCTACCAAGTGTCAGTCATGTTAATTTTAAATTACTTTTGTACAGCCTGGTGTCAAAACGATTAAAGCATGAAAAGAAAAACTGAACTAGAGGGAAGAAAGAGGGGGGAGAGAGAGAATATGAATAATTTACCTTGCATTTACAGCAAGGACACTTGGATTTCCTTAATTCTTCAAATCTGAGAAGCCTGAAACTTCTGTTTCTTCAGCTGTCACCTGCTCGGGACTGTACCCAAGGGTGTACTCTGGATCACAGACCACCAGAACCACAGAGTGGCTTGGGTGGGAAGGGACCTTAAAGCCCATCCCAGCCCCTGCCATGGCAGGGACACCTTCCACTGTCCCAGGCGGCTCCAAGTCCTGTCCAGCCTGGCCTTGGACACTTCCAGGGATCCAGGGACAGTCACAGCTTCTCTGGGCACCCTGTGCCAGGGCCTCACCACCTTCTGAGTAAAGGATTTCTTCCTAATGAGGATCCTGCAAGGATCTGGGATCTAGTTATCAACCCATTCGTGGTCTACAGGGAGGTGATAACTGCTCGCAGCACAGTGCGGGATTTCATCTCAGTTTCTTTCCAGGAAAGGCTTTTTTCCACAGGCTGCTGCAATCACCGACATGGACAAAACCACCCACCCACATACAGACCTTTTCTCCCCTTCCCAGTGCTCCACTCCCAACTGGGTTTACTCCATGACTCGCACATACTGTGCTAGATAATTACACACTCGGAAAATACAGAAATGCCTAATCAGATACAGCCTTAAATGCGCAAGAATTAGGGCTGTAGGATTGCGGCGTAGCATCCCTGGAGCTCTCTGCATCTGGCTCACACAACCAGCCCACGTGCACTGTGAAAATGTTGGGTTTGGGGCACAGACTGCTTTTATCTCCCTTATTAACTCCATCCATGAATTCTTTGTCTTGCCAGCTACTGAATGGTGTCATCAGTGGTCTTTGAAATACCATTCTAAATCTGTTGAGGCCAGGAGAACAGCAAAAAGATTTGTAAGAGGGCACAGCACTAGAAAATGTGAATCAAGTTCAGCCACTTCTGCTGATATTTATGCTGTATCTGGCTTATCCATCAATGCATCTTCCATTCATTACAAAGGGTGTAAATATTAGGAATTATTGTGTCATGAGGGATGTGCAATGGAGTGCTTTGGTAGATGATCACTAACAGGGTGACAGAGCTGTCTGGGAAATGAAAGAGGCTCAAGCCCCCAGTGTAATGTATCCTGCAGGATGCGTGTGGGCTTGAACCGATTTGTCAAAAGCAAAGAAAACAATTTTACTAATGGGTGTTTGAAAAATGAGCATCATGCCTTGGAAATTTCATTGCTGTCTTGTGCTTTCTCTGTGGCAGCCATGGAGAGGAGACACCTCTATCTTCTACCTGCATTTTACTCCTTTGGCCTTAGGACTAACTCAGCCTTGCTGGATGCCAGACAGGTCATGTGGAGGGCTGAGGAGTGTGTTTGAAACACCCTCCTCCTCCAAAAGCACCTGCCTGACTCCTCCAGCGTGTTTGCTTTGGCTGGATAATCTCCCTGGAATCTCCACCTCACTGTGTGGGAGCTGTGACTGGGCAGCAGCTTTGCTGGGGCTTCCACTTGAGCACAGACACACAGGAGCGATTCTCTCCTTGACAGTGGGATTCCCTTCACATAACGTTTCCTCAGCCTCTGATTCACAACCATACTGTTTAAATTACTTTTCTTTCCTTTCCCATTTAGGAAACTCCTGTAAACTTCCCTCATCCTCTGCCAGAGACCTGGCAGAAAGGCTGGGAAGCCGAAAAGCAGGGTCTCCTGTAGTGCCTTCCAGTGATATTTCAGTGATACTGCTTCAAATGCAGCGAGTGCCAAGTACTCTGGGCCCATAAACCCAGCTTTCCCCAGTTAAAATGTGTCAGCTTTATAAAACTAACACCTTTTTTACTGGATTCTGCTATTCTGGATTCCGTAGAATGTCTGCTTAGGATTGAGTTACTTGAATAACTTTAAAAGTATGAAATGTTGTCAGCCAGAATGTTAAAAATGCAGGTATAAATACTGCCCTGGATCTAGTAATCCCTTAAAGCACAATTGCAAACCAAGCAGCACTGCCCCTCACCTGGCACTGGGGAGCCAACACAACTGGGAGGCTGGACAGGGATTTGTATTAGATCTGTTATCAAAAAAATCCCTCCCAACTGCTAAATCTTTATGTAGCAGTAAATTAAATGGTTCCAAATTCTAAACAGTCTGCCAGGCAGGCAATTAACATCATTAACTGAACAAAATGAATCCAGAATAATTAATCTGGACTTAATTGCAGAACCCAAGATGTATCTTTACCTTTTGCAGCTGCTCTGAGGATCCTGGTGTTGGGCACATTGTCCCACACAGTTCTTGGGAATCTGGAAACAATCCACCTTAGCTCAAATATTTTGAAGGAGTTGTTTTAATTTACTCCAGAGAAAGCTGCCTGTGTGTAAAGTCACCGATCTGCTGACGAGTAATCGGGGAGCTTTTGTGTTCTAATATTTTGATGTTTAAGGGAAGCAGTGTGAGGCTGACAGAATAAATCCATGTATTTACAAGCTGTTCTGCACTGACTGGGGTACAAAGAGCAAAGGAATAAAAGTTCAACAAAGAGCACATAACTAAAAGATGTTAACACAGCTCATCCTTAACTGAGCAGTACTGCAGGAGTCTAAAGCCAAGAGACGATTCCTGGTCCAAGAGCTGGAGGCCGCCCTTTCCAGTAGACCCTGAACTACGGAATTTAGAGCTAAAACCCAAGGAGACAGGAGTTCAAAGAGATCCTCCCCCATCAATTTGCATTTGGGGTTTAGGTTTGTAAATGAAGGCACGCAGGGATTTAGGAATGGTGCTAAGGAAATGGATAGGAAAGGTGCTGGGCATCGAAAATCAGGAAATTTCTATGGAAATACTTGGCTGCTAACAGGATTTACGGGTATCTCCTTGCTCTAATGGACCTTTCTCTTCCACATAATTTCATTACATGTTGCTTGCCTTTCCTGCATAGTCCCAGCATCCCTGAAACTTGTGGATTCAGTAGAGGAAGGGGCTTTGGGCATCAAAGAGTAGCATTGTAACACCAGAAAGGATCAACAGCTCCACATTTAAAGGGTTGCAAACTGAAAACCCCCAGAGCTGGAGAGGAGCTGGTACAAGGCACCAATCTGGAGAAGGCAGAGGAAGTGAGAGGCCTTTAACTGCAAGGCAGGATCACCCCAGCCCATATCTAATGAACCACATGGTATTTACTGCCCGTGTTTGTGTATCACAGGCATTTATCAGCACACTCGCTCTACCCTCCTGTTTTTTCCACTTTTTTTTCCTTTTTTTTTTTCCCCGTGGCTTACATGTGTTAGGCATTTGTACTGTTGTGTCATTAAATAATTCAAGTATTAAAGTGCAAACCCCAAAACCCTCTTGGGCTTGGAGACATTCTTCAGCCTAGTCTAACGGGAAGGAGTTTTACCTCTACTGAAGTTGTCTGGAAGCGAGGTGAAGAGAAGCACGTCCACACGTGGGAAAAAGGACAACTCAGTGCATCCAGAGCCAGGAAGGGCTGGACTCGATGATCTCAGAGGTCTTTTCCAACTTAACTGATTGTGTGGAAGCACCACAGGTGTGCGAATTGGCCCGGATTCCTCCGTTTTTTCACTCGGGCAATGTCAGCCCTTCGCCAGCCTCGGAGGCGGCCGGGCTCCCCCGCAGCCTCGGCAGGCAGAGGGCAGCAAAGGAGCCTTTTCACGTTTCTCTCTCTCTCTTTTTTTTTTTTTTTTTTTTTTTTTTTTTTGTTCTCAGCCCGTTGCAGTCGGAGCTTTCCAGCCCGATTGTGCTAAAACGCTTCTGTACCAGCCTTTTGCATTTACCAGGCCGGCCTCCCCTCCCCCGCGCTACCTCAGCCCGCTCCCAGGCCCCCGGATCCAGAGATCGCCCCCATCCCAAGGAACTCGGGGGAAAAGGGGCTCTTTTTGGGGGGATCTCTTCCCCCTGTCCCCCGGCCATGCCGGGCTCTTTTCCCCCACCCCACCCCGTTGCGTTCCCCCTCTCCCCAGCCCTCAGTTTTGGGGGTAGAGGGGCGCTCCCAGCTTGTGAGGAAAAAAATGGGGGTTTTCCCTTCCACACCCCGGGCTGTGAGGGGAAAGGGGGGAGTCTGCTCTTCCAGACCCTAGGCTGCGAGGGGAAAGGGGGGAGTCTGCTCTTCCAGACCCTAGGTTATGAGGGGAAAAGGGGGAGTCTGCTCTTCCAGACCCTAGGCTGCGAGGGGAAAGGGGGGAGTCTGCTCTTCCAGACCCCAGGTTATGAGGGGAAAAGGGGGGGAGTCTGCTCTTCCAGACCGCAGGCTGCGAGGGGAAAGGGGGGAGTCTGCTCTTCCAGACCCTAGGTTATGAGGGGAAAAGGGGGAGTCTGCTCTTCCAGACCGCAGGCTGCGAGGGGAAAGGGGGGAGTCTGCTCTTCCAGACCCCAGGTTATGAGGGGAAAAGGGGGAGTCTGCTCTTCCAGACCCCAGGTTATGAGGGGAAAAGGGGAGTCAGGCCTTTCACCCTCCAGATTGTGAGGGGAAAAGGGGTTCAGCCCCCACCAGCCCGCACGGCGGTTACGAGGGAGTTTATCCCTTACTTCTCCCTGCTCTATCTGCACAGGAAAAGGGGGTAAGTGTCGGTCAGAGGGGTGTCAGCGGGATCGGGGGGCGTCCGGGCACGGGGAGGGGGCTGTGCCCTGCCCCCCTCCCATTCCCGGCCTGGGACTCTTTCGCTCACGCCCCCCCTCGCTCCTAAGCGGGAGTTTCCAGGAAGCGCTGAGGAGAGCCGCAGTACCGCACAGCCTCTCGCTCAAGCGCGCTCCTTCCGCCGAGGCCGTGGCAGGAACGCCAAGTAGTCCAAACCGCCTCTTCTCCCTCACTCAGAAAAAGGCTCCGCCCCGTAGTCCCTGTAGCCGGGACCCCGTTACAGGAACAGGGTGGGAGAAGCGTTTCCCTTCCCGCATCCTCCCCGCAGCTTCGGGCGGGATAATCGGGATGAAGCGGTGGGGGTGGGGGAGGTGAAAAAGCCCCAGCGCCGGCGGCGGCGGAGGGATCCGGAGGCGCGGAGGAGTGAGGAGGCGCGGGGAGCGGGGGGTGAGCGGGAAAACGCGGCGCGGAGCCGGGAACAGCGCCCCCCTCCCCCTGCGGCGGGGGCGGGAACAGCCGCTGAGGGGGGGGGCGCCGTGAGGGGTTCGCTGAGGGGGGACGGGACCCCCGCGCCAAAGTTTGGGGAAACTTTCCCCTGTTTTGGGGCCGAGGTCGCGCCTCAGCCCCGCGCTGCCGCTGCGGGCAGGGAGCGCCCTCAGAGCGGCCACGGGGCCGCCTGTGTCCCCCTTCCCTCTCAGCGCACCTGGGCTCTCCCTCCCTCGCTGCCTCCCTGCCCCCGGCCGCGGAGCCGCGCTCCCTGCGCCCCACAGATAAGGCCGGGGCTCGCCCCACCCGCGGGGCACCCCGGGCTCGCCGTGCTGGATAAGCGGAGCCGCCACGTTGAGGGAAGTTTGCCCGGTGTTCTCCCCCTCACACCTCGCCCGCGGGTGTTGTGACTTCGCACAGGACCCCACAAATCCCAGCACACGCTGCCGGTAGCCCTGCGGGGAACTGTGATCCCCGCCGTGCCCCCCTGGCCCTGCCCTTTTCCCGGTGACACTCGTGTCCTCCTATTAACCCTGCGGAGAGAGGACAAAAGCTAAACTATGATCGTGCGCTGCTTCCCCCCCACCCCATCCCGCTGCCGGCTCCATGAGCTTCACATCCTCCTGCTAAGGCTGAAAGGAACAAGAACAAGAGCTGCTGATGGTTGTAAGGCCTCGCTCGGTTCTCCCCACCCCCTCCGCCAGCACCATCCCCCACTGCAGCTCCCGTGGACTCGTATCCCTCCCATTAACGCTGGAAGGGGAGGACAGGAGCTCTGATGGGTTTTTCTCAGGTTTTACTCTGTTTTCTCCCCCCACACACCGACCAGCACCAGCTCCACAGCCCTGCAGAAGTGCAGAGCTGGCTCTGCTACCACATCCATGAATGCCCCTTCCCTCTGAGCTCCAAAGAAAAAGGAAAAAAACCACCCTGATTCCCCTCGTTTTGCTTATTCATTATAAGCGGTTGGCAATGTGCTGTTAAAAACGTGCGATCTCTTGTTTCAGAAGCATCTGTGCTTTAAGAATAAGGTTTTGTCTTCTTGAATGTGGCTCTTCATAATAATCTCTTGAAGTGCTCCATTTTTGTCCTTAAAGTTCTATTTTATTACCTCTTCTGGATCAGCGAAGGTCGGTTTAACCCTTTAGAGATGAGAATCGGCAGCCACTTTAGGAAAACGTTGCCTTTCTCTTTATTAATTCATGGTTACAATAATATTTTATGGAGGATTTTTTCCCCCCAGCTCAGTCCTGCTGCATGCTGAAGGAAGTGTGTGCTTCAGCACTGATTAAAGTCATGTATGAGTTAATGAGAAGCTTGCAGAGTATGTGAAGCAAGAGAAAATCTTTAACCAGCTCTGCTGTTCCTTCTACATAGCATACATAAACTTGCACGCTGTAACCAGAAGGTGGATTGAATATGTGTGAAATGCTGCAGTAGGAGACTCTTAAATCGCATCACAGGTGGATGCTCACTCAATTAATATGTTATCATTTCAGAATACCTTGAAGTTAGGTGGGTTTGTTGATTTCTTTTTTTTTTAAAGTATTTTGAGACTTCCCATTTCCACATATGTAGAAATGGATGAAAGATGCTATAAGCTCACAAAGTATTGTTTTGTGGATGGATTTTTGAATTTTGAACAGTCTGTGGTCCCCTGTTCTCACTGCTTCCCGGGTTAATGGATTGACAGCACAGGAGGGACTCTGAGGTGCTGGAGGAACCAGCAGTGGTGTCAACATTCCAGTTGTGGGACTTCTAATTTAAGAAACGTATTGTCATAAGGAATAAGATCAAGGCTGAATCCTGCTTGCATTTAGGTCCAAATACAAAATACGCTTCGGAAAGAGTCCCCAGGGAGCACTGAGAGTAATTAAGTAAAAATAAAACCTTTCACTTCAGCCCCCCCCTTCCCCTTTTAACATAGACAAGTCAGTGCAATGCTGGTTTCATTCCACCATTTTCATTATGTGTCCTGATATTTCTTAATTTTGTATTGCAGCTGAAATACTCGGGTGACTTATAATTTCAGTGATTTGGGGGTATTTCTAGACCATACTTTAAAAGAAGTCATCTCACTGTGTCCCAGAAGGAGCCATTGAGCAGTTGTTCTCATAAACAGCACTGAACTTCTTAGAGCCTTGCCTTTCCAAACACCTTTTTTTTCCCCTGTAATTTTCATCCTTAACTGTTGAATTCCCTTTTCTTTACATTAAGTAAATATTTATTAGTACCACTTGGATTTTTTTCATCTTTTTAGAAGAACAGAGCCTTGTCACTGAGACAATCCTTTGGTATTGAGGAGGTGACATAAAAAAGGAGTGAAGGAGAGTTGTCTTGTGCTGGGAAATGCCATTTTTGGAAAACAATACTATAGGAAATGGAAATGAAAAATACATTTTATGCTGGTGGGAACTTGTAATGAGGCTAAGAGAGGATTTAGTGTCTCAGAAAAGCAATGATTACAAGGGGAAAAGTGGGACTTTATCATCCATTTGTAAAAGTTCTCGGGCTGAATATCCTTTTGGGGACCTGAAATTTGGCTCAAGACTGTTCATGAACATCTGTTGAATGGAATTTTTAAAAGGCACAGATTATAATCTTAGTTTCTGCTGGTTTATTAAGATGGTAAAATAAAGCAAAACCAATGTATCTGCAAGTACATTTTGGGGTTTGTTTTGTTAATGATGAGCTGCATGAATATTCAGTAGTCTCTACTGCTGATTATTGGGCTCTATATGTGTTCCCACACATTTTTCTATTTAACATATAAAATATTGCCTCTACCCCTTCCTGTAGCTGTCTCATTCCATTTGGACACTCCTAGAAAGCATTCAGGTTTTTGTAGGGTTTTTGTGCCAGGAGGCTCGTGGAGTTTGGTGTGTGTGACATTTCTTCAGCGGGAGCGCGGCGCGGTGTTTGAAGGGGATGCTGAGAGCTGTTGGGTGTTCCCAGAACTGCAGCCGTTTGCTTCCATTCACATCCTGCCCACCTGTCCTCTGCCTGGGCTGTAAATGCAACCACTCTGTGTCCCCTGGCTCAGGATAGCACCACTTCAGCTTCTATTTCTGCAGCCTTTGTGACCTCCTCTTATTCAGGGAGGACTTCACTGTAATTTTCCCTCCTATTATTTTGCCTCTTTTCACAGCCTGATGTTTTTTTGCTGTTGTTTTCTATTCCAAGCGAGGATGCTGTGAGTGCTTCAGCTCAAAATTTAGGTCATCTCCAATAGAGGAAGGGAGACCTAAAAAGTAAAAATAAGATTTCAATGTGCCTTTAAAAGTGACAACTCTTTGGGAAAAAAATGTACGAGCTCACCTGTATTTTGTGGCAGCACAGAAATGGAAGGGGCCTTTCCTGGTTCCAGAATGAAAGCTGAGTGAGTCTCTCTTTGTGAGTGTGGGTTCTTTTCCATGTGCATTCCTGCTCTTTCATTTTCACACCTGATTTGAGCTTTAATCACTCAAATTATTCATAGACTTGCCCTGGAAAAAGAAGAGAGTGACCTCTTCCCATCTGGAGTAGATGGATTCACCAACAACAATTGCAAATGGATGACCTAATGTTGGGGTTTGCACTTAAAATTTTTAATTCTGTGGTTTCGTTGCCTCTCAGGAATTTTGTGCGGGGTCTTTTCTGAACTGCTAAGTTGGAGTTGTACCACAGATATTTATTTCTTTCAGTTTGTCTCTTAGCATTGGGTTCCTGTCTACAAAGAGCTGATGATCCCCTGAGCTGCTGAGTTGCCAAAGCACCTTGCCCAGGACCAGGCCTGTGAGGGTTTTTTTTTGTCTGTAATTATATCCAATGTCTTCCATGACAAGGAACCTCAAGACAATTTATGAAATCAACAGCCACGAAAGCACTGCCCGTTGGAGGTTATGTGATTACAATTTAGCTGTTCCTGAGCCTGAGGGTGCCTGAGGGGACACAGAGCCAACTGCTCAGCAGTTCCTGTGGGTGGCTGGAATCAGCCACTGGAATTGATAGATATCTGTTGCTCTTTCTTTCCTGTTACTTTAGTGGTTTAATTTAAATAATTAAGGAACTTGTGAATGTGTTTTGTTTAGTTTCTGCTCTTCCTAGCAGCTCTCTGCAGTTTTATATGTATTAAAAGTGCTAAGCTTTCACTGGCCTAGATGTACAATAAATACCTTAGTCAATGCAGTTAAGTCCAGTTTCCTCTATTCACTCAGAAGAGATTTGTTCCTTATCTGAATTGTTCCTTCCATTCAGGAGAGAAGCCTTGTGCAGCCAGAGCTCACCTCATAAATCACCCAGACAAATGGAGCTTGGGGCAGAAGATACAGAATGGGAATAGTTGTGATTTAGGCTCCATGAGGTTTGGCATTCTGCTGTGGGAATGTGTTTACCAACTATTTGAAATACAAATGTTTAGAATGGTCACCATTTTCCAGCTATTCCTTCAGCTGAATTTGGGGTTATCAGCTGGACCCTGCTCCTCAAGGGTGCCTCCCTTCACCCTTAAACATCCTCTAATATTTGGTAGCTTGTCTTTAACAGCATTGGTCTGGTATTGATATTTTTTTTTATCAGAAGGCTAGAAAGAGCTGGCTGGTCTTCACCCAGGCTCTGCTCTGATCCACAGATATGGCACAATCCACTCACTAATTTCTTTGGCTCTGTCTTGGCAGAGGTGGCTCCCAGCCAGCAATCAGTGCAGCCACAGCAGCTCAGAGACCTGGAGGGCAGCTCCTGGCCCAGACAATGGTAACACACAGGTTACATCCCCTCCCAACCCCAGAGTCAGCCTGATACTGCTGCTCACAACTCTTCTGATGACACCAAGCCTCTCTTTGCTTGGTCTCCTGCCTAACTTAAACAATTCATCTCATTTGTCTTCGATATAAGATTATTTTCTTCTTTAAAATGTCTTCATTGCTTACAGTTCTGAAGAGCTGGTATCTTTCCTATTCCAAGAGTGTTTGATAAAAACATTTGTTGGCACCTGTCCTTGTTTCCTCCCTTCCTCCCATACTCACTCTCAGGACCCTTCACAGCAATCTCACCCCCGTTATGAGGGGTCCCTCTGCCAGATTAGAGCTTCCTGTTGGTGTTGTGTCATTTCTGAGCAAGGAAAGGCTGACACCTCTGAGCTCAGTGCTTGCTTCTTCTCCTCAGCCCTCCCAGGGGTCTTGCAGATGCTTTCAGTTCTGCCTCACGTCTTTGATTTGGTGAGGTTCCCTGCTATTTACATTTCTTCACATATATCCTCTTCCTACCATCTGCTACCTTATGTTTTGCTCATCTCTGAAATGTACTGACCATATTTCATTCAATGTTGTTTTACATGATTTTCTTAAAATTTAATTAAAAGGTTCTGAAAGAACAGAGCAAATTAGAATTCACCCATTTTGTGCAGACACTTTAGGTGAACAGAAAGCAACTCAATGAAGACCTTCAAATGCCTTGAATGAATTTGTAACCAAAATCCTGAGCAGTGTTTATCCAAAGAGTCTATTATTGAATTCATGGGGAGAGTTTCATTACTGACAAAAGTTAAGGTTGTTGTTGAGGAACAGCACCTTATCTAGAAACTCTCTTTCTTTGGAATTCAGCAGTTCTCCTGAGCAGTATTTACTTTGGAGTGAGTGTGTGGCTGTGGCTTGTTAGATAAAAGCTGCAGCACTAAAACTGTTTTACTGAACTTAGCTCCTGACCTGCCTTCTGAGGCCACAGCTACAAAGGGATGATACATCAATCTAGTTTGTTTGATCTAATTACAGCTGTTTAACCATCCTGAGCACAAGTGCACTCACCCCACTTTGTTATGCTGATTTCAGGTATTTTCACTGTTAATCGGGTGCACAGTGCTTGGTTCTTTCTTGTATTAATTTACCTCTCAAGATATTCTGGGCAGTTATCCCACAGAGAGGTGTTCTGCTACTCAGCTGTATGTTATTTTTCACAATGTGTTGACAGGGAATTCTCAGGAATTTGGGGATTCTGTGGGTCAGCCTGACAAATGACTACTCCTTTTCTCCTGACATCCATTGGTTTTTTCCCTGTGCAACTTCTTTCCTGAAAGGCTGCAAGGTTCATGAGAAAGAAAGTGGTAAATCCATTTAAACATCCTTTAAAGTGCAGAAGCCCATTGCCACCTGTGGAAGAGCAGATTTCTGATTGTTTCTAACTGAAGTCTCTAGGGTTGATGTCAAGAATATTGTCATGGGATCTTCTTTTAATGTATATATAGGATCCTTTGTGCTTGTGAGGCATCCTCTGGTAAGAACACTGAGAAAAACAAAAAGGTGAAGGAAAAAAGGAGGAAAGCACCCCACTGAAGATGCTTTTTGGCTCCATGCCTGTGTGTGCTACTGTTTGTAGGAAGGAGAAGAGGTGGCAGATCCAAGGAAGCTCGGAAGAGTGGCATGGAAAGCATCTCCAGTGGGCAGGCACCTGGGACAGACCATCCCAGAAGGGCAGCCCTGTTTGTTGCTGTTTTGCTAAAGCAGGTACATTTTGTGTGGAGAGGGGAAGAGATGTGAGATGAAAGAAATGGGTGCTACATGCTCCTGGTGGTTCCTTGTGATGGAAACAGAAAGACTCCAGGAAAACCAGGCCTGTGGTGTGAGCCTTTATGGTCTTCTGGGAGGTGCAGTCCTCTGGGATTTTGGAAGCTGTTCCCTTGGAAATCTCTCTCCTTGAAGAGTTCCCTGCAGAGCAGAGGAGCCCTCCCTGCTCTGTGACAGTGTGTGCAGGCCCAGGCACACAAGGATCAGTGCTGAGTCCTCCAAGCACTGGCTGACCCAGGGAATGTGCTGAGCTGGTGTGTGCTCCAGGCCCACATTATTCACCCTCTGCTCCGGGCTTCTTCACGCTCCTGTGACCCGGATGAATTTACCAGGGAGCTGAGCAGGGTGGTCAGTTCTCCTCTCTGTGGTTCTTACACTTTTGCCCACCCTAATCCAGTTCTTTGCACCGTGATGCAAACTCTAATTATAAATCAAATCATACAACCTGCCTTCTCAAACTCTTGTCTCATTCAGAGTTTTCTTTTATCCTTGTTATTTGATGTTTGCTTCCATATTTTATTTATTGCATATAATTCAAGTGCTGCAGTAAATACAGAATTACTAATTGTAATGGATTTTTGTTACACTTATCACTACTGTGTCTGAATACTTTTTAACCCCCATTAATGAAACTTTACAATATTGCAGAGATTTTCTTCTCATTTCACTGATTAAAAGTGGGGAAAATAATGACAAAACTGTCAAAGTTCTCCACTGGGTCTGTGTTCCCCAGAGGAAATGAGGATTCTTTAAAATCTAGTTTTTCTAAGAATAAGACATCCTATTCTAGCAATCATTTTAATTGTACTCATCCTTTAGATATGCATTTGTTGCCAACATAACCCCGGAGTTCAAATACTGTCTTCAAGCCACAGTCTGTGTATACAAACTCACCCTATCACCCCTGTCTTTGTTGGAGTTTGCTGAAAGGAAGCTTCACTCTTCTCTCCTGACAGATTCCTTGCTCTTGTAACCAGCTCAGGGAGCTTTTTCTGCGATTATTCCAGTTATCATGTGTCATTCTTGAATAGAAACTGTACCCAAAATTCTGTAAGAGAGCTGTTGCCATAACATCTGGATGTGCCTTACCTGGTCTTTAGATCCCATTTGTCATCTTCATTTCTGTGACTAAATAACACTCCTGAGTCTCCATCCTTCCCTAGCTGTGGTGAATTCCCAGGTTACAAGAGTTTTGGCTGTCAGTCCCCCTGTGAACAGCCTTGTGATTTGCCTTAATCTTATTACTGCATTCCACCAGCCCATTCCTCAGGATTCCTGTGCTGTTCCAGAACCTCATCCAGGTCTTCATGTAGGATATTCCAGCCTCCTGACTGGTGCCTTTGGATGTTGTCAGTCACCACCTGCATTAACACTCTTTTTCAGTTCCTTGTGCTCGTGTCACTTACAGCCCATCAACAGCACCAGTTCTGAGACCAAAGCTGCAGGAGCTCTCAAAGCTCTTGCTCTCTAGCCCAAAACTTCCCATTTCAGCACCATCCAGCTCTGGATTTTTAGTAATTTTTTTACCCACAAAACTTCTCTTGCACAGACCTTCATATTTTCGATATTTAACTGGTATTTTTACATGATGCACCAGACCAAACACTTTATTGATTTGGGGATGGGTGAGATCTGCTCTGTCTTCCTTTACCCAAAAAAATTTGCTGCCCTATCAAAGAAAGACATCAGCTTTGGCGTTATTGCAACCTTTGTTGTATTTTATCTCTTTACTTTCCTCTACATCTTTTCCCCCTCCTGAGGAAGAATAATTTATGTTTTGCATCTCATTGAGATCAGGTTACTTGGCCTCTCGTTGTTTGGACATTACTTTCACCATCTTTGGCTTGATTTTGGGCTGGGTTTTTTTCTTTCTCCCCATAACAGGATGTCAAATTTAGGTTATTTTTGTACCTCTAGAAGTGATGGAAATGAATTCACTCATTTGCATCACAACTCAGCTGTAGTGCTTCGTGTTTGGATTGGGTTTTGTTTATTGGTGGGTGTTTTGGTTTGGTATTTTTTTTATTTTTAAAGAAAGTTGCTGTGCTGTGGCTATTAAACAGGTAAAAAAAATAATTTTGGAGTATTTTCAAAGTTCTTTAAAGCATAATGATAATGAGCAGTTTCTTGAGCAATGATAGCTGAATCCTGGGCTCCGTTATCCTGTGGGATGCTGATAAGTGCCAGGGGCTCGTTGCAGCCCGTGGCTCATCACTGCCCTGCAGAAGTTCTGCTCCTGCTGCTGCCTCAGCATTATTTACTGCTCTCAGCCCTGTGTTTAAAGAGAACATGAAGCGTGCTGGGCACCCTGCTCGCATGTATGAGGCAGTCCTGCACGAAATACTCCCTAAAACTAGGCAGGGCAGGTGAAGGGATGGGAGGGCAGGGATTCCAGAGGGTCGGCTTGGGCAGGGAGGGCTGCAGTGCCCCAGTGCCCGCGGGAACCCCGGCACAGCAAAGCCCGAGGTCAGTAACTATGTTTCCTGAAGCTGGGAAAAGTAATATTTTTAAATACTTTGTTTCATAATACGGTTAATTGCACCTTTTCTGACAGCTGTAATGACTCTGACTCCTCCTGATCACGTTTCACTCAGGATCTAATTCTAAAGATTGGGATGCAAGCAACAACCCTTACATGTTTGGATTTGGAGAGGTTTTTTTGGGTTTTGCCAGATATACTCAATACTTTCATAAATATTTGAAAATTATGTCTTTTTTACGATTCTTCAGTATGTCTGGAGCTTAGTTTTACAGAGGAAGCTCAGGCCAATGCCTTTGTTTTAGTGAAAAATGTGTGTGATATCCCAGCCTCTACCAGCAGTGCTGTTGCTGAGGTGTGATCACGGGCCTCTCTCAAGGCAGAGATAACTGATAGATAAAAATGACCTCATTTCACAGTCCCACAGCTGAACTCTGAAAGTTCCAGCAAAGCTGGTCAGAATGTGTTTGAATTTTTGTTTGTGAGTAAATGTCACCGAGGTCCCTACTTGTGACGTTCAGAAGGTGACTTTAGGCCATGTGAGCTCGAGGGTGGAGGCCTGGAGCAGAAAATCCATCCCCACACAAGGACCCTGAGTGTGTGGGAAGTCCCAACACTCCCGGGGGGGGGCTGATTACAGAATTCAGATTGGAATTACTCGTTGATGTGAGGCTGCTGAAAGGTAGATAAGGACAATTACTGTTTGACCCTTTCTTGGCCCATGTTTGCAAGCTGCTCAACACCGTGTTGACGTGGAATGTTGCGATTGTTTTGGGTTATTCATTTTTTCAGCAGTTATTTGTGCCTGCCTTTGTACAGCTGGAATGAAGGGACGTTACTAAGTGTTCTCCCCATAGCATGAATATTTAATAGTTTGTGTGTTCCTTCTCTGTGTCGTGTGTGTGCCGATATAATACCAACAAAATCTCTTAAAGTCAGTTTCTGCAAGAGATTTTCAAAGCACATCATGTAACTGAGTCACGGTGCTGAGTAAACCACTATTGTAGAATTTCACCTAAGATCTGAATTTGCCAAATGGTGATATTTTGCAAATAAGCACACGTTCTGCTAACTTCCCCTTGAGATTTTCTTCCAGTCTGATCCAATTTCCCAGTATGGATGAACTGGTGTCTCTTAGAAATAAATGAGAAATGTTTAGCCTATTGAAAAGAGGATTTTCTTTGTTTTCTCCGATGTGCAGATACTCATGTCCTGGAGCTCAGAGCTGCTCTGAGTGTGCTGGGCGGATCCTGCGAAGTGCTGAGTGCATGGCTAACTTTAAGGGAGTAGATCCTTAAAATCACCGGGGCTGCTGATGTTTAAAATTACGCAGAGACTTAAGTACTCTGATGGCCCCCGGCCAGTGGCTTTCACATCTCCTAGGACTGAGCCCTGAGGAGACGCAGTGATCAGCTGAAGCTCAATTTCCTTCTCCCCTTTTAAATATTAGGTTTAAAGCCCAAATTCTGACAGCTGTTTAATTAAAGATACTCATTTTAACTGTGAGGAATGTGATATGCAGCGGCGCTACGCCTGCTTGCTTTCTTCCTGCCTCTCCTGGCATCCCAGCTCACTCCTCTCAGCGTTAGTGCAGGGCTTGCAGTTTTCACTGCTGCTCCGTTCCTGCTTTATCCTCTTCCATCTTTTCCATCTGCTTTATTCTGTTTGGAAAATGGCAATGTAGAATGTGTTTGGTGTAACCTTAATCCTGACCAGCATCTGGGCTCCGTTTGAAAAAAAAAAAGCATCTACTGCAAGGAAGGTTTCTGTATATGTTTCCCCACTTTACTGAAACAAAGTTGGGGGGCAGGGAGGGGCAGAACCCAAAATAACCATGGCAAAATTATATTTATTATAATTTACTTGTTAATTAATATGCGGGTTTTGATGTGTTTTCCTGCCTGCATGGACAAACCGCGGGGTTTGTGCTCTCACCTCTGTCCGGGTGGGGGTCGAGTCAGAGGTAAACCGGATTTGGACCATTTTGGAAAGGAGAGAAAGGGGGGAGGGGGGTGGTTATTTAAATCTGCTTTTAACAGCCTCGCTGCTAATTACTCCCAATATGTAAAAGTTAACGCCACCATCAAACACGGGATGCGCTGAAATTCCTGCCTGATGCTTCCTGACGCTTCCCTGTTAAACTTTCCCAGGCCCGCAGCGGTGCCGGTGCGGGGCGGCTCCGTGGGACACGCCGGGGCCGGGCAGGACGGGCACGGCCGGTGGCCCGCGGTGCCCCCCGCCCGGGCACGGCACGGCACGGCACGGCACGGCACGGCACGGCACGGCACGGCACGGCACGGCACGGCAGCTCGGTGGGGCCGGGGCCGCTCCGGGGGGTGCTCGGGGCCGGCCCCGGCTCGGGCAGCGGTGCCCGCGGACTGCGGCGGGCCCGGGGGCACCGGAACCGGGCACGGCTCGGGCACCGCGTCCCCCGCGGAGCTCAGGGGGCTCCCACACGGAGCCAGCTCCGATGCGGGGTTGGGACCGCTCCCACCCGGCCAGGACAGCGCTTCCCGGGGGGCCAGCCCCGACCCCCGAGCCCCTTTTCCATTCCTGCTGCTGTTGGATTTTCCCGAGCCGCATCTGCTCCGCGCTCCCAGCCCGGGGCTCTTGAACTTCAGTCCCCGGCCGCCACAGAGGTCGCTTCTGAGCTCCACGCGAAGCCTTTTTTTTCATTAATTATTTATTTCTTTTCCCCCAACTCAGGCTCTCCCTCCCTCATGGCCGGAGTGGAAAAGCACGTTTAAATCCCGAGCTCGCCTTTCCCACGTGGTGTCTCGCTGAGCTGCTGTCACAGCCACGCCGCGCTCTCTCAGGGCACCGGAGCTTCTCCCCTGCCCTGCCGGGAAGGCACAAGGTGATGAATATTTTCAATCAAACCCTATTTTCAGGACACCTCACTAAACCCCAAACTTGTGCTGAAAAATTCCTCGCCTCGTGATCAGACTCTTGCTTTTTAATTCCACCTGGACGGAGTGTACAAATAATGAGGGGATTAGTTCTGCCCCCCCTTCCTGGCTGCCTGCTAAAGGAATGGATGTTTGTCAGCGATTTGGGGGTTAATTCAGACAAGTTTATTTCACATTCTGGGTCTGCATACACGCAAAGAGCACGCGTGGTTTGGGGTGAAGGATTAGCGGCGTGTGCAGGGGGACAAAACCAATTGTGGATGTGAATATGGGATGTACTGGCTGTGTGTCTAAGCGTTAAATCGAGGGGGGGCTGGGTTTTAGGTGACTTTTCACCCCATTCCGAGATCATGGTCACAAAGCACCGTGTTTCAACACTCTCTGGGCAGAAAGGGACACGGAGGGGAGGCAGGGCAGTACCCCAAATTGCATCTGGGCTTCAGACCATGCTGCAATCTCTGAGGGAGGGTATGCCCAACCTTTAATTATTCAGTTTAAACAGGCCTAGAGCACGCCACATTTTTAAGGCCTTTTCCCTGGTGTCTCTAGGAGGCAGCCTTCATCGAGCGAGGAGAGCGAATCTTGGCAAAAAGAGCACCGAAGGATGTGAACCCCTTGGAAAATTCCACTTCCTGCCCAGCACTGCGTGTCCTTGGGTCTCTCACTCATTCCCATGCACTTAACGAGGGATTTCTGCCTCAGGCTACCACACCAACTTTCTAAATAAATGCCGCGCACACCCGAGCGCGGTGCTCTGCAGTTAATCTCAGCCCAGCACCAGCTCTCTCTCCTCTCTTCCTACTTCCCTCCATTTTATTTCTCCGCTGGTTTTTCTCTCCAGCAGGCTCCAACTCTCTCTCCTGCTGAACTTGCCGGGAACAAAAGGCTCCGTTCCCGATCCAGCCCGCAGTTGCCGTGAGAAACTTCCTCGCCAGCGCTGTCTGTCGCTCCGCTCTCCCTCCCTCGCTCCCTCCCTGCCTCGGGAAAATGGCAGTGCGAGAGCTTGATGAAAAGGGGGAAAAAAACCTTCTTTCTCAGTGCCTGCCTCTCCCGCAGCACCCCCCTCCCCAGTCGTGACGCCTGAACTCAAACTTCTCTAAAAATACACTTTAGGAGGGTAGATTTTTACGGGAGGGGATGTGTTTTTTACACCCCACTGAAAAGAGGCACCGAGGTGGGGAAAGGCCGAGGGACAGCTTTTTCCAGACAGGAGAACCTGCTGCAGACCCCTCCCGCACGGCATCGCCAGGTCCCAAGGATTTGGAACACAATAAGTTTTCCTTCAGTGGGAAAATCCAGGCCCAGAGTTCAGATCTTTCTCCTTTTGCAGATTTAAAAGCCTTTCCCCCCCCCTTTTTTTAACTCTTCACAGTGGGGCTCGCAGCAGAAAGCGGTCTCTCTGCCAACCCACCCGAGAGCTCCCAAATCTGGTGGGATTCAGGGAAAACAGAAGGTTGGCTCCGGATCCAGTGCAGGGGTTTTTGCAAACTCCGGTCCGCGTTTTGATTTTCTTTTTTGCCCTTTTTTTTTTTTTTTTTTCCAGTAGATTTACTCTTCCTTCCCCGAGCAGCGCACCGGAGCGCTGCTGTCCGAGGGCAGCCGGGGTGCACCCCCGGCTACACAGAATAAACGGGGTTGGCTTCGTCTTTCCCTGCACGTCACCATTGTTTTCCTGCCCTTCCCGATATCCCCCAGTTTTCCCTGGAATTACTGAATTCCACCCCCACCCTTACTTTCACTGCGGGGTGAGCGCTGCTGTCCTCGCTCACCCCCCAGTCCGCACACATGTGCCCCCAAAACTTGCGCTGTCTCACTTTTCTCCCCGCTGGGGTGGCTCGGTGCGGGCCGGGGCCGCGGGACACGCGGGGCTCCAGCCCCGACTGCCCCCGGCCCGCGGGGGTCGCGCAGGATGCGCGGGGGCTGCGCTGCCGCGTCCCTTCCCCTCCGCAAACTCCGCTTCGCTTTTTCCTCGTCCTCGCCAGTGCTGCTAAAATAATGCATTTCCTCGAGTCAGGCCGAGTCCACTTTCCTGCCTTAAAATGCATCCAAAGTTTCGCAGATCGCTGTCAGATGTCACCAGCGGGCTCTCGCGGGGCGGCCGAGCCGGGGCTCGCTCCCTGCCCGGGGGAATCTGGCGTGGGAAGCAGCAAAACCCCTGGAAAATCCACGCCTGCCTTTGAGCTGCTGCATTCAGCAAAGGGACAGAGTTACCTTCGCCTGGCACTCACAGCGCAGAGCCATTGTGTCTCCCCAGAAAGCGAGATTATACAATATTTTAGCATTATGTTCAAGTGGATAAGAGAGCGTTGTCTCGCACGATGCCCAGCAAACAAATAATTCAAATAATATCAGTCTTAGTGGTGATGGAGCCACAAGGAGAGTGCTTAACCCAGATACAACAAACACTGCAAGGAATAGGCTGGGCAAATAAAAACACATTGAAAGGAAATGTGATTTTCTTTAGCGAAAAGCCTGTAAGAGAAGCTGAGGTACAGCCAATAACCCTCCCGGCTCCGTTCCATCTTTTGCAGGGTGCCCCATGGATTATAATAGATGGGTCTCTTGTTCTCGGGTCCAACGTGCGCATCCCCGCACGCCCGGTGCGGGGGAAGAGCATCCTTCCCCACACAGCTCCATCCATTCCTGCCCAGCTCCCCTCGCTCTACCCTGCTCGCTCCTTCAGACTTTATCTCGGCCGGGAGCTGCAGCCGGCTCCGGCAGCCGGATCCAGTCCGTGTTTGTAGCCAGGGAAAGGCTGGATAATGATAACTTGTGTGTGCGAGCTGAGCCGAGGCAGCGCTGACTTTAGTCCGGTTTCCATGTCAACGATTCAGTCCATATTTGCCATCACACAGTTGGCAGAGCCCGTTTTATTTTTTTTTTCGTGGAGGGGGGAGACACTACTCCTGTTTCTAGTACTCTAATCTAGACCAGGTTTCCTAAACTGCCTTAGTGCTGGGTTAAATGGCACGGCCACCTTCATGAAGGAGACTTCCAGTCAGGAGGAGCCAGCGCGGTGGCGGTGGCCTGCAGTGCCATGTGAGCGCTGGTTCCCAGCCTATCTGAGAGCCAGGAGCCGGGCCGGGCTGAGCGAGGCGTGCTCGGCTCTCGGGGACACGGGGAAGAGAGCACTGCCGAGCAGGGCTGGCTCCGGCTGGCAAAAGTGAGGATGTGCCGCAGGGAAAAGTCGCTCCCGGTCCTGTGGATGGCCCCGCGGACATCCCGGGACGGCGGGAGGATTTTCAGCTCTTAGGTGGCAATGTTGTTAAGAACCGTGCTGTCATCTGCTTCCCAGTCCTCGTGGCTGGGAATTCACTGAATGCCTCAGTATTGAGTAAAGTGCCAGGGCCTCATTGATGAGGCGTATTCCAAAATCTGCTGCAGCTTTCACAAACATTTGGTAAAGTGAGTGTCTCCTCATTGTGTGGGTGGCTGGGGAATCCAGGCTGCTTTTCACATTACTATCAACACCGGGTTTCAGAGTCTGACATAGTGCTCCTTGGAGGGGGTTCCAAAAGATGGACTCAGGTAGAGAGGTGTGAGCTCGGCATCTTTGCCTGGATGCACCCGAGCTGCTTCCCAGGCTCCTGGAGTGAAGTGGTTAAACTTTTGGGGATGCTCAGTGAGATGGTGGGGCTTTGCTCCCTGAAGCAGACCTATCTTTGGGGCTGGGGAGGCGGGGGCTTGAGATGGTTCTGGGATAAAATGGCAGAATTCTCTCCAGTTCTGCTTTTTGAAGTTTACTGCCAATGAAACACTCAAGGAATGGTGTTTTGGTGCTGTGGGGCACCATGGACATTAACAGAACACTGGGCTTCACTTCTCAGAGCCCAGCCTGATACTGAAGGAGTTTTCCCCCTCTTCTCCTTTGTCTTTCCAGAACCCAGGATTTCATCAAATAACTCTTCTAATAAGAGGATGTAGATCAATTTTCATTCTAGCACATTCCACAGTTTCCAAACTCTTCTGAAGAAGAATATCTTGGTGTTTTTCCTTCTCTGTGGTCCACACACATCTCACTAAAGCCACAGGGCCTCCCATGTGAGATTTCAGCATTGTTCTGGGGCTCCGACTCTTGTGAAGGCCTTGACTACTATCACAATACCAATATCATCATTTATTACCTATTTTTTCCTAACAGTTTATTTGCAGCTGAGGAGAAAGGCTGACCAGCCAAATTGCTGGATGGACTCTGCTCCATATTGCACAGTCAACTGTGCAGGCTGAGAAATGGCAAAGGTGCTTTGTTTGGAGCCTGAGGGACAGTTTCTTGCTCTGGAAAACACTTAGAATTTCGCTATTTATCACCATATCCCACCTCTCCTCCCACTTTCCAGCTTTGGAATAACCCCTTTGTTCCGCCAGCTGCACTCTAGATGATAAATATTTCATATTATAAGTTTTATAGCGGCTGTGAGGGCTGAGTTGCTGTCAGTAGACACTGACACATTCACCTGATCCCCAGCAGGCACACGGTGCTGGCAGGGACCCAGTCCTGCTGCCCAAGGCTTCTCCTCCTGCGCCGGACTCGCGTTTGCTCCCTCCCAGAGGGATTCCCTGTGGTGTGTCCTGCTGGGTGCTGGGCTGGGGCCAAGCCCTGTTTGTTGTCCCTGCACAGGGATCACTTCTGCCACATATCTGTTCTGTGGTGATGTTCTAAAATGGCAGCCTCAGACCTCAGAGTCTCTTTTGGCTCCCCACCTACTGTTTTCTGATGTTTTCTCTCATCCTAAAGTTGTATTTACTTCAACTTCACTTAAATATTTCCATATTCCAGAGGAACACTGGTACATGGGACCCAGGCCTAACCCACACCATGCCAGCCATTTTTACCAGACATCCATGTCCTGATTTCTAAGAACTTGGTGTTTATATCCCAAATAACTCATCTTTTTGTCCCTCCCGTGCCCTGCTGCAGCCCTGCACCACCTGAAGTTAAGCAGGCAGGTTCGGACCCCGCTGGCACAGGCCAGGCTATGTCCCGGATGGAACTCCAGGTACAGTGCTCTCCTCCCTCTTCCCGCTCTGCCAAGGCCTGGGGATGGAGGAGGAGGTGGGAATCTGGGTCTGAAAGGGTTGCAGAAGAGCATGGCCCAGTTCCCAGTTCACCTCTTGACAGCCGGGGAGCTCCAGCACGGCGCTGGGCTCTGACTGCCAGCGCATCCTGTCCCGCTGCCCAAAGTGTTGTGTCTAGATGCGCTCAGGTGGTTTTGGATCTGGGAATTCCTGGTTCCGTGCCCACCGCCCTCGCCTTGGCAGGAGCGGGGAGCCGGACTTTCTTGGATTGTCCGCGCGTGCAGTCACAGCCCTGGCGCGCCGCCAACGCCTTTTCCAGAGGGACACGGCCAAGCGGAGAGGAAATGACAACCGCTAACAGTTCGCAGAGGGCTTAATTCTAAATGGAATTTCTAGGGACAAAGAAGAGGCGCTTCGGTAACCCACGGGCAGAAACCCCGGGGCCGGCGGCCGCCGAGCGGCCAGCACGCCCCGGGAGCGCTCCGGCCGCGGGACATCGCCCGCTGCCCCCGGGGATCGCCCCGGGCGGCTCCGGCCGCGGCGGGGGAGCGCTGCCCCCCGGCCCCCGGCTCCGCCGATCCGCCGCGGGTTTTGCGGGCGGCAGCTCCGCGCCGGCGGCGGCCGGGGCCGGCCCGCTCCTCCTTTGTGACGGGGGGGAGGCTCCGCTCCGGGCCGGGCTGCGCTCCGCTCCGGGTTTGGCAGGCGGCCGCGGCGCTGGGTAAAATGGCAGCGCTGAGCCTCGTGTCGGACTGAGCCCGCTCGGCCGAGCAGAGTCGGAGCTCGCCCAGCCCGGCCCCGCCGCCGCTCGGCCCCGCTCCGGGGACGGCGCCCGCCCGCTCGCCGTGTCCCCCCTCCCTCCCTCCCGCCTCTCCCGCACCGGGAGCCCCGTCCCGGGTCCCCCCCCACCCCCCCTTTCCTCCTCCTTCCCCCCCACTCCCTCCTCCTCCCCTTTCTCCGCCGGCTGCAACCGAGGAGGTACAGCGGGGCCAGGCCCCGGGAAGCCCAGCCCAGCGGAGCCCTCCCCGCCTCGCCGAGCAGGCCGGGGGGGAATGAGCCCCCGCTGCCCTGAAGAGCCGCCCGCCGCCGCCTGAGCGGGGAGAGCAGAGCAGCGAGGCCTCACGCCGGCCGGCCAGGCAGGGAGCAGCTCGGGGGGACCGGTCCGGGGGGGTGGCCGGGCGGGGAGGGGGGGGATCATGGCTGCTCAGGTCGCCCCCGCCGCCGCCAGCAGCCTGGGCGCCCCGGCTCCATCCGAGCTGAAGAAAGCGGAGGCGCAGCAGCGGGATTGTCCCCCGGAGGAGGCGGGGGGTGAGGCGGCGGCGGCGGAGCGCGGCGAGAAGCAGGCGGAGAGCGAGGGCCCGTCGGGGAAGGAGCTGCAGGACGGGGCCGAGAGCAACGGAGGGGGCGCAGGGGCCGAGTCCGACCTGAAGAGCTCGAACGGGAACCCGGGCCCCAGGCCCGCCGCCGCCGCCACCCTGAACAATAACCTCCCGGAGCCGCCCGGTGGCGGCGGCGGCGGCGGCAGCGACGGGGTGGGGGCGCCGCAGCCGCCGCCGCAGCAGCAGCCGCCCCCTTCCCACCCGGCCGCCTTGCCCCCGCCAGCCTACGGCTTCGGGCAGCCCTACGGCCGGGGCGCCGCCGCTGCCTTCCACCAACATGGCGGACAACAAAGCCCTGGCATGGCAGCGCTGCAGAGCGGGGGCCTGGAGCAGAACTACCCGGGGCCGGCGGGAGCCCCCGCGGGGCCGCCCCCTCCGCAGAACTCGCACGGCGCCGGGGCCGAGCACGGCTTCCCCAACCACCAGTACAACTCCTACTACGCGGCCGGGCGCAGCGCCGGCTCCTACCCGCCTCCCCCCCAGGCCTACGCCCTGAGCTCCCCCCGGGGCTCCGCGCCGCCGGCCGCCAAGTCCCCCGCGGCCGCCGCCGCCGCCGCCGCCTTCCAGCAGCAGCAGCAGCGCTTCGGGGTCATGGGTCCCTCGGCCGCCGGCGGCGCGGGAGGAGGGGGCACCACCCCGCAGCCCACGGCCACCCCCACCCTCAACCAGCTCCTCACCTCCCCCAGCTCCGCCCGCGCCTACCAGGGGTACCCCGGGGGCGACTATAGCGCCGGGCCGCAGGACGGGGCGGCCGCCGCCAAGGGCGCCGCCGACATGGTCTCGCAGTACGGCGGGGGCAGCGGCCAGGGCTGGGCAGCGGCCGGCGGGGCCCCGCCGAGGAGCCACCACGCGCCCATGAGCCCCGGGAGCAGCGGCGGCGGGGGACAGAGCCTCGGCAGGAGCCAGCAGGTACCGGCCGGGCCGCGCGGGACGGGCCGGGGGGGGGGGTCCGGGCACGGGGCCGGGCGAGGGGCGCGGGGCTCGGGGGGCTCGGGGTGGCGGCGGCGGCTCTCCCGCGGGTTCCCCCCGCCGGGCCGGCGCTGCCGGGCGCTGCCATTGTCTGTGCTGCTCGCTCGCTCTAAAATGGCTGCCTCGCCGCCTTCCCTTCCTCCTCCTCCCCGGCCTTTGTGCGGGGCTCCCGGGCCGCCGCCGCCGGGCTCCCCGCCGCCCCGGGGGGCTCTGCCGGGGGCCCGCGGGTCGGGGCGGGCGGCGAGGGCCCGGCGGGGCCGGGCGCGGGGGGCCGGGGCGGCGAAGGGCGCGCCCGGGACAACGCGTGGCCCCGGCAGCGCCGCCGCCTTCCCGCGGCCCCGCGACCCCCGGCGCCGCCCCGGGGGGGTCCCGCGGCCCGCGGCGGGGTCCGGCGGGGCGGGCAGGGCCGCGAGGGGCCGGCGGGGCCGCGGGGGCCGCAGGGCGGGCGGAGGGGCCGCGGGCCGGGGCGGGAGCGCTGGCGGGGAGCTGGGCGATGGGAGCAGCGAGTGCGGATCGCTTGGGTTTGGGATTTGAATTATGGAGGTAAAATCCTTCTGTCAAAGCCAGGAGACAGTTGGTCTTAGGTTGACATCCCATCTGTGATCTGATTGGCTCCCCATCCCCTGCTCTTGGCCATTTATAATTGCCTCTGATGTAATGGTACAACCATCCTGATGAGCTCATAAACTTCCACACTCGCCTCCTCCGCCAGCCCCGGGACGGGGCAGCCCCGCGCCCCTCTCCGCATCCCCCGGCGTGACCTTGAGCCCCGCATCCCTCTGCCCCGTGCCCCGGACGGAACGGGAGGCGAGGGCACGTTGTTTGTACCTTGGGTTTATTTTCCCTGTGATGTTGGATTCAGCCTGGAATAGAGTCTGTGTTGTCGGAACGGTGGCAGGGCTGCTCCGCACAATGGGCTTGCTGTTTATTTTGGTTATGTGACTTTCCCCTTGGTATAAATGATTTCTTTGATGGATCTGAGGATGCGTTTGTTCCTGCCTGGTTCTGGCCCTTTTCAGAACTGGGGCTGTTTGGGTTCTTTATTAAATGGGAGCATGTGGGGGCTTCTGGGGTGTGTTACAGCCTAAAGAAGGAAAAAAAAATCCTCAAACAACCAAACAGTCAGAACCAAACTTGTGGCCAAAACGCTGAAATTGGTCGGTTACCAAGAATTATCAATTTACATTTAGCAGAACTGTGATACAGGGCAGGAGTCTCTAGCTCTGTGTCTTAGGGCACATTTTGACTTATTTTGAATGAGAACTGATCTGTCTCCTTCCCCCCCATAAATACAGGCGCTTCCTAGAGACTTCAGGTGCTGGTTGTGGTCAGGCTCAGCAGTGTCACGACTCTTCTGAGGAGTGGAACTAGGAAGAGCAAGCCTGAGGACTATCTTTATTGTTGGATGTGTACAATTCCCTCTTTGCTTGAATAGGAATGGCCAGGAAGCGTGCAGAGGAGAAGGCAGTACAGCATCAGACATTTTAGATATGGGGAAAAGAGGTGCTGGTATCTTCATCTGACAGCCTCGATTAAAAGCAGGTTCCTTTCTGTGCTCAGACTCGTGTCTCCAAGGCCTGTGGTGGCCTCGTGCAGGACTAAACTTCCCTTTCCATTCTCTGTGCTTTGCTCCGATTTCAGGCCAGGGTCGGAGATATTTGGTACCACCTAGGGTGACCTGCAGCCTCCAGAGCTGCCCTTCTTGCTCAGGACTTCTCCTGCACTGATGTGAAAACTGCTCAGTTGTTTGTCCCTTGGTTACCAAAGGCACCCTCTGCTGCAGCACCTGGAGTGAGTGGATTGGCTTTTCTTTCAGGTGGTGCTGTCCCAGACAGCAGATCTGCTCCGCTGGGGCTATCAAACCTCCAGTGCTGGCTGGCAGTGAGGGTTGGAGCATCCTCAGGGAAGGTGTCAGCTACTCGGGAATGTGGCCATGTGTTCCATGGATGGACAAAGTGCTTACTTTGTAAATCCTGAGAAATCTCAATTTAGATAAAACGTGTACCAAAATACGGAGTCAGGTTCAACTTCTCAGGTGTTTTCCTGCAGTTCACTTCTGTCAGCGTTCTGGTACAAATTTGTAAAAGAAGCTTTTTTTGTCTTGGCAAATGAATTTCACTTAATTCCACGAGCTGCTGACACAGTGCATTAGGAATACCTGAGTAAGTAGTCCCATAAACTGGAATTATTAATGAATAGTTGTTTTTAGAATTAGTTGGGCTTAAGGAAGGACAAATAGTGGATATAGAAGGTTAACCAGCAACTCCCTCACCTCAAAAACCAAATAACTTTCCCCCCCAGTCCTTTTCATTCCCAGGATTATTGGTCTTAAACTGACAATTCCTCTTTTTCTGCTGGAAAAAGAGAAGAGCAGAGGTATCTAAAGAAAAAAGCTTCCACGTGTCATCTGTGCTGCCCACAAAAGGTCGATTAATAATAATAAGACTCCAGCCCTGAATTACAGCCTCCTGTGCTGCGTACTCCTAAACTCCCTGGATTAGGAGAATTTAAAGCTTTGTGTCTCTCTTTGTCTTGCACAGCTCTGAGCAGAGTGGGTGCTTCCCACCCAACTCTGAGAACCTCTGGCGGAGCAGAGCAGAGGGCAGCTCGCCTGCCAGAAGCCTCCCAGGAACATCTCCAGGCAGGCTGGGGAGGAGGATGTGGGAAGAGCACACCTGGGAGTGCTGGGGCACAGAGCACTTTGGGGTGAGGAGCAGGGTGGTGCCTTTAATCCCTCCTTAGGTGCTCTTTAGGAATTCTGAGAGATGCCATCAGGAGGATTTTGTCACTTTGCTCATCAGGAAAGGCCCAGTAATTTTCTGTGAAAGTTGTTGGGGTGGAATGTTGCCTGCAGTGAGAGGGGTGTGTGGTCACACCAGGGTTGCACAGGGGTGGCTCCTGTGTGTAACCTTGATGGACACTTCACCCACAGCCAGGGAACACAAGGATGCGCCGTGGTTTTGGGGACTCGGTGTTTTTCCAGGTGATCTTTCCAGCTGGGGAGCACAGAGCAGGATCAGGAGATCAGCATGGCTGATCTGTGGTCTGTGGGATGAGAAATCCGGGGTTTGCTGTGGGAATGACTTGGAAGAAGCCAGGCCATGGGTCCTGGTTTTCAATTTTTCCAGCTCTCCCATGGATTTTTTTCCACTGCTTCCCCTCAGAGCATGTAGCAGCTCTTAGTAATGCGCCAGTTTTCCCAGGGTCTTGGGATTGAAAGGAAGCTGCTTGAGAGAAAGCACTTCCCTGCCTTTAATAGATGGGCATTTCTCAGGCTTTGGCTACAACGAAGTGTCTCCTGTAATGGGAGAACCCTTTGGATCACATTAAACATTGACATCTTGGATAACCTCCCCATAGGTGCCCCGGCATCTCAAGGCCTCTGTTATAAGTTCAGTGAAAGCAGTTTAAAAATCTTATGTTAATTTAAAAAAAAGCTTTTGGGCCTGTTGCCATACAAGAGCTATTTTTTGTTGACTTTGATTCCGACTTTAGTAGTGAGTGAGGCATGAAAAACGTTGTTGGAAATATGGTTTTTAAACTAAATTGGCACCAAAAGGCACTGTGCTGCCAGTGAGCTGCGATGTCTTGGAATGGGAAATTGGGACCTGGCTCCTCTTGGCTCGTGGTTTTTCCTTGCTTTGCATTGTAATGTCAGGAGCCCTGGAGTTGTGTGCTGTGCACTGGAGCTTTCCAACAAGAAGGGGAGTGCTGCATCTCCTTTCTCTGAATGAGTGATTTTAGGGCTTGGCTGTTTGAGAAAAAGCAGGAAAATTGTGCTGCTTTGATTTTTTTTTTTTTTTTTTTTTGATAAAATCTTGTTAATCCTGGTGTGGACACTGGAGTTTTTGCTGCTTTATCTTTTTTAAACAGCCTGAAGTCAACCAGGAGTTGTCTGATTCTCTTAAAATCACTCATTTTCTGCAGTAGCATCTCCCTGATGCCCAGCTTGGAGGTGTCCAGTGTTTCCAGGCAGGATGTGTGTGGGATTCAGGACAGTAAAATTCAATCCTCACTCTCAGCTGGAGCTTTTATTTTTCCCTGCCCTTATCACCACCAGTTTACTGGGAAACCCAGGACAAACCACTTGAGTGTTGTGGTGAAATGGGGTTAGCAAGGCTTTCCTACTGCTTTTTATGAAGTTTAATTGAGCTGCCCTGTGAATCCTTGTTTATTATCTGGGCTAGGGGAGGGTTTCCCCCTGTGGTGTGTCTCTTGTAAGGATGTTGTTGGTTGCAAGACAGAAATTTGTTTTCTGGAAGGTTTTGTGTTTGACTTTCAGGCCTTTTTTTTGGGGGGTAGAATACTTAGTGGTTTCCTGGAACTGCCCAGTTTTATTCCTTTTACCTGCTACAACTTCTGTTTCCTGTTTCTGGAATCAGGAAAACTTCCTGTTTTCCCTTAACAAGCAGGCAGAACATCTTCCCCAGTCTTAAATAATATTAGAAACTGGGCTGAGGAGAGGCAGGACAGTCAAATGTTCTGTTACAAAGCTGTGCCTGACTGTTCTCATAAGCTCGGTGTATTCATAATGCTTTGGGATTTTTCTGTTGTCTCATTTGAGAACTGGTCAGTGCTTCCTGTGTTACAGACGTATCACACGTTCCATGAGGGCTGTGCTAAAAATCCCAGCAGCTTTCCTTCAGAGAGAAAATAATGTCTAAAATTAGGCTTAATAGTGCAGCTGTTGGTTTTATCTGTTACCTCATACACGACTTTTCCACCTCTTTTCTCCCTTGCTCTTTTCAAAGGAACACCACCAAGTGGAAATCCAGCTTTCACCCTCGGCATCTGTGCTCTGGGTAATTAAAATATTAGAGGAGAAAATGCCCTTTCCAGTTCCTACTCTGTATTTAAAATTCTCTGGCTGGTGAGCCTGATCTCTTCTTTGAATTGCAGCTCCTGTGTGATGGATTGCTCTGGGGAGAAGCTCATCAGCAATGCCATTGCCCAATTCCTGCTAGGAGTGCTGGAAGCTCTCAAGGAGCAGCAAAACAGAAACTGAAGGCAGCAAACCTGGTTGGGGAGATGGAAAAGATAAGCTTGTCAATATTTAGCCACTTGCTTTTTCCCTCTGGAATGGTCCTTAAACCATCAGCAAGGGTGGGAAACAACATTTCCCCTTTTGTTCTGGTGGGAGAGAAAGGAAAGATACCTTCCTGCTGGGAAAAAGTGTTTTTTAGAAGTGCTACAAAAGTTTTTTCTGTTGTGTGCTGGCTGCAAAAAGTTCAGTCTTTAATTTATGCACGGGCAGTGGGAAAACTGGACTGGATGTCTGTTAGCCAGAGCCATAAATCTCCAGCTGGAAGTGAATGACAAGTGGGATGGGAAGAAAAAAGCTGTTTTTGGCACATTGGAACAGAGCTGCTGGGGCTGTGTCCGGTCCCTCCTGCCCGCCAGCTCCTGGGTGGCACCAGAGCAGCTCTGCTGCCCTTTTGGTGTTCCTGGGAAAGCAGGGGAGTTCCTCACCTGGAGATTAAAGCACGTGTCCTTTGGGGGGCTCAGGAGGACCACGCTGTGCCCACCCATCAGTCGTGTCCAGGAAAACTCCAATCCCAAATTCAACATCCTCTCTGCTTCTGGAGATGCTGCTTTTGGTTCTTTGGGTCTGAAGTTCTGCAGGAGCTGAGTTTGTTTTGGGTCTGAAGTTCTGCAGGAGCTGGGTTTGTTTGGGTCTGAAGTTCTGCAGGAGCTGGGCTTGTTTGGGTCTGAAGTTCTGCAGGAGCTGGGTTTCTTTAGGGTTCTTTGGTTCTGAAGTTCTGCTGGGTTTCAGGCAGCCTTTTGTCCCTCCCTGTGAAGCAGGGCTGGGACGTGGGGTCTGAATTCCCTCCGTGACTGTTCCTCAGCAGCTGAGCTGCTGCTGTGGGAACTTTGGGAAGGGCTGAGGCTCCAGGGCTGGGAAGGGTGGGGAGGGGAATGTGAATCCTCGGAGTGTCATGCTGAGCTGTGAGTGTGACCCCAGCCTCCCTCCCTGGCGTTAGCTGAGCACACTGGGACCCTTTGATGAGCCCTGTGCTCAAAGCAGCACAGGAGGAGCTGCTGCTGCCAGGACTCGGCTCCTGTAGGTGTTTGACCATTCCCTGTCCCAGTCAGACGTGGATTAATCATGTATTAGCACACGGCTGAGGGTGGGAACCCCACCCTGGGGTTCCCTCCCTGGCTCTTCCCTGCGCCTGAGCTCCGCTGCTGGGAGCCAGCAGCTCCGTCCTGCAGCTGGAGCATTTCTGAGGGCTCTTGCACCACATCAAGGAGAGCATTTCCAGGTTTGCCACAGTGTCTTTCTGGAGTGTTTCTGAGTTTTAAGTGACAGCTCAGTGAGTATTTACACAACGTGGGCATGAGTTCTCTGTAGTGAAACATAAAGGATGCTGCATAATGACAGGTAAAGTTAATAAAAGCAGCCTCAGAATTCCTCAGCAAGTATTTCTTTTTGCTTGAGGTGTTAAGAGTAAAATGTGGCTGGAGTCTAATTTCTAATAATGTTCTTTATATTTTTTTCTGGGAAGAAAAAGGGACAAAAGCGTATAGGCTCAAATAGGGGGACTGGTTAATTCTGTTAATAGGGTAAAGAAATATCTTTATGAGAGAGTGGATATAGTGTTTATGTCTTAATTCCTATGAAATTTCCATGAAAAATCAGTTTGTGTAAATAACTCCAAAAAAACTGCTGCTCCATTACAGTTATTGGCATTTCATGTGATAACCAGCATGTCATTATTTCCTTAAGCCAGCTCTGGTAATTGAAACACTTTCAAGGACAAATTAAATTGCTATTAACTTTCTTTCTTTTTCTCTATTTTTTTTTTAACTTAAGTAACTTTCTCTCTCTCCTGGATGATTAACATTAAGCCTAAATTGGTCCAAGAAGCTCTGGGTTAGACATGGGCAGTGGTTTTTGGGACCCCTGATGCAGCTGGAGGAGCAGAGCCTACTCCTTGTCCTGGATTTGTGGGTGCCTGGCCATGTGGGGAGCCAGAGGGGACCAGAGGTGGCTTTGTTGTGGTGGGATGTGATGGGCACATCTTGGATGTGGCTGGGAGGAGGCTGAGGCCAAAGGTGGCTCTGACCTTCTGCCACTTACAGCTTTCCACCCTTAGAGATTCTGTGACTCTTCTCTAAGAGAAATTCTTGAAGCTGGGAGGGCTCTGGAGTTTCCCACCCGGGGAGGATGAATGGGTTAAAGAAGTACTTTCCTCCCCTCCACTCACTTGTGAAATTTCATTCAGGTTTGACTAAGAGAAACCCTGAAAATTACCATTTCCCTTCTGATGTCAGCAGGTGCTGGCACCCTGCCTGTGAGCAGCCAGCAGGAATGTTTGAAACCCTGGGCCCAGCCCCAGCTGCACCTCCAGGCTCTGGGAATGGCTCTGCTGGGGCAGGGGCTCAGCATGGCCAGGACAGGGGCTCCAGCAGCGAGCACACGAGGCCCAGGGCAGGGAGGGAGCTGCTCTGGAAATGGCCATGCTGGTTTGGGTGTCAGCCCTGGGCTGGATCGTTCTGGAGGGGAGAGCCTGCACTGTGGGCTCTGCTGCCTGGGCTCCTTGCCTGTGCTCTCTGTTTGGTGAGGATGTTCCCCTGGCTGAGCTGAGGTCTGGAGGTGAATTGGGGACGTCACCAGGCCCCCGTCCCCCTCCAGAGCAGGACCAGCCACACCTGAGCACAGACAGTGAGCTGCCCCCGTGTCTCAGTGCTGTGCTGCTTGTTGGACATCAGGGAAAATTCCCCAGCTCGAATCAGGTTCATTGAGTGTCTCTTGTCCTGGCTCTCCAGGTGTGGAGAGCAGTAATGCACACACAGTAACCTGCTCTCAAACCTGGGGCTTTGTGCCTCTCCCCTGTTTCCTTGAGAGAAACTCTCTGCTGTTGCAGAATGTCTCCCTTTGCTTCCAGGGGACTGTCCTGCTTTGCCACCTGAACTCTGCCAGGTCCTGGGCTCACTGCTCTCTCTGGGATCCTTCCTGGAGGCCTGTTTGCAGTTTTGTACTTCATAACCAAGGGTGGATTTAAAGTCCAAATGACTGTAGGACTATGCACCCTGTGCGAGTTTAGGAGGAGAGTCTGGTACTCATTAACTCTGTGTAAATAATTAAACCAGTGCCAGGCTAGAGGTGATCTCCCCTCAGCCCTGCTCCTTGTGAAAGGCTTTCAACAAGAGTTCTTCCCTCTGTGCAAGAGATCCAGCGAAATGGTGGAGGTGCTGGAATTAATTTAAAGAGAAAAGAAAATCAAGTTTTAACTATCTTTGACTTTGGGGTTTGCATGGCTAATCAAGGAGAAGGCTTCCCATCCAAGGCCAGGTTCTGAGTGTGATCATGTGTTCCAGAAGCTGCCTTTATGTGCCCTGGCTGCACGTGTTGTCTCTGTTCTGGGGAGTCCTGCAGGCCTGCCCCTCGCACTGCATGGCTGTGGGGGGGTATTTTTTATTATAAAAAACCCCAAACTCATTTACTTACTGTTGTGTGGGGCACTTGTGGTGATAGCAGTGCTTTGGATCCCCTGGGAAGGTCCTGGGGCAGCTGCTGCATACAGCACAGTTGAACATTAATTTTTAAAAAAATTATATGTGAATAATTGGACAGTGTTTTGAGAGGAGACATTTAAGTATCAAAGTATGTCAGGGTCTTTCAGGTTATTGTGGCAGACCAGTGAGGCTTGAAGGAGAAGTTTTCCATGTTTTGGAAGCCTCTCCCTGGCTCTGCACCCTGCAGGTGGCAGAGGGGTGCTCTAAACAATAGCTCAGAATCCAGGTTAATGCCCTCACTGCTGGATCAGAATTTCTCTCTGGGCATGGGGTTCCACCTTGAACAGTTCTCACAGGATCACAGATTGGGAGCGACCTCTGGAGATGTCCCAGGCCAAGCCCTGCCCAGGCAGGGTCACCTGGAGCAGGTGGCACAGGGACACGGCCAGGTGGGTTGGGATGTCCCCACAGAGGGGGACTCCAGCCCTCCCTGGGCAGCTGTTCCAGGGCTCTGCCACCCTCACAGAGAGAAATTCTTCCTCAGGTTGAGGTGGAACTTGTGTTTTATTTTATGGCCATGGCTCCTCGTCCTGTTACTGTCACCACTGAGCAGAGTCTGGCACCAACCTCTTTAGGATTTCTCTGGTTTAAGGAAAAAATCACCTGGATGGAAATGTGGTTTCCAGCAGCCTGTGGGCAGATTGTGGCTCCCTGGAACAGGGCACACTGCTGGGGAAGGGCCTTTAGGGGAGGAAATGAGAGTGTTGGCATAAAACCCACCCCGACTCAGGTCGTGCATTGCAGAAGCAGAAAGCCTGACTGGCTGCTGTGCAGGAGACACGGGCAGACCAATCCTGCCCCAAATTATCCTGTCTGCCTGAACTTGAAAGATGTTTCTGAGCCCCTTCCCTGTCCTTCCTGCTCCCTTCCCAGGCCATGGTGGTGTTGCAAAAGCTGCTTTCCATGTTAATTGTGATTGATTACCTTGCAATCTGGGACAAGATTTCCTTTGAAAAGCTATATGCTGATTTGGTGTCAGGAATTAAAATCAGATGAAGTGATTAGTGTTGTATGAAACATCCCAGAGCAATCGAGTGCTCCTTGGTTTTCAGCTGTGTTCTGGCCCTTAACCCTTCCCTGCCCTCTCCTTGGAGCGGGGTGCTGAATCTGCTGCCCCTGCTCAGGTGAATCACTCAGCTGGGGTGCTGGGGAGCCAGGGGGGGTGCTGGGGAGCCAGGGGGGGTGCTGGGGAGCCAGGGGTGGTGCTGGGGAGCCAGGGGGGGTGCTGGGAGCCAGGAATAGTCCTGGGAACCCTGGGGTGGTGCTGGGGAGCCAGGGGGGGTGCTGGGGAGCCAGGGGGGGTGCTGGGGAGCCAGGAATAGTCCTGGGAACCCTGGGGTAGTGCTGGGAGCCAGCAGAGGCAGGTGCCATGTGCTGCTGAGCCCCAGAGCAGGGATTTCCTGGCTCTAGTGAGGACTCTGAGCGTGCTGGTGCTGCTCCCACAGAGTGAGGGGCAGGAATTGAGGAGAGCTTTGTGTTTGATCACTCTGTAAATGGCAATAAACTGTTCAGAGGTGTCACTGCTGTCAAGGTGCAGTCATGGCTCATCTTCCTTTCCTCATACGAGTTGCCTTACACTTTCTTGTTATACCTGTTCCTGGAACCAGTGGAGACTTTGCAGCGTTGGCTGTTCCTCCTGCCCCCTTGGCATTGGCACGGTTGGGAATTCTTGTATCCTCTCCCCAGCTGCCAGCACACGCTCCTCTTAACTCGCTGAGCAACTCCCCACGTTGTTCATTCTGCCTGGAAAGAAATCTGGATTTTTCTGGATGGAAATTAAATAAAAGCCCAAGGACAGAAGCGAGTGTGGGGCAACAGAAGCAGGCTTCAAAAATTACTGTAAGCAAGGCCTGGTGGGCTTAAAAAAAAAAAAAAAAAAAAAAAATTAGTATTTTTAAGTATCAAGGACCTTGTGTCACTCAGGATGTCTGTAGTGAACCTGAATCACAGCAGCCTTGGCTTGGTGAAGGCTCCAGGAGTGTCCTCCCTGCTGTCTGGAGCTGCCTTGGCTGCAGCTCCCAGTTTCTTGCCCACGTAGACTTTCCATCTCCCCCAGCCTCCTCTTCCCCTGCAGCCCTGCTTTGCTGGATGCAAATAGCTCCTTGGGTGTAAATACTGGAGATTGGTTGTGGCTTTGCTGTAAAGTTACAGAGCCCATCCTCAGTAAATGCAGATGGTAACTTGTCATTACTGCAATTTTAAATATTTTTGGTTCTGTGGAACTGAAGTGGAGGCTTGAAGGTTGAATTTTAAGGCTAAAATAAGAGAAGGCTCAATAAAATTCACAAAAATAGCACCCGTATTTGTCAGCTGCCGTAATGACAAGGGAAATAATGTAACTTTTCTGTTTCCTATTAGCAAAACAAAGCTTTGCTACCTTGTTTCTGGTTAGATACAAAACACAGCGGGGTCAGGAGTGATGGGAGGGGGCGTGGGATTTACTGAGTTACTTCCTAACCAGGGGACAGCGGGGCTGGTGGCGATGTGTGCTGACAGCTCCTGTACCCGAGGCTGTTTGAGGGACTCTTGGGGTCATCAGTGGTGCTTATCCCAACCTCCTGGCTGGGCTGGGGCTGTGAGAGCAGCCTGGGCTGTGTCACCCCATCCCAGGGCCGGGGTGGTGGCCGCTGTGGAGCTGTGAGCAGTGAGAGTGTGCTGGAGCACAGGGGGTTGTGCTGGCACAAACTGGGATTGCCTGTCTTCCACAGATTCATCCCCAGCCTCAGATTTCTTGGGTGATTTTGATCTTCCATAATGCACTTCTGAATGAGTTCAGCCATTCTGCAGGAGCAGGGGAGAGGCTGAGCTGTGCCTTGGAGCAGCTGCAGGCCCCGACACGCAGCTCCTGTGGAAGCTGTGGAGAAGATGGAGCTCTGGCATGAGGCACCTCCAGGAGCTGCAGCTCTCCAAGGATCAGGGTGGCTGTGTCCTCCTCCCTCCAGGTGCTGTGTGTGGTAGGAGAGGTGGGGCTGTGGGGACCTGGGGTTGTTCAGAGCCCTGAGCTGATCCCAGAGGCTCCCCAGGAATGCCCATCCCAGCGTGGGAAGGGGTCATGGGAGTCTGCCTGTCCAGTTCAGTCTGTTCAGCCACTGTTTATTCTGGTGTAAAATGAGATGAATTTGCAAAGTGATGAGATATTCAAATACAGATGGAGCTTTCAGACACACAAGTGGGTAGAAACCTGTGCTGCTGCATTTTACAGATGAAGATTTATCAGGAAAGTGTTCTTAGAAAGGGACCCAGGAGGCTGTGCTTGGAGGTGTCTTATCAACTCCAAAGCATGCACCAGCACCCTCAGATTTCTGTGCAGAAAAGGCTTTTAATGAATTGATAAAACTACCTTTATTCTAGAAAGCAAACTGCAGTGAGCCCTTGCGCTGGCTCTTCCTTCAGACCCGCAGTTTTGGGAAGCATCCCTCGTGTTCAGTAGCAGAAGACATCTGCCCATGAGATCAGCGGGGCTTGTTTTAAAGGAAGCAGGGGTTACAGGGAGTTGGCTGGGTGACTGAAGTCTGCCACAGGTTGCAGTGTCTGGATGTATTTCCGGGGCATCTGGAGCCCTTTCAGGTTTTCAGCGCTGTTCGGAGCGGATATTTTGGGACTCCCTCGCTGGGGATGGGGAACAGCTGCTCTCGTGCTCCTTGGAGCGAGATCACTGCAGCAGTGGTGACACTGAGTGTAATTCTGCTCTTCCACCCTAGCCCTTCCTCCTCCTGTGTGTTTTCTGGCTTGCTCTGGCCCGGTCCCATCGCTGTGGTACCACACGAGCTCCTTCCAGGCGGGCTGGAGCGGCAGCGCTGCCGTGGGACGTTCGAGCGCCTTTGTGTTGACTTGCCTCCAGTTCATTAGAGCAGAACTAGGAGGCTGGCTAAACTTAAAGCCTGATTTAATATTCAGGAAGGAAGTTTCTTTCCATCTTAAAAGGAGCAGCACCTCATTACAAGGATCACATGTTCCTTGGGATCATCTCCCATGGAGCTCAGGCGCAGTTTTCTTTACATCTTGGTGTTGCTTGGATCTTTGGGTGGAGTCAGCAGTGGCACTTGGGGAATCCTGGGGCGAGTTGCTTGAGTAATGTGCTTGTAAAGTGAATTGAAGCTTGACAGTGAGGGATAGATAGCTTGTTACTTAGTTCTCTGGATAGAAGGAAATTGTATTTTAAATGTTAGTTGAAACTATAAATTGTATGGGGATCACACAGTGTGAATAACAAACTGCATCATCTGACCCCAACTGCCTGGGAAATGCCTGAAATTTTCACTGGTCATCAGCTATTGCACAGTAATCATAATCTTTTGTTAATTTTGACTGCTTTAAATCAGCAAATGGTGTTTGTCAGAATGACCTGCCACGGTGTAAGTAGTTGAGGTGGAGGGACAGGGAATGAGTCCTCTGGTTGTTGTTGATTTTCGGGTGGTGGGAGATCCCTTGTGCTGCTCCCATGGGGATGTGCTCTGAGCCTGCAGGCAGGACAGGTGTCCGTGAGGAGCCATCGTGGTGCTCGTGGCAAGCTTGGCACCCTCCCACCCTCCAGTTTTTATTAAAATAAAAAATAACACAACTCTGCTGGTACTTGGGCATGAACACTGTGCTGCTGTTGGGTTGTTTCCAGTGAGGCCTTGAGGGGCGACTCTCATTTCACTTCCCACCACATCACCTTCTGCTGATTGACTTCTTTCAGGAATGAGATGTTCCATAATGATACATCCTGTAATCAAAACTCTGGTCAGTTTTAATCAATTAAAAGAATCTTAGTAAGAGCTGTGCTTTGGAAAGTCCTCTGAGATGTGTAGACTGGGCTCTTGCTGAGAAACGTTAATGGGTAATTACTGGATTGTGTTTAGCAGGGAGACACAGGTCACAGGATGGCTGCTGGGAGAAACTCACTCGTCTTCCTTCCACTGGTACAGCTCAGGATCTGGATTTACAGCAGATCTCCCCAAAGAAGGTGGTGTAATAAATGATCAAGGAGGGGTTAAGCATTGAGCCGGGGAGATTTGAGGTTTGCAGGAGCTCCAGATAGAAGCAGGTGGCTGAAGTAATGCAGCAAGAGTCCTGTTGTTCTCCTGTGTTGGTGTCGTGAGCTTGTTCTGAGGTTGGGGTGTTAGCAGAGGTTTAGAGGAATAGAAAGTGTCTGGGGTCAAACTCTGACCTACTGGGAAAAGTCAGAAGAAAAACCAGGCTCTTTCTGGTTGTAGAACTGAAACTGTGGAGCAGAGGTCGTTTGTTTTGACAGCCAAACTTTCATCTGCATTGGCCATTGATAATGAGATGATGAAACATCACCTCCTGGTTATGTGTCCAAATCCAAGTTAGATTCTGGGATTTGTGGGGGCGAGGGAGGAGTTTTATTTTTCTGTAGCTTATGTAAAAATGGATTTGTCCAGCACGTTTCCAAGGGATGAGCATTTGTAACCCTCTGCTGTATTCCAGAAGTCAGGTTTTGGCACTCCAGGCTTATGGGTGTGAGTCTGAGCTTCCCAACTGCTTCCTGAAGGGAGTGGGGTTCCCAAAGGGATGGGGCTGCCCTGGGGGAAGGGAAGGAGAGTCCCTGGTGGGAGATGAGCAGGGCTAGCATGGGCTCACTGTCTGCCCTGTGTGTGCTGAGGGACTGAAGGAAGTTGGTGGATTTCTCAAGTTTAAAAAGGGAGGGGGAAAGCAAAAAAGGAACTGTGCATTTCTGTGATGATATTCTCAGAAAAACAGGCTCCCTGTTGAAACTGTTCCAGTGAGGTGGTGGGTACACCTCATGGAGTGTTTATTACCATGGGTTTTCTGGGTGTTTTCTTTTGGGGGCATCTTCATGTCCTGCTGGAGGATCTTTATTTTAACCTCAGCTTCCCCTGAGCCTCTTCTGTCCCCCTTTAAAAGCAGACTTCCATGGGAAGAGAGGCTTCGGAGCATGACCTGGGCTATAAAAGGCAGCGAGTTCAGGCCAGGGTGTTGACCTCAGCACAGCCAGTTGTACCTTAAATAGAGCAGATGAAAGAGTTCCCCACTGCAAGGTGAGCTGTGTTTGCTCCTGAATGAGGACGTTGTTGGTTTGTGATCATTCCTCTGGTTGTGGGGGAGTTGGAGTAGCCTTTGGGGGGGATTTTGGAAGGCACGGATGGGTGTGAGGCTGTCTGATGTGCAAACACGAGTGACGAGCTCAGACTGGGGTTTGCTGGAGCCTCCTGTGTTGCCCCTTGGCTGCTGTTGTGTCCCTGTCCCCATTAGTCCTGTTTGGTGATGCTGTGGATCAGCCACGGTTGTGCTGTCGCAGGAGAGGAGCTGCTGCTCTCAGCTGTGGCATCACCACAGCCTGGCTGGTTTTGGTGGATGCCCAGGGCTTGGTGCCAGCTCTGGGCAATGCCTCCCTGTTGTTCATGAGCCCTGTGCTTTGTGGGCTGGCACCATCACAGGGGCAGTGGGGTTTGTCGTGCTCAGGCCTTGGTGCTGCAGCAGCGGAACTCTCACAGTGCCCTTGGAACGTGGAGAAGGGGCAGGGGTTGGAGGGTTTAGGACGAGGCTTTAAAGGTGGGAGGTCGAGTCCCTCATCCCTCTTCTCCAAGACCCACTTGCTTCACTCCAGTGAGATCACCTGGGGAGGTGAGCAGTGTGTCCCAGAGCCCGGGGGACGTGTTACCCCTCACTGGTGCTGCTCACCATCGTCTCAGCCTGGCCACTTCCACCTCGCTCCAGTGACCCCCGTTCTGCGGCCAAGCTGGGCTGGCCAGGGAGCAGCTGGCACCTCCCTGTGGGTTCTGCAGGCTCCTCTTTGTACCAGCTCTGAGCAGCCAGACAATGGCTGGTGCTGCCGGGGTCCTCCCCATCTGTTGGCGGCCCTTTCTGGGATTCCCGGCGCGGGTCCAAGCCCTCGCAGGCAGCGCTCGTGGCCGGGGATTCCGAGCTCAACCTTCCTGGCAGCAGTGGCGTGGCTTTGCTTTTATGCAGATTAGCCATGTGCTTCTCACTTGAAGGCGTTCCACAGGAAAAGACGTTTCCTGTGTTTGGTTCTGGGTGGGCGGCTCCGGCTCGGGCTGAGCTGGGCTGGGGAGAGGGATTACGGAGAGCGGCCCCCCCGTCCCCTCCACCTCCAGCTACGTCACCACAACACAACCACACGCGCTCATACTGTTGGTGTCATTCATTCAGTGCCAAGATTGCTTTAAAAAATTCCCTTGGCCCCAGTTCAAACAGGAGTACAGCTGGGATGTGTTAGATTTTAGGCAGTCTGCCCTCAATTTGAGATGAGTTATAAATAGCAGTGCCGACTTCCTTAACTACCACTCTCCGAGGTAAAATGCAGGTTAATGACTGTGGGAATCAATTAGGGCTTCTCTCGGTTAAACAGCCAGGAATGCTTTTTATTATTTTTTTATCACAAATAACGGACAACAAAGCTGGTCAGGAAAAGATTTCAAAGCCAAGGTGGGAGCTGAGGGCTTTTCTCCTATTTTTTCAGCCTTCTTGTTTTTTTGAGGGGGTCGGGGGGGCAGCTGAAGAAACCAGTTGTGGCCAACACCCATGTTTGCCAATAATGGAATGACGCCGATTCGAAGCTGGAGAGTTCAGTAAATCACTCTCCTTCTTTTTCTTGCTCTGGCCCAATAAAATACAAATATGTAATAAGGTAATGGGGAGAGTCAGAATTGCATTTTTCTGTACAGCTGTGGAGAGTTTGGCTCTTGCTTCCCAAGTGGGATTTGCCTCTTCCCTTTACTCGCTTTCCTGACAGGACCCATAGCATGTCCTCTCCAATTTAACCAAGCTATTCATTCAAGAGGCCAAATTTCACTTCCACTGGACAAAATCTGAAAAGAATTGTTCATGGAATCCTCTTGTCTGCTTCCAGCTTTTTTTGTTTCTTAGGGAAAACCCTGGTGTTGTTTGGAAGAAGAGCTGGTTTCACTGCACTGCCTCATTGTAGGGCCTGACACCCTTCACATCACACAGAGTGGTTTGAAGAGCTTTTGAACTCGGCAATTTCAAGCTCACTCTGGGCTTGCTGTTACAAACTCTTAGCCTAGAAATATCTTAAATTACCCCAAAAGCTCTGCAGTTTCTCTAGGGCACGGGCTTATGGTCACTCTCTTTACTCAGCAAAGCACACAGCTTTGTTTTTGGGAGTTTGACTGGTGGCAGGACAATGTTTTGTGAGTTTTGGTACTTACTGGTGTTGCACAACAGCAGAGATAGTGGGATTGAGGGAGAATAGAAGCAATTTCTATGAATGCAGGGAGGTGTAAGCAGGGGGTCTGGACTTCAGTGATCAAGGAGCAACACTTTCTCTCAATTATGTCTCTCTGTGGCAAGGCCTTTGCTTTTGAAGTGTAATCACAGTAATCTACTCCTGTGGTTTCCTATTGAAAGGATTTCCCATGTATCAGCCCAGAGAAGAATTTCCAGCCTTTTGCAGTCAGGGTTTGGTATTTCCCTGTTTACCCTGCCCATCTCTGTGACACAGCTGTGCAGAGGGGCTGTGCACCCCACACCAGCCCTTGGATCAATCCCTGCATTCCAGCTTGGTCCTTTTCTTGAGACACGTAGAGTTAAACTCTCTAACAGGGTTTTGGGGCAGCAGGTTCAAGGAAGCTTCCTGATGGCTGACTCTGAGCCAGAGCAGCAATACCAGGTGTGGGGTAGTCTGAATTAATGGGGTATTTTGAAAGAAGAAACAACACATGGCAGCATCTGAGATGTACAGGGCAACCCTGGGGAGCACGAATTAGCCTTGCTATGAGTCAGGAGCGTGTGTATGAAATAGTTCCTTCATTAGGGATTAATTGGCATTTACATTCCTCCTGGTGATAGAATTTTATCCGTGAGGCTGCAGCCTAGATGCTCTTGGTGTTTGTTTTTAGCACCCTCTCTGTGCCAGGGCCTGGTGGAAGGGTGGCAGCTTGAGGCACGTCGTGTCCTCCTACGCTGAGCAGCCAAGGTGACGACTTGGTCACATCCTGGAAAGATGTTTGGGGTTTGTGTTTTGGGTTTGTTCTTTTTTCTCTCTCTCTCTCCTTTTTTAAATTTTTTTTATGGCTGCATAAACCGTTGCAAATGTTTCTTGGAAGTTTTTTAGAAGTTGTCATGCTTCCTGTAGGAGTCATGGAAAAGTGAATCTTCACCTTGTTTTCTCCTCCCTGAAGAGATGGTTGGTCTTGTGGGTGACCACAGACAAGACAATCAGTGCAGGTTGGCAGCATGTAGTCTGAGTGTATTTAGAAAAAAAAAAGTAAAAAAAACCCAAAAAAGAATGTAGCCCTTGGTAGATGGCTGCAAAGGTGAGTTACAACCAGGAGGAAGCACGTAGCAAAAGGAAAAGATGTTGAAATACTTGGTCAGTAACCCTGAAGTTGCACTTTGTCAGGTGAAAGGAAGGATGTGAGTGCTTGGGGGTGGTGAGGGCAAGCTGAAGTCAAAAGCCAGGGGCTAGGAAAGCTCCTGGTGGCCCCGTTTTTACATACCAAAGGAGATAATGTGGGCAGGGAGATGTCAGTAATGCAAGGGGATACCCACAAGGCAAGGCTTGGGAAGCACCAGGGACAATTGCTGAGAAGATGTAAACACAATTTGCATCTTTTAAGGTGTATGGGAGCTCCACATGGGTGCTCCATTCAGGACTGAGGCCCTGCAGCTCTGAGGGCTCCACCAGAGCCTTCAAAGATCTCTTTTTTCTGCCCCATGAATGGAAGCTCCTTTTCCCAGCTGGCACAGACCCTGTGTGGGTGCCTGGCATTCCCAGGGCAGGGACCTGGGGCTGCCTTGGGGGCTGCAGCCTCTGCCCTTGTCACTCCCCAGCAGCAGCATCTGTGAGAACTTGGACATAAAACATGGAATAAAACTTGTTCAGGGCTGGTTTGGTGTCAGCATGGATGAGAATGGGAACAGCCAGCACAGCTGAGCATGGGAGGGCAGCCAAAGTCTGCCTCTGCAGGGAGAGCACTGCAGGGCCCGGCACTGGCTGGGGGCAGCTTCCACAGGGTGGCAAAGGCTGTGCTCACAGAGGGCCTGGCTTTCCCGAGCCTGCCAGAGCTCCAGGAGCCACTGGGAAGCGCTCTCAGGCACAGGATGTCACTCTGGGGTGTCCTGTGCGGGGCTGAGTTGGATCCTTGGGGTCCCTTCCAGCTTGGCAGGGTCCATGGTGCCCTGAGCTGGGGCTGCACAGAGCCCCTGGGCTCTGCTCTCCGTCCATTTGTGCCATATTGACACCAGTTGCTGTGAGAGCCCCGTTCCCCTCGAGCCAGCAGCCTTTCCCTTCCCCAGCTGTGGGGCTTTTCCTGCCATCCCCCTCAGAGCCAGCCCCTGGTGGTGTCCCTGTGCTCGCTGCTGCCTCGGGGCTGAGCCTCCCTGGCAGCCACCCTGCGCTGACAGCTGGGCACACAAATGTGTGCTGGGGCTCCAAGCTGTGCTGGCTGCTGGGGAAGGCTTCTCTCCAGTGCAGCATGCTGCAAGGACTTCCCTTCCCCCTGAGAGGGGGGATCCTGCAGGCAGCAGTGAAATCCTGCTCTGGTCTCCAGCGTTGTTTCCAGCCTGAGCTGTGTGAGATGTGTGCTTGTGCAGACCTGTAGGGCCACTCCTCAAGCACCTGAGCTCAGCCAGAGAGGGTGGATCTGTACAAACACCACCCCGGGGCTGGTGGCAGGAAGGGATGGTGTAATAGAGCCCATTGTCATGGTGATCTGTGGAAAACATCTAATTGGGATTAGTTAGGTCACCAGGAGCTCAGGGAAGGATTCCCATTCAGCCAAGGAATGGGGGTTAAGGACTGTGCTGGGATTCATTTAGAGGTCACCATGCCAGAGCAGCCCTTGCTTTAGTGGGGAAGAACTGCCAAGGTGAAAAAGCCCTGTTTTGAGGTCTATAGTGTTTTCAGGAAATCCAATTGACTGTTCCTAAATCTTGGCTCCAGGCAGGGGTAGCACAGATGAAGTCCAAGGAAAGTTGCATTTCTTCACTCATTGTCTCTGCTCCAAAGCTCAGGGACCTGGCTTTCAAGGCTGACAAAGTTTTTTATATGCATCTGTATAAATTTGATTTAGAAACTCTTTATTCTCCAAAAGGCAGCAGACACAAAGCACATGTAAAAAAAAAAAATTCAGAAATGAAACTGCAGTCCTGAGGACTGTGGATGTCAGCAGCACTGCCCAGTGTTACTACACCAATGTGCATTAATTGAAATGCATAAGTGTAAATTAACAGCCTGTAGTGTTTTGGGAGACCTTGTTATACGTGAAAGAAGCAGTGTTTCTTGTGAATATTTAAATTTTCAGCCTAAATTTAACTTGTTGTGGAATATCTGGACATTAAACTACTACCTACAATGGGGAAAAGCCACTCTACACTGATAATTGATTTTTCTTGGTGATCCTTCCCCCCCTTCTTCCCTGTCTTGCCACGGGAGAGATGTCAGCATTAAATGACTTCTCACTGGGCTTGTTCTTGGTGGAATGGTGGGTTTGGGAGGGCAGCAGGAATCCTGCTGGAATTCCAAACGTACCTTTGGGCTTTAGCCCCTGGGAGGAGGCAGACGAGCTTCTCCTTGGCGCCGAATTGCCGGATTTCTCTGGGGTTTTGGGGAGTTGTGATGTTTGAGTGAGCAGTTCCTGTGTCTGGATGTGCCTGACGTGTCCCGCGTTGCCTTGCAGCCGGCGAGCCCGATGGATCAGATGGGGAAGATGAGGCCCCAGCCCTACGGAGGGAACAACCCCTACACGCAGCAGGCGGGGCCGCAGGCGGGGCCGCAGCAGGGCCACGGCTACCCCGGGCAGCCCTACGGGCCCCAGGCCCCCCAGAGATACCCCATGGCCATGCAGAGCAGGACGCAGAGTGCCATGGGCAGCATCTCCTATGCACAGCAGGTACAGCTCCCCGAGCCTGGCACGCGCAGCTGGGCAGGCAGAGACAGCCAGCCTGGGCTGTTTGGGGAAAATGGCATTGCTCCAGGCTGGCTTCTGTGCCACACCTGCATCCAGGTGGGATCATAGCCTGGGGAATCCCTGTCTCCAAGAGAGGCGGTGGCAGAGCAGTGAATCCAGCAAGGGAAAAATAAATAGCAGGGGAGGGAGATCCTCTTTCTGCTGTGCTGTGTTAGAGACACAGCTGTTCTTTGCAGAAGAAATGACTCCAGGTCAGTTTTGGCTCATTACATGATCCAAGTGGCGCCTGCTGGACTGTTTGCAGGATTCAAAAGGCAATTTCTTTTTTTTTTTAAATGTTTGGAGCAAGCAGTCTTTCCTTTCAATGTTACTTTTGTTGAAGGGTGGTCAGATAGGGATCCCTAAAATGACTGTTAGAACTTGGTTACTGCCAAGAATAATGTCACACGCATGAGTGACTTCTGCGGTTTTCTGGGAGGTATCTGGGTATCTAGGTAGTGGCAATTCCAGTGCATGTACTGCTCTGAATTTCTGCTTCTGGAGCAGAATCTGTGTGTGTGTGAGAAACACCCTTGTGACTGGTGCACCTCCATCTCTCCCCGTGCAGATGCCTCCGTACGGGCAGCAGGGCCCCAGCGCGTACGGGCAGCAGAGCCAGAGCCCCTACTACAACCAGCAGAGCCCTCACCCGCAGCAGCAGCAGCAGCAGCAGCCTCCCTACTCGCAGCAGCAGCAGCAGCAGCCCGCTCACTCGCAGCCCTCGTACCAGCAGCAGCAGCAGCAGCAGGCGCAGCCCCCGGCCCCGGCGCAGCCCGCGTACTCGCAGCCGCCGGCGCAGCCGCCCCATCAGCAGCCCCCCAGCCCGTACCCGCAGCCCGCGGCCCCGCAGCACCCCCAGGGCCAGCCCCCCTACTCCCAGCAGCAGTCCCAGTCGCCGTACCAGCAGCAGCAGGCGCAGCAGCCCGCGGCCCCCGCGGGGCTGGCCCAGCCCTCCTCGTCGTACCCGCCGGCGCAGCCGCCGCAGCCGCCCTCGGCCTACGCCCAGCAGCGCTTCCCCCCGCCTCAGGTAGGCTGTCCCTGCTCTGCCCCTGCTCCAGGGCACTCTGGGACAGCGTGGGCAAAGCTCCTGGTCTGTGCCTGAGAGCGGGTTAGATACACACTGAGAGCGGGTTAGTTACACACGGAGAACGGGTTAGTTACACACGGAGAACGGGTTAGTTACACCCAGAGAGCGGGTTAGATACACCCAGAGAGCGGGTTAGATACACCCAGAGAACTGGGTTAGTTACACCCAGAGAGCAGGTTAGATACACCCAGAGAGCGGGTTAGTTACACCCAGAGAGCGGGTTAGTTACACCCAGAGAGCGGGTTAGATACACCCAGAGAACGGGTTAGTTACACCCAGAGAGCGGGTTAGTTACACCCAGAGAACGGGTTAGTTACACCCAGAGAACTGGGTTAGTTACACCCAGAGAGCGGGTTAGTTACACCCAGAGAACGGGTTAGATACACCCAGAGAACGGGTTAGATACACCCAGAGAACGGGTTAGATACACCCAGAGAACGGGTTAGTTACACCCAGAGAGCGGGTTAGTTACACCCAGAGAACGGGTTAGATACACCCAGAGAACGGGTTAGTTACACCCAGAGAGCGGGTTAGTTACACCCGGAGAACTGGGTTAGTTACACCCGGAGAACTGGGTTAGTTACACCCGGAGAACTGGGTTAGTTACACCCAGAGAACTGGGTTAGTTACACCCAGAGAGCGGGTTAGTTACACCCAGAGAGCGGGTTAGTTACACCCAGAGAACTGGGTTAGTTACACCCAGAGAACTGGGTTAGTTACACCCAGAGAGCGGGTTAGTTACACCCAGAGAGCGGGTTAGTTACACCCAGAGAGCGGGTTAGATACACCCAGAGAACGGGTTAGTTACACCCAGAGAACGGGTTAGTTACACCCAGAGAATGGGTTAGTTACACCCAGAGAACGGGTTAGTTCCACCCGGAGAACGGGTTAGATACACACAGAGAACTGGGTGGCACAACGTGGGCAAAGCTCCTGGTCTGTGCCTTAGAACGGGTTAGTTACACCCAGAGAACGGGTTAGTTACACCCAGAGAACTGGGTGGCACAGCATGGGCAAAGCTGGTGCCTTCTCCTGTGGCTCACAAAGGTGGTAACCAGCAAAAGCAAAACCTGGTTTTGAGGAGGAGAAACAAAGCTTGGGACCTTTCAGCAAACACTGCAGTGCATCCAGAGCAGCCCTTGGGAAGTGGAGGGGTTTAGTTGCCTTGTTTGTATAAAGAGGGTGAGATGGTGAAGGTGAGGAAGCAGAGGGGCAGATCCAGGGCAGGCTGTGGCAGAGTCTGTGATGAGGGAAGGCTGGGGATGGCTGTTCTGGCACGGCCCTGGACCTGTGCTCCCAGCTCTGAGCACTGTCTGCGTGTGCTGGCTTTCAGTGCTGGCTCTCACCTCCTGTTTTGGGCAAGTGTCACCAAGGGGACACAAATCTGTCACAATGTGAGAATATCCCAGAGTGATTCCAGCAGAGGCTCCATTGTATTCCCATCTGTGACTTTTTCTGTGTGTGTTGGTTGGTGTTTCAGGAGTTATCTCAAGACTCGTTTGGGTCCCAGGCATCCTCTGCTCCCTCAATGGCTTCCAGTAAAGGGCAAGAAGAGATGAACTTGAATCTTCAGTCCAGACCTTCCAGCCTGCCGGTGAGTGGGGCCTGGCCCGAGGGCAATCAGCAGCACGGCAGGAAAACGAGCACTGGGCCTGTTCCTCCTGGAAATGGGAACCATGGAGGCTGCCTGTGCTTTGTACCAAGTCATCAGCTTCTGGCTTCCCACTGGAGGTTGAATGTAATTTACAAAAGTAATGGATTTGAGAGGGAGGTTTAACCCTGAGTGCTCTGGCCTGCAGGTGCTGCCTGAAGCAGTTCATTCTGTGAGCTCTGTGTGCAGTGTCTGAAGTACCTGACTGCTGTCAGACAAGCCCCTGACCTCCAGGGAAAATCCTCCTTTGTACCTTCTTTTCCTGTTCCTTGGCCCACTGTGGCACTGGTGACTGGCACTGGAGCATCAGTGGACCTCTCTGGTCCAGTCTGACTGAACAGCTGGTGAAAGAGACAAATTCATTGGTATCTGGAGTGAGAAAGATCAGTCCCATGTAGCTCCTTCCTTGGCAGATGGAGAATTGTATTTTCTTTGGCATCCTGGAACTGAATGTGCAGTGACCAGTTGGGGATGAGGTTAGTGCCCAGTGTTCCAGCAGGTTTTGGGCCAGAGTAGTTTAATTTTGTGTTAAAACATCCAGAAAACAGAGAAGGGTTGAAGGTTTAGGTTAGCTTGCCCAAGTTGGTCTGTGCCTCTGGCTTGGAAGAAAAGTTTGGAGCTGCTGAGTTCCAGTTTTGCTGGTAACTTTTGTTCTAACCAGTAGGAAATGAGTGAGGTTTTGTTTTTTTCTTTAGCCACTGGCTAAGTCAGTGCTGGGAGCTGCAGCTGGATTGGCCAGAGGAGTGAGCTGTGTGTAGAACTGAGTTATTTTTGCTCCCAGCAATGAGAACAGCTTTGTTACCAGCCCCTTGAAATAATGCCCTCGGATCGTGGGTACAAATTGTCACCCAAAATATGAAGTGATTCTAGTTCTGGCCACCTAATGGGAGTAGTTGTGGGTTGTTGCTTTTTCTTCCTTTTTTTTTTTTTTTTTTCTTTTTTTCCTTTTGGACCCTGATTACAAAGATTTAATTTGTTCTGAGGCCTGGGCGAAAAAAAAATCTTTTAAAATAGCATGTTTCTTTCCACTCTGCCTCTCCACAAGTTCTTCCATGTGACCCATCTTCTGGCGAGGAGCACAGGAGCAGTGAAGCCACTGAAGTAATTGAAGAAATTGCTGTAGCTCAGAACGGTGGGAAGTCCTTTCAGAGGCACTGCTGATGGAGCCTTCCTGGATCCCACTGATCCCTCTGGCTTGGATTATAGGAATTAGGAGCCAGGCTTTGCAGAAGTGGCTCCTTCTCAGCACCAAGTGGGAGTTTGTGCTATACCTTGTGGTTAAATATATTTGGCCCTTTTCAAGTTGTCCCTTCTCCTGAGTAGTCTAAGAAAAGAAATCCATCCCAGCTGCAAGAGTGGAGGAACCTAGAAATAAGGGAATATCTGGTTTTCCTGGCTTCACCACCAAATAATTTGCATTTAAGAAATCAAATCCTGGTGTATTTTTGGCCTTTCTCTTCCTTAGTAGGCAAAAAATTTAAAAAAGGCAATTCAGAGACTCCTTTGTACCTGTTTCATAATTCTTTGGGATCCTGTAGGACAGGAACAGCACCAGCTGAGAAGGGCTTCAGACAGGGGTGCTGTGGGTGTTGGAAGGCATCTCTGGGATGCTGGCAGCCAAATCCTTCCTTCAGTTTGCAGTGATCAATCTCCTGCACAGAGCTTGGCCTGGGGATGCTCAGGAACACAAGATCTCCATGGAAGGGCACTATCAATTTCTTTTTATCTTCCTGATATTGCTCAGTCTGTCTAGTTGAGAAAGTTTTATCCTGCTCAGGAGGATTCCCAGATCCCTGTTTTGCCATTATGGACGACTTAGAAGAGCAGAGTTTGTTTGTGGGCTTTTAATTTTATTACAGAGTCCTGAGCCCTTTGCCAGGCCTGGTGGGTGCTGTGGAAAAGCTCACTGGGCATCCTGGAACTGGGGCAAATCATGCCATGCCTCATCTTTAATTAAACACAGAGCAGCCCAGCAGGAACAGGAGGTTCCTGCTTTTTAGGTTCTTGGGAAGTGCTGAATTTATGTGCCCAGTGCCTTTGCACATGGATATTGTGCACTAATGTCCATGTTGGAATTCTCAGTAGTAAAGGGCAATATTCCTTTGGCTGCAGCATCACCCTCCAGGAGGTGCTGGTCTCCTGGCAGGGACCTGTTCAGGTTGTTCAGCTGCTGTGGCTGTTCTGGGATCTGCCTGAGGAATGTCCTTGGATCCTTCTGGGTGGGGCCTTCAGGATGCCTTCCCAGTCTGATGGTTGTGTCATTAACTAAACTTTCTCCCTGGTGCCTTCTAAAGAGCCCTACCTCCCTGTGAGTGTCCTGGCTGCTCTCCCTTCCTGTGGCAGGCAAGCTGAGGAATTTCTCTGTAAAATTCTCTCCTTCCCCAGGGAGTCTCCATCAGGATTGCAGCCAAACTAAACTTAGATTGCAATTGCACAGGAGAAGTGAAGTAGAATATTTTGTGTCTGGGTGTAATAGAGGAATAGTAATCCTTGGGATAGATCTGTTTCTCCCAGGAGATTCCCTAGTTTCTTCTCCTTAGCAAAAAATTCTTCCTGGAGAGTTGTATCCAGTTTGTTCAGTGCTAGCTTGGACTTTGAGTCTTGGATTTTGAGGCTGAAAGAGTCACACCTTTCCAGGTAAAAACTTCCTTTGTGTAGCCATGGAAGCTGCTGGTGGCAGCTCTGGGGAAGCAGGCTGGTGCTGGGACATCCATTTGGGTGTGGGTTGCAGATCAGCTCTTTGGGGTCCTGGGTTTGTTGGGAGGGATTTTCTCTCTGATCATGGGACAGGTGTTACCTTGCCCCAGTCTCTGCCTCATGGGCTGCCTTGAAGGAGTTCCTGATGTCTTTGGGAAGGATGTGCAGCATGAGGCAGGGGTTCCAGCAGGCTGTTCATCCCTCCCCAGCCACAGAAGTTGGCATCTCTGGTGTCTGAGCTCCCAAGCTGGCCCCAAAAGCCATCAATAAACCAGGAGGACAGGGTCTGGCAGGGTTTTGGAGGTCCTGACACACAAGGTCATGTTTGAATTTTTGTGGCTGCAAACTGGGCAGTTGGGGCAAAAATTTTGGAATTCCTACCCCAGAATGTTCTCAGTTTGGGCAGTGTAGTGGTGAGCCTGAGGGAAAAAATCTCCTCCCTGTCCTGCACAGTTTATTTTCATCTTGTTGTAGAGTGGGAATAGTTTTAACCTCAGTATTTTGCTATTTTGCACTATTGGGAAACCATTTTGTTTATTTAGTGATGTTTCACTCTAGTTCCTCTATGAATTTTGATCTGAAAAGTGTCCTATCAATGGCAGAAACCAACTTTAACCAACTGACAATATTCCTGATCCAAGGTTAATTTCTGGGTGTGGGTTCTGGCCTTGGGTCTTTGCAGTGTGGATTGAAGAAAATTAGGTTTTGTTGGGTGGGGAGAGGAATGAGGCTGCAGAGCTTTGGCAGAAAAATCTTGTCAGTGAATGTCCCCAGCAGTTGTGGGGTGGTTTTGGTTTGATTCTCTCTCCCTCAGTCAAGCAGTTGCTGAGCTGGGGCACTGGAGATTGTCAGGAAGCACTGCTTGGATTCTCCATTCTTTCCAACTGGTCATTTCAGCTGCTCTGGGAGTGCTTGAAATGGAATAAAGTTGAGCTCTGTCAGCTGCGTCCCCTGACCTGGAAATAATCAATGCAACAGGCTGAAATGCAGCAAAAAACTGTCAGAGCTGCCGTGGAGGGGGGCAGGCAGCCTGCTTCCTTAAAATTTCAGTTTAAAATGAATAATTTTGACAACTTTTTAGGGGGCAGGGAGAAAGAACCTTTTATAGTTGAATGTGCTGGTCACTTCAAACCCTTTTTTCCCCTCTCCTTTTTTTCTCTTTCCATATGGGACTTCCTGCTTCTGTTTGGTTTGTGTTTGGCCTTTTGAGCTTGTCTTATTGCCTGCCTTAGGAGAGGGATTAGCAGTGTGTGCATTTCAAAGCAGGGCAGCACAGTGGATATGCAGACAAAGCCACCAGCACCCCAGGCTTCCCCCAGGAGCACCTGAAGCTCTGGCAGTGCAGATCCCTGCCTGCAGTTTGTGCCATCTGAAGGGTTTTATCCCAGGCTGTGGTGATAGTGGAAGGTAAAAACGTATTTCTCCTTGTTCAGTGCTCCTCTGCCCAAGGTTTTCCTGTTGTGTGAATGTGCCCACCATTTCTGCATGGTTCCTTGGCAGGGCTGTGCCTTTTCCCCCAAGTTTTTATATTTTGCTGGCTGTGGAGAGCATCTGCAGAGCCATGCTGACCTTCAGCCGCTGCCGCGACGCCTTTCGCCCTCGGCCCTGCCCAGGGCAGCTTTGCTGTGTGTCCCTGTGGCAGTTCCCTCTCCTGCCACCCCTTCCCGGGGGTCTGGGGGGAGCTGGTGCCCCTGTGCCAGAGGAGCTCCCAGCCCGGAGCTGGTCCCCCCTCCCCGGAGCATCCCTGGGGAGCCGCTGCAGGAGCTGCGCTGCGCTCGGTGCCGGGCTCGTTTCCTGTTTCTATTCTGGTCGAGAGCAGCTCAGCTCAGCTTCCTGCCTGTGCCTCGCTGCATTCCCCACAGCCCAGCCCTTCCCTCAGCTCGCCCTGCTCTGGCCACACCGTGGGCAGCACAGCTGGGACCCCCTGGGAGCCCCCCGGGCAGGGCAGGGCCAGCCACGGCTGAGGAGCTCGCTGCTGGAGCAGGAGGGTCTGCAGGGTGGGCAGCTCTGGCCAGGGGTCCTGGGTGTGCTCTGTGCTCTGCTGCTCACATCCCTGTGCTGCCGTGGGCCCTGGAGCCCCCCCAGGGCAGGGTGAGCCCCTGCTCTGCCCAGCCCCTGCTCTGCCCAGCCCCTGCCCTGCCCAGCCCCTGCCCTGCCCAGCCCCTGCCCTGCCCAGCCCCTGCTCTCCCAGCAGCTCAGGCTGCAGACCAGGGAAGTCAGGCTCTCACTTCCTCTCTGCTGCTGCCTGGGCTCACTGCACACCCTTTAAAAGGTGTGGAAGCCTCTTGTGAGTCTGACACTGGACGTTTGATGCTCACCCTCTTCCCTTTCCATGCAAAGGGCCCTGCCAGAGGGGGACCCCACTGTGCTGGGAGGGAGGGGCTGTGCTGGTGGGACCTTCCTCTGGATTGCAGGGATGGCTGAGGCTGTTCAACCCTGGGGTGCCTCAAACACCACCACACCTGAGCTCTCACTCCACAGGAATAATTTCCTCTTACTGTGCTTCTGGCATGCTGGATTGACTTGTCTTGGAGACGTGTGGGATCATAAATAACTGTGGGGAAGACTTCCCACATGGTGCCCAAGTGTGGGGCGTGGCAGGGGGCCAAGGCTTGGGATGCTCCCATGGGCTGGGATGGGTCACACCAGGATCCCAGTCAGCCCTGGTAACTGGAGGAGTTGTTGGTTTTTATTACAGTTTTGAATCTGGAAAGAAGAAGCTTCTATTAAGGGAAAGGAAAAAAAAAAGAGGTTTAATTTCCTGAAACGACAAGAAGTGACATCTCCAGGCATGGACTGTTCTGGCACCCTGACCCCGAGGGCAGCCTGGCCTGGGCCAGGTTTCCATGGATATGGTGCCTCTTCCTGTGCCTGCTCACTGCTCGGAGCCAGGAGCCAGGAGCAGTTCCCTGGTTCTCTCCAGACGTGTCTCCAGTCTCCCCATCCCACCCAGAGCAGCACTCCAGGCCTGGGGTGGCACTGCAGACAGCTCTGGGTGGAAATGGTTGCTCTGGGGATGCCCCAGTGCCAAGGGGCCATCCCTGCCTTCCCACAGGTACCAGGGATTTTGGGAAGGAGCTGCCAGCTTCCATCTGTCTCAGAATCAGTCCAGGATCACAGACTGGGTTGGGTTGGAGAGGACCCTAAAGATCATCTGGTTCCAACCTCCTGCCCTGGGCAGGAACAACTTCAGGAGAAGAACCACTGGATTCATCACACTGGCAAATACCTGAGACCTGAGAAATCTTGTCCTGTCCTAAAGTCTTCCTCCTCCTTTCTTTAGAAATTGATTCTGTCACTGTTAATTGTTTCAGAGGCTGATGAGAATACTAAAAGCTGATTTATCTTAAAATCCAAAGTATTGCCTGAAAAGGGGCCTTGTAAATTTTGTAATAATTTCAGCCTCTTGCCTTTGCTGCTTCCCTTTGCCCACCCTGGCTGGGGAGGTTGGCACGGTGGCACAGTCACATGCTGGGATGACTAAAGGCTTTGGAGTCTCAGGGTGTGGAACGTGAGCCCGGGAAGTGCCTTCCAGAGAAGCTGGGGAATGGGAAGATCCTCGTGTCTGGCAGTGCAAGGGGAGCTTCCTGACCCCTCCTGATTCTGGGTTCTGGGGGAGCTGGGGCCCATCTTCAGCCTTGGGTGAGGAAAATCCTCTGGAAGGAAAACAACAGCTCTGTGAACAAGCAGGTCTGTCAGCTGAGGCCTGCACTCATTTCCCTCCTGCCCCTCCTTCCCAGGGCCAGCCTTTCCCACTGCTGGTGCAGAGATCCCTGCATCCCCACAGCTGCCTCAAATCAGGGAGAGCATCCCTGCTGCTGCTGCCGTGTTGCTTCCTCCGGTGCCAGGATCCTCCTGCCTCTTCCCCACAGCTTGTTTTGGGGTCAGGGTTGCTGTGGGAGCTGGAGGTGTCACCTTTTTGTGCTGATGGACACAGGACAGCTGCTGGGCCAGCTGAAGTGACGCCGCCCTGGCCAGGAAAATTCGGCATGTTGGTTCTGCCTTGGCTGTTCCATGCTGTACCAACCTTGGTGTAAAGCTGGGAGTCCTTTTTATCAGCTGAGCAGCCTCCAAAGGGTTAAATGGGAACTCCTGTGTGGGGCTTTGCTGTTGCATCTCCCGGGGTCCTGTGGAAGAGCCCAGCCCTCCCCGGGTGGGAATGCTGCCCTTCCCCACGGCGGGTTCTCCCTCCAGCGACATCTTGTTCTGTGGATGAATCATGGTGCTCCTTCTCCACTTTGTGCTGCAGCCACAGCTCTGAATCTCTGCTCTCCAAAGACGGAGGAGATGAGATTTGCTCGTCTGCTCCATGCTTGGAGGGGGAGGAAAGCCCCCTCGCCCTCCCTTTTTTTTTTAATATATTTTATTTTGTTTTATTTTATTTGGAGGGGGGAGAGAAGGAGGGGTGGCACAGGGAAGGAGCAGGAGATGTGATTAAAGCTCCTGCCGAGGAGATCTGTGGGAGTGGAGTATCGACCTCTGAAAAATCAATGGCTGCTGCAGTAGCTGTTCCGCAAGGCTCCGGTGCAGGAATGTGGCACAGCCAGCAGCACTTGCCTCTGTCCTCCTCCCTGCTCCATCCCCAGCCTGCTCCCTGCCAGCCTACCACACTCACCTACATTCACTGAGCTGGATTAGAGCAGCAGCTTATTTTTGCAATCAGAGTAAAATTTCCCGTGTGGCACCGAGCCCCTCCTCCTGCCAGCCTCCTCTCCGAGGCTCCCTTCCCTGCAGTGCAGCTCGAGCCAGCAGCTTCTCCCAGTTTGTCTGAAGCCAGCCTGGAAGAATGAGCTTTTCAGCTTCTTTTTTGAGCAAGGAAGCTGCATGAATCTCTCTGGCATGTTCCAGTCCCCATCTTAGGTTTGTAATTGCCAGCGCTGCTGCCTGAGAGGAGCTGGAACTCCTTGGAAGGGAAGGGAAGGGAACATGGACTCTGTAGCAGAGGCTGAAGCCTTGCTGGGGTTTGTTTTAGTGGGCAGGTGTTTTCCCTTGAAGTAGTAAAGTCTAGCACTTCCTTCCTCTCTCTAAGGACTGTGGGGATGAGTGAGTGGCACGTGAGGATCCCAGGCCCCTGTGGCACACTCAGTTTGGCACCAAACTCGGTGCTTTTTCTCTTGCTGAACTCAGTTCTTGTTGTTCTCATGTCACCCCTGCTCAGATCTGAGGTGGAGCTTCCAGGGACATACCCAAGGGGCCAATCCCAGTGATTTCATTGCAAATAAACCCCTTTGTTCCTTCTGGCTGCTGGTCTTGTCCCATGTTGGAGGAGGACGTCCCCTTTGTGTCTCGTCCAGCCCATTCCCACACCAGGGAGGATCCTGAAGGTGCTTGTGGTGCTGGAGAGATGGACTCGTGTTCCTCTCACAATGACTGGGGGTGGAAGAGCAGAGTGAGGGGAATGATGGCCATCCCTGGCACGCTGTATGTTTTTGGGATAGGACAGGACTTGGAAAATCTCTGTTTTGACTCTTGATTTGTCAGCTTTGGGGACACTGGATGAGAAATCTCTCTGGATGAAAAGCATCAGCTGGGTTTCCAGTGGAGCTGAACTGTTCCCAAGCTCCAGCTTCTGGTTTCTGCTGGGGGACCAGCCTGGAAGAGGCACAGCAGGAAAGCAGTGGGGCTGCAGGACCTCTCCAGACCCTCCTGTCACATCTGTGCAAACCTCAGGTTCCTCTGGGGGGGTGCTGTGAGTGGAGCAGGGGGAAGTCTCCAGGAGAAAGTGTTCTGTGGAGCATGAGAGGCAGGATTTGTCTCTGCTGCCAAAGGAGGAACGAGTCTATCCATGTCCCCAAAATAGCAGGGAGATCCTGCCAGTCAGCTGTGTGATTGTTGTGATAGAGAGGATTGAGGTATTTTGGGTGTGGAAATAAAGGGGAAGGAAAGGACAAGCTTGTGATTTTTAAATGTTGGTAGTTCTTGAGTAAGTGGAAAAGCAACTGCACAGAAAAAGAGCTTGTAATAGAAAGTGAGTATTTCAATCAGGAAGAAGGAAGAGGCTTTTTCCCTTTCAGAAAGAACCGGGGAATAAATTTATCCATTGTTCTCTGGTCTTGCTTGTGAGCATCTTATGGAAACAACTGGCCTTACAGAATTTATAAACTCCAGCACATGCCCACCTCAGACCATCATTTCCTTGAGTGCTGCCTGGTGATCTGATCGTGCTGAGATCATTCCCTGTTCCCCCACAGTTCCCACGTGGAAGGGCTGAGGCTGGGGATGGGCAGGGGAGGCTGCAGTCCCTGCTCAGGAATTCCATTTGCTGTCTGGTCAGTCTCCCTGCTCTTCCACATCAGTGGGACGGCCGGAGCAGAGCCTCGGGTCTCTCTGCTCCTCTGGGGCTTTGTTACCTCGACCTGAAGCATTTCTGGCTGTTTCATCTCTCTGTTTGTTTAACAAATGAGCTGTATCAGATCGAGGGCTGCTGGTTCCTGCTGCCAGATAAAAGAATCCCGGCCGTGTCCAGCACAAGCCGCCGGCTCCTTGTGCTGCTCGTGCCGGGACTTGCAGGGATTTCCGTGCAGGGCTGAGCTGCCCCGGCCCTGCCACGGGACTGCAGGCAGGTTTGTTGTGCTGTAGCAGGAGGTGTGGTGCTGCTTGCTGCTCGTCAGCAGCACTGACAGCCCCGTGCTGGCACCGGCCCTGCCCGGGCATCCTCTCGCAGCTGGAGCCGCTCCCTCGCAGGGTCCCCGTGGGCTTCCGCTATCAGGTCACATCCCAAAATAACACTGGGCACTCTTTCAAGTGAAGAAACTCAGGCTTTGGGGCTGCAGCCAGCCTGGAGTGTGAGATTCTGTGTGAAATAGTTGGAATGCCTCCAGCGTTTTTGATCTGCATGGCAGATGAGCAATAAAATGCATAAAAACCACATTGGAAACACGTGAGGAAATTCTCCAGACCCTGACGTTTCCTTGAGTTGGCAGAGCTGCTGCTGCCGAGCCTCACCTCCTGTCTGGGCTCCCTGGCTGTGCTGTGGCAGAGGGAAGGGGAGAGCCCCTCTCCTGCTGCTGTGCCTTCCCAGGTCTGCTCCTGGTGCTCCGTGGGAGGCAAATAAAACCTCCCAGGCCCTCTGCTCTTGGGCTTGGTCCAGAACCCCCTGACGGCAGCAGGGCTCCATTATTTCCACCAGGTTTCGTTGTTTTTAAAGGTTCTCTGCTGCAGCTGCCCTGAAAGCAGGCTCTAGGGAGATGCAGGGATTTCCTTCTGCCCTGCTTTGGGGGTGGCAGAGCTGGAGGTGTCTTTTAGGTTTAATTAACCCCTGGTGCCCTGGTGCTTGACGTCCTGAGAGAGAATTTGATGGGAGGAAACCAGCTCCCCACTGATGAGCTGCTGGGGCTCAGACATTCCAGTCCATGTTTTCTCCTTCCCCTTGCAGGAGTTTCCCTTCTGAGCAGCTCAGTCCTGCTGAATACCACACTCAGAAAATGCTGCTGTGCTGGCAGAACCCTTCTTTGCTGGGAAATGACTTTATTGTTGGAATTCATAAAACTTACATCTCTTTGGAGGTGAAAGTCACTTCAGGAGTTACTTGATTTTCATGGTCCTGTTTCAACTCATGTCCCAGCAGCTGGGAAAGGGGGATGTGTAATTCACTTCCAGCTCATTTAAACTGATAATCTGGGAGCCTGATGCACAGCTGAAGCTCTGCTGTTCCTCTGGGGGTCCCTCCTGGTGTGTCAGCAATGGGGCACAGCCACCCAGGACCCACCTGCCTCATTAAAATGGGATGTTTTAAATGCCTTGAGTACTAAAGCATTGATGCACACACAGGGTGGAAGGCATGAGCTCTGCAGATTGTTATCTGCTCCTTAGGAGTTAATTTTCAAACCCTTTTTAACATTCCTTCATTTTATGTCGTGCAGATATTTGGTGATTCAAACTAAACCTACCTTCATGTCTTGAAGGGACATGCCAGTATTTCCATCCACTTGCAGGCTGGACTGAACTGGTTTCTGGACATTCTGATCCCTTCATGGGCTCTGGGGGAATCTCTTTGTGTGTCTTGTATCAGTGGCTGCACTTGGGTGCAGTGAATCTCAGTGAGAGGAGTGTTTTGCTCTCGATTGTTTGTGTTGGTTGATGCTTTTTAATGCAAAATGTTGGAAATATTGTCTCTTTACTCCCACTTCAGATGGTTTCTGCAGTAGGAATGTGGGATTTGTCAAAGTTGTCCAGGGAAAAACACCCAAATAGCTGCATAAAGGAGCAATGCTTTTGATGTTACAGTAGGAAAGTAGTGAAAATTGCAAGAGATCTCAGACACTATTTTTAGGCTTTTTCTGCAGTTTTTTAGCTTTCATTGAAATAAAACAAAGCTTTTTTTTTTTCCCCCTCAGGAAGATAATACTTGAGCAGTAAGCAAAGACACCTCAGAGACTGTGGTGCAGGAAATGAGCTCTCCAACAGGAGCAGTAATGGCAGGGGAGGGAGGACACGCTCTGCACTAAATCATCCCACCAAGTGTCTGGGCTCTGCAGCTCCAAAGTAACACTTGCCAGCATTTGTTAGAAGCATTTTGTTCCAATTCCATTAAAACAGAGGAAATTGCTGTGCTGGAGCAGCTGAAGGTGGTGCTGAGGCCCAGCTCTGCCCTCTGAATGTCCCAGTCCCTCGGGGGTGATGAGGTGCTTGGGTGTCACCCTGTTGGCTTTTATTCCTCCTAATTCCACTTCTCCCTGACTTCCACGTCCTGGATGTGCTGTCAGAGCCTTTGCACTCCCCCTTTGCACCTGGGGTTGGGTGTGGGGGCTCCTGCTCCCCCGGGCTGATGAGTTGCAGTGTCTGTTCCAGGTCCACGTGCACTGCTAGGGCTGGGAAAACATTCCTGCCCTGCTGCTGAACCAGGAGCTGTGCTGTCAGTGTAAATGGAACCAGGGTGTCCAGGTGATTTATCAGCTGCCTCGGCCTTTCTCTGTGGGGTTCAAATGAGGTTGGCTCTGCTTGTGCTGTTCAGCTGAGTTCTGTGCAGGGAAGATGACCTGGGATTCCCTCAGGGCTCACCCAGAACCCTTCTGATCCAGAGCTGATTGCTCTGGAAGACTTAGGGAGGGTGAGTGAAGTCCTGGTAAGCTTTGGCCTCCACTTCTTCACCTGCCGTGATCCTTTGAACCTCTGGCAGAGATTTTATCTAATCCCTGGAATAGTTACAACTTCCAGCTTTCTGTTCAAATAGGCTGCCACTTCCTCTGGCTGGGGCTGCTCCTGACTCACTCAGTGCAGGCCAAGGCCCAGCAGCTGATGCACCTTGTTAGCAGCCAGCCAGCACAGCTGGGCACGCTGGATCTGATCTGCACATCAGCTCCCTGGAGCTAGCCCCATTCCCTCACCTGCCAGCTGGTTCTTGATGCTGTGGCAATTGGAGGGTTCAGCTCTCCTAGGCTTTTTGTGCTTTTCTTCTGCAAGGTGAATACATGCAGTTTCTAGCCTTGCCTTTGAGAACAGCTAAACTTTACAGGTTGATGCAGTAACTGCTAATTTTTGCTGTCTTTGAAGAAAGGGAAGTGGGAACCCTGAAGAGTATTTTATGGTTTTCTTTTAAATCTCTGTTTAGTTTGTTTTTATCCATCTCAAGTGAGTAGTTTCCCAGCTCATAGGAGGTTTATGAATTAATTATGGTGAGGCAGGAGTTTTCTGTCTTTCAGAGGCTGAGCCACGTTTCCCTTCCAAGCCACGATCACATGGACTGTCTCCTGTGTTTGCAGTTTTACGTGTGCTGTTGATGCATTCTTTAACTTCCCACCTCTAAACTGCATTAAAAGGAGAATTAGCCAGATGTTTGGGCCAGCAGCAAACCAGCTCAGGAGCTCCTGGGTCAGCCTGGCAGCAGGATAAGACACGTCTGGCAGCTGCCTCAGTCTGCAGCAGCCTTTGGTACCAACAGTAAACAGAGTTCACTGACTGCTGTGTGCAGCATGCCCAGGGACAAATGCTCCTCCCGAGGGGTGTGTGAGAGAGCAGCCCCGTGGCTCTGTGGTTTCTGATGTGTTTCTGTGCCCTGCAGGACCTGTCTGGTTCCATAGATGACCTGCCCATGGGGACCGAAGGAGCTCTGAGCCCTGGAGTAAGCACATCAGGGATTTCCAGCAGCCAAGGAGAGCAGAGTAACCCAGCTCAGTCTCCTTTCTCGCCACATACCTCTCCTCACCTGCCAGGCATCAGAGGACCCTCCCCCTCCCCAGTTGGATCTCCAGCCAGCGTTGCTCAGTCCCGCTCCGGTCCCCTGTCCCCTGCTGCAGTCCCAGGTAACCTCTCACCCCGGGCTCTGCTGGGGCTGAGCTGTGCTGCCCAGTGGGGAGGAGCTGCCCAGAGCTGCCCTGTGTGCTTACTGAGCTCCTCTGAGCTCCTTCGTGTGTGTGAGAGGTTTCTGGGGGTGGGTGGGGTGCTGGGGAGCCAGCAGTGCCCTTGCACCGGCCTGAGTGACCACTTGCTGCTGTTCTCCCTCACTGCGGCCAACATCCCCGTGTGCTGGGCTCGTCTGGGGCTCTGGGGAGTGCCTGCTGGCTCTGTGGAGGGCAGCTGCTGATGCTGTGTGTCCTTTGTGTGGCCCAGGCAATCAGATGCCTCCCCGCCCGCCCAGTGGCCAGTCGGACGCGATCCTGCACCCCTCCATGAACCAGTCGAGCATCGCGCAGGACCGAGGTGGGTCACACCAGGGCTGGCTTCGCTCACCTGGCCTGGGGACTGCCTTCTGTGGGACTGAGCGCTGCAAAGCTGCCCCAGGATTGCAGCCTGAAGGGTTACCTTGCAGCAAATTCAGCTGTTGGTGGCTGTTTGGCCTCTAAATGTTCCATCCAGACTGGTGCTTTGGCTTCTAAGATGTTTTCTCTGGCTTCTTAATATGCTTGAAGCTTCAAAACAAGGGGTGCCCACAACAATATTGTGTGCCTTTCCCCTTTGAGAGAGTCAAATGTTGGGGGGAAAAATGCATGTAAAATTTCAGCTCTCCTGGCTGAAGGTATAGAGTTGTCACCCTGAGAAAGCAAACAAGTGAACAGAAACCAAGAACAAGAAGCCCCAAGGATTTGCAGAGCTGTACTGGCTTCTGCTGTGACACTAAGGGGCTTTTTTCTGACTAAAACAGGAAATTGGATCTGTTATCTGCTCAGATAACACCAGCTCCTTACTGCAGCCACTGAAATGTGTCCAGGCTGTTGCTGGAAGGATTCTGTCGGTGCTGGGGCTGTTGCCTGGCACACGAGTGTGCACTGGCAGCTCGGGGTGCTTTGCACTAACGAATTTTCCCTCCTGGTGTGCAGGGTACATGCAGAGGAACCCCCAGATGCCCCAGTACAGCTCCCCCCAGCCCGGCTCAGCCTTATCCCCCCGGCAGTCCTCGGGAGCACAGATGCACGCCGGCATGGGGCCCTACCAGCAGAACTCCATGGGGAGCTACGGACCCCAGGGCGGCCAGTACGGACCTCAAGGTGGGAACTGGGCCAGCAAAGGCCTCTCTCTGTCCTCATCTCTCCTTGGGGCCCCAGGCTGCCCAGAGGAGCTGTGGCTGCCCCATCCCTGGAAGTGTTCCTGGCCAGGTTGGAGCAAGCTGGGATAGTGGAAGGTTGGCCCTGCCCGTGGGATGATCTTCAAGGTCCCTTCCAAACCACTCCATGATTCCATGATAAATGTTTTGATTTGTCCCCTCTTAATCTGTGGGTGATGCCAACCAGAGCTTTGCTCCTGTTGAGATTGATGGAATATGTTGCTTTCAGGGATAGCTGTACTTCTAAAAGTAGGATTCTTCCTCCTTATTTAGGAATAAGCAGCTTGTGCCTCCCATGTAATTGTGACAAAGGGATGGCTCTCTTCAGAGAGGAAGATGATGAAGTGGTGCCTGTTTTGGGAAGGGTTAATGTGGGATTTTCCATCCTGTCCTGGGCCATTTAGCTCTCTGTGCTAGGTTGAGGTTTGGGAGAGTTTCAGGCAGCTTCTGAATCGATGTTGTTACTTGGCTGTGTCAAAACACATTTTACGTGGCTTATATCCAAGTACTTTGACTTTGTGTTGAGGTGTGAACACTCCCCCTCATCTCTGTTAGTGATCTTTAAATATTTGCCGATAGAAGATTTCTGTGGTGATTCACAAACCCGAGGGGTTGAATGGTGCTGTGTTCCCCTGTGCTCTCTCCCCAGGAGGATACCCCAGGCAGCCAAACTACAACGCCATGTCCAACGCCAACTACCCCAGCCCGGGCATGGGGGGCAGCATGAACCCCATGGGGGCGGGCAGCCAGATGCACGGCCAGAGCGGGGTGCCCCAGTACAGCGGGCTGCCCCCGGGCAGGATGGGCCACGGGGCCATGGGCAGCCGGCCCTACGGGCCCAACATGGCCAACATGCCCCCCCAGGTGGGCAGCGGGATGTGCCCCCCGCCCGCCGGCATGAACCGCAAGGCGCAGGAGGCCGCCGCCGCCGCCATGCACGCCGCTGCCAACTCCATCCAGAACAGGTAGGGAGGCACGGCTGGCACAGAGCCTGGCACGCCGCGCTGCCCAGGGCTGGGGAGGTCTGTCCTCCGTGGGGGTCTGTCCTCTGTGGAGGGGTCTGTCCTCTGTGGAGGGGTCTGTCCTCTGGGCAGGTCTGTCCTCCGTGGAGGGGTCTGTCCTCTGGGCAGGTCTGTCCTCCATGGAGGTGTCTGTCCTCCGTGGAGGTGTCTGTCCTCCGTGGAGGGGTCTGTCCTCCGTGGAGGGGTCTGTCCTCTGTGGAGAGGTCTGTCCTCCGTGGAGGTGTCTGTCCTCTGTGGAGAGGTCTGTCCTCCATGGGGGTCTGTCCTCTGTGGAGGTCTGTCCTCCGTGGAGGTGTCTGTCCTCCGTGGAGGTGTCTGTCCTCTGTGGAGGTGTCTGTCCTCTGTGGAGGGGTCTGTCCTCCGTGGAGGTGTCTGTCCTCTGTGGAGAGGTCTGTCCTCCGTGGAGGGGTCTGTCCTCTGTGGAGGTGTCTGTCCTCCGTGGAGTGAAGTGTTAAAAAGGAAGAGAGTAAAGCCTGGAGGAGAGTAAAGCCTGGAGGAGCTGTGTGTTGGAATGCCCAGAGCAAATGGGTTCCCCCATCCCTGGCAGTGCCCAAGGCCGGGTTGGACACAGCCTGGAGCAGCCTGGGACAGTGGGAGGTGTCTCTGCCCATGGCAGGGGTTAAACAGGGGATGATCTTTAGGGTGTGTCCAACCCAAACCATTCCAGCACTCTATACATCATTTATGACTTACTTAGGGAGTTTTTAATGTTCCCAGGTGAAATGATTGAACTCTGAGATCCCTTCAGCTGTTTTTGCATTTTGCTTTCTGGTCTTTGTTCCCTGGGTGACGTGGAGATGCTGCCCCTGTGCTGCAGCCCCTAAATCCAGCAGCCACCCAGCTGTGTGTGATCCAGGGCATTGCTTGTCCAGTGTGAGGAACTTCTTCCTTTTAGGGCCTCGATGAGCAGCTGTGGGAAAGGAGCTGGAATTCAGCTCTGAACTTTGCACTGTTTCCTGTGGTTGTTTTCTCCTTTATTGCCCATTTCAGAGTAGGTG